>NC_134012.1:36067092-36765269 GCF_047716275.1 Strix uralensis
TGTCTTGAGACTTTCTGTGGAGATGCTTCTAAATGTCTTTCCAGACTACAAAACTTTTTTCTTATCTTATAATTGCATATTTTCCCCAATAATTTGGGACATTAATTTTATAGCAAGAGGTCTAATTTTGCTGATGAATAAAATAAGTCATTCATACCTGGTTTGGGGAATCTTTCTGATGTGGTGGCTGCATGGTCTTCATAAAGGGATTGCATTCTTTTTTCCCCTCCGTGTTCTCTGTCAGATGATCAGAGTGCTCTTTTTCATATTATATAAATGATGTGGATTTTGGAGGATGCCAAACATAAATGTTATGAGGATGGATGGTGGAAGTCCTTTCACTGGATTTTAGTCCCTTTTGGGAACTCCTGGAGACACATGAGATCAGTGTACAGGCTGGGTAAGTTGCTTTTCAGCAGTTCATTCCTAGAAGTATGTGCAGTAAACAGAGATGAAGTTGTGATGATTGGGTTTTCAAGCTGTAAAAAGAAGGAGCCTGCAAAGGATGCTGAGGTGAGCATTGCCCCGACTTAGCTGCCCAGCTAGCTGATTCAGTAGCACTGAAATAAGAATCACTGGGAAAGTGATTCTTATTTGTCATACGTAAATTGCTTCTGGATGTTTCCTGCATCATGACTTTGTGTGGCATATGGCACAGGATTCCTGGAGTTTGACTGGAAGAAAACTTTGGGGTATGGGTCATTGGCCAGTTGGTTGCTGTAGATCAGAAATGCTGTTTCCTAACTCAGATATTCTGGCAAAGGTGTACATGCTTCTTCTAGTGTGAGCTGTGTCTGCAAACTCTGTTGTGTTGCTGAGAGAAAGGGTATTTCAGCCTTTACTAAGCCACTGTGTGACTATTGTCCAGTTTGTGGTTGAAGCAGAGTGAGTTTGCATCTGCTTACAGAAAGATGTGCAGGCTTTTTCTGCCTCCTCGTAGCTGGTGATTTTGGTACTGTGCAGTTAGTGTTAGCACAGCTTTGTGCTGAGGAAGTAGAGGGGGAGCAAGAGTACACATAAGGCTGTGTTGTTAGTTTTGAAGCTCTTAAATATATGTTCCCTTGACACTTGCTCTCTTTTGTCAGTTCAGGAAAGTCATGCAGATTAGAAGTATAGTGGAGTGTAGCTGCATTTTCTCCACATTGTTTGGTACTGTCTGTAATCTCTGACAACAGCAGCATTGAGAAGGTGGCATTGGATTCCCTTCCCTAAGTACAGTGTGGATGGTTCCCCAGGGGTAAAGCTTTGTGGCAAAGATGGTGCTTATGCTACATATGCATCTACAAAAAATCAGCTGTGTCTTACTTTGAAAAGGCATGTAAGTGTAAGAGGAGTGAGAGAGCTGCTTGGTAGAAATAAATACTTTGTTGGTTGTATTTGTGTTTAAAGCATAAATAAGCCTCTGTCATTTATTTGGAATATGTGTTTTGCATGTCAAATTATGTTTCACTATGAAAAAATTATCCATCTGTTGTGATAAAATAGCATATGCTAAGTGAAAGAAGAAACCATTATTTTGTTAAGCTAGACTTTGTAATGCAGATAGAATCTAATCTAAGATGCTTAAACCTGAGAGCGTTCATTTGCTGCACTCAACATGTGGATGGATAGACTGTGAAAGAGGGTTAACATTGTCTGTGCACTGAAACAACTGTCCCATGGGAATTTTAGTTTTAGACATAGGGTTCAGAATAGACTTCAGGAAGTGAACCTTCATGAAACTCCTCGTTGAGGTGAGTTACTATTTCAGTTTGAAGGTCAGAGACCTACAATGATAATTCTGAGACAGAAGCTGTGAAAGAACCTGGTGCTGCGTATTATCATGTTAACTTGTTTTTGTTTTTCTGGATTGCAGATTTATGATCTTTGCTGTGCAGTGGACAACATTCTTCATACAGAGCTTGGATATTGAATGTTTTCTGCCGTTTTGAAATACAATATTGTGCTTTTTATCCAATAATGTTAGGATTTTAGAATATTGTAGTCCAAATTATTTGCCATTTTGGCCTTACTAATTATAATATTTCCCTAGATTACAAATAAGAGTTCAGATATAAAGCAAGACAGAGAAAAGCCAAGAAAAGGTCTCTTCTTAAACTGGAGTCCATTGATAAGCAAAACCTCAATTTTTAAATGGATCTCTTCAGGTTACATCTGGATTCTTAGAATTCCTGAAACTGAGGAAAATTCACATGCATACTTAAAAAGTTGAGCAGTTTTAGAGGATATCATAGACTGAAGTTGTATAGCAAGGTCTGTATTGGTAACAGTGATCTGCTGAATATTTTGAGGGTAAAAGCATAGGATTTTGGAGGTATAAGTTAAGATCTAAGATGGTTTTGTTAGGTTTAGTTTTCCAAGAAATATGTGTGTGTATATGCGTGTGTGCAAAGACTGTTGTAAGAGTTTTATTAGAAACTGTGCCTTTATGGTATTTTAATTTGAAATAAGTATCACTGCATGGTAATTTCTAGAGATCTCTTTTGCGAAAAGAAAAGAGTAGGAAAAAAAAACCCAAACCAAATGAAGAATGCTGTTCATGATTAGTCCTATTAAAGTCAGTAGCAGAACTTCACTGACATAGAGGAGCAAGGATTTGGTATATTCTGTGACTCATAAATTAATTTATATTTCAAAACACTCTGCATTTCATTTTTGAAAGAAGAAATTAAAAAGTAGTACAGTAGTACAGTGAAAAGTTAATCGTTGACTAAATTTGTGTGATTCTCATGGTTTAAAAGTCAGCAACATTTAACAGTTACAGACTTTTTAAAGTAACAGTAGTATGAATTAAATTATAACAGATTGAAGCTGTTGATTTTTTTTGTTACTGATGTGATTGTACAGTTTGTTACATGAAGTCTTTTTACATATAGCTGAGAAATCAATAAAATGGGACAAGTTTTCTTTTAAATGTTCTTTTCAACGCATCGTTTGTCTACTCTTTTTGCTATTTTCCTTTTTTCCTTTTCTGTGTAGAGTTTTCTTTTAGTTATAGACTGGCCTTTTGCTGATCATAGGTGGAAATGACATCTGTTTGCAACTACATATGGCCTAAATTATGCAAAATTAGCAACAGAAATTATTTAAGGAAGAGTCAGCAAAAGCACGGGCAACTTTTACTCTCTAACAACTTTCCTGTGCTTGCTTGCTGTATGAGAAGTTGCGCTTTTTCTGAAATAAATGCTTGATATTTCTGATTTGGGATTTATTTGTAGAAAGTGCAATTTTATAGTATGCTTTATGAAAAGCTTCGTATTCTGCATAGAAAGAAATAAAATGGCTATGCCCATTAATCTGTTTCTGTCAAATACTGAGCTTATTAGGAAGTCTGCTTGCTTGATTTTAATCAACTTTAGACCATCTTATTTCTTGATTGTCATGAATTTGGACACTTTCTTGGTTTGCTTAACCTTTTTTACACTGCTTTTTCTGATTTTTGTCAGTATACCTGATTTGTTTTACTTGGAGCATACCAGTAATTGAGATAAAATTTGGCACAATTATCATTTGTTCCTTTCTTCTCTATTGAAATGAGTATTTGTCTTAAGACTATGCTCAAAGAGTTCCAAACAAGTCAGGTTGTCAGAACTTTGCTAATTAGGAAAAGTATGTGTAAAATAAAACTTCTAGTCAGTCTTGAGAAAGCTGTGTTCTGGCTCAGGCTTTGTTGATTGATGACTTTACTGTTTCCTAGCTGCTTATCATTGTTGTCAGTGCACTGTTGGCAATAGGTAGGGGTTTTGTGAGTTTGCCCTAATCAGTGCAATACAAGGTCAGCTGGGTCAGCTCAAGCCACTTGCATCGACTTTTTAATCTAACCTGCCCTTTATTTATGCAGTTGATTAGCAAGGGGGGTTCAGCAAGAGTGTTGGGGTGCTAACGTCCTTCAGCCTGGATGCGTTGACCATCTGGGATTTCATATTATCTTTGTCTGGCATGGCTGTTGTAAGGTGAATGTCTGTCCCCAGCCTTAAAGCACTGTGGAGGAGGTTTGAGCTAAAGCATTTCACTTTGTGATTGCCATAGACTGCCACTGCAGGCTTATTGCTGTTGCTTATACTAAACTAACGATGTTTTGTCTTGTGGTTGTAATGCAGAGGGGTATGATCATAGGTGGTTTACAGAAACTCAACTGACAAGGAGTAATTTATTAAACCATGGTAACTTGACCAGTCTTGGTCATGTGTACACACATGAGCCCACTATTGGACATCAGAGATACGAGTTAAAGATAGCTGGTGCCAATGAAAATGTGTTCTGGTCTGAACAGGTTTTGTAACAGGGCCAAGGTGAGCAGTGTGCAGCAGTGTTGTATTGTGCCAAAGAATTGCAGTGAATGAATTAGTAGCTGGGAAGGGTCCTGGAATTCATAAAATGACATACCTGCCTTGAGTAACACAGTGATCTAGAATTACCATCTATTTTGTCTGTAAGGATTCGGTTTCACCACAGCATTTTTGCTGTCTGAGTTTATGGACATAGCGGATACAAGCTGTAGATTTACATTAAAGAGGTACTTTTCTGAGTCAGTTTTTAACTAATATCTTTATTGACGGAATATGCAGATAAGTGGGGGTTTTTTCCCATGTTTGATAGGCCAATGATACTTTACAACTTGAAATTTCACCAGAAATAAGTCTAGGAGCTAAAATATTTTGCCAAAGAATTTTGACAGCATGTAAGATACAAAATACCATAGTAGAAAGGTTTGCTGCAGAAGAAACATCTGGATAAAACAACCATCATTAAGTCTGTAAATTTGGATTTGGAAAATATGTTGGTGGTGGTGTGAAAATGTTTAGTTAACACTTTGGGGTCTGGTTTTGATTATGGATTCATGAGTTGTTTACAAAAGCAGAAATATTTACAGCTCTCACATGCTCCTGTAATACCAGTAATGTGTTTCTCTAGGCAGTTTTATCTAAATGGTTTGTTATGCTTCTAATTTTGTTGTTGCTAATGTAATACAACTGTACTATCATTTTCTATGTATTTCAACAGCGCTCTTTAAGTGTCTTATTACAATGCAAAAATCTGAAATTGAGCTTTTACAGGAAAAATTGAAAAAAGCAAGTCTTAACCTAGCAGAGCATAATTTGTACACTATAGATACTTTGGAAAGCAATAATATAAGGACTGGAAGAAAGCATGAGGTAGGATAGTTTTATTGTCTTGTGTGTTGGTGTCTAAGTCAGGCTGGTAAAGCCAAACATTTTTGCTCAAGGGTCCAGATAATAATTTTAATATCTGTTGATACTGCTTATAATTCTGGAAGCTTGTTTGAATGGTTCTTGTGTTATCTGCCAAAGACTTGTTAAAATAGCTGTTGGGAGTAGAAGGTTTTACCTTATTAAATACTGAGTAAGGGATTCTTAATTAAATGAAATATTTGAAGGATAAATTCTTTGTAGGTTCGTTAAAATGAATATTTATTAGGTATTTTGTAGTGTTTATCATAATGACCATATTTCCCTGAAAGGAAAACGGGAGAAATATAGATGGTTATTATTATGATTTTAGAAATTGAAAAGATTTTTTTAAAATTCTTGATTTTTTAAAAGTATGATGTAGTATTTTTTTCTATGAAGAATGACAACAATGTTCTTTTGAAGTTTGTACTTTTGACTTTTTGTTACTCTTTGTAGTGCTGGACTGCCTCTTTCATGATGACTTGCTGTTAAATTTAGGCACCAGGTCACAGTAACAGCTATAAACTATAGCTAACAACATAGATCCCTAAATAATTCTATGGCTTAAATTGATTTATTAAAATAGCTGAAGTCATGATGTTTTTCAGTGTGTTCAGCCTCTTCTTCATCTAATTTTTTTTTTTATTGTGGTTGTATAGAATATGGGATACTTGGAAGAGATTTCTGTAGCGAGAAAGTAAATAGGAACATGGTTTGTGTGGTATAGTCTACAAGGGTGGAACATCATGTTCTGCTTCCTTAGAAACCTCCTGTTTTTTCCGCATTTCGTATCTCATAACATTTCCTTTGAAAATTGTATGGCCTGTTCTTTCTCAATATCCTGCACTGTATGGTATTTCTGGGAGAATACATATTTTAGAACATTTGTTTCAGTGGTGCCTTTGTGGAAATGTGTTTTAAGAAAGGACAAAATGCTGCACAGGCAGCGTAGAGTGAAGAATAGAAGATGAGAAACAGTCCTGAAAACACCATGGTCAGAGAAGGAGGAGAGGGAGAAGGTGCTCCAAGTGCCTGAGCAGGTATTTCCCTGCGGCCCATGTAGAGGACCACCATGGAGCAGGTGTCAACACTACAGCTTGTGGAGGAGTCCACAACAGAGCAGATGGATATTCCCTCATGGAAACAGTAGGATGTGGAGAGGAATCCGTGTTGGAACAGATTCTTCAGACAGAAACTGTGGCCCAGGGAGGACCCAGGTTTATCCTGAAGGACTCCAGCCTGTGGAGAGGCCCCAGCCTGGAGCAGGGGAAAAGTGTGAGGAGGAAAGGGTGGCTGAGAGGAGCTGCTATGGACTGACAGTAACCCCCCTATCCCCCTGCTCTGATCAGCAGGAGGTGGAGGAGTCAGGAGTGAAGTTGAGCCTGAGAAGTAGAGTAGGGGAGAAGGTGTTGGTTTAATATTTTCTTTACTTTTTACTACCCAAACCTATTTTAAGTAGCAATAACTTAATTTTCCCCAAGTCAAGTCTGCCCGTGATGGTGTGGGGTAAATAATGTCCATTTTTTTGTCTCAGCCCATGAGCTTTTTCATCCTATTTTCCCCCCCTGTCCTGGTGAGGAAGCAGAACGAGTGAGCAGTTGGGTAGGTATTTGACCCTTTGCCAAGATTAACCCACTGTAATGTCATTTCTTGTTTCCTTAGAATAATGTAAGTGAGAGTACTGTATTGGTCATGAACCTATCACTGTGTCAGGAATAAAGCAATTACACTCCTTTGAGTAAAACTAAATACAAACTTTTAAATCCTATTTTAGAGAATCTTTACCTGTTTTGATATGTAGATCCTAGTCATGCTGTTTGGATACTCAGGGTTGATATGTACACTTTTTCACATGTACACAGTCTCTAGTAAAACTTTTGGGAACTAAATTGACAGGCTACAAATCCTTTATATTTAGGCGAGACAGTAAGGGAAATTGTAGAAACATTATGGCTTTAGGATCACAAAATATACATATAAAATAGAAAAGGTAGTACGGCTGTCTTTACTGTTTTTTCCCTTACAATGAAATATTTATGACAAAAGTATTCATGACAGAAGTTATTAGCGCATGATTTGACAGAATGAATATGTTGGATATACAGTTCTTGTTTTACAATGGTGATCAATTTGGCTTCACAAAGACTGTCATGTTAACCCTTCAGTCCTCCCTTATGTGCATTCCCAGGATATAAAGAACAAATAAGCACAAAATCACTTCTGATCAGAGTGACTCTGCTTTGATTACTTTCTGCTCTAAAAAACCAAAGAGTTTGAAAGAAGAAATAATTGGAAAGGTGTTAAAAAGAAGGCTTGGCATAAAAAAAACTTGCCATTAGTGTGATAAATTGGGATGTGTGGCCACATGACTGTATGCTTCCACCTATGTTTGGCTCTGCAGAATGCAGTGATTATGTGTGTATATATATATATACACACACCTATAGGCTAGCGTTGTTTTTTGTGAACTGCAGAACTTCAAATCCCTTGCCTACAGTCATACAGAGTAATAGAAACAACTTATTCTGCAAGACAAATGATGTGATGGTTAAAAGCTTTGTTAAATGTGGATGTGTGGTTTCGTTTTTGTTGATGTTGTTAAACGTGTACTTAGAGGCAACTTCAACTCTTATAATCTAGTCTCTGTGGAAGGTGGTACAGCTGAGTGCCATTTTGTATGAAGGCTTAAGAGTCAGTTACTTGATCTTCCTAGAGCTGTCTTTGGAGCTTAAACTTTTGTAACCTTAGGAGCTATGTAGCATTTCTGTTACCAAATTAAACTTCCATCCATATGTCTGCTGGCTGATTCAGTAATGCAGCCCTTGTTTTTTTCATAGCTAAACTTTCCCATTGTATGATGCATGGAAGTTATAATTGCCTTTTATTGATATGCATTCTTCTAAGTTTATAATGTCAAGATATTTAAAGGTATGAGTTAACTTGCAGTACTGATAAAGTTCCTGTGGAAACATGGTGAATGAAGAATTTTCCATTTTTCCTCTCTGAAAAAAAAGGTCTATATCTTGTCAGCCTCTGGTTCAGCTTCAACAATGTTTCCATTTCTTCAGTGGAGAAGAAACATTAGAATTTCTGCCCACTGTCTTCATTGTTGTATCCTGGCAGACATTGATCTGATCTGTGTGTGCAGAAGAGATTTCAGTAATATTTCCAGCTTCCCTTGTTTGAGAGCCCTTTTTTTGACTCATTTTGGGACTCCATCCAACACAAAACCTGTTGAATTCGAGAACGTTACTGTTTCCTGCTTCATCCCATAGTGTCCTTCGTGGTGCAGACAGGTAACATAAGGTTGTTTAGAAAGAGGCGTCATTTCTTTTTCTGCTTCCTGTGCCTCCGTTAACAGTTAGTGTGTGTCCCATCAACTTACTAGCTATTTCTTTACATTAAATCTTCTGTCACAAAGTTTCATATCTATTCACATTATAAAGCCTGTTTATTTCTGATTTTTTGCTATTTGGCTTAGTCTTTTGTAAACATGTTTTAGGATCATTTGATGAAAAATCTTCTGTTTTTACCCTTTACTGGCTTGGATTAACATTCTTTGCTCATAAAACTGGCCTTTCTCTTACTCCTAAACATTTAGGAGGTATTTTAAACATTACAGTTTGTGTATATAATTAATACAGGTATGTCTAAATTTACTGTAGAATTTGAGGACTGAATTAAAAAATAAATGCTTAAACCTGGTGGCACCAGCAGCAAAGTTTGCAGTTGAGAAGGGTATTACAGATGCCATTTTACCAAATTGAGTTTTGCAGCAGCCCCAGGCAATCAAGTTACAGCGTGTTTTACTGCATAGTCTCTTCTGTCTTGGTAGGAAAATTAAACTGTTTGCCTTCTTAGCAAAGATTGCCTTGGAATTACCTATGTGCAGCTGTAAAGCCTAGACCCAGCTCTTTCTCTCCACAGACCTCTAAGTCTGATCACTAAACAGGTAGAAAAGTATTCAAACAATAGAATGTTTCTTAACTGTTTCTTAACTGAAAAACTATTGTATACGCACTGTATCCAATCACCTTTGATTAAAGCACAAGACTATGAATGTTAAATTTTTCTGTATTTTTTGTCTTTTCTCCATAGAGTCTCTCAACCTAGTTATTCTTAGCTGTCTGGTCCTGGTTGGTCCACTTTTTTTTCCTTTGTTGTCCTTCTCTTTGGCAACAAATGCAGTGCTTTGACCTTTTATTCCTGATTTCAGAGAATCATGTATTTTCCAAGTCTTCTGTGTACAAATATAAAGTTTAACTAGGAAACATTTCTTGAAAAATAATGTGTTCTGGACTCTTAGGAAAAATTAGTATGGATATGCAATAATTAGGAAATGTGGAAGATAGGAATTTTATATAAGATCTTGATTTTATTCAAGAAGTCTGGGACTTAGAAGATGACTATTTTGATGTGTTGCTCTTCAGATGTCCTCCTTCAGACATCTGAAAGGGATCAGTTTGGTTTTGTGCAGTGTTAAAATCTTTACTGATTAATATCAGCATCTATTAACTGAAGTAAACTTTTGGATATCTCTACCAGAATTAGTAGAAAAAAGTAAAACAGTAATCTTACTATTTCAAAGAGATCTTAGTCAGTGCGATGTTATACTGACAACATAAAACCATACATTTGGAAATATTGTTTTAAATGTTCATTAAAACTTTCTTCTAATTTCTTTGTTATATAAAAGAACTGACAGGAATATACAAAATATGTCCATTTGACATTCAGATTTTAAATGTACTAAAATACTTTCCAGATGCTAGGTTTTTGTTGGAGCTTTTGTTTGTTTCTTTCTTTCTTTTTTCTTTTTCTGGCTCATTCAGGCACATTTCAGGAGCAAAAAGAACGCAAAACGAAGTGACAAAAACACCCTAGCAATATTTAAATTCTTAAATATGCAATACTGATATTTTTTTATATTTCATGGTATTTTCCTTTTTTCTCCTTTTTGGAAACCCATATGATTTAAAGTGAAAGTGTGGTATACAGTGTCTTGTAAACATTAAATACCAGAAAGTAATGGTCAAAGAAAAAAATGCCGGTTGCTGATGAAGATTCTCTTTAATTTAATGGAATAGTACAAGTGTTGAAATATATAGTATTCAAGAAGACTTTATCCTGAATTCCTTTTGTTGTAAATAATTTATTTTACCGTGAAAATGGAAGCATGCAACAACAATAACCACAATTAATCTTAAGGGCTTTTTTGACTTTATATATTTACGTAGTAGCATTTTACCTTACTGGTATTAAGTGTGTGTTAGTATTTCTGTGCCCTCAACCAAAGTTATTCAGAAAATCAGAAAGTCTAATTTGGTGAGGTCTGTCTTTCTTTGCCATAAGGACATATGACATAGAATGAGCAAGAAAGCTGCCCAGTTTAAATGTTACTTTCACATATTTTTCTCCAGATTGCTATATGAAGCTGTACATAATATAAACACATATTCTTGTCTCTAGTTAGTCACATTATAGTTAATGACCATATGGTCATTATGGTATAAGATCTACTGTCTGTTGTATTTATATTCCTCAAGCATATTGTTCCTTCAACTTCACAGTGTGTTAAACTATTTCAAAGGGAAAAAAATCCTTTCCCTCTTGTTTCTGGTTGTCCTATCAAGTGTAACCTTGGACCCTTATAGAGCAATTAGACCAGCCTCTATCCCCTCCTTTGTAATGAGGTTTCTTGCATTTCTGAGTCTATAACCCTTTAGTCTTCCCTAATGGGACATCATTATTCTGAAAGAAACAATGTAAATGTAAATGAATATTCTCATTAACGAGTCACAGAGAAACCTTTAGTGGTAGCGCTGTGGTAATTCTGCTTGTTATTTCTCTGGTATTCCATGCAGATTTTTTTTTTTATAATTCATTATTAGTATTCAAAATTACTTCTTCTTTAATTCTGCATGTCTTTCATAATCCAGTGTTCCAACTAGTTCAACCATGTCCTTGTTTTATTCTCCAGGAACCACCTGTGAAACGTTCAAGGTCTTTGTCCCCGAAGAGCTCTTTTAGAGAGTCAGAGGAACTAAGGAAGCTTAAAATAGCTGAAAAGAAGATTGAAAACTTAGAGAAGACACTACAGCTAAAGGTGAACATTAGAAAAATAGAAATAAAAAAACCCTCTAGCTATAAGCTTGCATAGATAAAGATATACCAAAATAAACAGACATTTTAAAAATGCAAAATGCACCTCTCGTTATAGACTCTTAAGTGTGTTAGCATAAGAGAGCACTCTCCATTAGTTTGCCTTTTTCCTTTACTGCTAGGAATCTTGTGTTGGTACTCCTGCAGTCTTGTGGAGGCCTAATTTGAGCTGTCATCAATAATACATGCTTGTTAAATAAATTTTCAAAATTTGTGTCTGAGAATATATATTCTGAGAAATTAATATAGTCATATAAAAATAAAGTGAAGCAGAAAGTACACAAAAAAATTTTTTTTTGTACAGTGAAGCCAGTGTTTTAAAATGCTGAAGTCAATTACTTGGAACAGATTTATGCCTTGTGCTCTTAAAAGTTATGGCTCAGAACTTGTTGTTCTAACAAATGCTGTAATAAAAACCCAACAAACAACCCCCACGCACTTCTTGGTAGAAAAGCTTAACTGAGCATGTATTACAATTTCCCATTTTGTTCCCGTTTGATAGATTTTTGTTGGTTTGGGGGTTTTTACTTCAAAAATAGTACCTTTTGAATGACTTATCGGTTTCAAATTGCACCTCAGAATGCAAAACCCAAACTGTGAATCACATTTTCTTAAATGTTGAAAATTCATGCTGTCCTCCTTTTCTTTCATTCTTCTCCTTTTTTGTTTTTATTTTCCTTTTTTTTTTTGTTGCTTATGTTTGTTCAGAACTATGGAATTTGAAAGGTATTTTCAGTATATGTAGCGTAAAGCAGAACTGGTTTTGTCAGGTAAGTGAAAAAATTTGGGGAGCCATACAAACCATAGTCCTGAGCATCTGCCTCATGCAAAAAGACATTGACTCATATATGATAAGTCAATTTTAGGAAGAATATGAGTGGGAATTGTATTCTAGCACAAATGCAAAAGTTCATCGGCCTGTACACTTGAGAGAGCTTAATGTAGTGTCTTAACACATGTAGAGTATATGAACAGAAAAGATTATTTAGACTTCAAATTCTGTCTTACAGACCATCTTGCTTCTTGTTCCTGGGAGTCAGGTTAATTTTGTTTTGTTTCTTCTCTGTTGAGATATCTAAGGCATGTCCTACCAGCTCTACCCAAGAACTGGCCTTTGCTAGGCCTCCTGTTTGTTACTCTCTGTTGGCCTGCCAGACACTGATGCTACAGATTATTCTGACACTGTGGACTACGGCTGCTCTGCCCTTGGCAGCAGAGCTCACACGTCAGTGTGTATGATTGTTGTCTTAAATGATAGAGTTCCACATATCTTTCTGTTTTCTTCTGGAAAGAGGAGTGAAGAGAAGCACTCTGATTTTCAAAGCAGCTATAGAAGAAAAAAGACTGTTATTCTCTCTGCGTGACCTCATAACATAATTTTTACCATTCGCCGTACTGCCTTTGTCATTTCTTCCCTTTCATTTTAAAGCATAATTGAGGAATCTGTACAACTTCATTATGTTGCAAGTGTGAGATCTCTATTTATCACAGCTGTTAATCCATGAGGTCTTTAAGGGCTAAGCCTTATTTCCTCTTGAAATTGAATATATGAACTCCTTGCATTTTCTCTAGGAAACCTACTTGGCTTCTTTCGCAGAACGCTTTAATTGATTGAAAAGAAGCTGTAGAGGCCCAGGTCAACATACTAAAAACTGTTGTGGCACTATATTTAGAATTCAGTGAGGCTATTGCCAGCATGACAGTGAACTCAGCTGAATTAACAGTAACATCAGAATAATTCTATTGGTACTGTATGATTTCTTGATATTAGCCTCCTCAGGCATTGCTTCTAACAAAGAACAATGCATGTGATCAACATTTTGGAAACTGGCATTTGCAGTATTGCCTCCTCAAGCAAAGTCTTGACTATATGATTATTTGAAATGTACTTGCTCTGAAAAATGCTTGCTCTATCAATAAACATACTGATGATGCATATCCTGAAGATGAAATTGTGACTTAATCCATCAGTCCTTCTGAAAAATTGTAACAATAAAAAAAAAGATGTCCTTCATTTATGGGTTTTTCAGGAACAGGAATATTTGATGCTCCAGTCAGTATTACAAAGGAACAGAAAAGGGCAAGGTCCCATTTGTAGGATTTTCCAGTTCTCCTCAGCTGACTCATTTCTGGCCAAGGAAAGTTGGCTCTTGCTGTCTTTATTGCTAATATCAATAAGGTAATAATGTAAATTCAGTGTGTCCATAGTTTTGGTACAGAATTGGCTTAATTTCTGCACTCCATGACATGCTAAAAAGTAACGGTGCATGCTTAATTTGCACCCTTGTTTAGGAAAGAGGATGTCAAAGTAACTAAGAGTATTTCAAGGATTTTGAGTAACAAATTATCGAGCTGGTACTTGGAATGGTCCAAACCATAAGTACATCAATCTACTATTGGGCTTAAAGAAGTGGGTAGGAGCTTGATTGCTTATAATTAGATATCTGACACGAACTAAGTGTGTGTTATCTTCTCCCATATTATGTTTCTAGAACTGTGATCCTTGGCGTAGCCTAGAGGAGATATTCCTGGCTTTAACTGGAAAGTTTTCAAAAGCCATAGCAGATCTTCCCTTTGAGTTTTCTCAACCTATTTGTATAAAGTACTAAAATTTTGGAGAGAATCAGAACTAGAATATGTAGAACAGTCTTTAGGGCCACCTTAATACTTGTTTATGTGAGTGAGGGCACACTTAGATTAAGTTTAGATTTCATATATAGTCCTGTTCCACGTATGCCAAAAAAATATTAATGTTGTGGCTTTTCCACATAGCTACTTGTGGAAAAACTTATTTTTGTAATGGTCACGTTCCTCACTTCTTGTCAGCTTAAGAAGAGTAGTCGAAGAATTGAATCTGTATGTTTTTTTAAATCTGTTTTAGTTCAAGTTTTACTGTAACAGAAGTTGTTACAGTCAATTTCAGCAAAATCTTGAAGTAGTGATTTGAATCTTTTGGCTTGTCTGAGTTGCCTGCAAATAACAAAATGACCCTTTTCCAAAGGCAGTTGGCCTCTTCTTTTTGCAGATTGGACTTTGTCTTTTTGTCTTTCATTATCACATGGGAGGTATTATAGAATGACAGTGGAGAGCTGGAGAATAACCTGAAGATCCAGCACGGCTAGAGATGGTTGTTCTGTCCCATTTCTGTCAATATATAGAAAACTGTGTACAAGACAGTTTAATTATTAAGAAATATAATGTAATTCAACCCGAGAGAGTTGGAACTAACTGAGATTATGGAAACTAGGGTGTAAATTTAGAGTTCTGAAGTGCTTTAATAATTCAGTAAAAGTATGATTAGGACAGTTAACTGTCTAATTTCTATTTCTGCGAGAACGGAGCAACTGATAAGGGAAGAGAATAGCTGGAATGAAATGGGTAATGGAACAGGTAAACAATAATAAAAAATGTGGATTCATAAATAGGAAAGGCCAAATTCTACACTTGGTTGCATCTCTGAAAGGACATTGACACTAATAAACTTCTGAGGATTTATGCTGAAGACAGTATTTTCCAGTACCTTACCAGACTTGATCAGTTTTCACTAGCAATATCAAACAATCTCAGAACAATGATTTCATCAACTTTGCTTGGAAACACAGCATGTATAATTGGATTCTTATAAAAACTTCCTGTTGTTCTTTCAAGCAAAGCCTGGTAGTAGCCTTTATGTCCTTTGTCATAAATTTATCTTGCTGTTTGTGTGATTATTTCTAATATCATTGCATTTATTTATATGAGCCACTTAAAACCAGTCAAAAGTACTTTTTAAGCAATTCTAAATTTGTAAATGTATCTGGTTTAGAGGTTGTTTCAGAAAGAGGGAAAAAAAAACCAAACCCGAAACCAAAACGCCACCACTTTGGAAACGTATTTAATCTTAAAGTCACTTTGGTAAGGTCACTTTGGCTTCTTTCCTAAATCTGCTGTTTGTGTTGCCTCAGTCACTTCCAGAAAACTTCTGGAATTTTATATGTAGTAGCATCTGAGATTTTAGCTGGTTATCTTTCAGCTTTGTTTATGTCCTGAAAGCTAGGCTACATTTTAGAAGTCAAGCTTAGTCTAGGTACTTTGTAGTTAGCACTACTGTAGAAACCCTTGCCATGCTTTTATAGCGGGATTTAATTTTTATTGCTTGCAGCTCTGACTACTCATCTGTCTCATTTATTAAGTAATGCTGAAAAACCCTGCTTGCATATAAGCAGTAAATACATGCAAATAAAGTACTGTGATTTACTTAGAGATTAAGGAACATGTTCTGTAGTTGCTCTACAAGCAGAGCTCCCATTGAACTTGAAGCACTGAAAGCAAATTTTACTGCAGGATGATGTCTGGTGAATTGTCTACTGCTGTATGGCAGAATTTGACCTGCTTTATACTGTGGAATGTCCTCTTCCTAATGTTCAGTTTTTTCAGAGTGCATTATTGTCACTTAGGAAAATCTTTTTTTAAACTTGCATGACATTATCCTGTAATATAAGTTAAAGTATATCTTACTTTTCATTCTGTAAAAGAGAGTACATTTTTTCATATGGTTTTGATTATATGAAAGCTATTGCAAAATTTATTTTTCTTTCTTGTTTGTTACATAACTAAGGACAGAGTCTGGGTGTTGCAGGTTTTTATGTATTTACAGAAATAAATTAATATATGGAGAAATCCTGAAGCTGTTTAAATTTAGTTTTTTTGATGTGGACTTGGATGCTTCACTTGGAAATACATGGATTAGTTCTCCACAGGGAAAAAATAAAAATGAAAAAAGTAGTTTGAAGGAAAAGACAGTGCCAACAATCCTTTTTCAGTCTGTGTATTTTTAGGTGTATTAGACCAGTGCATTTACAGGATGAAAACTGACATTTTGTTAGTAAATTTTTTAAATGTCTCAGCAGCATGAAAAAATATTTAAGTAAATTTTGCCAAGTTAGCAAAATTTGACAAAGTAGTGATAAGAAACATTTGACCTCAGGGGTTGTAATTCCTGAACTTCTTTAGATTTCTGAAGCTCTGAATAGTTACTTAAACAGAACTTTTGTTTCATGTGATCTGTGTGAAAGTCTCTTATATTTTGCCCAACTCTAATTTTGTTTTTCTGGTGCTATACAGACTCAAGAAACTGATGAGCTAAGAGCAGCCCATGAAAAACGCAAAGAGAGGCTGCAGATGTTACAGACCAACTACAGAGCACTAAAAGAGCAATTAAAGCAGTGGGAAGAGGGCGATAGCAGGTAAGTTACATAGCTCATTAAAAACATTTCCCTTACACAAAAAATCTGAACAGAATTATTATATAGCTATTTGATTTGAAGGAAGAAGCTACTATGCGGTGATCAAGACTATCCTTTGTTAAAGCAGAATACATGGCATACCTCTATATGAGAAAAACTACAGTTGAAATCAAGAGTAAAATGTATTGAGCTGACACCCTGACTTATTTTATTTAGGATCTCATTGTGAGCCGAATACTGGACAAAGGTCTGCTAGGGATGCTTATTTATGCTTGTCTAATTCCCCAGCTGATTAATTTGTTGACTGTGTATGTTTTTAATTTTCTATGGTAGAACAATTGCTCCTTATGTTTCAAATAGTGTTAAAAACAATTTTATTCTTTAAAAATATAGAAGTAGCAGCCTCTCTAACATTTAATGATTCAAACATTAACTGAAGCTAATGCTGAAATCCCCTTCTTAATAGGGAAAAAAATAGTATGTGCATGAAAAACAGGGTGTTTTCATCTGTTATATGATTATCAAAATCAATTATTTCTGATCATTCTACAAAAATATTGCAGTAATATATTGTTATTAACAGAAAGAAAGACTCTACTGCATCAAAATTTAAATAATGAATATTCTATATATAAATCTTCCTTAAATTCTATAGAGAACAGTGAAAATTTTATGCGGAAATTATTTTTTTTCAAGTCCTTGGCAGGGAGTTAGATTTTTTGGTAAACAAGACACATTTAGAGGTATGAAGACATTTCTTATCACTTCAGTTGTCAGACACTGCTGAGGTATGGTTTTTCAGGCCCTGTTTCAAGAAAGTAATTTGAGCAGGTCCTTACATCCTGGTGGCTCTAGTGCACCTACAGTTTAGTAAACATATTCTTTTTGTAATTAGAAAAATTCTGACTAATCTTGACACAAACTTTGCAACGCTCTGACCAAAAAGAGCGTCACAGAAATTGCTGCAAAACTGGTAGCTGTTCAGAGAGTCCAGGGTGACATAAAGCATTGTACTGTGAATGATAAACTGTCCCTCATATATAAGTCATGCTTTGGCCTATCTGAGTAGCATTTGCATTGCTTTGTAATACTATGGCATTTACTAAGAATGGTTTGTCTTTTAAAAAGAAAAAAAAAGTGTGGATTAAAATAATGGTAAGGTACAAATCTGTTACGGGCATTGGTAACACAGGAAGATTTTTTGAAATGTCAAAGCGTAAATAATTATTTGATTTGTTTAAATTAGAATGAAAAGGTTTTGTTTATTTAGGAAAATTATAGATGACTTTGTCTTCTAGCTCACTGTTTTAAATTCAGTGCAAGCTGAAAATGACTGAAACCTACTGGATGATAGTTACTTTATGAAATGAAATAATTTAATTCTGTGTCTAAAGCTAAGTAGACATTCATGGTCCACTGAGAGGCCAAGGCTGAAAAGATACAAAAATTCAACCTAGATAAAGATGTAAAATCAAACTTGATATACAGTGAAGCACTGAGTGTTCTGGTTCTGATAATTATAAAAAAAAAAAAATGAAAAGGGAGAGACAAAAACAACTTTTGTTTCTGATTTAAATAAATGAGACCAGCTTGTGTCCTGACAAGAATATATTTGGAAAAAGTAGATATTGCGGAAAGTGTAATACTAAATATTTATTTGTTCATCTAATTTTTTTATCTGTAATTAAGATGAACTAAAAATTACAGGGTTTTGATAATTTTTGTCATCAGAGCAGAATTGTATGAAGCCATCATACTAAAAGGGGTTTGTTTTTCCTTTTTAATATGCTTAAACAAGGGAAAGTAGCCAAGATAAAATCAGTCTGTACATGGTTATACCTTACACTGTTATTTTGGTATCTCAAAAAACTTTATATCGCTGGTGTAATGTAAATTGGGCATTAAGCAGTCAGTATCAGGTACTTATGTGGCACTTCTGATTCTCTGTAAGTGATGGAGGACCCCATTCTTTCTGATTCTTCATAGATTAGAATCTGTTACCGAGATGGCAGCTGATGGGACCTAATCCACCTGTCAGTGTACATACAACTTCCACTGACATACGTGACTGCAAAGATGATGGGGGGGCCTTATGAGGTTACCACATTCTCTGAGAGTTTATTTCTATGCCCAGTAGGAATTTAGATTGCAGACAGTTTTAAGTTCATCTTATGAAGGATTTTTTAAATATGGTTTTTATATTTTGCATTATTAAAACATATAAATGACAGAAAAACTGTGAAATATTTTCATTTTCTTTTTCTGTGTTTCTAAATTCAGTATACTTTTTCCTGATGCATCATCTTATCCATAGATAGCTTATTCTCTCGTTAGACTAGATCAACAGTGTGATTTAGAGTGGGCAGTAGTGCAACTTCCAGACTGGTTTTTAGGGGCATTAGGGGAGCTGGTGTTTCTCCCATTTTTTTGCAAGAGATTGTGTGATTATTTCACCTTCTGCCTTCTCATACCAGTATTGTAAGGAATGTTGACAGAATGAATGTGGGTGACACTGCTCTTCCACATGTCAGTTGGGAGCCACAGTGCCATACTAGCACGGTATCTGTCTGAAACTACATAATTGAACACTTCTGTATTACTACACTTAAGGTTTCATGGCTCACAAAACATATACATAATACAAGATTTATATCCAGTAGATGCCACAATTTAAAATTTTTATTTTCTGAAAGCAAGGTTGCTTTTAATCTTGTGGTACTAAAACATGTAGGTATTTGAAAACAAACAACCTCTTTTTACTCATAAACAGGATTGAAAGTAGTAAAAGGAGATACGAGCGTGCAGACCCCCATCAGCTTTGTCAAGAGGATTCTGATGCTGTGTGGAATGAACTGGCTTTTTTCAAAAGGGAACACAAAAAGCTGTTGATTGAAAAGTGAGTTTGTTTCTTAAATAGTGTTTACATGAAGAAACATTCTGCCGTTTTTTCTGAAGGTGGTGCTTTGCAGGCTACATAAGACGAATTCCTTGCAAAATTCCAAGATAAAACCATCTTCTACCAAAAGCAGAAAAGGAAAACATCAGCTCTTCCCCACCCCACCCCCCCCCCCCCCCCCCCCCAAATCAGTGACAAGTTATAAGTTTGCTAGCACTAACAGAAACTGTATTCCATGATCTAGGGATTGTGTTAATTAATGTGGCTCTCATCTGTTGGAGGTGTCGCTCTTCATTAGCCTGTATTTTACACACTGCCGTGCTTCATTTTTGGAATGAGGTGGTGAGGGGATAACCTAGCCAGCCATCCTTGTTTGATCTCTGTGATACATACGCAATGCAGAATGCCTCAGCTCTCTTGGTTCCCTGCCCTGTCCTGCTAATCCCAGCTGAGCTCATTATGGTGTAGCCTTGCTGCTACTCCTGGAGCCAGAGCTGTCCAAGCTAATTACTGGTAGCAGCAGAGCTGCCTGTTAAGGGTCTGGTGTGGATCTGCTAACATGGTCCTTGGTAGTGACCTGCAAAAAGCACGAGGGAGTTGCTCTCTTTCTTGCTGTGCACAGCCTGTCCTTTGGGTTTAGTGCTGATCCCTTCACACAGCTCTTTTAGCTGTAGTAAGTGTAAAACTTGGTGAAGGAAACTCTTACTTTAGAAAACTTTGATCTCATAATTCATAGGCTATTATACTCAGCCAGACAAAGTAAGAAAATGTCCTTTTATACTAGACGAAAGGAACTTAGTATGGTATAATTAGCCCTTTGCTACTATTTAACACTTTCTGTAAGTGAAGTTGATTTTTTTTTTTTAATTTAAGAATCAAGACATCATAGAAACTTTTATTCACACTTTGTTTTTGTCAACGTTAAAGAAAATGTGTTTTCCCAATGGGTCACAATGTAAACCAATTTTGTGGAGATACCAGGAAGGCTGCTATCACAGAATTTCCACAGCAGCAAATTGTTTTGTAGTATGTAAGTCCATAAGCTGGTTAGTGTATTACATACAATATTGCCAGTAGCTGTGTTACATGAGGTAATCTTATATATGCCAGTTACAATTGTGTGCCTGTTCTTGTCACTTCACTGTCACATCTTTGTTTGCTGTTTTGAAACTGTCACAACAAATTATCACATATACTTCTTTATTTTGATTTTTGTGTAGGAAAGAGCACTTTCTTGCCATAGATGTAATTGTAGTTGTAATTCTCCTTTCATCACTAATCAACACATGCACCACAGGCAACAGTAGTAACTCAGGAGCAATAACATAAGTTCTTCTTTTCACACACAGCCATGAAAGAGAGATTGCTAATGTGTTGTACACACCGTAAAGATTGGTACAGTTAGACTGTTTTTCTACAGCTCCTGTGCAGTCACATTTATGGGGAACTCTCTTATGCCTGATAATTTGCAGATCAGTGGCTGTGATTAGGTTGTGGTGAAGTGACATGAGCAAACAGTTGAGCTCTTCATAATACAGAAATTTTAAGTCAAAATGAGTTTTTAAAATTCTGCATTAGTAAGAAGCCAGTGCACCGTTGTGATCATTAAGGTGAACGTGTGTGGTTTTAGGTGCTTCTACTTTTTATGGGGAATGTAGCTTATTGTTAGTTGAAGTAAGGAAGGAATGAATACATAACTCCTGTGGTTTTTATATCTGCCTTCAGTGTCTGTCTCTAATAATGTCTTGTCTTTAATTTGTTGAAGCAAGTCCGCATTTCAAGCTCTGAGCTAATTTGTCAGTCAATACTAAATTTGGTGTACTTTTTAGATCTGTCGCTAGGGCTTCTTTATATTGCATATATTCTTTCTTAAGCTCTGTGGATAAAGAAATCCGCTACAGAGTTGTACCAATTACTTATGTGTGATTTTACAAGCAGTGTAAGTAAATCAGGTTAGTCCATAGTTTTTGTGGATGCATTTAATTTGATAGACCCTACTGATAGCTGGCTTAAGTTGATTTAGAACATGTATAATCCAAATCCAGCACAGCTTTGCTTAAAAAAGGGTTTCTGTGTAGGGATTTTATTTTAAGTCTGGTTTAACTTTTAAATATGTGTAATTTCTGTCTCTGAGTAGGCCAGAGAGTGAATGTTAGGAAAACAGGATTATTTGGGTTTTCTTTGTTTTAAGGAAGATTTTCTTTCCCTCCCTCCCCTCCCTCCCGTCCTTTCTTTCCAGGGGTAGAACAATGATGTACAATGTCTTTAACTTGCACATACATTGCTCTGAAAATAGATGGATAATAAATAAAGTATAGGGTAAAACCAAGGAAAGCCCACTGTTGCGTGTCCCAGGCTCCAAAATGCAGTCATTACCAGTATTAGCACACTGTAAACAGTGCTAAAATACAATAATTGATAAACTGTGATTATTCTGTGTGTTCAATGCTTTATGCATGTATTTCTCTTGAATTTCCTAACATTGCCCTGGAAGGAAGAGGATTTTTTTGCTATTAATATGATTTATTTTTATACTTAAGTGTATTACAGAATAATTACTCTGTGACTTTATAGAACCTGTTTCTAGTAATAGTTTTACCTGACTTTGTTATTAAGCATCCCCCCCACTATTTACTCTTTCACAAAGAATATCAGATTATATTCCACCATGTATTTGATGTGGATTGAAAGCTGCATTTTTAATTTTATGAGTTATAAAATCTCATTTTTAAAATTCTTTATTATTAAAACAAAATAAACAAACAAAAAGGTCCAAAATTTAAGTTCACTTTGAGATCTGAATGAGTAGCGAAGAAAATAGTCTAACTTTTAGGCCTTCACAACTCATTGTATAAGAAATCCTGTATCAGTTACCAGCTAAACTCATGCCAAAATTGAAGAGTTACAAACAGGAACAAAAAGTAGTTGTTGAAATAAATTCCCTAAGTATTCTTTGAAGTGTTTATTAATGCTAATGGCTAAGTGAAAACAATTCCACAGTTCTGCTAGGATGTCTCATTTTGGTCTTCTCACGTGGGTCATTTTCCCTATGTAGTATGCAATACCTATGTTACTCTGAAGTCATTTCCTGATAAGTAGCATGTTATTGCAGGCTACAGAAGCAAGTATTGTATTGGTGTTCATGTTCTGTGTTAAGAAAACCATGGGATTTCATCACTTTTTGTCCCCCTTAAGCAAACAGAGAAACATACTAGTACTGAAATGGTAAACACTTAGCTGAGGAGGATTAGCTTGTCTAAATACAGTATTTTTATTTTAGCTGCCTGAAACTGCTGAAGACTTGCAAGAGAAAGATCCAGTAAAATTAAAAATTAGAAATTTCTTTTATTCAGCTGTGCAACACCAGTGCTTTCAGATTCAGTGTCTTGCAACCGCATAAAACATAGAATATCTTCAATGAAAACAAGCATATCATTTTACAGATAGATATATTTTTATAGCTATATATATAAACATATACACAGATATATATAAATCTAGCATAGTTCTCAGGTTTTTAGATAGATTATTTTTAATCTTGGCTACTAAGTGATAAACGTTGTCTTACTTTCTATAGAATTGTATTGACAGATATGTCCTTTGACATTTTCTTCCCACATTAGTTAGATTCATCTTTGTATGTGTATTATTTGGGTTTTGCTGAAATTCAGGGTAAATTAATATGTAGCATGTCCAATTGAACTGCTACTTGATTACAAGCTAGCTAATTTAAACTACCTTGGCATTTCCATATTAAATTTTTGTTTGCTGGAGTATAAGGATACCCCGCCTCTTTGGCCTTTACGTACAGACTTTGAAAACGTATAGTTGACCATATATAAACTACTGTGGAATCTTTACAATTTTACATCTTTTATTCTGCATTACTTTCTAGAAAATCTTGTAACTGATACCAGCAACACAGAATTATTTGACCTAGTACACTCTTTGACATAAGACATTATGACATAAGTCATTACCTTCACAGGTAACTGGAAATTGGTTGTCCATATGATATGTTCATATGCAGCTAGTGATAAGGAGGAAATGTTTATTAAGTGAAAGAGATAGTCACATCATTCAAAGAACCTTTGGTAGTCATTCTTTCCTCTGAGTATCTGGGTAGCTGTGCCATCCTCCATGTAGGAAATGTGCTCTGAATCTTTGAAGCATGTGGAATCACAGCAAGCTTGGTACCATCCTTCCTCTGCTATAGCAGCTATTTAATAAAGGTTTTTTCTCAGCTTTGCTTTTTCAGTAAAACAAGACCTCATGATTTCTGCTTTCCTTAATCTTTGTAGAGTCAAAGTAACTGTTCTATATCCTGTGTAGTAGTATCTCACCAGCCAGTAGGCAGGAGCCTAACTTGGGACCAGCAACAGCATGTGATGCTTCTTGCCTTTTCTAGCTATCAGAATGAGTATGGTGGAGGAAAGCTAAATTTACTGTTCTGGAATTGTGGCAGTAAAAACCACAAACCTAGGCTTTTTTTAGTTCCTCTACTTCTTGAATGTGTCTTTTTTTTGTTTTTTGTTGTTGTTTTTTTTTTTTTTTTCTTCTGTAGAGAGCCTGATGGAAACATTCAGTTTTGATCACCCAGACAATCTCTTTGGACAAACAGGAAATACCTGGTCATCAGAGACTTAGTTTTTAAACCTCTATTGTTGTGTGGAACATCCAAATATCACAATAATTTTTTCTTTGTTACACTCAACAGATATGTCCTGTAGAAAATTAATTTGGAGGGAAGTGCATTCATGCTACATCAGTGTTAAAAACTGTCACCTACGGAGTATAGCCCTTCTGACATATGTACTATCTCTGTAAAGTAATCTTTCTGTCACGTCCCACTCAGATGAGGGAGACAAGTGACTCAGATTCGTAAATTCCCAACAGAGTGGACAACAGTGAGACAAGTCTCAAAGTCCAAACATTTATTAACTTCCCACATGTACTAATTGAACACACGATAATTGGCTAAGTATTTAAGGAGTTGTGGCAAGCAATACAGTATGCCTTGCATTTCTTAATGGTAGTTGTCCTGGTTCAGCTAGGATAGGGTTAAGTTTCCCCAGCAGTGGGGAGGGAGCTCTACCTGGGTTATTCAATACCATGCTGACGTCAGGTCTGTCAGGTCCGCGCCCAAGCGCGGGAAGATCGGTAAACATCATGCAACAGATGCCACATGGAGTAAATGGGTTGCGTTGATAACACAACGGGCTCGAATAGGGAACCTCGACCCCCCAGGATTAGTAGAAATGATCATAAACTGACCAGAGAGCAAAGATGCTGGGATGTCACCAGAACAAGAGAGGCAGTGGCAACGTGGTCTCGGGTCCCGGCAGGGCCTAAACCACTACAGTAGTGAAGGAAAAGGGGAAAAAGGAAAGGAGGGAGATGGAGGGAATAGAGATCACCGATCTGCGTTCTTGCATTGATCCCACCAGTGAGGGTTCAAGGAGGCAGCCGTCTACTTCACTTCACTTCACTTCACTTCACTTCACTTCACTTCACTTCACTTCACTTCACTTCACTTCACTTCACTCTCTGCCCCACTCCCCCTTGATTTATACACGCTTTCCTTGGATCCGTCCCCTAGGTCGACCCACATACCTATGTATCCCATGGATGGGGAGGGGTAAGGTGTTTCATGGGATGATGTAATTAGCATGATCATGTTAGCCCTCGTTAGCATATTGAGGGGTGTTAACTTTAATATGCATTTCGTGGATAATGAAGCAAAGGTCATTCACTGGACAGATGGCCCTTGAAAGTTGACCAGGTGCCCCAGAGCAGAACCGTCCTGTCTCCACAGGGCTCCCCCCTCCAGCTGCATCCAGTGTTATTGGGGCAGCCTTATCAGCTTCGACCTCCACACCATCCACCCTGTGACTGTAGTTTCGTTACTTGCAAGTGTTTGAGATATTCCTTAGCTCAGAGGGCCTTCACTCCCCCTGCTAACTTTTATCTCTTTCCCAGGCTGTTTTTCTCAGTCTGTGTTTCTCGCAGGCCTGTTTTTACAAGTCGTCTCTCACACTGTTCTTCAGTTTTAGGACTGCTGGGAAATAGCAGGCTTCTTACTGCAAAATACTTAAATCTAACAGCTCAGTTGCTCTTGTTTTTACTGCAATTAGTGATTTGATACTGCAAAGCCAAATAGAGTTAAATAATGATGTATATGTTTTTCTTTAGATTTTCAATGGATAGAAAGATTGCAAAATCTAAAATACCACCTTTTGTTCTGCTGAAAACGATTAGAGCCTAGATTCTGCAGCTGGTAATTAGGGGGTTCTGACAAAGGTGCATGCTTACTGAACTTTGCTCAGTGGAAATGACAGTTGGGCTCAAACTGTGAGAACTTGAAACGGTGCAGTTGTTGGCTAAACCCACTACAGATAATTTAAAATGTAAGAAAACAGCAGCATTAGTTGTACTACAGGGTGCAGTTTTTAAAAGACATTTTTGAAGGACCAAAGTCAGAACTGTAAATGCCATATGAAGTCATTTGGGGGCTTTTGCACAATTAATTAGCATGTCTCCTTTTGTGAAGAGAATTCTTTTTTCTAGCAGGCTTCCAGTTACATTTTCACAAGGCACTGTGTCAGCTAACTGAAATAAATATATTGTTGTTTTCCAGTGAGTGTGATCTTTCAGGGATGATGAGTTTAATGATCTTTAATTGTTACACTTGTCCCTAGAACTTTTCTTACCTGTGTCCACCAAATCTTGTAATTTCCTGCATCCTAGCTGACAGACAAATCTAGGGGTTTGGTATGGTTTTTGAAATCAGATCTGTTGATGTTTTTCCTTTGTTCTTCCATATTTAATCAGACTTTTCTTGTCTGCAGGTATTGGTTCAAAACCCAAGTTGTATTATCAAATCTCCGTAGGCAGTCTGTAGTACTTCAGTGCCTTCTCATACATGACAAGACTGTGTCATACTGAAAACATGCTGTCTTACCATTAAACATTCTTCCATAATACATAAGCAGGGAAAGGCAGAATTGAAGTTTGATTAATGATAAAATTGGGGCATTGTCAGGGACAAGAATAGCAGAGAGATGTTGGAGAAAGGTAGGGACTAAGTTAGCTTTCCGTTGTGTTGCTTGCACAGAAGTGTTGCCTGCCTTGCTGTTGGATCACAGTGATTTCTGTAGATCATCTGAGTGTTATAGAAATGAAATATTGTACTGTTGGTAAGCACACTGCCTGTGAGAGTTCTGTCTTTTTCCTAGCTCTATTGCCTAGACAAAAGTTCTTCAGCATTTAGTTGGAAATATCTGATATATCAGCCTACAGATATATATATATATACACACACACACAAGTAAAGTACTAAGCGTGTCTTGTTAAACTGTACTGAATGTTAATAGTAAGAAGCCTATGAACATACAATCTATAACACCAAAGTACATCAAAGCTAGTAAAATAAGCTCTCAGGCTGCTGTATTAGAGTAATGAGGGACTAATGAATATAAGTTTCTCTCCCAACACCTGTGGAGTTCCTGAGAATTCTGGTAAGGGCATCACTGCTCAGTGCTTTCCAGCAACAGCTGAATTTAGTATATGATGCTGGTTTTGCATTTTGCTTGCATGGTACTGATTTTGGAAAGGAAATGACATATTTTCAAGTTTAGGTTTATCTCAGCTTTGCTAATAGCATATAGAACTTCAAGAACTGAATTTTACAAAGAAGCAGAGACATTAAGTTTCTTCAAAGACTGCAAATAATATTTTACAATGAAAACTATTAAGGAATGTTTATGTATTATTCCCCTATCTCTTGAACTCTTTTCTAAAAGTGTACAGTTCTGGAATTCCAGAAACTCAGATGTGGAGCTAAGTGGACCTTTATTGTGGCTCAGCATGAACTGTGATGAACCACTTGGCTCTCTTGCTGCATAAGGCAGAATATGCATATACATACAGTTTAACCTATTTTAATGCTTTTGGATCTTTTTCTGATTTGGAAAGAATTCAGAAGGTGTGTACCAGAAGTATTGGTGGTTTTGCTTTTTTCAAACACAGTCACATGAGAATAAACATGGAATCTTCCGAATTTTCCTAAAACTCAAATACTTCAGTGTAAGAAATAATTTAAGAAATGGATTTCCATTCTTACTTGGCATAATTTGAAACCAGCTCCATAGTAAAACAGGCTATAGGTAATAGAGACTTTGGTGTGTTGCTCATCTGAGGTTTACATAATGGTTCAAAGCACTAATGTGACAATAAAACTCTTGATATTCATGCAGTGGAGTCCTCGCCCTATTTGCTTTCTGAGTTACATAGATTACACTGGTAACCCAGTCATGGCCTTGCAGGTTGAATTCTTTCTGAATTAAATATAGGTAAATACTCTTTATAAGGCGGTTCTGATGGTCTTGTTATAAAGGAATGAAAAATTCAAATTAAAATAATGAGCTTAACTCGCACAACATAACTTTTTTTTTAAACACTTTTTGTCAATCAGCTGGGTTTTGTGCTGCAGTAAAACAAGTAAGATTACTAAATGGTAGATAACATTTTAGACATGGGTTTCTACCATCCTTTTGCAAGCTAAAAGTTATGCTGCATGCTGAAACTATTCTAGTCACTAGTCACTGGTGCATCTTTGGGTTTTGAGTGACTTAATTTGAAATATATCTTAAAACTCGTTCTTGACAACTATGACACCGTTCACTTTTTTGTTATGTGAACAGACATTGGTTTGGTGTGGGGGGAGTTGCTTTTATCCTTTTTCGCTCCTGAATGTGGGTTGTAAATCAGAGAGACTTTACTTAGCACCAACAGATATCGCTTCCTGCAATTTTCATCCATCCTATAAGTGACTGAATTGGGAAACAAGAATGATAAAGACGTATTTCTGGGAAGTGAATAGACAAAATAAGATAGATAGCTCAATGACTCTGTATAGTCAAATATTTCATTTCCTTGGTTAATTAAGACTAGAAGTTTCTTTGTGTAAACTGTAAGTTTACAATTTTCTTCTTGTAAAGGAATTCCAGTAAATCATTCTGAATAGTTTGAATGTTCACAAAATGTAAGTAATGCTAGTACTTTTTGCTTTTCTTTTCTTTTGGCAGCGTTATCCCCAGACATATGTAATGGTTTTTGCTCTCTCACACAGTCTAGATCAAACACCTGCTTCCAGGTTTACTCTCATCTCCCAAGGCTGCCAGTTGACACAAATATACAGACCCATGAAAAGAACATATTTTGCCCTTACTGCAGGCAAATGTTCTTGAATCATAATGCTGTAGGAACAAAGTGAAGAATTTCTGTCACAGTAGTATTTCACATGTAGAAGTTGGATAAAGTTTCTGCCTAGCTTGGTTCTCATGACTCTAAACAATTTTTTGAGTAGTATAAAATGAAAATCAGTGTTTGTGTTATGACGTAGGAGACTCCCCGTTCTAATTTATAGCAGCCTCTTCCTATATTTTTTCTATGGGCTTTTTACAGAAGTACGCTAATGTTCATGTAACTTCTACTCTGGTTTTACAGAGTACAATTTTTACCCTTTTGAAGACTCATGAACAGAAAATACAATTCACTTTTGCTTACCTACAAGACCTTTCTATGTTGATCTGTTGTCTTTCTTCTCAAGGTCCTTTCTTTTCTGAGAGGAAGAAAACAGAGCTGCTTCTGCTGTCCCTTTTTCCTTGCAAGTGTTATTAGGCTATTTGGCTTAAGATAGAAAGAATTAGAAAGAAAAAATTCCCTGGCACTACTTTGCCCTGGTGTCTTTAAAACTTACTTTTTTTGGTTACTGTATTAAGCCAACACTTTTTAAGTCCCTTTTTAAGGACCCTCATAAAGAGTATGCAAAGCTTGCTTAGCAGTCTTTTTCTGTCTAATTTTCTTCTTAATTTGACTTTCCAGTCTTTAACAGTCTTCAATGACTCTGGAGAAAAACATTTGAAAAGGCGATAGTTAACCTCTTGGACTCAGGGGAAGGCTTCTCTGACTGCAGCAGCTCCTGGACTAGCCCCCTGGTATCTGTCCATACCAGCAGAAGTATGCATTAGGAGATTGTGGTTGATTCTGCTTATTTCTCCAAAGAGTCATCCTGCTGCAGTCTTACAACATGTAATCCTCAGGAAGGAGTCGGCTTCCTCAGTGGGTTATTTTTTCTTATGTATTCAGCTCTATTAGAAATTAGATTCTCTGCTTGGTTTTATTTTCCAGATAAAATTCCCCGGGACAAATGGAGAAAAGTCTTATTGTTTCGGTATTTATTTTAGACTGCCATGAGCCTGCTCTTTTAATTCCTTTTATCTGTATACAGAGGAGTGTAGGAGTCTCCAGCTGGCCTTACCTGTGAATGCTGAAAGCTGCTGATGAGCAATGGCTGACTTATGGATATATATTACTCAGGAGACGGTGGTTCGCTAGAGGACTAACTGGAGTCCTCTGGCAATGGGTTAACCTCGGGTCGACAACTCTTAAGAGAAGGAGCCCTTAAAACTGATAAGTGAAGAAAAAAAGTTCATACTATAGTTCTGGCTGCCTTTCTTAATTACCGTTTTTTTTAATGCATTGAGACTCAAGTACGCATGTGTATATGTACCTTAGACTGGGAGCTGTGTGAGGGCTCCTGATGATATCTTTAGAACTGCTGACAATTAAAAATGATGAGTACTAGGAAATTTTGTTCTAGCAAGAAGGTATATTTTGCAGAAGCCCTGCTTATACGCAGATGGTATGAGCATTTCGCCTATTCTAGTAACTTGATAAGTAAGCAACTGTTACAGACAATTTCTTGCTGATGCCTAGCTATAATCTAAAAGAAATCAGAAGTAATTCCTTTGGCAAAACTGATTCTATAGCACAGTTTTTATTATGCTACATCTTCCTATATTCCAAATGGGTGAGCATTACAAAAATAATCAAATAATGGAGGAGTAATCAAAAGAATTATATTGCCATAAAATAGAATTCAGAATATTGTGTGATACTGGAGAGAACAGATACTATAATTGTGGGTCAAGGTCAGTACCTTTAAAACTGTATGCAATACCAGCATAAAGTAAGCTGGGTAGATTTGATCTCTCTTGATTTCTTACCATCCTTGTTTTAATATTGCCAAGTGAGACTGTGGCAGTCATAGTTGGAGGATAGAAATGAAGCATTGGTACAAGAAACTGAATGCTGCGTGCTTTCCTGCTCTTCTTGGTGCCTTTGGTATATGTATGTTACAAACAAGAAGAATTACTTTCATGAAGTTGTTGATAGTAAACAAAACATTCAGAGGTTGTTCTTGGGATGTGAAAACAAAAACATGATTCTTCTTCTCACCTGGAAGATATTGACAAGTCTTCTTGTTAATGTTGGAAGATACTGACAGTTTTCTAGGAAGTGCCAGTAGATACCTGCTAATTTAGGGTGCTGGTTCCTGTTAATTCAAGGACTCAATGGCTTCTTCTTGGCTAGTAAAGAGATGGAGGTTGTTCTCTGACCATGTAATCTAGAGCATCTAAGACTGTTGCTGGTGTGGACTGTTTCTTGTCAACAGAGTAAACTTTAAAAGTATTTTGGAGTAGGTTATATTGTCAGAAGGTCTTTTTGGGTTTTCAACTTGCTTTGGAAGCAGTTAAGAAAATGCTTATTGTTGATAAAGACTTACTGAAGAAATAGAGTCAAATGCTACCAGATATACTTATAAGCAGCATAACCTCTCTATGCAGAAGGTTCAAGGCCATGGGGCAATTTCAGGTTGCAGACCTAATGGTGAAAAGCAGTACACCAGTTTAAAGGCTTTGTATGGCTTTAAGTCACTCTTCTCCCACCTGATGGGCCATCATTTGAATTTAGCAAAGCTGCTAGAAAATACATTTGAGTATAAATAAGAATGAGGCATTTTTTTCTGGAAGGAGTCATAAATGCCGGATTTTTTTTTTCAGTACACTAGTTTTATTACTCTTTCAAGCACATGGCAAAATCAGTCTTTTTTTCCTCCCTCTTTAAGAAAAGGTCTTGAGCAGAAAAGTTTGTGTGGGAGCTGAATACATACTTTAAACAAGATGTTCAGTTAATCTAATAGACATAGGATTAATGTATTTTTTCTTAAAATTAGAAATAGAAATCTTGTAAGTCACTCATAGTTATGTAACCTTCATTATCAGCAAATCTGGTAGGGTGTTACTGTAAATTTTCAGGGTAGTTTTTCACTTACACAGTCTTCTTTAGGACTCTAGAAACCTTGAACATAAACTAACCAGGACTAAAAAGACTTACCCAGTGACATCAGAAAAAAGTCGTTTGCCATATTTTGAAAACGTTTTATACATTTTCAGCTTAAAAAAAACCAAACCAAAATGAAATCAACCTGTGTAAAGAATGCATCCAGATACAGGCCAAGTGATAACTGCAGTTTTAACATTGCAGGCTTTTAGAAGTGGCTCGCTGTTAGCATTACCATTGCAGATATGAGTTTAGACTTTGAGTTTAATGAAACTTAATAAAGTTTAACTGAGTGGTTACTTATTTTCTTTTCATCTGGATTGCTGATAGCTATTCCTAGTAATGAATCTCCTTTGCCTAAGGTTATTCATGTATACAGCTAGAAGATGTTTTATGCAAATTTTCAGAGACAATTCTGAGGTTTTTTTACTGCTTTTAAAACACATTGAAATTTAGTTAGGTTTTATTTCTATTTTTTGTTTTTTAATCTGTTTATTAATAGTTAAGAGCTTTTTTACAGAATTCTGGAGTTTTAATACCCTGCTCCACATACAAATATAAAAGATTGTGTAAATTGTCAGAATACTTCACGGTATTTGATAAACATTTGCACAGAGGTCATGTCTGGTATCTCTATTGTTTAAAATTATATCCTAGGACCTTCTGTTTTTAAAAGTTGAATTAAATAGTAGAATGAAAACACAGCATGAATGTGACAGAGACTGTAAAATTCAATAGTAGCCTTTGACTTTGTCAAGAGAAAAGGTGCAAAGATGTGAATTTATCATGAGCTGGAAGCGGTCAATTTATACTCACACTCAGGTTTGTTTGTCTTTCCTCTTGACCTGCATATTTCCATTGTATTAAAATCCCACAGTTTGTTCTTGAATTATGGTTCAAAGGTCTATCTTCTCTGAGTCTACAGAGCAAACTCTTTTTTCAAAATAAGTTTTTTGTTTTCCCATTATGATTTGTGTAGACTTTCTTTTGAGTTCTACACTGCTGTTATGTATTCAGTTTAGAACTTTAATCAGTTCTATTGTCTAAGCTAGGTTTTTCCATAGGCCTCTTCTTTTTTTTTTTTTTTTCTTTTTTTTGTGTCCTGGTTCATCAACCTTAACTGCAGGACTCCATAGGTTCTTCTTGTTCATTCTTTACTTGTTTTTTTTTTGGTTGTTGATGTTGCATATGGTTTGCTTAGCAGCATTTCAGTACCTACATACATCATATTCCTCCTTTTGTGCAGGGGTATCATCTCTAAATGAACTTCAGTTTCTAGCTCTTCCCTGTACAAATGAAACTTAGAATCTGTGTAGTATAACATGCTTAGAAGGCTGAGGATCTTTAGTTGGGTAATAGACATAATAGTGAGATCATGTTTATGAGATGCTGACTGAAAGACCACAAAATTAGATACAACCATAGAATTCAAAAATGTCATTTTCAAAAAGGCAGAAAATCAGTTTTCCTCAAAAAATGCTTATCTGTAAATTTCATGTGCTATATATTTTATTTGCTTGCTGAAGCAAAAACATACATAGTATGAAAAAGAGAACTAGAAAGTACCCTACTTGTCAACTGATATATTGTCATTAGGAGACTTGTGAAAGGGTAACTGAAAGCATCTTCAGTGTTCTGTGTTACTGCTTTACAGAGCAGACAGTTGATTGTTCCTAAATTTTTGTAGATTTCTTCCTCTCCTGCAGTTCCTAAGGACACTCATTGCTGAATTTCCCTACTAGGAAAAGAGTTGTGCTCAAATACTTGTGCCACTCAGTATTCTAATCTGAAATAGGAAAGATAATTAACCTAATCCACAGTGTATATTTATAGTTTCTTTTACTTTGTTTAGTAACTGCTGGTTTTATCAAGAGAAAAATTATTTGATATGAGATAAAAAAGTTTTAAAATATGCTGTTATTTTTTTCTTTTCTTTTTAAGCCAAGCTTGTAGTTGTACATAATTGTAAAATGTGAAATTTGTGGAGCAGTCCTAAAAAAAAATTGCTAGAAGCACCATTAAATGGAGATTACCATAAGGCACTTAAAATATACATCATCCTCAAAATTGCCTACTCTTGAAACATCTTCAACTCCCAGCTTTTCTACTGTCAAAAAATGAGAGGAGGCAAATACTAATGTTCAAAGATTTCTTTTCAATATCCATGCCTCAAGACTACAATCAGCTAGAAACACTTTACACAGAAATCTTTCCACTGTAGAAATATCTTCAAAGATTCCATCTCTCAGCTTCAGTTTGTGTCTTGGATCTTTTCAGATGACATAAACAAGATGCCCTTTGCTCAGCACTTGCTAAATCAAATGCAAGTTTTTCAATGCACAGTGAAATCCCCTTTCACTTAGGATCAAAACGTGATGCAGTTCTTCTTTCTATTGTTTGATGTGTTAATTGAAACTGAATGATGCAAAACCCAATGCAGTAAATCCAGTGAACATATGCTTAAGATAATTACAACATCTATTAGCTTCATCTGCTAAAATAACGTTGGAAGCTCTTATTCACAGTATCTGAACTTTGACAGTGCTGTTCTGACTCTCTAGTTCCAGTAGGTTAGTATTATGCATTACCACACACAGAGCTTATTTTTGATCCCTTTGAGTTGAAGGATTGCAGAGGCAATCCTTTCACCCTCAGTAAGTGAGGGAAGCATCTCATGACACTAGAATCTGTGCAACTGGATCAGAGGTCTCTTCAAGTACCTAATCTGCTTCGTAAAAGAGTTGAACGTGGATCATTTAACAGACTGGTAGGAAGACCTAGTCTATTAAAGGCAATCTCACTTTGGGAGAAAAAGCACACACTTTTTTTTTATGTTCAGACCCACTTGAAATATTTTTTGGAGAGGCAGGGAAAGTTTCATAAAGATAAATCAGCTCTTACCTGTTAGATTGGCACATCTGTGTGATGGGACACGGAGAGAAATAATGGTGTAAATGAAAGGCTGGAAAGCAAGTATCTCCCCCCACCCCTGCTTTTTGGCACTATGTTCTTTTAGGTTGGGTCATTTGTTTCAGTGTTGTGTTGTGCTTTAGTAGTTTCTGTGACTTCTTCAGTTACCTTGAATTCCTTGGAGTCCCTTCTTGCTCCTTAGAAAGTTCTTACTTGACCCTTCTTTGATGCTTCTTCCAACTGATCATGTTCACTTGTTCTTGGGAAAAGTAGCAATCATACAGTCTCTGCAAAGAATTTCACTTTCAAGAAGACCATTTCCTCCTTTTTGTTGAGCTGCACTCTTGTAATAGAGTATGCAGGCTACAGTACTTTTGTGGTGAATTTTAGGAACTGAACCAGATGTGTATTTTTTGTTATAATGCATATACAGGTGCTTTTTTTTTTTTTTTTTTAACAAGCTCTAGCTAGAGAAGCATGTCAAAAGTATTCAAATGTGTCAGAGTACATTTTACTACAAATTGGGAACAAACAGAAAAGAATGAAGAGCTACTTGTTTCTGTGTGTGGTTCTTCACATTTCTCTTCACAAACTTCTCTGTTTTTTTGCCTTGAAATGTAAAAACATTTATGAGTGATAGTAAAAAAAAACCCACTCAACTGCACACAGTCAGAATAGAAAGCCACAATTACTTGTACATTCCTTTTTCATCTTCTGGTTTTGTATAATGAATGTAATATGTATCAATACCATACAGATTATATATTTTTATTTTTCTCTTTTAGCACTATATTCACCACAAAAATTCTGTAGAAAATAAACTTTGAAGGTTTTGTTGTATTATGTTTCTTTTTCAGAAAGAAAAGATTGAATAGAAATCAGTATAGAATCTGTTCTCAAATGAGTTGAATACTTAGAAATTTCCTCAATGCTAACCATGTTGGCCTTGAGTGGCCCAAGCTGTGCATTCAAAACTTAACAAGTTTGTGAACCAAAGGTTGTCAGGCTTCAGAGATTAGAAAGAATGAAAGAAACGAAGAAACCAACTAACAAACTAATTAGGATAGGATGAGAGTAACGCGTTCAAAAAGGGAGGCTATACCTGTGTAAGCTCCCCCAGATAGAAAAAAAAAAAAAAAGCTCAGAATGTGGGTAGCAGTCTCCCCAGTGGAATGCAATGTATTCAGTTTGTTTTAGTGTGACATGTATGAGTGTCTACATATAAGACGTGTTTTATGTGTGCTGCTTCAAAGAGCATAAATCTTGGGAAAGAAGAACATCCTGTTTGCTAGGAGAAATCTAGTCTCTTAGATGAGACCATGAATGAGATGAGACCTGCTGTCTAGCTGATGTGACAGTGTCCGCTTGCACCAAGAATGCTCCTGCAGTAAAGGGACTCTTTTTAAGTATAGGAGGAAGCAGATGTTAGTAGTGGGAGGTTACAAAAGATAAGGAAAGCTGTTTTAAAATTCTGTCAACAGTAGTTGACTGGCATATTAAGCAACAGAATGGCAAAATAATTTACAAGTACTTCTGTGCTAGTAGCCCTAAAAATAAGATACGGAGCTAGTCTTGGCATTAGATGACAATCCTGACACACTAGGCATCTCAGTGACCTGGAGGAAGGAGGGTAATATGTGAGGTACAGTGTTGCCTGGCTACTAGCTTTGCAGGAATGACAGAGTAGAATTACCTGGTGAGAGAGTGGCGCTGTATGAAAAGGATTATTTAAGTGTAATATTGGACAGCTATTACAGAGAAAGGGAGCACTGTGTAATGCTTTTGGATAGAAGTCCTATATTTTAATAATAAATAAGTAACAGTGACATTGTAGTGCTGATCTTTTCATCGGGATGCTGACAGTGATACAGAAATGCAAAGCAAGATTCAATGACTTGTGAAGGACAGGCTGTAATCATGGAAGGTTACAACTATCCACACCATTATCTTGCCAAGGCAAGATATAGAGATACAAATTTTTGTGGAATAAGTAACTTTTCTAGAACAATCAGTCTTAGAAACCAGAAGGAAAAATCCTGTTCTGGATTTTGAGTGGTATACAGAACTTAAGTTAAGGAAGTATTAGAGAGCCTCTCTGTAATAGTTATCTCAATATGATGAGAAACACAGAATTGTGCAGCTTGGAAGGAACCTCTGGAAGCTGTCTTCTCCAGCCTGCTGCTCAAAGCAGTGGCAATTTTGGAAGGTGACTTAGGATCTTGTCAAGTTGTGACAAAGGATGGAGGAGATAGAGACCAAGGATAGAGATTTCAGAAACTTTCTGGGCAAATGTTCCAGTGTCTGACCAGCTTAATGAGAAGTTTCTTTTTATATCTAGTTGGAATTTGATGCATTTTAACTTGTGTTCATTGGCTCTTGTACCATCCACTGTGCTCCTCTGGGAAAAGTCAAGCTCTGTCTTTTTGACACCGTTGTGTTAGGTAGACACCAATAGCATCTTCCCTTCTCCTAGGGCTGAATAAACCCGTGTCTTTCACCCTGTTATTGTAAATCATGTGCCCAACCCCTGACCATTGTGGTACTCTGTTGCTAAACTCAATCTAGTAGATCAGTGTCTTTCTTGGAGGAGCCCAAAACAAGACACAGTGACACATGCAGTCTCAGAAGTGCTGAATAGAATCAATTTTGTAAACCAACTGACTATACTCTTGTCTATACAACTAACATGTTTTTAGCCTTTGCCACAAAGGCATTTCACTATCTGATGTTCAACTTGTTGCTCAGAAGGAACCCACTTCTTCTGCAAAGCTGCTCTCTAGCCAGTTGGTCTCCTAGAATGTCCTGTTATGAGGGGTTATTCTGACAGGAGTTTGCCTTTGGGGAACTTCATGAAGTTCCCATCAGCCCATTTTTTCTGCCAATGAGGTGTCTCTGAACAGTGGTCCAGCCCTCCAGTGACTGTCTCGGTTCCTCCCCTAAGTTTTATATCATTAGTGAACTTGCTGAGAGGCACTCTAACCCATCTTTGACATTGTTAATAAAGACATTAAACAGAACGAGCTTTGGTATGGATCCCTGAGGGATACGTTCAATTGTTAGCTGCCTGTTGGACTCCACACTTCAAGCCTAACAGTCCAGCCAATTTCCAAGCCAACTTACCTACTTTTCAATTCAGATCTCAACTATTTGGCAATAAGGAGGTGGGCGACCATCTCAGATGCCTTGCCAAATTCAAGGTATACACCGCTGCCTGCTCTCCCTTTATTCTTACAGCCATGTCATCTCTTTACAGAGGCGGTCAGGTTGGTAAAGCAAGATTTTTCATTGGTAAATCCATGCTAGCTGTTTCCAATCACTTTCTTGTCCGTTAGGTGACTGGATATCATTTCCAGGATGATTTGCTCTGTAACTTTCTTAGAAAAAAAGGTGAGGCCTGTATTTCCCCACATCTTATCCTTTATGAAGACGGGTTCATGCACTGTTTGCCTTTTTTTTTCTTTTTTCTTTTTTTAAAATTAGATTTAAATAGTAGCAGAAGAGAGTGAACCAAATCAGTTGGGCTGAGGATATTGATATTCACTTTCCAGAAGGGGAACCATATAAAAATGAAACAACTAGTCAAAAACCCTCCAACCCCCCAAACACTAGAACAAGCAGTACAGAAAGCCTATGAACAGTTGGATACTGTTAAGAAAGGTACTGTAGTTGAAACCCATCTGAAATATGTGCTACAATTTAAAAAATAAAATTTAAAAAAGCCCAAACCAACACCCACCCCAAAACAGTCTTAAAAAAGTGCTCTGGAAGGACTCAGTGGGGAAACACTTGTGGCCCTCACAGAGAAAAGATCAGCATTTAAAACTTAAGCTTGCATTGGTGAGAACAGGTATGCCAATAAACAGTGGCAGGACAAGTGCAAGTGGAAAATTGAGAAGGCTAAAAAGCTTTTGAAGAGTGATGTTCAAAGATACTTAAGCTATGATAGTAAAGTTTTGCTTAAATAAAGTGAAAAAGAAACCAGTTGGGAAATTTGTAGGTTTGCTTAATGATAACAGTGTAAAATGATACACTAGGTTTACAAGGCCATAAAAGAACAACTCAGTGAATCTTTGCATCAATCTTCCCTGCTGCAGATGCAAAGAAGATGCCAACAACTCAGGAGTTCTTTGTAGCAGATACATCAAAGGTGTTAGATCTGTTTGAAGTAACTGTACAGCAATTATGAGGTCAAGCAGATAAGTTATTTGTTAATATCTTCACACCCCGAGCAGTGTGAAGAAACTCAAGTATGAAATTACTGAACTGTAACCTCATTGTAAACAGCCACTGTGCCAGTGGACTGCCACGTTGCCACTGTAACTCCCATTTACAAAATGGGCTCCAGAGGGAGTTGCAGACCACTGAACCTGAATGCTTCTGTACTTAGGAAGATGGCAGTCTGTCTCTAGGAAAAAGGGCAGCGGAGGAAGGAAAAAAACCATAGAGGAAAAGAGATCACTGAGCACAGATCAACAGTTTTGTTGGGGGAGTGTCACTGTGGCTCCTGTAAAGGGAAATCCTGCTTCATTAACCTGCTGGAATTGCAAGAGGGTGACAGTAACTATGAGGTAACAGTAATCTGACCTGTATTTTCCAGTTGCCTTTGACAAGGCTTCACGTGAAAGGTTATAAAGAAATTCCATTCCTGCGGGATTGGAGGGAAGGTCCTTTTAGCAAGAGGGAATGAGTTAAAGTGGAAGAAACAAAGGGTAGCGCTTACATGCTGCTTTCAGGATGGAAAATTGGAATCAGACTGCAGAAACTGTTAGGCTTGTGTTTTCTCTTGAGTAGCGTCTGCTTTTGCCTCTGCTGGAGAGAGAGCACTGGTGATGGATGGACCCAGTGCTGGTCTTAACCCAGTTGGGCATTTCTAACATTAATGCGAGCCAGTCATTGACTTGTATGGGTTGGATCTTGTATTACAGATTGTAATTTCTTGTCTAGGCTTACCTGAATTATTTCCAGTTTAGATAGGTCATAACTTCAGTTAGAGACTAGATTTTACAGACAAATGTATTTGGAAGCGCTTCAGATATTCAGACTACAAACCCATCCCTTTACTTATTTCATATAAGTTAGTTACTTCTTTATATCTTTCATCACCCTAAAAAAATATTTATGTAAAAGTTAAGTATTTTTAAAAATCTTGTATAATTATCATTGTATGCTTGTCACTTAGTGTGTAGGGGGGCAATATGTATGTATATATGTGCATAAACTTGTGTGCATGCAAATAATGTTTTTAAAGCTGAAAAATAACATGTTCAGAAGATAGGAGGTTCAAGCAGGAAGCATGTCATGTTGAATACAGTCTTTAATTATGTAAACAGAGAATGTTTTTTGAAGGAAGTGTTTTACTGTTCAGTGCAAAAAGTGAACATGCTATGAGGAGTTACGACAGTGTGGAGGTAAAGGCCACTGTCGTCTGTTATAGAAACTGATGATGACTGAGGCATGGAGAATGAAAGAAGAGCAAAGAAAATCAGCTGAGTAATCCTGAAAATAGCTGGAGTCTTATATGTCATGCAAAGCAAGTTATTTTAACTTTTCATATTTCTCTTTTTTGTTGTACTTCATGCATTACAGCTGAGTCAGAGATGTGTTTAACATGTAATGTGCTTTAAAATACTACATATACCGAAAGATCTTTTTTTTAAACTCTTTCCTTAAGTTAGCAGATATTTTGTTCTGATTTTCTTTGTGCCTTATCTTAAAGGAATTTTGTAAAGCATGAATTTCCTATGAAGCAGTTAGGTGCTACTGTTCAAAGTACAGCAGAAATGACTGTGAGGAAATTAGCAATCCAACCTTCAGAGCTAGAATAATGGGTATTTTTATAGTATATGAGGTTATATTTTAAGAAAAATCTGCATATTAAATGACTGCCCTCTGTTCTGTGTGCTGTAGGATCCTAGGGTAAAATAGATGGGGATCCTATTGCTAAAATAGTGCACAGCTATAAAATTAAAGATTGTGTCAGAAAACACAAATATAAATGAACCGTTTAAGTTAATGTCTTTCATTCTAGCATTTCCCAATTTGACTTTTAAACTTTAGCATTGGGATCCTGGCAACTTTATTTGTATGTAATTTTAATAGAATGAAAACCAGATATTTTGCTGTACAGACCTTAGCTGCTTGATATTACAGAATAAACTATAGTAGTAATATAGTAGTAGATTAGGCCTGGAAAAGGGGAGGAGAGATTTCATTAATAAGTTTCTCAAATAGTTGCTGGAAAAAGAGGAATAGTAAGATATATCTTCACAAGGTTGGGTGGTCGTTTCCCCCGAGACTGAATACTTATTCAAATCTTAACAGGATTCCACCTCCTATGAGTCTCTTTTCCATCTCAAGCATTTCCTTACCTAAAAAGGACTAGCTGAAACTTCTTAGTGTATGTTACAACCAACATTATATCTGAATCTTGTAAATTCAGATTTAGAAATTTTAATCAGCTGTTGTACAAATGACTCCTTAGTTTTGAAGAATGCTAAGTGTCACCAAATTAGAACTAATTCCTGGGTGTTCACAGCTTTTTTCCTCAGTAATATATTGATATGGTTTTGGTTTAAGTTTTTAAATGGTTTTAGTGTAGCTTCTATGTGGTTGTTCTGTGGTTCTTACTTTTTTATTTCCTCTTTTGTAGACTGAATCTTGAAGAAGAATTGGATCAGATGAAAGTACACCGATGTATAGGTAAGTACACTATACAGGTGTTTAACTATGTTTACCCCAAAAAAGGGAAGGTATAGTATTTTATATGGATATATGTAGTCTATTAGAAATACTAATTTTAAGGTTCTTTCCAAAGTTTAATTTATTTTTCTTGAATGTGTATTTTGTAAGCAAAAAGCCATACATATTCTTATTTCAAAGTATGTTTACCCTTAAGTTCTCCACATGCCTATTAAATCAATGACAATTTTTTATATAGATATACACTAATATATCTTTGCAACTTATGTGTATATACTACATATAAAATTAGTTATTTCATGTTTAAAATATCTATGTGTACGTATATAAATATATCTGTGTAAAATCTAGAACATGTTTATGTGTATAAATATATATGTGTAAAATTTAAAACATGTTTAAATGTTTATGAAGCTTTCTCCGAAGTCTAAAATGGTTTTTGCAGAACTGAAGTACAGTGATGCAGAAATTTCATGCTCATTGAGACTTCTTTTATAATACTAGTCTCACAAAGTATATGAATTTGAACGTAAATCAAAATGGTGGAAGTCTTATAAGAATTATCATTAATATCTTTTTTTATATCTTTGCAATCTTTACAATAGTTGATGGTTCTGTGAAGATGGGTCTTTGTCAGTCGGATAGGTAATATATTACCATTGCCTACCCATCACTCTGATTCTTTGTATTATTTGCTGTTCCTCAATAGTCTGGGGAAGTATTCGAAAGTCCGTAGTTACAGTCCAGCTGGGTGTCACATCTGTGGTGAATTCTTTATGCACAGTATTGTGCAAAGGAAGGGAGTAGGAGACTTGAAGTACTCTATATGTTCTTAGCAATAAAACCTTGCCATTCTTTATCCCAATTTTCTGCTGGTGGCTGGGGTTTTTTTTGTGATAATGTTGGCCACTTGAATGAAAAAATAAAGATTTTGTTTTATAGTATCTATAAAACTAAGTGGAAATATCCAGCTGCTGAAGACTGAAAGTTACTGGGTTTTTTTGTGTTACTACTTATGTGTTACTTTCATAGCCCCGGGTAGAGCTGAAAGGAACTAGTGAAGGTTTCAAATACTGACTTTAAAAATCACTTCTTTGTTTTTGCCAATTTAGTCAGTCTTTGCACAGAGAGAAGTGGAAAGGCAACCAGCAGTGAGAAGGAATTGAGGGCCTGCTGAGCAATAACCATGCATTTCCAAAAAACAGTCAGATCCCTGAAACTGCCAGTTCTTGACATGTTTAGTGCTTTAACAATTAGTCTTTTTATTCCTTCTTTTTTCATTATCTTTTCAGAGTAAAACATACCCTTTTTTAAAAGTGTGTGGGTAGATACACAATTCTAGTTTGGTTATTGGCATGATGATTAATTGTTATATTGGGACTGAGAAAAATTGTTCATCTACTACTGAAGTGTGTTAGGCAAATTTTATTTACCTTTTCCAGCATTTGTTGTTATAGGTATCATTTAGATGGACAGGAAATTTTTGGTAAGATTCAGAGTCAAGTCCAAAGATATTTATTAAGCAGCACTTTTTGTTAGCACATAAGACTGAGCTGATTCCAGCTGTTTCCAAACTTTAACCAATTAAGTATAAAAAAATAGTTGCTCACCCAGTCTGTAAAAAGTAATTTCCTTGTTGTTCCCCTTGCAAATCCTAGGGCGTTGCAGTGTGGTGGACAGTTTTATTAATTGGTTGACATTTTCTAGAAGACTATACAATAATGACTGAAGTTGGATGTCCATCTTTGAGCATAAATTAGTGTATGTGAGCAGTCCTTGCTCATGCGATAAGAAAGTGTATACACCCTCTGCCCTAAAATGGGTATTAAACGCCTTCCTCTTCCCAAATGAAAATACAGCCTCAGGTCTGTTATCTGTAACTTACTGAAAGTCCAAACTTGATACGTTATAAATACACTTTGTTCACAGTCTTAGTAAGTATGATTTATTTTCTAAAAGGAAACCTGACATGAATTTACTCAGCTTATCAATGATGTTGGAATTCACTTTCCCCTTAGCTGCTACCTGTTTCCACCAGGCTTTCTAACATCAAGGGATAAATTCTGCAAAAAAAGTGGCTGAGCTTCTCTGTATTAAAAAAGATAGGCTCTATCCTCTTGCTTGATTAGGTATCAGTTGTGCTTGTCAGGGGCAAGTACTGGATAGCTTTGTTGCTTTTCCACATAGTTTTTCAAATCCTGCTGGTCAAAGATGAAGGAGGTCAGGGGAAAAGGAAACTCTGCTCCTACCATTTCCAGTTTCTTTCCATTGTGATTCAGTTGTCCAAGATGTTTCTTTTGCCATTGCCGATCAAATCCAAATTCGCTATTCATGCTATTCACATCGTTATTTGTGTATGAATGTAAAGAATGTGTTGGCAGGTACTTGTGCCATTTCCTCCAAAAGCAGCAAAGTGGGTCCATGTAATCATATTCAGAAAAATAGCAAGTGCCTTATTAAAAGAAGGTAAAGTGTTGCCCCTTTGTTTCTTCAAGGAGGCAGTTTGAAGGCTTCTTTCATTATGAGATTTCTTCTGAATCTACTGTGTCCCCAGCTCATGTATGAGAATGGTCTGGTCTTTGCAGTGGTTTTTCCCACTGGCTCTTTTACACTCAGCACGTCTTTGGGAGCATGGGTGGCTATCACTGGAGTCAGTAACACAGTGGCTTTCTGCACCATGGCAGCTTCTGTCTGTCAGGAGATTGCTTCACCTGATGCATACCGGAAGTAAAGATGTCATTGTTTTGATGGTTCAGGTAGCTACTCTATGAGTGACTAATACACAGCTGTTTTTTTAAAACTGATCATTTTTCTCTGTGTAATAAGGCTTTCTGCAAATACTAATAGTGAACTGTAGTATCATAGTTCAAATACCATTTTGGCAGCGGTGTTGAACTAACTCATCATCAGATTTGGTGACTTAATTAGGAGTTAATTGTTATGTTCTAAAACTGGCAGTTAACTATGCTTTCTCAGTGGGACGTAAGTATACTTCTGTAAAACCACAATAATTTGATGTCTGAAGATAGTGGGGTTTATGACTTGTGGGCCTACTCCTTGGGGGAGAACTTGGTATTTTTGTGTAGGAGTATGACGTGTAGAGCATATGTCTTGCCAAACAGACTGATATCATGAATATTTCTGCTATCAAAGACAGACAGACAGACAGTTACAGGCAATCCTTTTTCATTGCCTCCCTAAACAATTCCTGTGAACAATTACATAACAATTAGGAGGTGGGAGGGGAGAAGAGGGCTGAATAGGCCATTTATTTTCTGATCGAAAGAAAGGGCTATGCATCAGTGACCTTTGGCTTTTCTTTAATTCATGTTGCTTGTGACTTCTGTAATAATACAGAACATGTATAGTTTTTTTCTATTTTGCAGTAGCATTCTTTATTCTCGGCATATTATATGTTTATTTATAGAGTTTTAAATTGTATTTTAATACATCCACATAATAAACATAACACCTTGTGTGCTTTGATCAGTTTCTTTGACTATGGGAAATAATTTTTCTTTTCAGTGGAGTACAGTTAATGCTGATATAAAAGCTACAGCAGACATTCAAATGAGTGAATATTTAGAAAAAGATGAAAAGCATGATCATATTATCTTTGTGTGTTACTTAAAGAATGTTGTAAATGTATGCAGTACCACTGTGCTGGGGGACTGTAGTCTGAAATAACATGGGAACTAACATATTAATATCAAGGTAAAGGTACATATTCCCCAGATGCATAGTTTTACCTTTTTCAGCTTTTATTATCTTTAGAATAGTGTTCCATTTATTTCATGAATACAGAAGTATTAATTGGCCATGACATGTTCCAAAGACAAAAGAAAGGTCTAATTCACTCTAACAAACTTGTTAGTCACTGTTTATATCAAGAGGATTGTGAATCTACAGAGAGTAACACTGTTTTCTTCTACACTTGCTTTGTTTATAAATCAAAAGTTTTTAAGTGACCTGCAATGTCTGCTTGTAGTTTGAAATGCTACTTCTAAACCAGACCTCCATCATGTAGAACAAATATTTATCCCTTAAGGTTAATTCTTTAAGTTAATTTGGGGTGAAGAAGGGCAAGAAAAGAAATGTGAGTATTGTGATGTTTTTACAGTGTTGGGATTTTTTTGTTCATAAACATAGTATTTCGTACTCTAAGAAAAAGTCTTTCTGAAGTGAGTAATTGCTCTTTTCTGTGAGCAGTGGGCAATTTGTGAATGCTAAGCTCTTGGTTCAAATCTAAACAGAATGTATTTAACTTCAGATTTACCATACATATTAGTACTTCTAAACTTTTTCTTAGCATTCTTCTCGATGAATAGATCTAATTTTTAACTTGTCTTCTTTTTTTTTTTTTTTTTTTTTTGATATTTAGTACCTAAAGTGCATAGCTGTCTGTGAGAGTGATGCTTAGAGTCATGTTCTCTCTCATTAGTTCTATCAATATCTAATTGTTATGAAATCACAATATTACAATAGAATGATTTTTGTGATTTATCTGGTGAAGTACAGGATCTTTCACGTAACAAAAAAAGGGGTTTAAAGTTTTCATCCATCCTAATTCTGTTACTGTTTGCTTTGTTCACCAGTCACTCTGATCCTCCTAGCAGGGGACAAGACCTAGAGAATAAAACTGGTAGTGACTGTGTAGATAAAAAGGCAATGAATTCTGCTTTTAAGGCATAGAGGGAATAGTCTATAAAAGAATAAAAATCAGAATGAAAGTACAGTGTCTTTAACCTGCAGATCTATTGTATCTTTGAAAAGCTTGTACTCTGAAAAAAACATACTGATGCTACAAAGAGTCATAATTATGTGACAGAACACTTTGAAAAGAGGTCACTTTTTAGAAACTGGCCAAAAGGCTTGTCAAGAAAATAGACCACTTTATAAATAATTGCGGAAGTAAAGAATGCATTTCCTTAAAATGCCTAGGTATTGTTTTAGTGCAGTACTAGGTGTCACACTGTATTTTATTTATTCTCTGATAGTGATGTATTATTTATTTTCTGATAGAGCCACTTGTTAAACTTAGTGAAGATAATGGGATCAAGAACAGTACACCAAAGAGGAATATGAAAGAAGTTTCACATCAGACATTACAGAAGGTAAGATTCCAACCCCAGCAAACAGATTGAAATTTTAATGTAAGAATCACATCTATATAAAAGTCAGTACTCATTAATTTAGACCATTATTTTCCTTCCCTAATAAAAAAATACGGATTTTCAAAACTGTGTCAGAAATTAATTCTAGTGAAGTATCTGTGAATGCATCATGTGAGATAAACATGGTTAATGTCAGAGAAACTGAAAAGAATGTTGAGAGGTGTAACATTAAAAACTAACAAATTATCTAATTGGAAGTAACACATGCTTTGCATTTTACCACTTTTAAGTTCAGAAACCTTTGTTTCTTTTGCTGAGTATTTAACTTTACATGATATCAGGTGTTAATCTCTATAGAGCTCTTGCTACAGAAGAAAAATGATGCATAATAGTGATAAATCCACCTTTTGCTGTATTTAAATTTTAGCACAATATTGCATATGCAAATATTTTCTACATATGTGTGTTTATCACTCTTTTCACGAGATAGTACTGTATGCATTTAGTGTTCTTTGGCTTAGGAAATATGATGAGTATTTAATCTTTACTGCTCAACATTCTACATTTTTACCTTATACAGTAACAAGATGTTCTTAACTAGTTGCTATTTGTATTGATATTTGTAATATACACAAGTAGTTTAGTATGTTAACAGGTGTTCACTTAAGAGGGCTCACTTGTATTTTACCATATGTTTTGTCTGCTGCAAAGAAAAGACATCCTTCAAACAGTATCATGCCTTTTGTTTGTCATTTTGCAAAACAATATTTGTTTAATTACTTATAAATCTTTAAAAGCATGCTTAAATTGAAGAAACACAAATCTATAACTTTGAATGTCAGTTTGGGTATGTCTATTTATTTTTTATTTGTGAATTAACTTGTAGGAAGTATGGTAATTTACAGCAGATGATGTGATTGCATATACTTGTAACACTTGCCATATGGTCAGGCAATGAAGGCTGTCATCTCGTTATTACTGAATGACAAACATCATGTTAAAATAATAACACACAGAATAGGAAGTGCTCACATTCATTTATCTTAAGGTAGAGTGAGTAATTGAAATAATATGAATGCTACCATCTGAAATGTCACACAGTTTATGCTTGCTTATCATCTATATTTCAGAACTATAATTTTGTTTGCCAGCTACTACATAATTTTTATCTCTATGGATATACAAAGTTATGATGGTGCCTTAGGGATAGGTGTAGAAGCTATTCATTGTTTGTTTCCTTACAGCTGTCATACATGAATTTAAGTGCAAGTGAGTGCAAAAGGTTGCTTTAAAGAACTGAGGATATAATAGCAGAATCTCAGTTTAGAAAGGTAGATGAAGAAAGGTACTAGTCTAACTCCTTATCACTGGGGAGGAAAGTACAAACTATGATTTTAATCATAACCTTTGGTTTCATTGAAGCATTTGGAAGAATTGCTTTCATTTCTAATTTCACCCAATAACTTTATGTAGCCATAAGGCAATCTCTCATCATTGTTGGAATGCTATGAATTTCTGTAAAGGAAGGTAACGACGGGTGGGCGTGCATATTAAAGGTTTTCTATCAAACTCACAAATTCAATATCAAATTCATAAATGTATATGAAGTTTGAGCGGCTTTTGCCCTAATTTATTCTGTATGTTAAGACCTCTCATTTATCAGAATCAAATCTGTAGTACCCACTTTGTAAATCATTCCGTAAGTTTTAATTTAAATGCATTGGCAAAATGTCCTGCAAAAACATACAGCATTTACTGAGAAATACTATGGTTTCAATATTTTCAATGTCAAAGCAAATTTTGACATTTTGCATTGCTACAAAGTGATGGAATTGGCCAGTATTTTGCAACGTGAGTAGCTGAAGTTGGACATGTACATTCTACTACAACTCCTTGAAAAATAGTCTTTTCTACCCATGTCCAGAAAAATTGAGAGCACCTGGGACTTTCCCTAGTGAAAGAGTGGGGATGAAGCTTGACAAAACCAACCAAAAATATTTCTCCAAAATGACTAAGTGGTTACTGAGCACAAAACACACTCAGATGTCCTTTGCAAGCTTCTGGGGAAATCTCAAAAATTGCCCCTTATTTATGGAAATTGTGGAGTTTGGTTGTAACTTTAAGCAAATATTCCAGAACATTGAGTATCGGTTTATTGTTAATGACCTTGAATATGTGTAAACCTCAAAGGACTTTACGAACAAAGCATATGCATCATATATAGGTAGAATATGCTTCTTCAGACTATATATGAGAAGCTTGTAAAGTGGCTTCATTGGAATAGGATAGGTTTTCCCTTTCTGTGAATAGAAAATACATTTCAGCCTTAATATTTAGGTGCTGAGCTTCTGATAACTCTTGCTATGATTTGTTTGGGGGTTTTTCAAAAATCAAATTAATATTTAATTGTGTATTTACAAGACTTAAAAGAACTTGTTGATTTCGATAGCTAGTGCAAAACTGCCTGTGTTTCAAAATAGTTTTTCTTCTGAAAGCGTTTTTTTAAATTCAATTAGTATGTATAACCAAATCAGTAATGAGCTCAAGATGCATCAGGAAGGTTCATTAGCATACTTAAACTTCTGTGTCACTTTGTCTGGAATTTTAACTTCTTTTACCATCTGCCCTTTGTTCAACAGCTGTATTATTGCAGCTAAAATGTTTTCCTCTGCACTATGTTAGAATTATTTTTAAATTAAGGACCATAGATTGCTTTTGTCCTTGTGCTTGATGTAATATTATTGTCATACGATAAATACATTTGAAACCAAAGGGTTTTTTCTACTGAATAGTCTGAAATATTATAAATGCTAAAATTGCTTTTGTTAGGTACAACAACTAGAAGGAAGATTCAAAGCTGTTGAAGGGGAATTAAAGAAACAGAAAGAAGTAATTAAAGACTTATTGAAGGAGAAAAATTATTTGGAAGAATCTTTAAAAGTGCAAAAGGAAGATGCAGACACAAGAGAAAGAGAGCTACTTAAGAGGATTTGTGAAATAAAAAAAGACAAAGCGGAACTTCAGTTAGTGAATAATGAGCAGGAGAAAGAAGCTGCCTCTTTGAAGAGGCAAGTGGCAGAAGCTAACAGGTTGAGAAATGAAAACGAAGATTTGCTGAGTCAAGTGCAAGAACTGAAGTGTTTGCTGGATGAAGCCAAAGCAGTGGCAACCTCTGGGCAATGTAATTGCAAGATAACAGGCACCAAGGTTAAATTAAAAACAGCCAAGAAAAAGAGCTCTTTGGGACATCATGGAGCTTTTCTCCAGTCCATCAAGGTTATGAGTAATGTATTTGAGAACTTCAGTAAGGACGGCTGGGAGGATATGAGTGAAAGCAGGTACGGCTCTCATTAACTTAGCCCTGTAGAGGGGACACTGTGCATATGTAAAGCACTAGCAAATGGAGATTGAATTTCAACTACTGTTGATTTGGTATTCAAAAAAAATACTGTCAGATCCTTTGAAATATCTTGGGAGGTCTTGTTCTGAGCTTATTGACTGAAATTTGCATGCAAAATTAGCCACAACTGCATGAGTATTTGAATAGGTGCCAGGAAACCCAAAAGAAGGCAATGCTTGATTTCTTCCAGTGATGCTATTTTCATGCAGTCATGAGGCTTGAAATTGACAGTTTGGCAGGTTGATTTAATTTGCTGGCCCTTTGCATATTCACCACTGACAGCTAAGGATTCCCAGGCAAGCCTACTAAGTCAGTTTAGTTATCTTGTGACATACCGACCCGGGAGGAGAAACATTTTTTCCCCTTAATTTAGTTAGATAAATTTTGAATGACCCATTTCGGCTTGCTAGCAGATGTCTACAAGCTGTTTAACATCCTTTAAATTAAGAACCATCCACACTAATTATTTCATGTATGTTTTATGCACAGTCATTGTACTAACTTTAATTGAATGATGGTTAAAAATCAGTTCTTTAAAGGTAATTGTTACTGCACAGAGTCCCAGTCATGAGTCACAAGGCCCTCAGAAAATTGCACTGGCAAGCTTCATAAACGTTTAGAATTTTTGCTTCTGCTATTTATCCACATATACTTGAGGAGGCAACAGTAAGCCACTAGGTAAATGGGCATCAAACCTTGTCTTTCAATGTCCTAAGAGACATGCAAAGAAAATTCTCAAGCCTGTATTTAACCAAAATATAGAGAAGGTGACAAAAGAAAAAATGAAATCTTCTTCATAGGCTTCATGTTGGCTTTATAGATCATATGGAGCAAATCAATAGTGGCAAATGAAGCCTTTGTGGTGATTCTCCCCATTCAAAATAGGGGGCTCCTGAATGCAGCGTCTTGAGAGAGAAAACAAATTAAGAACCATGTAATTTGTCAGTTGCTATCATTAATGTAAAACTTGTTTGTTTTTATGTTTAATTTAATATTGCAGATATGATTTTACATAAAATGCATGTGTTTTTCTGTTGCAATTAGTGAGCTTTTTATTTAATTTACTATGTTTTGCTTTTTAAGAACAAGATTGAGCAAACAAATTGTCGTTGCAATTTGAGTTTGAAGTGAAGTGGAAAGTAATTGTATGGCTTCAGTTGTTGTGTCTAGCCATAAATACTACTTTTGATAATTATATAATTCCCAGGAGTTAGGGAATTCTTGTCATAGAATAGTGAAAATTTTTGGAGTTGATGTTTCAAGGTGTCATTTTCAACAAGTTAGGGAAATATCTTCATTTAGTTCCCTCTTCTACTTATTAATAAATACTGTTCTTTATCACTACTAGATGTCTCTGGGTTTCTAGATTCAAGCCTTCAATTTTCTAAATAGAACATTCACTGAAAGCATTCAGGTGAGGGAAATGTGTACGTAGTTAGAAATATCTCTGTGTTATTGCAGCACCTTCAAACTATTACATTGATTTCTGTTCTTACCAGTCAATAAGACATACCAGTGTGTCAGGACAGGTTTTGGAAAGTATAAACATGTTTCTGTATCAGCTCTTCTCTTCAATTTGAGCCCTTTTCTCTGGTTAAGTAACCTCCATCTCTAAACCATTTATTTTTATCACAGTGCAACTTAATTTGAACTCAGTTGGGCCTTTTTAAATGTCTTGGTTTAAAAATAACAAATCAAAATTACCTTCTATCAAGGGATTCCTTCACAAATCCAGTCGCACAAACGATGTTGAATAGCCACTTATGGTATAGAAAATTATATATCCAAGACTTCATGTTTTAAGATAGACTTCACTGAATATCAGAAAACAAATTATAATCTGAGGCAAGGCAGTGAAAAACTGAAAATTTAGAGCATATTGAGTGCAAGTTTAAGGAAAAATTTGAAGTAGAATGAAAGTTTCAGGTCCAGTTTCTCTGCGTGGCAGGCAATTTCAGTAGAAGGACTACCAAGCTTACAGCATTTAAAAGCACTGCAAAGGGGTGCTTGGCAGACATTTCATGAAGTGTGATTTCTGAGTTTGTCTTGGTCAACATTGCAAATGAAGTTCAATTGAAACTAAATGTTACTGAGTGAAGTACTGTGCATTTGTTTGTTTTGTTATCAAATGTGAACATGAAGGTAAGTAGAAACGTAGTATACCTTTGTGAGCCATTCACAGACTAGAAGTACTATCAAGTAGTTTTTCATGTATATCACTTTTGTAGACTGCAACAAAAGCTGTCCATTAAGAATCAAATAAAGTCTCAGACCTCTGTATGTTGTAGATTGAGATTTCATTTGACAGAGTAGAACTTGATAAGACTGTTTCAGAGATTTCTTCTTTATCATATTTATAAACATCTGTTGAATAAGTCAACTTAGCACTGTTTGGATTTTATATTAGTTTATCTTCTTTCTTGCATATGTTATTTTCTGTGTACTCAAGCATTGGCTGTTGGGAACTTTTAACGTTCAGCATTGTTTTGGCTTGTTTTCCTGAATATGCTATTTTAGTGACTCTGAAGTACCAACTTCTGAAAGTTTGGCAACAGTGATTATGAAGACAGTGCAAAACACTGATCCGCTGACAGATAGAAGTAAACAACAGGGAAAAAAGCAAATACAAGGTAGTCAAAAGCCTTGCAACATTGTTCATTTAGAAGGCAAAAAACAGTGGTATAATAAAAAGGTATGTAACAGAACTTGGTTTTTTCTCCTGTGCAGAGTGTTGAAGTTTAATAGTTAGTATTATCACTGCTGTTCCCCTCTTAATTAATTTGACTCATGTTGTAAACTGAAAAGAGAATGTGCTTCCAGATATTCAGTGGGTAGTTTTATTATCATTCAGAATATTTTCTGAACAGACTGCAAAAGTATTTGGCGGAGCTGTCCTGCTTTCTTGTAGTCCAGACGAAGATTGCTGCAGCCATCCTATTAAACTCTGTCCATCACAAAAGCCATAAAGAACAGGGTGAACCCATAACAAGGAAGCAGCAACATCCCTTCCTCCCCTCTAGCAAAATGATGTCCTGGCTAATCAAGCATGAACACCTCAGTTCATTTGGAATGTGCAGAAAGAGTTGTCTCCATCTTAGAAAGATGCTTTTGATTCTGTCCAGATTCTATCTAGAGAAAAGTGTGCTTTTAGATGCTTCTTAGCCCATTTACAGTCATTGTCTGGGATTTGAACCCCTTGTCTCATTCCTAACATCTATATGCTGTTTCGTCAGAGAAGAGGGCCAGCTGGTCATTTTCAAGGTCTTTAGAGGCTCCATACAAGCTGTAACAGACAACGCATTTTTGGACTTTTGAAGAGTGTCTAATATTTATTCCTTCCTGTGTTTGACGAAATAAATCACTTGAGTTCATGGAATTTAAAACACCAGCAGATATTGTTGTTTCTTAGTTCAAGAAACAAAATACTGAAACACTGAACAACTTGCTGCTGTTGGAAAACTAGTTTGAAATTCTGTTATGTATGGTGGTGTAATAAAGAGTTTGAAAACAGATATATTTTATTAGTCTCCAAAAGTTTAAAGAAAGTACAAACTCTCTGTTATTCTTGATTATGTTTCCATCAAAAGATCTATTTTTCTGGCAGAAGAGCTGAAAAAAAGAGAAATTCTTCTGCAACCATCTGTTTGTATAGAATACACGGTATGAGCAGGTGCACGTTATATGTGAAAATCTGACAGATAACTCTTGTTATCTCCTGCTGCTCCTCAGTGAGGATATACAAGGCAGGGAATCCAGGAGGCTCTGCTGTCGCTTGGTAGTGTAGACGCAGCCAGCACCTCTCCCGTTTTTCTATATAGTATGAACTCTGTTCCTACTGGAAAGGACGAACACAGATATATTCTGATACGCATACGTAACAGACTGGTGGTCATGGAGCATACACAGGAAGCATCCCAAGAGCCCTAAGCAGGTAAATATGGTTCAGCAGAAGTCCCCTGTTGCAGGGGCTTGTGTGTACAGAAGATAGTGTTGCAAAAAGGCTTAGTATTGACAATTGGGAACACCAATTTTAACAGAAATCTTAAATCCTCCTGAGGATTTAAGGACACTCCGGCTGGGTCATGGTATTCTCATACAAAGAGAGGTTAGACAAATCTCCTGACTCCTGAGCTATGCCTGGTGTTGGAGATGAGATTATTTATGACACAAGGACTTTCTCAGTTTTGCCCCATGTGGTATAAATGTATAAGACCCTGTGCAGGAGAGTTATTGGCACTCTCTTAGAGCTCATACATTTATCAGAGCTGTGGCCTGGAGTGGATATCTTCATCTATTTTGCTCATCATCTGCTGAGAGCTCAGTTCTCTGTAACATACAATCACCATTTCAGACTAGCATCAGTCATCCAGTTGCATGTCATCAGTGGTTGTAGGATCTTCGCATCATACTGATAAGGACTTAGTACTGGTTTCCATTGTTGTCTTTAAGACATGGAATAAAATAATTAAGAGACTGCTCAAAGGAGACAGACCTACAAGAGCTTGACCTCCTTTGTTTTCCTTTGCTTTGGTTTTAGTCTGAAAAGTTGGCACTTACATTTCTTTTCTTTTTTTCTATCATACCCTATCTCCCCATCCTTCAAATTGTGCAGTGATTTTAGAAATCTAGAACCAATGGCTAAGTTTTCCTACAATGTCACTAATTTGTTCAGTGCAGTTAGTAAATGATACGTTGCTGTTTACTCTTTTCAGTTTGACGAAGAGCTATTTTCATTTTGAATATTTCCAGATACATGTTTTATGGTATCACATAGAAATTGTGAATTTAAGACTTCTAAAACTGGATAAATGTTACAGAGTTCCAGAATAAAAGTGTTTCAGAATACACTGAGCGTTTTGGAGACAGGGAAATAGTACTTTGATTTTGGAGTAAGCAGTGTTCTGGCCATTTTCATTTTACATATTGCAGGCAGCATTCTTCTTCAGTCTCTGCTTCTGTCATTGAACATTTGATAGGTTCTGGAAATAGCGGATTTTTCAAATCAGATATTTAAAAGGCATGCAGCTGACTTTTGTTAAACCCTGTGCAAACACAGGGATTGTATTTGCATGTTCACAGAATCATCTAGGTTGGAAAAGACCTTGAAGATCACCTAGTGCAACCCTTAACCTAACATTGACAGTTCTCAACTACACCATATCCCTAAGCTCTATGTCAACCTGAACATATATATTCATATATGTTCATATATATTCATGCATCTTCCAGTTACAGCTCAGTGTCTAATCTGATATTCCTCCTTTTGAACTAATAAGTCTGCTATTCCTTTTAATTTTCACTTAAATATCTTGAAAAATAGGATATTATAGGCTTTCAAGTAATATACACCATCTTTTTTCCTACGAGTAAATTCATATCTTATCTAAAAAAATAATGTAGGCATTAACAGACACTTCATTTTTCTCTGGGATTCTTTGGAAAGGGTTATGATTTACCTGTAACAGTTCTTTGTGTTTTTGGCATCTGATGGGAAAGACAGAAATTTGTAATCTTTGATGGCTGATGTTGTTAGACTGATTTTCAAATTTAAATTCATTAGAATTGCCTGTATTATTTGAAGTAATTTTTGTTGTTTCAATTTAAACTGGAAGACTTTGGAGTATTGTGGTTGGTGTGCCATAATGAAGAGTTGCTAACTTTGTGCTTCTCTTTTTTTATTTAGGGCCATTCAAAGAACAAATACGTAGAAAAGTTACATTCCAAGAGGAGAAGGATCTGCTGTTTCATAACATCTTATCCATTAATTCTAAGCAAAGGTAGGAATATTACGGGTTCTTTGTCAACTTCATAAGTAAGATTGACAAAGCATTCCTGCCTGGTATTCCAAAACCTCTTTTATATTACACAAACCCACTTACATGCTGTTGCAGGATATGCTTGTTTAAATTTGCGTAAGTATATTTTCAGATTTAGCTCATTATTTTATAGTAAAATTATATAAAAAGTGACTGTCAAACAGCATCTTTTTGCACAGTTAAAATTATCTCTATTTTTACTAAGTCTCACTTACTGAATCTACTGACTGAAATAAGGCTTTTCACTACCTTATGTTCTTGTTTGCCCCTATAGCCAACACAGCCAATGAAGCAAAATTAACTGTATTTTGGCTTGGACCTTAAAAAAAAATCTGTTAACAAGATGCTGAAGCCTTTATTTCCGGTAATACCAATCAGAAACTTGAGCCATGTTTAACTTCCAAGTCCTTGTTGAGTTTGGAAAAAAAAACCCACATAGAGCAGTTATAGGTTAACTGAATTAATATACCAGTTTGCTCACTGAGAAATACTTTAGAGGCTAGAACAGTGTTTTGAAGGGCCAAAGAAAAATCAGAAATCGTCTTATTTATGATGATCTGTCAGTTTAGTAAACATGCCTTTTTATGTTTAGTCAACAGAACAAAAAGGAGAAATACCATTGTCCAGAAACCAGGCTACTCTGTTACTCTACTGCAGGAAAGAATTAAGTCACTGCAGCAGCAGATAACTGTTTTACAGAATGAAAAAAAGACAGCAGTGTCTTCTGTGAAGGGATTTAAAGAAATGAATGAAAAACTAACAACTCAGCTACATTTGGCTGATCAGAGACTTCAAACTAGTAAACTGACCATAGAGGTAAATACTTTTCGTTATGGTGTCTTACAATGTTCAGTTTAATTCTGTTGTAATTCTTTGAAATTTTCATAACTTTAATTTTTCTCTCTTAATTTCTTATGGTCAAAATTATGAAATGTTATATATTAGCATGCTTTATATGAAATTCTGAATCAGTTATTAAGTACAAATGATATTGTGGCCTGATTTACTATTGTATCAACAAAAATTATTAATCCTTCTGAAAAAGAAGTGGTCCTCATGCTGACATTTTACCTGCTTTCAAATGGGTGAGGGGAGTTTCACTTCTAGCCTGTGGTCTGGGAACTTTCCTAAGAGTCTGGTCCATCCACATGAACTAGCACCCATTCCTCTGTGCAGAACAAGCACTTTTGGAGAGACCAACTGTCTCCAAATGCCCCAAGAGTGGAGTGCTCAAGGCAGTTGGAGTTTTCTTCCAAAAGGAACTCAAACCAGTTCCATATCTCTTTAATCCCATCTGTCTCTGTCAAGGTGGAAAGCTAGAGAAGAAGATTTATGAAAATAGAGACTAGTAAACTGTTTGGTTAACAGCCCCAAAAATGCCAGCTTTCTTCTCTACTTCAGTCTTCATTCCTACTTAATCCTTTCCCATACTATTACTCCTTTCTGGTTTTCCCCATTCTCATTTATATATATGTATTTTGTGTTAATCTATATGCAGCTCCTCAGCTGGAATTCTTTTCTATTCATACTGTAGTGATTGGCCTGCCCTTTATAGAGCTGAATCAACAAACACTTTTGCAGTAATTGTCTCCTGTTGGTCACACACACATCCTGCTTCCAGAATTATAGTGCTACAACAGATGGACTTGCTGGAAGGAGGCAGACATTAAAAAAGAAATCAAATCCCCTCCCCCTCAAACTTCTCTACATTTCTGTCTTTGCACAGAAGGCAGAAAGCAGCATCAGGAGCAGCACTTTTCACTTTCTTAGGGCTGGGGAACTGCTAATTTCTAAAGAAGGGAAAACTGCATTTCTGTTACTCATTTTGCATAACTATATATGTAATGTATTGTTCAAAAAGATTTTCCAAGGTCATTGGAACCAACGGAGATCTGCCTATCTCACAAACAGTATCATAATGTAAAGTTTCATGGACAGTATGAACTTCACAGAGAATTATATGTGTAATTTAGGTAAAATATTCTGCTTGCTCAGACATCTTCATGATTTGCCTTCCTAGAAGACTACACCTTAGGTGTCCATAGAAGAGAAATGTGAGAAATAAAATTTAAAAAAAAAAAAAAAAGGCAAAATTTGTGCCAAGGTAAGTGCTGCTGTAATGTAAAAGACTGACTAAAAGCAAAATAGCATGATCTTAAAACCAAACCGGTTTTCTTTGACTCAGTTTTTCTGGAAAGTTTGAAAAAAAAGTGGTCACTGGTCTATGTAAAGGGTGGTGCATTCTAAGCAGAAATAAATAAATGTTGTTGCAGGTACTCAAGGAAAAATCTTTATTAGGCATGCACATTTTTTTCCTTCTCAGCAAACAATTCAAATTCCCTTTCTTACAACTAATTACTCTTCAGGTGCCATACTAGTGCTACCAAGTGGGAAATTTAAAGCAGAGGCTTGGGCTACTTGCCAAATGAAAATTAAGGAGGTAAAGAACCTACACAGTCACTGCAGGATACACACATGTTTTAGAGAGAGGACCATGATTCAAACAGATCAAATGGTTGTATAGCACCATTAATTGTGGAGTTTGTGTGTTTTTTATAAGAAATACTATCTAGAAGTGAAGTTTTAAGACATTTCAAGGGAAATGACATTTTTTAATTTTTTTTTTTTTCACTAGAAAGAACAATGTTGTCATTGTTTCTTTCAATACATCTGTTACTTCAGATTTTAGAATTTTCTTGCATAGGTAGAAGGTAAAAAAGAAGCAAATGAACCACAAAAAACCAAAAAGATTGAGACAATCTCTGGATTTAGGGAGACTCTTAAACACTTCAAGAGTGTCAAAATTACTAATATCCAAAAATAAGCTTCCATATGTAATCATAAAGTTCTGAGTAATCTTATATTAACAGTGAACTTTTAATACTGGGCTAAGGTATGTATAGCATTCCAGCAACTGTAAACATTAACTTCATGGCTTGAATGAGATGCCATGTTGCCTGAATTTCGCTAAGAAAATAAATCCATTAGCAGACGAGGGCAGATGTTTGTGCAGTTAGTCATTTGTTGTAATCCCCAAGTATTCTAGTGCTAGAAAATCGACTCTAGATCTAAGATTTGAATATTCCAGATGTTAATTTTGCAACAGATTTTGCAGTTCATACAACCTAAGGACTGGCTGGTACCTGCTGATTTTCAGAATGTGTGTATGTGTATGGTTTTGTGTATTTTTCTTGAAGATCCACACAGACGTGTATGTATTTATACATATTTGTCTGTCTGCTTGTAAGAGTTCAGAATGCTAGATTCAAGTTCTTTTTTTGTTTGGCCTTATAAACTCTTCACAGTAATGTAAATTTCTTGCTTTGTTTTGTTTCTATTTTTACATATTTCTACACAAATGAGTGTAAAGTGACTGCACATACGAGAATCAAAGCTTGCATTTTCCAAGGATTCATATCAACACTGAGTGAAGACCGTCTGTACAGAAGTAGAGTAGTTACATTTTGCTATCAGTGTATAAAAACCACACCTGGAGCTGATACTTAATGTAGAAGTGAAGGGATTTAGTATTTCCTTACTTTCTTAGAAAAATGTCTGAAAGGAATTGTTGGAATTTTTTTTCCTAAGATTTATTCCCTTCTCTACTCATTTCTATCACTAAGAGTGCTTATAAGAGTGTATTTACTCCATACAACAGAGTAATTATAATTACATTTATGCAGTAGGTGTCATTCTTGTTGCAAAAGTTCAGACAAAGTATATTGAATAAGAAATTAAAATGATAAGCAGGTTAAGTCATTAGCGCTTATCTTATTCATGTCAAGGCCACTCACACATACACTGCTCAAAAGTACTTTTGCATCAGTTCTCCAGTGTTTCTCAGGTGATGTCACAGGAAAAGCTGCAGTTCTTAATGGAACACCGTAGGCATTTGCAAAGTGCCTGGGTAAGTCTACTTCAGCAGGAAACCTGAATTTCAAAGAATGGGAACAAGTCAACCAGTCAAATGCTGAAAGATCCTTTGGAGAGAATAATGTGAAGGTTTAAGTAAAGTTTTTCAGATACATTCCTGTAGATATGTAACTATGTTTTTGCTTAATTGGGAAGAAAATAAGCTTTTTTTTTTTCCTTTCTTCCTTTCTTAGAAGCCTCTGCACATTTTAGCTGTTACTCAGCCTAGGATTTTTTTCTGATAGCATTTTAAAAATTGTATCATAGAAACATAGAATGATTTGAGTTGGAAGAGACCTCAAAGATCATCTAGTTCCAACCCCCCTGCCATGGGCAGGGACACTTTCCACTAGACCAGGTTGCTCAAAGCCCCGTCCAACCTGGCCTTGAACACTGCCAGGGAGGGGGCAGCCACAGCTTCTCTGGGCAGCCTGTTCCAGTGTCTCACCACCCTCACAGGAAAGAATTTCTTCCTTGTATGTAATCTGAATCTACCCTCTTTCAGTTTAAAACCATTACCCCTTGCCCTATCACTACAATCCCTGATAAAGAGTCCCTCACCATCTTTCCTGTAGCCCTCTTTTAACTACTGGAAGGCAGCTATAAGGGTTCCCCAGAGCCTTCTCTTCTCTAGGCTGAACAACCACAACTCTCTCAGCCTGTCCTCACAGGGGAGGTGCCTCTGCCCCCTGATCATCTTCATGGCCTCCTCTGGACCTGCTCGAGCAGGTCCATGTCCTTCTTATGATGGGGCCCCAGAGCTGGACACAGCACCGCAGGTGTGGTCTCACGAGAGCGGAGTAGAGAGGGAGAATCACCTCCCTCGACTTGCTGGCCACACTCCTCTTGATGTCAGCCCAGGATACAGTTGGTCTTCTGGGCTGTGAGCGCACATTGCTGGCTCATAGTCAGTTTTCAGTTATACCCCCAAGTCCTTCTCTGTAGGGCTGCTCTCAATCCACTCTTTGCCCAGCCTGTATTTGTGCTTGGGATTGCCCTGACCCATGTGCAGGACCTTGCACTTGGCCTTGTTGAATTTCATGAGGTTTGCACAGGCCCACCTCTCAAGCCTGTCAAGGTCTCTCTGGATGGCATCCCTTCCTTCCAGCCTGTTGATGGCACCACACAATTTGAAAAAATTTAAGTTAAGCATAAATGGTAATTTTTACAGATTAACTGTGCAAGAGTTTACTACTACATCAGTAGTATATGCAGGAGTACTGACTTTCATATATAGAAGTAGTAGAGGGAAAAAAAGTAAAACCAGAGCTGTTGTAATGACCTCATATTTTAATAGATAAAAAATAATTTAATAAGAATTTAATTTGTTTCTGCTCTGTTCAGCACTGTCCCCTTCTATTCTTGCAGGACACATTTAAGTCTGGAATATCTTACTAGTATGCATCTTAAAAATAAAAAAACCTAAATATTTAACACTTTTGCCAGATTTAGTGCAAAATCATTTCTGCAACTATCCACCTTTGGCACAGAGGGTAATGAAACAATCAAAGAATTCTGTGAAGCTGTTTAGGAAAGGTCTGTTCCCAAAAACATCAGGAGAAATGAGATTTCTCCCACCTCTCCTTCTTTAGAAGCATAGAGATTATCCTGTCCTAACTGCTTTGAATAAGAGTGTTAATTTGCAGGAACTATAATCTTTTGCACACAATATTCAAAAAGAAGTAAAGACAGTTTCTCAAAAATATTTAAAAATCAAAATGGCAAATTTTCTATTCTATTTTTTCTTAAAATATAGCAGAAGTGAAAGGTAAACCAGAAGGGATAAAAGTATGATAAAGCAGGATATACTGCCTGACCTTTCCAGAGTTTGCAAATACAGTCTAAGACAGCAGAGGTTTATCTAATAAGTGAACTAAACTATGTGCCAATATGAGACTGAAGTCTTCTCAAAATTTAATTGGTTGTGGATTCTATGTTTTTTTTCTTCCGAGGTCACACTGCTGTTATCATTGGGTATACATGCCTTAAGAGACCTCTTTGCAGGCACAGTAGGTAACTCAAAACACACCCCCAATCAATGTATTCTTGAGACATTCTTCCTGGACTCACCACAGTGTTCCAGACCTGAACAGCAACATTAGCTGTAGGTAGGAAAAATTGTCTGTATTGTATTTCAAACTTAAATTTTGTGGAATTTAAGTTCAATTTCTGGGCCCTCTCTGTAGTTTTTGAAGGCTTTGAGTTGACAATATTGAGAAGAATAGATTGTGCTATACTGTAGTTTTATTAGAGCTTTGCTGAGCCTACTAAATTGAAAATCAGGCTATGATGTCACACTTACAAAGGCTAGAAACAGAGATGGACAATGCTCTGTGATTCTGTGAGACTAGAATTCACGTCTTTCAAGTTCTATTCCAAAAGTCTGCCTGGACTGAAACATGATCATAGTTAAATATTTTTGTTCAAACTTTTTGGTTACCAAATAAGGAAATCTCTATATAATTTTTCCTGTGGTAAACTACTGATTCAGCATCGCTGCTGATATAAAACAGTTTTCAAATTTCTATTTTCTACTCTATCAGAGAAGTTGACTTGGAAATAAAATGAGGAATTGCCAAATGGTAAACATGAAAGTAACTGCCCTTTTAAAATACATCTACTCCAAAATTTTTTTTTATTATTTATTTTTATAGCTTTGCTGCATTGAAAACTTACGGCATCCTGAAGTCAGTTCCGTTAACAAAACTACACTGTAAAATATATTTATCGTGAAACTGTGCTGTCATTACAAAACAAAAATAAAGCAAAATACCTTTTACATTTATATTGATCTCTGAAGAAAAATTACAATAGACCTATTGAATTATTGATGAACAACAGTTGAAGTACATTGCATGTAGGAAATGAGTCTCATTCATAAATTAAAGAGAACAGTTGGCATGAACTAGAACTGCATTGCTGTCAAAATGGAATAACTTAGAGATAGGTAAATTCTAGAAAAATTTAAAGAAAAAATTGTGGAGACTACATGAAGTTCATAGAATATACTTACGATCAATATGCTTTATATTGCTGTATCATGTAGAAATCCTAAAAAGTATACTTCTATATTAAAAGAAAGAACCTCTATCATAAGGATTAGCATGTTCTTGTAATGTTACAAATAGAGATGGTACACATATCTATAAGCATATCTGATATATTTATATCTGATAGTGTAGTACAGTAATAGAATATACTTGTATATATTTTACAGTACTGGAAGATATCGTCCTGTAACTTTTACTTTATGGATTTCGTGTGATATGTAGCGGATTTTTCTTCACCTTCCCTGTGATTTGATCAAACTTTCCTTGTGCATTGAATCTTATTTTATTATTAGATAAAAGAATAGAACTCAGTTGCAGTTTTTTTTCCAAAAATTCCCTGAGTAAGATACTATTTGAGGCCTGGAAAAGCTCAACAAATACTGTCATAATAGGAATTTCTTTTGTGCTCAAAGAAACGTCTTCATTGAATTCAATGTGATCTGCTCATTTAATTAAAGCTAAGCAGAGAGCTAAACTGGCTTTCTGAACCTTATCTAATATGTAAAGTTCTGTGGATAATGTATGGTTTTGTCAGATAATATTTATTCACCATCAAATCTCACCGCAAAAAAATCCATTGGTTTGGGAATAATTATTCACATGTAGACCAGAGATTACATTTCAGCTCTGGCAGTATGATTTTCTCATAGATTGTCATCGAAAACCAGTTTGGGTTGCAATTGAATCAGTACTCTTAGACTTGTTCACTGGAGTGGTCCATGAATTATTCATTATTAGTAACTACCAATATTCACTATGAAAGTGACTTTACTAACCCCTTTATGCATGTGCTTATTTCTGCTGAATTCAATGAAATTTCAACACATCCTGGGTATGGTCGTAAAAGTAAGTTTTATTGGCTCTAGTCTTGAATATAGACCTCTCTGTGGTGAGACATTCTTTTGTGTTTTGAACTTGCAGGGAAGAAATTACAATAGAGGATGTAGCTGCATAATTTTTTAAATATTGTATGATTTAGTATTCTGATAGACTATGCAATAACACCTCTGTGTACCATTCTATATAGGTGCTACTAAAATGCAAGAAATAGTTGCCTTGGGTTTCTATCAGCCATATATCCTACTTGGAAGTTTGAATTCTCTCCCCTTGTTTGCAGTTGTCTGTTTCATGATGGATTTTAACCTAACAGTCCCTCTTTTCTCTCTTTCCTGGCCTAGGTAAAGGTTTTCCTGATTATATTCTTATGAAAAGATTTCAAGAGTCATAAGAAATTGGGGAAATACTTTTGCATTCCTTTATGCTGTGAACATTAAGTGAGTTGATTCTCTTGCACTCTCCTACTGTATCTTTTTACCTTACTTTCATTTCCTTTGCTTCTGTCCTAATCTGTTAAATAAATTTCCCTCATTGTGAAGTTAGGGAACAGAAGATTGGTGGAGCAGGGTGCTCAGTATGGTTAGCAAGGTAGGTGCATGTAATAGGTGAATCGGTAAGAGATGGTTTTGTTCCTTATTTGAGGAGTTGGATTTCCTAAGAAGATGAAGGAGCAGGGTCATGGGATTGCAAAAAATGGCTCTCTGACCTGAAAGTATCCAGAGGTCTTATCAGCACATCTATTCATTTTTGTTGTGTGCCCCGGTACAACAGTGGTTGATAGAAGATTAAATTCCAAAAATGATCTTCATTGTGATTGGTTTTACTTAGTATTTGGATTGGAGCTAAGTGCTGACACATGGAACACAGTGTAGACTCAATGTCTCAATTCATGCCTTAAGGTTAAACTGGTGCATATAAGTACCATTTAATCATTTTCACTAGCTCAGAATCTCACGTACCATGAAATTAATTTTTCAGTTGATCCCTCACATGAATGATAACATTATTTTTTTCCTCAAGATAATGGTTTACACCTTACATGTCTATTGTATTTGGATATACTATGAAATATATGACAATCTTTTTGCTGTTTGTTTTAGAGGTAAAATCTTTCAATCATTTTTTAAAAATTAGTGGCAATGTAAAAAATCCAAGCTAGTGCAAGAGGATATCTTCAGTCATTGACAGCTATTCTAAGCTTTCAATCATCCACCAGAGGCTGATTGAAAAGTATAGATCATTATGACCTCACAGTGTTTTTAATGAGGAAATCATTACATCATAATGGAAACCAATACATTGCTCAAGTTTGTGTTGAGCGAGGCCAAATGGCTGTCTCCTGGGAACCAGGGACTCTTAAGAAAAATGAGAGTCTTAGCAGGTAATGAGCTGAGCATGAACTCCCATTGCAGTTGTGAAAAACACTAGTGCAGTCCTTGAATGTATAAAGTAGAGGCTATACAATAGGAGCAGAGAGAATATGTTTTCTTTCACTTGGCATGATTTGACTGCTCCTAGAATGCTCTATGTAGCTCTAATACCCAGAATCCAGGAAAGAGACTGGTGGAAGTAAGAAGCATTTGATGAAGACTTATGAGAAGGATTTTAAAATATACCATTCCAGAGAACAATTTGAGGTTTTCAGAGAGGAAGGTAACTCAAGTTTAAATACCGAAGAAAAAGAAATTTGCTTTTAGAGTCTTCAGTCTAGCAAAGGAGGATTGAAAAAAAGATTCAAGGACACAGAGCTGAAACAAGATAGAATCATCCCAGGTATGAGGTCTGTAACTTTTGTCACTGTAATTGACCATTGTCAACTGGAGTCAGAGAACTGCAGTGATATTGGACAATTAATCTGAAAAGAATTAGGAAGGAATAACTGCTTGTGGTTAGCACTGGGCAGTCTTTCTGAAGTGAATAAAAAAAAGTCTGTTCTGTAGGAAGCATGAAAAAAATAGAGACAGGAAGAAAGATAAGTTTAATGATGTGAGCTGAATTAATGAAAAGTACAAACAGGAAGTTATCTTCTCAACTGCAGTAACACTGTTCATTTATCTGAAGAACTGATGGGATAAATGCATGTACTTCGTAGAGCACAGCAGAGCAACAGTATTTTTGTGATGAAACCCAAAATGCATTTAATAGTGCTGTTGAGAGATGTAAACATGGATGATAAATCAAAGAAAAGTCAAACCAATGTTTTATAAGGGTGTAACTGAAGCCAAGGAAGGGTGTCAGAATGATGTTCAAACATCGGGTTATAAAGAGGAGAAATTCTGAGGCAGAGGAAGAAGCCATCACCACTCAAGACATACAAATATAGAGTCATGGCACAGGGAAAATGGATAATGAAACAAAGGGAGTAACCTAAAGGAAGTGAATGTTCCACAGTGTGCAATAGGAACATAAGAGAATGAGTCTTTATCAGAAGAACTGCAAAGAGAAGGAAAAATAACTTTTGTGGGGTTTAGGATTACATTGGTCTGACACAGCTCTTTAGACTTGCTGATTGCAGATAGGATGCATAGCTTGGTAAGGAAAATTCAGAAAAGAAAAAGATAAATAACCATCTTTTAATATTTGTTTCATATTCTTTTGTCTACCAGTAAGGTTGAGTGTAAGGAAACAGGTTCTTTTCGTGAGGTAGGAGTGAAATATCTGAAGGAGAAAGCTTTTCATTTTAATTGGGTGCATAGGGACAGATTAATATTTTTGAGTCAAAATCTTGATAAAGGACTTAAGTTGAGATATTTTGTTAACAGACTGGCTTCCAAAGAATAAAAATACTTATTTTTTAAAGTATTGTTTGCAATAGAAACTTTGGCAGAAAAAAAGAAAACTAAATTTACTATGAGAAACAAATGAGGGAAAGGCATTCTGATAGTAATTTCAATTAAAAATCTACAGGTGCTGCACTTCTTTGGAAACATAAGTTTTCAAGCTCTGTTACTAAAACTGAAGTTAAGATAATGTGCTGGGTTTGTGTGTGTGGCGGAAGTTTTTGGTAGCAGGGGAAAGGGCTACAGCAGTGGCCCCTGTGAGAAGCTTCTGGAAGCTCCCCTGCCTCCAAGTTGGACTGCTTCTGACCAAGGCTGAGCCAGTTAGCGACGGTGGCTGCGCCTCTGCTATAATGTGTTTAAGAAGGGGAACCTGGAAAGAGGAAGGTGGAGTTGTGAGGAGGAGTTGCGAGAAGGACACCTACGCAAATACTGAGGTCAGTGGAAGAAAGGAGGAGGAACGGAGGGAGGTGCACTGGAGCAGAGACCCCCTGCATCCTGTGGTGAGAGGGCAGGGCTGCCCCCACTGCCAGACATGGAGGTCACCAGTTGAGCGGGTGCTGGCCTGCAGCCTGTGGGGGGCTCCACACCAGAGCAGGTGGCTGCGCTTGAAATACGCCGGGACTCTGTGGGAAGAAGGCAGTCCTGCTGTTGTAGTTCAGCACTGGGAGGACTGCAACACACAGTGAGGACCCATGCTGGAGCAGCACAGGAAACGTTGCAGCCTGTGAGAAGAACTCACGTTGTGTTATAGACTATCTTGTCAAAATGATGCAAGTTAGGACAAATTAGATTTCAATTATTTATTTTAGTAAGCGGCAATAAGCAAAATAGCGCTGGGCGGCCGGGGAGTCCCTGCTCCACCAACGGCGCGCACTCACTTCCCGAGGGTCCGTCTTTTTTATATCCTCCGCCTTCCGTTATCGGGTCTCTCTGAGAGGTGTATCCTGCGTCTGCGCACTTTGCAGTTAGGGGGTCGCTCCATCCGGGTCTTCCTCACGTCACCAGCTTCTCGTATTTCCTACTTTCCTGAGAGTGGTTCACAAAGTCTTTGTTTATATCTTACAGAATATAGACACTACCCCCTTTTTTTTTTTTTCTTCTTCTCCCCTTTGTCTTTTTCCCCTTTGTCCTTCTTCCCTTTCTCCCTCTTTTCAGTCTTTTGCCTAGTAGAAGTCCTTGTTTCAGCATTTCAACTTAGATAAGCACTTACAGTCAGTTAGTCGTTACACAGTGTAATAGTTAAGATTAAGCTTAGGTCAACATAGTTTATGGAATAACGTCATGAGTTCCCAGTATCTTCAATGGAATTTGATGAACAAACAGTTTACTGTCTATCACACGTTGGAGAAACCTCCTTGTGGAGGACTGTCTGCTGTGAGAGGGACATCACGCTGGAGCAGGGGAAGAGTGTGAGGAGTCCTCCCCCTGAGGAGGAAGGAGTGGTAGGACTGACTGCACCCCCTATTCCCTGCCCCCTGTGCTACTGGTGGGGAGAAGGTAGAGAAATTGGGAGCAAAGCTGAGCCTGGGAAGAAGGGAGGGGTGAGGGAAGGTGTTTTTAAGATGTGTTAATGCTTCTCACTGTCCTACTCTGTCTGTTAGTGTTGTGGTTACTGTCTGAATTTAAGTGATCTTTTCCTTCCCCTAATGAGTCTGTCTTTTGACCATTACCATAATGGATGAGTCATTACACCCCCACCCCCCCCACACCCATCCCCCACCCACCCACCACCCACCCACGCCCCCCATCTCGATTCCTAAGACTTTGCTCTGTTTTCTCCTTTCCATTCTTGAGGGTGAAGGGGGGAACGAGTGGCTGCATGGTGTTCAGTTGCTGTCTGAGCTCAAACCATGACAGATAATCAAAGGAAATCTAAGCAGTAGGAGAAAAATTTCTGTTGTTTCCTTAAGAAAGCCTATATTGACGCCTGAAACTACAGGTAGCATATGATGATTTACAGTCTCAAGAGCACTACTTGGAGTAGTTTCCCTGAAGAAGAGAAAAGTCTGATGTTCTGTTTTTAATGAACGTAATTTTGATAAGAAGGAATTACGTAGAGCTTAGAGTGCATTTTATTGCAGCCCGTTGTCATAAATATTGTGTACACTTCAGAAGGTACTTGCATCTTATAGTAAATTCTTCAAAAGATTATGAATATTGCATTGTCCTGTGTTTTTATGTTTCTGTCAAGGATTGTAAAATTAGTCTCATTTCCATTTTTCAGCTGCTGCTTTGTGATATTTGTTCTTACTTTTCATAAAAAGGAGTTAAAAACTTCGTTATATGTACAAATACATATTTTCTCACTTACATATACTCACTGTGTATCTCTAGACTTGTCTTTACACTGGCAGCTTTTCTAGTAGACATCCTGTGTAGGGTATTCAGTTTATATATGTCAGATCCTCAAGGGCCATGGCTTTTGCCAGATGAAGCACTTTTGATTTTGAGGCTGATGAAACACAGTGCTATTATTGATCTGTGCATGACACAGCCTGTCTCTCTGCTGGCAGAGTGTAGCAACATTTATCCAGGAATTTGTGAAATGTCACTCGGATCATGTTCATAAGGTAAACTGTGCAAAAACCAGGATCCAAGCTGAGAATCTATGAGGAATTGGACGTGACTCTTGCTCCTTCTTTCTATCTTCTAGGTCAGCCAAGTGGTATGAGTTAAAACAATGTCTGTGTTTTGTATTATGTGTTGAAGAAAGTATGATTATCACTAGGAACGCTTTGTACAACGTAGTCACACTGTTGTTTTACTCAGTTTTTTAAGTCACTTGGGAGAACAATATTTTAGGTCAGTGAAAGTGATCTAAACATTGCAAGTCTGTAATTTCTGTTTGTAACAAAATGATGGCTTCTGTATAGCTCCAATCAGGAAGCTCTGCCTATATTTTCTAAGGAATTTTAACTTTTCTTGCTTCACTTTGCCTTTAGAGATGTGTGGCAATACATGTTTGTCACTAAGATCTCCGTAAGCAATAGTGATCAGAAAGGGTGCCTGACCGTTTCTACACGTAAAACTGCCAAAATACTGTTATTTACATGTTTTATATCTTTATAAATTATGATTGAAAAAAGCTGTGCATTTTTGTTAGTATCAAAAGCATGTCATGTAAAAAATAATGACAACTGAGGTAAATAATAAAAGAGCAAGCTTCCATATACTATTTATGTATCTGTGAAGAGTCAAATGTGACTTTTCCAGATGTTTTTATAAGTAGTGTTTCAGCAGTAGACTTGCTGTTATCTGTAAATGGGTGTTGCACCTTCTTATTAAAAAAAATTGTTTTAATGTGTAAAAAAGACACAAAAAACTGCAGTTCTTAATTTTAATTTTCTGTTTCTAAACCGGTTGTAAACAATTTGAAAGTTAGTCATGAAGGAAAAATACAATTTTTGTGATATTTGCCAACATTTTTCCATTTTAAACATTAAAATCTTTAGAATAGAGTCTCTAGATCATTTGATTTAAAAATCAGTTACTAGTTATAGCATAAAGAAACAGGTTTTATTGAAGTTAAAGATTTGAGTTTGGCTATCTTGGGTTTTTTTTTCCCCAAGTGTAATAAGGATTTTCTTTTATTTCTCTAAGATAATTTCTGTAGTTTGAATTCCACGAGATCAAACCAAGACTTAAATGAAGTATCACATGTGAATGACCACTTAAATGTACTTAGTCTCTACTTTTTAAAATGTTTTTCCCATATTGGTACATAAAAATATAGTAAGCCAAGAGGGGAAAAGTTGTTGGCTGTGAAAATTTATTTGCATACATGATGCATATATTTTTACATGTTATCCCTCCATTTACAAGATTGACATATGTGAGATGCAAACTCATGAGTTATGGAAAAAGCCAAAATTGTGCTTAGTTGGTTGGCCTTTGGGGTGTTTTTTTGGCTTGTGAATATGTGTGTTTATTTTGCAAATGTCCACAGGTTGGTGTATGTGTCTCAGGAACATGAAGATGGTATTTCATAGCATGAAGGCCACCTGTTTGTCAAATCTACCGCTCTTCATAGTAGAACCATTGCCACATTGCCAGCTTGTTAGGCATTATTTCTTACAGAGCATTTCACAGAGGACATTTATTTTGCTACTTAGCAGCGTTCAGGCACTCTGTGAAATACTGTATCTTGTTTTGGGCACCACGCATAAAATACAAATATTGGAAGAAAGGAACAAGAATTCTAAGAAGTTTTGAACATGTTAACTATGAGAAAAGATTGAAGGAGTCTAATTAATGACATCTATAAATTACACATCAATGGTAAAGGAGTGCAATAGCCACCTTCTGATGTGTAAAATATTGTTTAAAAGGGCTAGCGGTCAGTTTGTGCTTTCATATCCTTTAAGGAGAATAGATTTAATTTTTCAAGAAAGATGATTTATCTGTAAGGCAAATTTTCTCTCTTAGGGCACGGAAGAACTGAAAAAGGCTGCCAGAAGAATATTCTCTGTAGTTAAACCAAAATTTTCTGGAATAATCTACTTATAACGTGCTAAATTTAATGTATTCTTGACATCATTACCAGTCTTTCTATTGTAGCAATTAATTTTTTTGTCCTCATTCTCAAATGGAAGCACTCTTTTTTTTTAGGTAAGTAGCACAGGAAAAATACCTTAGTACTGAAAAGTTTGAACAATGGATCTAGCAGCTAGTCCTTGCAAACTTTTACTCCTTGGACACGAAGTTCTTGTTTTCCTCCATCCAGCTTATTTTTGGTTTCTAGTAAGGTGTATCAGTGATCAGAAACCAGGACCATAACATCTCCCACATCTTGTCCTTGGGAGAAGAATGTCAGAAAGAAACATACTTGGTCCTAGAGTTCTTTTGAACTCTCCCAGATTTCAGAAGAGGAATCTTCTCCTTCACCAGCTCATCACTGTTAGGTATTCTGCAAAGCACCAGTTTCCTGTGTTTGACCCTACTTCTTACCCATCCCACACTGAGATTTCTTTGTCAAGTTTATTCCACAAAGGGAATTGGCATTTTTGTTAAAGCTTGCATCTTACTCCAACTTTCTCATTCCCACGATCCTTTGTTTGAGTTTGTATGTTCAAAGTTAATGCTGGTGCTCTGTTGTCCTGGCTACTGTCTTTCACTACAGAAAGAAACTTCAGAAAACACATCTATAGCCACGAGTACAAATCAGAATAGTATAGCCATCTCATCACTTTAACAAGAAAAATGCATGAGCCTTCAGACTGCATTCGATATGTTTTCGGTCTTTCTAGGCATAAAGGAATAGGAGTCAAGAACTAAGGCATCTTCAACAGAAGAAAAGCAAAGCGTTGCAACTATTTCTGAGACAAAAAAATGGTATCAGGGAACTGCACCTGAGATTCCTTTTTTAACATGGTTAACTACAACATTCCCTCATTGGGATTGTCTTCATTTTTCTCTGCCTTAGGCCACAGCTGTTGCACGCAATGAGTACAGGCTCACAGGATTCTTTGACATCCCTACAGAAGTCAGGCACTATTACTCTCCTTGTAGTCCTAAGGGAAGAGTTTTTGTGGTTTTGAAGCAATGCTTGTTTGCCTGAAGTGCCTGGACCTCATGGACTCAGTTACTTCTAGAGGAGGTAGAAGAATGTTTATACTTCCTTACCAATGCTTTGCACCATCTCATTTGCTCACCTGAAGTTTCATTGGCAATTAATGAGGTAATAAGAGACTGTTCCCATAGCTTGTGTTATGTTCAGGCTTATTTTGCATCGCTCTAGGCTACCTTTGATACCTAATGTGGCAAGAACTTCAGTTGCTTTCTCGGCAATGGAGACTGCGTGACTAGCCAAAGCATTTCCTCCTAAGATTCACAGGCACTGGAAAAGGATTTATTCTTTGGTGGCTGAACTGGTCTGTCTGTGTAGTTTTCTGTTCATTCATAGATTCAAAGGTAGACCTGTGGTCTTTAGGGTGTTATGTACACCAAAGAGAAATGTGTGATTTTGTCTATACTCTTAACTCAGTGAAGCAAGCAGGAGAGAATGAGGGAGGTACTAAGAGACAGCAGCTGTAGATCTGGTTCAAGATGGGACATTGAATTGCAGGGGTTAGGCACAACTACAATGTTGTCCTCAAACTATTCATGTACATGAAAATAATTAACTGCCCAAAAGAGTCATAATATTGATGATAATCATGATAAAGGGAAAATATATTTGATTTTATACATTAGGCTGAGAATACAGCTTCTTCTTGTGATGGTCTCTTCAGCTATTAAATAAGTAATATAAGGAGTAATTTACCCTAAACTGTTCATTTATGCCTGTAATTTTAGCAAAGGTTCCAATGATAACATACATTACAAATAAAAGATAAGACTGTGGGGGTTAATTGACAAAAATCCAGGCATGAATTACCACTTTAATTTATATGCAGTATATTGTAGTGGTAATTTTCAAATGCAATTCATGATTTTGAAAAATATCCCTGTCTTTGCATCCTCCCCACAATGTCTGCCATCAGCTGCCTCAGAAGTGGCTAGCAATATGCCTTTCTTTTCTTACATAGAACCATACGTAATACATTAATATTTGTATAGTATCACCTTTATATGACTAGAAAAATTCCAGGTTTTTTACCTTTTGGTTTTCCAACTCTTTATTGTGTACTTGTGTTTTTGACCTGCTCTATGAGAACATTGAATTTTCCCAGTTATTATATTTGTTAATACACTTTACACTTAAAATGTTTTGCTTTTACACAGCTGTCTACATAAAAAAAAAATAATCAAGAAAGCTTCTGAGGACATTTTTTTCAGCTTTTGGATATCTGAAGCAGTTACAAAGGAGATGTTTAATAATTGTATAAAATTAAATATAGAGCTGTCTTTATAAATGTTTTGTTCCTTGAATATTGCAACTGACTTCTGAGAACAGCTCTGATGTACATATTTTTTAGTAATTTTTACCTGAAAATATTTATATCACTTCCTCAAACCTTTGTGTCTTTCAGACATGTTTTCTGTAAGTTGACAGAAAATGGTCTTTAACAGTTGAAAAGTTGAGATTTAAGCAGATGAAAATAATATATAAAGAGGAGGCCAGAGTATGGGAGATGGAACAGCTTTCCCTACAAGCACAGAATCCCTGCCCACGTACATTTGAGATGCAGAAGTATTTCAATAGAAAATGGTTCACTCTCTAAAACAGATGGAAATGAGGAGAGGTTAAATTAATATTTCACCATTCTTTCAGCTGTTTTGTTTCTTTCTTGCTAATACATTATTTTAAAAATAATTTGAATTTTTAAAGATAGAAAGCTTGTATTCTTTGGAAATAAGAGGGTAAATCAAAAGGAAGTTTAGAAACAGTCTTTAAAATAGCATTTTCATTTTGGTTTCTCTCTATTTTATGTGAGCTATACGGAAAACAGATGGAAGCATTATTAATTTTTTCCCCCAATGAGTTTTAGTGCAGCATATTTGTATGTGTTATCTGAAACATATGAATACTTAGTATTGCTGCTGTTAAATTCGTAATGAGTTGTAGGGATTGTGAAATTCCCTGACTGGCTCTCATGCAAGTAGTTCATTTGCAGTGCTTAGATGTGTTAAGATTAAGCAGGGGGAATATGGCAAGCACTATCCCTGACCCTAGATGAAAAATTCAAATCTCTAGCTTTATGAGTTTGCCCCAACTCTCGTGTTTGGTGAGAATCAGATAAATACTGAGTAACCCTGCAGAAAATCTTGCAGTAAAACCTGGTCCTAACCATAAAAGATTGCATGGATTCCATGTCTTATATTGAAAATCCGTTAGGAAGTACAAAGGCGTGGAAATACTGAGGCAAATTTTATGCATCAGATGGAAGTCTTTGTATATAGCAATACTTGATGTGCACAGGCATGGTAGGTGTTGGAATACACAAGCTAACTTGAATTTGTTTAAATAGTAATGGTAGGTACATGGAAACTTTTGGACTTCAGCCACATTTTCACAACTGGCTTGCTGTAACATTCAGATATTTGCAAGTGGGACAAAGTATTGTGAAATATCTCTGGTTATATTTTACTTTTTTTATTTAATTGTAGTAAAACTTACATAATGTATCATGTTGTGTTTGTTTAGATATTAATACTTCAGATAAGTTTAAGTATGTAAGATATAGTATAATATACTGTAATCTTAAATAATTTTTAAGAAATATTAAGTTCTGTAATTTTTATCTGGAAATGTTAAGGTCCTGTACATCTGTATATTCTGGCAGTTTGCATCTCCGCATTGGAAAATCAATCCCTACAAAAATTAAAGCACACAGTTGTGATCATGTAATTGATCATAATGAAACTACTTCTATAAGCAATGTTACATACATAGTTAATAGTCCTTATATTCCTTTGAAATTTGCAAGGACAGATGGAATGCTGCATCTGCGTTACTACAAAAACAGGATAATGTTCTTAATATGTACAGAAATTAGGCATGGGAAACAGAAATATTTATTCTGTATGAGTAAATGAAAGTGATAGAAAATGCAAGCTAAAATGGAATTGCTGCAGGTCAAAACCCTTATCTTTGAACTGGTGTTACCGTTACACAGATGACATATCTCAGAAGCATTTTCATCATATTAAAAAAAATGTTACTTATAGTAAGTTTTTTTTCTTATTTTCCATAATTTATTTGAAAAATCATTGGTTGCACAATGTGCAGTTCCGTACTCAGGCTTGTCTGTTGTTTATAATCGCAGATGATTTCTTGGAGAATTTGGCCCAGAATATGTTACTCCAGTTCATTTATACATTAATTTTTGACTGTTTCTTTAGAATAGATATATGTGTTCTTGTCTTGATCTATGTGGCATTATCATTCTTTAAAAAAAGTAAAACACAAATCAAAACAAAATTTAAAATGGACCTATCTGCTCTGATTTTATTGATTTTATTTTTGTATTGTTTCATAAGATGCTGTAGCCAGATCAGATGTTGTAATACTAGGCTCTTATAAGTTGTAGAATAAATTTAGCTATAAATTAGCTATAAAATATCTGAATTAAAATTACAAGTAAAACATTTGTTTATGAAGTGGCATACAGTAAATAGCCCTTTATAAACAGTGATTACTCTGATTAGTACTAGCACATGATTTAAGAAGACATTCAAAGACTTTGATAAGAGTGTTTGTTAGTGATAGTGATTACAACTGTATTCCCAATAATAGCTGAATTTATAATTTGTATGTGTGAAGGGGCCATTCTGTAGATAACAGTGTAAACATTGCTTTTATAAAGCTGATGAACTGTAACTGTGTTACAGTGACATTATCAATAGGACAACTATGTTTTTTCTTTAGTAAAATACTTGAGATGAGAAATATATCTTTTAACTGCATGCTGATATCTGTATTTCTCTGTTGGGAACTAATTTAAACACTTCATGAGAGATTGACATTTTCAGTGCCTTAAACATCCTTAAAAGCTGCTTTGTTCATTGCAAACCATATTTAGTATGACCTCCTAATAATGTAGCACACCTCAAGTGTCATGCCTGTCTTTACTGTGCACATTGGAGCTCTGTTCATCTATACTAGACAACTTCAAGGAAAGATTTTTTTTTTTCCTTGATAGGCAATTAGCAGTAATTAGGAAGATTCACTTCAGTAAGATGTCAACACGAGATTGTTTAAAAAAGTTGAATGTCAGTGGCTTTAAAAGAGGTTTTTTTTCCCTGACAAATAGGTATGGCATGTGAAACATGAAATGTTAATTTAACTTTTCTGCTTATTATTCATGTACAATATTATTTTGTCATTCAGATACTACACTGACAGAGTGCAAAGGGTGTTAAAATAGTGCTGCTAGAATAAAAAGAGGATTAATCTACCATTGGCCAATTAGCCAAAGGGTACTTAATGGTCTCTAAAGGCTACTGAAGTCTTAACTAGCTAAAGCACTGGCAAAAAGTCCTCTATATTACCTTCATTTACTTGACATTTTGTGAAACAGTCAGCTGCTGATAACTGCATTTGGCTGTAAAAAAAATAAACTCAGTGGTACAGTAAATTTTCCTAAAATTTCAGAAGAATAAATGACAAATAACTTCTACATTTTATAACTTTTTATTGGGTTTGGGGGTCTTTGTTTCTATTTAGGGATAAGATATTAAGTCACCAAAGACTTCTGTTTCGTATTTTGTCTTCATGGCTAGAATACTAAGTAATCAACCACTTACAGCACTTGCATGAAAAAAACTTTCACTGAGGATTTGGAGTTATTTGCCTTTTCTCTATATGATCACATTAAGTATGCAGCACAGTTGGCTTTTTATTCTGGTGTATATATTTTCATATTTTCTGATGGCTACATACCATCTTTATTAATTTTTCTGTGACCCATCAGGCAGAGCAGGTTTTGATTCAAGAGAACAAAACAGGGTCAAGATTAGTGGGATTGACTCTAAATTTTGCCTGGGATATTGTAAATAGGTTTATCATTACATTATAATAACATTTGCTAGAGTATGTAAAATCATAAATACGTAACTTTGTGCCTGCAAATATGTTTTGAAAAGTTCTTTCATGGTTTGTGTGTGCAACAAGTACTGCTTATCTTGTATATTTTTCATGATCAAGCTAAAGCTGCGAGAAAATGGCATTCTATTTAAAACATTCAGCCGAGCCGTGTTAGATTTTAAAATAGAACTTGATGTACAGGAGCTATATATTTTAGCAAATGTATTTTATTACCTACTGTAGCAAAGTTTCTTAGAGAAAGGGAGGAATATGTTGACTTCAGGTTTCTTACAGATATCTCTATGCGTATTGTAATGTTTTCATCTGCCAGGATTTTAGGATGGGAAGCTTCATAGCAAATATGATTTTTACACATCTGAGGATATTAGTTATAGTTGGATTACAAAATGAGTAATAAGGTTATGTCATTGCTTAAAACGGGTTTCAAAAATACCTGGTTTACATCCTATTTTATAATTTTGCCTGGAAATACATTCTGTATAATATACCCTGCAATATAAATATATGGGATCATGTACAGCAGTGGCAGTGCAGTATCAGCCACCAGAAGTGTCATTTTCATGCATGACAGCTGCAATAGGAGGGTGACAGCTGTAGACTGAGCTAGAAGCTCCTCACAGGGTAGTTGTGACGCCAAGGAGCAATAGACCATTCCAGGAGCTTCCTACGTTAATCCATTGGGCCTTCCATGTAGCTGTCTTTCTGAGCAGAGGGTTTACAGTAAAAAGCCTTGCTGAGTCACTGGAAGTTTTACATTGACCACATAGAAGCTTGAGGTTTCATCATTTATCCCTTAGTGTACAGCAGAACAGAGAGTCATGGGTACACCAAGCAAGGAGATTAAGATAGATATTAAAATATTGAATCTATAAACATCTGTTAAGCCAAAACACTCGAGGAGATGCAACAGACAAAGGCGGCTACATCGTGGAGGAACAGCAGTAGCCTGCCTTTACTGACATCTAGTCTAGCTGGCGGTTAAGATTCTGCCTTTCATCCTGGTGACCTCTTTCCCTGGAGTAAATCCTTTTTTACTCCATCACTCAGGATTTGCGTGCATGGTAGCACATACACAACAACCCCTCTGTGTCTGAAAAAGAAAAAAGAACAAAAGATTTGACGTAAAATTTAGCAAGCGATGAGGGACAGCAGGGTAATGAACTTGCTTCTTAAGTAAACACAAGGTATGTATATCTTTTAGGCATAAATATCTTGCTGGAGCAGGGGGACTGTTTTTCATATCCTACATAGATTTATATAGAATTTTCACATAAATTTTCAATATATTGCAAATAGAAGAATAATGCAGTAGAATTACCAAGCCTGTAACACCTTTTACATTGTTTCCAGAGCTGTTAAGAGACAACCTTCCTGATACCTCTGATTGCAATTGCATGTCTGTCTTTGCTTTTGCAAGTTGGGGTGTGTTTGTCTTGTACATCATCCACTACTTTCACTTCACCCCCATAGTTCTGATGCTGTTTCTGAATTTATGTACATTAATATTTTAAATATTTTTTTCTACCTCCTCACTTAAGTAAATTTGCTAACCAACACAGCACTGTCCTCTTTGGCACCTGTCCCATGAAAGCCCTTTCTGTTTCAATATATTTGTTGTGCCCAGTGCAATCATGGCATTTTAGACCTATCCATTTTGGTGGCAGCAGTAGCCCAAGAAACTTCTGAGAGTCACAAGCTATCTTGGCAGATATGGCAGCATTTCTAATTTTAATCCGAGATATTGATCTAGCTATGAATTTTTTTTTCTTTTCTTTTTATGAATAATTTATTATAGAGACACTGCATGTAGAAATATGTTGGCTATACTGGACAAATTAACCTAATCATTATATCTTTCTGTACTATATCTTTCTGTACTACTACTATTTTTGCTTATTAAAGTAGCCTTCATTTTGTATTTTACTTCAGACTGTATTAATTGTAGGAATAATGTATCAGATTAAGGAATAGCCAGTTAGAAAATACATTAACACTATTTATCTCTTGTTCAATAATGACAGTAGATGCAGAAGAGAATGGAAAGATTAAGCCCTTTACTAAGAAGAGCACTTATCTCAGATACATATGAAAACCGCCCACTGGCTTTAATAAATGCACTTAAGTGTGAAATACTGTTAAGAGTTTTAATTTTAAATACAGGATGCATTTTCTTGTATCCATGATATTTTTTTTAAGCTAATGCAAAATCTACAAGCATTCTTATGCCATTCATAATGGGAATAAACATGACCATAAGTAGTTTTTCTTTAATTTGCATATGTATGTGATCTTCAGATGATCGGTATAGAAGTGTATGTGTATATAAACACATGTCTATAAAAAGTTTTTTCTAATAAACAGTATAGAATATAATTTTTAGTTAAATAATAAAATGCTTGGAAATAAAATGCTATCTTTAACTTTCACCTGTGGTTTTTTGTGTACTAGAATATAATCAGGTACACATCTAGTCATTTCAAGTTGTAGTGTCTTCTCCAGTTTCTTATCAGGATTCTTCACAAAGGAATTTTTTTTGTTCTTTGAGAGATTTCAATACCATTTTCTATAACTCTTCCTTACATTAAACTACCATATTAGAGTCTTCTTTGGAGTAATAAGTACTGTAGTTACCCTCTTAAGGAGCAGAGAGTTGTTAGGCCATTGGTGGCTTTTGGTTGACTATAGATTCATGAAAGTTAACCACTAGCATGAAGATTGTTTCAGTTCCTCTTTTTGCAGAACAACATTCAGTATTATCTAAATTAAAACAAATATTTTATTTAAAAGATTACTTCTATAAGGAGTACTGTGAAATACATTGTTACAAAGGTTGAATAAGTCTTGTCAGTTGTCAGTCAAGTGCAACAAGACAGAGTTTGTTTGCATGTTATTTATTTGAACTAAATCCCTAACAAGCCTCATCTGCTAATTGGACTTAGCATTTATGTTGCTAAATGAGAAGCATTTTGGCTGCAGTGTAGGGTGGTAAGACCTACCCAGTGGAATAAACAACTAACATCTGTTATCCTGTCCTGCTCCAGCTTGGCTTTTACCACTTAAGTACCTCAGCCCTAGAGTCAAGGTTATGGAATATGTGGTTCTCTGGCTATGGTGCATATATGTGAAAGGGAAGAAATAACACAACATGAGTAAAGACCAGCCAACCAGAAGATATTTAGTGCAGCTGGTCCATTTTGCTTTAACCTCTACAAGCCCTACAAATATCAAAACAAAAGCCAAGAGAAGGATGTATGCTTTACAGCAGTTGTCAACACAGCAATTCAAGTGAGCTTACAGTGGTCGCCATTAAAACAGATTCCACATTTAATCACCTTTAATACAGATTGATGTCTGAGAAACCTTGGTATTTCTTCATGCTCAGTGTAGAAATAATTGCTGAATCCCAGATTGGCTCTAGGTGAACAGGTTTCAACAATAACTACTGTTACAGTTTTGTGCGATAATTTTTGCCTGTCTTGGTAAAAATAGCAAAGTGTACAGTCAAAATTGAATTAACTTGACTTTTAAAAAAATTGCCTGTTTTTAACGTGGTTGTCTTTTTCCTGCTGTGTTTGATCTTTGTGTGGACTAGAGAATTCAACCAATAGCTATGCAATATAAGTACAGATAATACATACTGTCATTCCTCTTGAATTCTGAACCAGAGAAGCATCTCATATGATCAACCAGAAATATTTTTAGGATGCAATTGTGATTGTTTCTTCTGCTTGTAAAACAGATGTTGACCTCCAACCTGGCCAAGTGGCAACAGGAGAAGGAAGATTTACAAGGAAAATTGAAGTTGAGAGAACATCTGTCTCAAACTGCTGGCAAGAGTGAAGCCACACCAGCTCCTTCAAAGAACATTGATTTAGAGATGAAACAGCTGCAGTGCAAACTAAAGGTGACAGAACAGATTATCTAGTGCTGAGGATAATTCATATGAACAGTATTTTGTAACTGGGTTGAGCAGATATACGTATACTCACATATGCATATCATTTGTATATCTTAGCCAATGATGAGCAACTTTGGTGTTAGATAACCTTTTATGTTAAGTAGAAATGTATTCATAAGCAGGAGAAATAGAAGTTACAATTAAAACAATTTTTGCAGATCAAATAGGCCAGACACGGAGGCTTGCTGAGTTTTCACACAATGATTAAATGCATCTTGTTGGAAAGTGCTGTGGAATTACTTCAGTGAGAATTGTGTTTATTACTTGCTTCCTTTAAGAAGAAAGTAAGCTATAGCTATCTGTGAAAGGGGAGCAAAGAATTTGAGCTGATGAGAAAGCTCATATAATGTAACAGTGTTATGTTATCTATGTGTCACTGCTTTTCTTGTCTTCAAAGAGACATAATTCTTTTAGTATTTGTATTTTTAGAGCTTAGCTGGTAGGAAAATACTAACTCGAGGATTACATTTTTCGGTCTCCAGTGATTCCATTACATGTGGATGATGTAGATGCTGTACTGTGTTGATCTGAGAACTTTCTCTGCAGGTGGCCTGGCTCAAACTTAATAATTCTTTCTCTCTTCTCACTGGAGGAAATATATATGCAACAGAATGTTTTAAAGTTGTTTTTTTTCCGTCATTTCATGTTTAATATTTGAGGAGAGAGAAGAAGTCAAAATGGTACAGCTTCTTGCTGCTGGAAGAAACGGCACATTAGCAAGCCAGCTGCCAAAGTCTCACTAGAAGAAAAGGCCATATTACATGCGTGATATAGCTGGCTCTGGCTCTGAGTCCTGGATAGCTGTGCTAACGCACAAGATGTGGGTAGTGCTTAGATCTCTTAGCTGTTGATGGTAATTGTGATGTTATAGATCTTGGCTGTAGCACACTGGATGTGTAACATTTAGTTAGTTCAGGGATTAGTAAAGGCAGGCCACATTGTTAAAGAGATGAGGGCAGCAGGGGTAGCCATGAAAAGGCCCATAATTTGATCTACTTTCATTATGAGAAAGAGATCTTGAAACCATGCACACTGACTTCTTGAATGTTGGTTTTATATTTGGGCTTGACTAATCTGCTTCTGTTGCTGGTGAGTGGTAATTTCTGTTATTTAGGGTTGTTCCTTCTAGATCAGTGTCCTCCTCATCCAGAAATCTAGTAGTTAATTGCTCTATGAAAATAAGGAAAATAAAAAATGAGGATTTTTTTTGTAAAATACTCTTGAGTAACACTTACGCTAAAAGCCCACTTGCTTTGTCTGCTACATGCGAACTGCAAAATATATTGCTGAATAATCAAATATTTTTTTTGTTTCTGCAGCAAACATTTAGCAAGTATTTATAAATTGGATGTCAAAACTAATAACATGACTTTTAATTCCTTCTTAAAGATGTATTACATTTTTAATGTAAAAAATAAACCATATATGCAAAACTACCTTTAAAATAAACATAGTCTGTGACCCCAAATCCAGATTAGTAGAGTAAATTCACTGGTTGCTGAATTGGATGAGAGTTTTGACTAAAAGGGCCTCAAAAGCTACGTAAATCAGGTTACTGAAATTCTTAGCCTTATTTTGAACTGAATTTTTGAAAAATTACTAAGTCCAGCAAGTCATTTTTAGCAGAAGAAATTGGGAGTTGTCAACTATTGTTCCAGGCTATCTAGCATACTTTAAAAGTAGATACAAAGTTATTTTCCTAAATGTCTGAATGTGGAAGCAGCAAAAGCTTTCCTTATAGCTCAAAATCTCAAAGTGTACCTGATTTCGTCAGTTATTTTTTTTTTCTCAGAGCTTTCTTTGCACTGTTTGTTTATGTTGTATGTAATGACTCCTTGTATCTTTGCCAGTAGGAAGAAATGTGTTAAGTGTGGGTGGTGAATTTGGAAGCAAAAAACCATAAACACATGTCTTCGCCTCTGAGCATGTGCAGAGGCCCACCCAAGTATTCAAGTTTGTATCTGGTGTGTAAACCATGTAACTGGGTGCTGAGCTTCATGCTGATGAAGCTCAAGCTCAACAAACAGGTCTCAGGCATATTCTGCTAACATACATCATTTTAACAATTTTCTGGCTACACCTCACATTATAATAATAGTAAATAGATGAGACAAGTTATTAAGAACAATATTTTACATCTAACTATGCACACAAGAATATATACTCCCCTTGAGGTGCACAGAATTATGTACAATACTCCCATTAATGTTAATAGGTGTTGCAAGTCTGCACTGTGCGGAGAAATTCTCCTGAAGTATCTTTGTTTACAGCTTGTCTGATTTGTTTGCTTATTGTTTATACATAATGAGTAAAAAAGCTTTAGTACAGTAGCTGAACCTGCATGCATATGTGCACGCATATATGTTGTGCGTATGTATCTCCTGGCAGCACCTTTTGGAGTTCTGAAATCTATATGCAGTATGTTTGAGCTGCCATTTTCAGCAATGGCATTCGGTGCATATGCTCAGATTGCCAAGATGGCTACTTACTTAAATTTCATATTTTTACTTCTATAGAGTGATTCCGTTGTTCTGTATTTAAATCTTGAGTAGATTATCTGTGTGTTGCATGGAGGAATTGAGGCTCTTTTTTTACTTCCTACTATAAACCATGAGGAAAGGCCAACAACTGTATAATTCTCCTTCACTGGAATTGCCTGAAAGTTAGGATCATACCTTTTTATTACTGAAATGTAGGATTTGTGTTAGTATGGGCAAATGTAAATGTTCTTGTCTTGTGCTTTGAGTTTCAAGGGACGCAAGAAGAACTGCTCTTGTAGTTTGTCCTGTATTTTTAAGTGCACAAGATGAAAGGAATTATTGGAAATTGTTGCTCTATACATGTAGGCCCCTTGTGCTGTGGGACGATACCATTCAAGGATGTAAGATCAAATGAAGATCCCATTTATTTCTTTTCTGTTACCTTTTCAGCTGACCATGCTGTGCAAGTGAAAATGTGGTCCTGATAGGTGCACTGAGCTTGCAGGTGTCCTGGGGAACATTTATTAATCATACATTATTAGAGCAATGGAAAAGTACTGATTTTGATCATACTTTCTGAGGAATGTACTTTTGCTTAAGTCTAAGAAAGTAAGAGTGCTCCTTTTGTACAAATTAATTTCTAAGAACATTCATAAATTATGTGGAAGTTTACACAGCCCATTATTTCAAATAAATTTACTGTTAACTGTGATAATATTCATTCTGCTTTATTTATATTTTAACATTTTCCAATATAGAATTCGAATAATGAAATCACTAAGCAACTGACCACCATTAAGGCACTGAAAAAGGAAGTCCAGGAAAAGGAACAACAGATTCGGGAACTACAAGCAAAGTATGTTCACTCTTCTATCCGTTGTGTTTGGTGCCACCCAGTGGCAGCTGTATAATTGTTAGAACATTAACCATTCTTCAACAGATTTTTAAGAGAATGTTTTATTCGTCTTTTTATTGCAGTCTTGCAGACTGGTAGAGGATTATTTTTTTTTAGAAACTGGAGCAGTACATGCTAAAATTGCATTTTGTTTAAACTGATGAGTGATTAGCTAGCTACAGTATCTGTATTGCAATAACAATACCTTAAATCAAAACTCAGACTCTCGAGTAGACCATTTTATCCTTGATGTAAGTCTAAATGAATTCCTCAGCACTGTTAAACACAGTGTTTCAAATACGGTAATTCTTTGCCTAGGGGCTAAGAGACATGTCAAGGTTCAGATGCTTAAACAAGATTAAATATCCAATCTTACATTCATAAAAAGTTCAAAAGGACAGTTGTATTTGTTTCTGTTTGAATTGATTAAGGGTTTACTACTCATTTTGAAATTCATATGTATTGTTCTGAAGTATGCAACCGAGATTTTTATTCTGTCTGTTTTAACTGATATAATACTGTTCTTCAACTTTATCACTATATAAACATAAGCTATTAGTATCTGTGAATTTCTTGCCTGTCCCAGAGTTTAACTCCTCTAACCACTGTAATTTTTTATTTGTAGAAAGAATGAAGTTTACTTATCTGAAATTAGTTCATTTCAAAAATAGAGAACTCTTAAAATTGTTAAATTTCATACATTGTGTATTTTCTGTTTCAAAATGAAAATGAATTTTTCCACCACAAGACTTAGATTTACTGGTTACCGTGCTTTCTTTATAAAATAGATACTGTTTTTTCATAAACTGTAAGATATAATCACCAAAATAACATTAGTAGTTTAACTGTGAAATAGATGGAAGAAATTTTAAGATGCAGTGTTTTCCTTTTTTTTTAATATAGTGTTGACATGGTAACAACAGTGGTTTATTACTGAACATATTATGATTTATTTTGCTTTCATTAAGAAAAATATAATCCAGAAGTCTGAACGTATTTGAGTACTGCTTATGTTTATATTTAAAATATTAATTTGTATCATAACAGTGGAGGCATTATATAAGACATAATTTTCTCATTAAAACAGATTATGTTGTAGTACATGAGGTTTTTTTGCGAAGTTTCTGAAAATTGCTGATGTTATTTATAGGTTTTGCAGTTTTTAAGAATTATTATCTGACATATTACAGGGATAAAAATTTTTCATGTATTTCCGTGTATTATCTCAGTTGGATGAAAGGAAACTTCACCCTTTTCCGAAAATAATTTTGTACAAAACAGTGTTTGAATGATACCTGCTTGAGGCATAAAAGAAATTTAATTAATTAAATTTTGTGTGTTCAACAGGTTTTTTTGTCTTTTTTTGATAACAGCTTAAGAATTATGATTTCAGATCAGACAAGTTAGAGCATAAACCATGGCAAAACCAAATCACAATTAAAATGCATATTTAGAAATAGGTCTGTTTAAGACACTTAAAACTGGTTTTAATTGTTGAGAATAAGGTAAATAGCAAGAATTGCATCAGATTTTATTTTTTAAAATATACTAAAGCTACAGGAATGATAGTTTGTCTACTGCGTTTATACTTTTTGTTGTTTAGTTGCATATTAACAATATTTTCTAACAATTACATGCAGTGTGATTTCTTCCCTTCTAGGATTTCTCAGTTGGAGAGGGACCTTAATATGAAAAGACATTTGATAGAAGACTTAAGGTCTCGCCTAAAAGCAAATCAAGAAAATAAGAAAACCTCTAATGAAACATTAGAAAGCCTTGAGAGAAAGGTACTTCTTTCTTGATATTGATAGTTTTAGGAAAAGCAAAATCCGGTGGATTTACAGAAGTTATTTCAACATGCTGTACATACTAAATCAATATATTGCTTTAAGCAAACAACATACAGTTAATTTAAGTGTGATTCCCTCCAATGTAATTTGTATGAAATCAGTATATGGTGATAGCTTGGAAGGTTTCAGCATACTTTAATGTATGTTCATCAAAGGTCTAATTAAATATTAAAGTATTCAGAACACTGAGATGGAAGGATATGCTGTAAGTAGTGAAATTTAGTTTTATGCACTGTTCATAAAATACAGTAGTCCTGAAACAAGTGATTTTAGATGACACATGCTCATGAATTCCGTGCACCTCTCCTGGCTTATAGTAGTTAAATGCTTTAATATGTTAATCTGTTTTCCACTGCAGTGGTAGGAATGATTCACAGTTCTTAGCTGAATGTAATTCTGTCTGTGTAGGTAGAACTTAATTTCTGTAGGAAATTACTTTCTTCTAGGACACTTTACTGAAGCTAGAAGAATTTGTATATGTTTTTGGCATCTTTCTGTATTATCCAACCAATGTATTCCACTTTCGCCTTTAATACCAAAAAAAGATTATGACATTTGGTTGTCTGTGAGGTTATGCAGCATATGATTCCAAAATAGAAATAATTTATCAATTTGCTTTTGTTTTCCTAGAATGTGGGTGCTTGCTGAATATCACAAGCACTATCTCGGATTGCAGTCATATAGCACTTTCAGCTCTAGAGAGCACTACTGTCTTACCCTCCATGCCAAAGATAAGGTGTTATTAAGAAATCTGCAGCCACAGAGTGAGAGCATAAGTAAGCAGGGGAGCTAAAGTATAAAATGAGAGAAATACCTGGGTTTAGTTTTAGACAGAAGATTCAGAATGGAACGATACACTTTAATGCTGTTCTCTGAGTATTTTAAGAGCCACATTTTTCAGATTCCAGAGAGTCAGATTCCATACATTAATTTGATTATTCCATGTGGAAAATCAACTTGATAAATTTTACATTATATTCAGCAGAAGATCAAAGAAATTCCCTTTTACTCAATATTGTCAGGAAAGCTTTGTGATTAATACTGTCAGGAGAGCTGAATGATTTTCTAGGAGCACTGGTCTATTTAATTTTAGCCAAAAACAGTGTTGTATGGCAAAATTATAACAATGATAATGATAATAATTATCTAAGAGGCTTTACAGACTATTAACAGTTATAATTTTCTCAGCTGAGTTTTAATTAATGTTTTTACCTCTGACAGAAGAACCGAGTGGAAGTTGCGGTTTGCTCCCTTTTGCAAGCACTGTAACAGTAAATTATATATAAGCAAACAGGTCTGCAAATGAAGAGGTTTTCTTTACACTTAATACAAATCAAAACTTTATGTAACAAGATAGCATGCAAACTGATCTCTACTAAGTCTAGTAAATCAGCAGAGATTTATTAAAGAATGTAATTTGAGAAAAAGATACTTGAATCAAATAGTTTATATAATACAGGTATGTTTATACAATATAGGTGAGCTTTGTTTTGATTTATTTTCATTTTTAAGTTTTATACCTTAATAATCAGTTGTTCTTGGTCTTTCATTATTTCAGGTAAAGGCACTGGCTGAAGACTGTTCAAACAAAAAAACTTCCATTGACTCACTGAAACAAAGACTCAATGTAGCTACAAAAGAGAAGTCTCAGTATGAGCAAATGTATCACAAGACTAAAGATGAGTTGGAGAAAAAGGTATATTAGAGTTGTGATGGCTCCACTGTGGAACTTTTTCATACCTCACTTTCAAATGAACCGTTGCAAGATCATCAGCTTAGACTTTTTAAATATAGAAAGGGAAAAAAGAGTAGAATAATAGTAATGTGTATCTCTGATTTAAATCAGTCACATCACTGAAATTCAGATGCTGAAACAGACGTAATGACTGAAAATGAAATTACTTTTTCCCATAAAATTACATTTTATGTGTTGCAAGTAGAACATTCTGTGATGTTAACCATTGTGTGTGTTCATTCATTTGTTTGTGATCTACCATACCTGCCTATCAGCTTTTATCTTATCACTGCTGTTTCTCTGTGGATGTATTTCAGGATCTCAAGCTTACCAATCTAGAGAGCAAAATGATTGAGACTGAATGTGCCATGACTGAACTTGAGACTACTGCATCTCAACAACTACATGGCTTGGCTAAACAGAGCAAACAGGCTTTGGAAACTGTACAGAAGAAGCTGCTGCTCACCAATGACAAAGTAGAAGAGTTCATGACATTTGTGAAGGTTTGAGTTTTGATTTTTTTTTTTTTTTGAGTATTCTTGAGTGAAAGCAAAATGTAAAAGATTAAATGAGGCTAATCTTTGGTGCATTACCTGTTGTAGAACAATTTTTGAAGTTCCTGCACTGGCCTGGTGTCAGCTCTGAGCTGGTCTAAACAGGGAGAAGGAGTCAATGGACCTAGAGCCTCTCTAGGACCTAGACTACTCTCTTAGACTTTTGAAGACTTCCATAATTTTTATTGGTAACATTTTATACATGGCTGCCAGTGTAGTTGTTCCCAAGATAAACTGCTTAGTTGTATAGTAAATTACTCTGCAGAAAAAAATTTCCCAACACATTTAAGAAAATAATTAATATCTGTTAATTAGTATGAATTACCTCATTTTCCACATATATCTGCTTTTTTTACAGAAACATTAAATAAGGAAGCTTCTATATTGCAAAATTGAAAGCAGTTTTAAGAGCAATATGTAGAATATTATTTTCTTATTTTGGTTAAATACTTAATCTGATACAGTGCATCATGCAGTAATACTGTGTCTGTGGTGTTATACAGATTGCTTCATCATACTACTTCTGTGTGAAGTTCTACAGAGACTAACCTGCATTTTGTAACTTAATATTTGAAATTTTATTTATTTTTCTGAAATACACACTATGTAACTAAGAATCATAAAGCCTATTCAGTATATATCTGTCTTGAAATTAGTATATATCTATTGTATACCTGTTTTCAGACATGGTTATATCTCACTAACCTATAAAACAGATCCACTTCTTTACTGTTCTTGTATTTCTGTAGAGATGAACTGCTTTCAGATATGTTTGAGCAAGTCTGATAGCATCCAAAGTAAAGATCAGTGGTATTCTGAAGCACTGTAAGAAGAAGGCATATATAGTTATCTCTTCATGAATACCTTTCCACTGTGGATTGAAATTTAGTAACTTAAATACTTGTGCATTGTACCTTTTTCTGTCATCATCAGATAAAAAGTCACTCTACATGGCAGTTTTCAGACCTCTGACATTGGCCTGAAACCATGCCATGTTCAGTTCAGTTGCAAAATTCACATCGACTTCATTATGAAAAAAGACTGAACAGTGTTGAATGCACTTTAAAATCCTAAATTCAAAGAATTTCTAAGCTAAAATATCTAAGGTGAAAATGATGATTGACTTCATGAAAAAAATGTGCCTGTATTTAAAAAATGAGTTACTGTATTTAAGTTTGTGATTAAAATGAAGGCTATCTTCTGTTTGCCTTGTTTCATAACCCTTGGGAAAGTGGTATAAAACTGATCACTGTGCCTTGTAATTAAGAAGTTTCTTGCCCGTTCTTGAACAGTTATTTTTCATGGGGGAAAATGTGCTTTCTTTAATACAGAATGCTTCCACTAAGACGAAGAAATGCATATTCTTTCCACAGCTGCGTACTTATGTTTGGCTAAGTATGGGAAAGTCTGAATTAATCTAATGTACTATCTTTTTTAAATGAAATAGTCCTTTGTCACTGATGACAAAGAGATGCAATTCAGTCTCCATTCAGGCTGCTATGAATTTTGGAATGACTTCATTGAATAAACTGCAGTAGCAATTATAGATAAAGGAGGTAAACAAGTGTTCATACTATCAATACTTTACATACTTCCATAATGAGAAGTTTGTTGAAAATTAGAAAATGAGAAAGTAAAAGATCTTCTGTTCTCAAAAGTAGTTGTAATGAGGAAAATCACCTATTAGCAACCATTATACTTCATTTATTGTTGAATAAGGTGACTGCTTTTCTGTTAGTTACCATGAATATTCATTAGCATTTACATGGTCATACTGTATGTGAAAAGAATGTTTATATAGTTTATCTATAAGTAATAATAATATTTAGCTAATAAAGCTAAATATGTGATTCTCCCCTGGATAAAAGAATATACATGCATATTTCAAGTAACATTTTTGCTGACTACTGTTTCTCTGCAGAAAGCTTTTTGAATATAAAGATGCTGTCTATAAGTCAAATATTGATGAACAGGGAATTCCTCAGTAGACTGCTTTGTTTAGTTAGGTACTAAATATTTATGGAAAAAAGTTATCTGAAATCAGATTTTATTCACAGTATACCACTGTAAAAAAATAGTTGAAAATCCTTGGCGTTTAGTGGAATTTTGTAGTATGTCAGGTAAATCCTGTTAAAATACCTCTTGCGTATCTGATGCTATAACCTGCATAGGAAGATCGAGGTGGCACAATAAGCAGCAGTACTCCTTTCTGCACCAGATCATCCTTTGAAGTCTGGTCTGTCTCATTTCTACTCTCTCCTTTCAGGCAGCTGTCAGTTTGCCCCTGACCTTGGTTCTTGCTCAAGTTTCAGTAACTCAAATAATGTTTTCTGTATAGACATCAAGTTTAAACTGTCTCTTGCTTAACCTGTTTAACATATTTGTATGACTCTTCTATCTTTGTCTGCTATTCTGATCACTCCACAAGCCTTACTTATTTTTCTGAGTGCAAGTGTAATCTTTCCCTCATTAATCAATGGAATGCAGTTACTTTTTCTAGCCATTCCATGTCTCTCATGAGATTATATAGGGTTTTTTTAACATACAATTAAATAATTTCAACAATAGGACAACAGAGGAACTTCAGAGAAGAGTATGTCTGTTTATAGCAGACACTGTTACTTGCCTTTAGTGTTACTGATAATTCAGAACCACAGTACCTTGCATCCATTTGGATCAATATACTAGGTTATGAAACCTGGGGGAGAGGTTTCTGGTACAAGTCTCATATACATCACTGGGTCAAATCAGAAAATATGATGAGTTACTGGTTAAGCACATATGTGTAATGTACAATAAAGCATTGCATTGCCATGGGGAGCACAGTTTGGGACACTTATGCAACTAACTGAAATTGTTAGATTGTAAAATACAGTAATAGTTTCTAAAAATGGTGGAAGAAACCATTACAAACAAAAGTTGCTGTAGCCAATATGTTATAAGTCATTATTGGAGTTACTTTTGTGGGAGTGTGGTATAGGGATCAGGTGTTATGTCCTAAATTACATTCATTGGGAACCAACAGGGTGCCTAAAATAGGTTGGTTCAGATCAGCTCATTTCTCCAAAGCTGGTATGAGGAAAATATAGGCTAGTAGAAAATATGAATAGAAATAGTGCACTGTAGCAGTTTATTAAGTAACCAAATAACAGAGTTCCATAATTAGAGGGTAGCTTCTTATAAATACCTATTCCAGTTTGGTGGGAAAGAGAACACAATATTTAGGAATAAAAAGGCAATATAAAGCAAGTGAAAAGTGGATTGTAGATAATAACCTGAAAATATGAGCAACAATAAGAGTATAGAGGATGCAGAAAAGGCTAAAGAAGTCAAGAGGAAATCTGTGGGTAGCAAGGCCAAGAACAATAGTAAAGGGGCAGGATTTAAAAATGTACGAGTAATGAGGTAGCTATTACAGGGTGGATACGGCCCATTGTTAGATAAAACAACTCTGTAATTGTAAAGATAGAAGTCTTGTATGTAAATTTCGGTTTTGTATCTGGAAGTAAGTAGGCTGATGTTACATGAAGACAGTGAAACATCCCCAGTGTATTAGTAGCCAATGGAGGATTTTAAACAATTTCTAGAAAGAAGTAGTATTTTTAAATTGAGAACTTTTATAGCTAACAATGTTATAGGGCTGGTTAAGGAATTTTTCTCTTGCTGATCCTCATTTTGAATAAGTATTCAAAGTAAGTGTATATATGCTGTAACACTGCCATGAGTCTAAAAGAGTGATAATATTGAGTCGATATTCAGAAAAGGCAGGTATTTTTAGGTCAGTTAGTCTGACCTAATTTCTGGCTGAAATAGTGAAAATCTTATATGAAGTACAATTATAAAAGCATTAAAGCGTAGGAGTATAGTTATACTTCTTAGAATGGCTTTATGGAAAATAAGTTGCATTGAATAAATCTGATTTCTTTTCTGGAAGGCAGTACAAGTCAGCTGATAAAGGTTACTATTAATTTTAATATACTGGTTTTTAAGATGTCTGACCTATCACTGAGATGTTCAGATAAAAAAATGTAGGCTATGCAATATCAATAGTGTGCTAAATGGATTAAAAATGTCCTGTGTGGTTGATCTGAAAATTCATGAGATTTAGGTGTTTCTAGAGTTCTGTAAAGATCACAGCTAAACTTGATTATTAAACATTTTCACAGAATTAGATATCAAATCCTGATACAATTTGTCAGTGGCATTTATGAAGACTGATAAATAATAAAGTAAGGCTGTAAGTATAATGTAAGCTAGGCCAAATAAAACATCTTTATTACAGAAGAACACAAACTACCCTTAAGAGGGACCAGGTGGCTCTAAGAGTATTTTAGAAGCCTATTATAAATCTACATGTTTTCATGTCATCCAACTTCCATCAGCACCATAAATTCTCTTTGAACCATGCATCCAATTTCTACAGTGTACCATTGTTCAGTATTTTCTATAATATGTATTGCACTATCAGATCCTCAGGTGGATCTTGCCAGTTCTTTGTTGTGTTTGTAGTACTTGTGACAACACACATAGAAAATGGCCATTGGATAAAGTTAAAAAACTGCTATGAGATTACTTGACTAGATATCTATCAAAAATAGGGTAGTTTGCTATGAAACTGTCTAATATCCTGCCTGATTCTGCAGGAAATCTCGTTTTCTGTGTTATTGTACTTTTTTCTTTATTTTTAGCTTACCTAGACTTGGACGAATTATTGCTGTTACGGACCCTTGTAATCTCAAGACTCAGTAGTGTGGTCTGTCCCATTCAACTTGTACATCAGCAAAACTCATTTTTATAAATTAATCTGCAGTGATTACATCTGCCTGAGCATGAAAATATCAGAACTTTTCTGACCTTGAGAAAGATGTTTTGAAGCACCTCTATTCAGCTGTGGCTGTAGTAAATAGGTGATGGTGGCTGAATGCTTCGAAGTCAGCTGAGTGCATTTCTCACTTCCATAATGCCTCTGTGATTTGGGACTTGTGTGCCCTCCACAGAGGATAGCCACTGAAGCACAGTTCACATCTGGTCTGTTTTGGCATTGTTCTTGATAAATCTCCAGTATAACCATCTGATAGAATTGACTGCCAAAATCAAGACCCATGGCAGTTTACTTGGCAAGCTTAGTGGATCTACCTGGGGATCTAACACTCACTCTCTTAAGACATCTGCCCTCATTTCTGCTACTTAGAGCAGAGCTTAAGCTGGGTGTGTTTCCCCCTTGCTCTGATGTTTGATATACAGTTACGTGCAGCCACACATGTCAGAGGCTTTATTCCACCTCTGCTTGGCCGAGTGATGTTCTGCCAGTTATTTGCTATTCAGTCAGCTTACCTTATATCCCAATATATGTCAATCTCTTGTACCTTTCTGCGGTTTACCTTGAATCCTGGCAGCAATTTCGCCATGGCACATTTTCTCACTGCTTACTTGGGCTGTAGTTTAATATGGAGTTTCAGATAGGTTAACATTTCTGTTAAAAAGTTCCATCTCTGAGTGACCCTCACTGCTCATTTCTGCCCCCATGAAACTTCGTCCCCCCTCCATTTATGAAATGTCATCATAAACATTATATGGGTCAATTGTGAGCTAGCTCATGAAATTACGGTTAAACCCAGAGAACCAGCTTTTGAGTACCACAGAGCAGGGACAAGTTTAAATGGTTACAGGCTGGAGTTTCTGGGACTGCCCTTTAGTGGCAGTGTTAACTGAAAATGTCATGTGAAACTTCTTCCTGTTACAAAGAATAAGTCTAATTGATGACTCACCACTTTTATGTTAAAAATTCCTGTAATTTGGCAAACTCCTGTTATTTACCATCATTGTCTTTTGAACTGTTCTGTGTTGGGGAAGACAGAGCATAGCCAGGAATCGTGTTCTTCTCAGAATGGCAATATGCAGGTGATGTTCTATTTGCTTTTTATCTCAAAAGAAATTTAAAAAATAATTTTAAAAAAGGAATTGGAGATAATTAGTAGTTGGGTTGGGAGGCTCAAATATTTGTGAAGTATTCTGTTTGTTTTTATCAGCTCCTTTTCAACAGGAGAGCAACACAAATACCCTGATACTGCCTGTACCTCCAGCTAGAAAGGCAGTTCTTTGGGTAGAAGTAAATCCTTGCAGGGGACTCTCAGAATTCTCCAGTTATGGTGAGACAGTAGGAAATATTCTTCATAGGACATTCCCATTGGTGCTTGTATTCTCAAGCCCTGTGGATTCAGTTTTCTTGGCAGCATTACTGCTTCAACTTCTTCGAGGCCCAGGGTGTGCAGAACATGCTTTTTATGTGGGTACGCAGATCAGATGTAGGATGCCATCTGAATGATCATTTGTTTCTTCATCTAAAAATGCTAAGCGTAATAGATAATTGTAACATTTTATAATTGGCAAAAATGGACTTTTTATTGAAATAGAACTATAGTTTTCTGTGCAGATGAAAATTGATTTGAGAAGTTTACACAATTGTATATGAACTGTGCCAATTTGGAAGTGTTGCTTGACAAAACAAAGGTTTCTTCTTGTCACTGGGACATTTTGCAAAGGACAGCAGATAGTATCACATACATAAATTAGCACTGTCGGTTTCGATTTGAAAGTGGACACCTTTAATACAGCTTCAAGTTGCTAGAAAATGTTCCCCACTGGGAAGCCAAAAGATAAGTATATTTCATTTATTACACTCCAAACTGTCAACACTTTACCTAGAAAAGTATACCCAGAGTGATTATTTTGTATTGTATGGAGTAGATGATGAGTCTGCCAATCTGTGTTCAGTCAGAATCAGCATAATACTTGGTTACAGGGTTGTGTTCCAGTCTGATGAGAATCAGTATTCTTTCTTATCTGCAGAACACACAACCTTTAAGAGAAGGTGTCCTATACACAAAGCAAAATTTGTGTAACTGAAAAAAATCTCACCATTAAAAAAAATCAGGTATTTATTGCTTTTTCATTATGTGTGCTGCTTAAGGAAAAAAGGGGAAACACAGCTTTTATTATGAAATACCAACCTTTCTTGGTTCTGAGAAGAAATTGGTGATAAATTAAGCTAATCTCCATCAGGATTACTCTGCATCTGGGATTTAGGCAAATTGAATCAGAGCCCTGAATAGTGACAGTGAATATCTATTAGACTGTAAACAGAATAATAGGCCCTGTGAATTTTAATGAATGAAGTGAATGGCTGAGCCCTTGTAGTTTACAGAAGGCATATGGTTAGTGATGCATACAGTGTGCTAGGAACAGCATATAATGTAGATGTCTTAATGGATAAAATCTTGATTACTAAAACTAAAGAATAAGTAGAAATATTTTGACTAGCTTTGCTTTTTCTTTGCTTTCTAGACTTAGAAGGATAGCACTTCACTGTGGTTTTTGACTATGATAGGTAAAGATAATAATAGATGTAGCTTAAAATACGTTGAATTTTTTTTTATATCCCTCTCTGTATTAAGAGTTTAGAGGAATTGATTTAAATGATTCAACTTATGTAACCAAATTGCAAGGTATGTCAGCTTTCTGTAGCTGTGCATATATGTCTCATGCATGTCTGACTTACACAGGTGATTTTTGTTGATATTAGTGCTACTTTCATTTTTCTTAGTGCCTGGGAACCATTCTCAGACCGTGACTCTCTGATAGTAGATACTGTGTGAACAGGTCTGAAAAACTTGAGCTGAACAGGAAACTATTTTCACCAACTTGCAAATAACTTCCTTTTCTGCCTCAGGGAAAAAATAAAAAAGTTTTTCAGAGAGTGAGACTGCAACAGGCTAAGCTGGGAACTACTTGAAGAGTCTGCAGTGCACTCCCTGGATGGATATAGATCCACCTGTGATTCCTTTAAAAGACTTGGAGAGACTGCTTTTTAAAGCTGATACTCAGCCCTGTGCATAAACTGGAGATAGTTGAAAATATGCATAGTTTAAAGATAACGGCCAGTTCAGGGTCTAAAAGACAGAAACAATGTTGACTGGAAAAAGGGATAACTGGAAGACTTGGGGGATGGATGCATGAGCACAAACTATATAGTAAAGTCTCTGGGCTTGAAGTGATAGGAAAACTTCTTGGCAAAGGAGAACTACTTGGAAAAGTAACAAAACTTGGAAAGGAGAAAGGTCTCCAGTAATGATTTATTTAAGAGTTCATGTAGATATAATTGTTCAATGTATGTTGATCAGATTGCTAAGAAAGCAAGCTGAAGCAGAGAACAGAAAGCACGCATATACAGAGCCTTGTGAAGTCTCCACAGTAATTTAGAAAGATGGGAGTTGAGGGGATTCTCCAACGGACGTGCAGAATGAGCTATAGAGAGGTGGGAAGAACTCTAGAAGGGTGGAATCATAAAAAACCGAGTTGAATCATAAGAAAACACAGTTGATAAGATTTACAGATTTTTTTTAAGAGTATAAGGAATGCCAGAGCTGACCTGTTACATTAGGTTTCAAACACGTTTGTTTCAGCAGTGCAGTGGTCTTACACAAGGCATCTGGTTTATGCTTTTCATGCTTGCGTGTGTTTCTGCAGAAAGAGAGCATGAGCTCAGACACTGAATGAGTACCAGGAAATCTTGGTGCTCTTCACATCTTGGTCACTGACCTGCTTTGTGACCTTTGGAGTGTTGCTTCACCTCAGTGTTTCTCGATCTGCCCTGAATGTTCTTTGTTTGCCATGTCCGATATAACTGTGCTGATTTTGTCTGCCCTAACTGTTCAGATAATAAACTCTGTGAGATCCCAGGCATCTCTTACTACACATGTGTGAAACTCTAATCTCTGTCAGTGCTTCTTTTTTTTTTTTTTTTCCCTCTGTGTAAATGACTGCAATATATGATGTTTTAAAGGAATGATGCTAGTTTTGCTAGCACCTATGTAAATCAGAGGTAATTCTGTTGAAATCAAAGAATTTACAGCAGGGAAAAAATTAATGTAAATGAGGTAGGACTTAAATGGTGAAGTAAATAGGACTTTAAATTATTATTATTGCCCATTTCACATAAATATAATTTTAGAAACCAATATATTTTGACAGAAATATTCTGCCTGTCATCCCATGCTGATTATACATATTTCAACTCATTCTCTGCTATAAAGAAAACTATTATTTTTTCCCTGTGATAGGTCACAAAACATGGTAATTGTGTTGAAAATTTAGCAACAGGACAATGAAAACTATAGAGTGTTTGCTGATATTTTTTAAAAAAAGCATCATTCTGAAAACATTTGTGTCTACAACTTGAGTTTTTGACAGTCTTAAAGCTTAATGTACAGGGGAGATTAGATAACTGTAAAGCTGAAATATTGTATATGACCAAATGTCCCTCGTATCAGTAAGTATCTGCTGTATGTTCTATATATGAGGTGCCCAGCTGATGCAAGAAGAGGGGCTTCATTCTACCTAAAGTCATGTTACAAAGAATGTTATGAAAAGAAACATTTTTAACACAAAATTTCTGGTATAAATTCAAGTGTGCTAGCTAAACAGTTATCAAGAGAGGATTAGAAAAGAATAAAAAAGCTGACCAATAATACAAAAAACCCCTAATTTTGAATCACAAAGGGAATTTTAAAACACATTAGTATGCTCTTAAGTATATATTGTGTACTTTTCTACAGAAATATAAACTAGTATGATGAATCTTTGTTTAGATATGGTTTATTTTGAAAACAATGAACAATTAAACACTGTGACTTAAATCACTTTTCTATTAATTTGTAAATAAATTGAACTATCTTTTAGGATACAGCAAGATGTATTCCATTTCCTTTTCATATAAATGTCAAATATAGGTTGAAATATTTTTAATATTCTTCCCTATGGTTTTCCTCACCTGGAGCTGGTCAAGGAAATGTAGTCAAAAGAACATTCTCAATTTTGTACTTGAAAATAAAATGTTATAAAGAAATATTTTTTTCAATGGTTTTGAATCAAGAAGGAATGATATTTGGTGGAGGATGTAGGATGAGATTGGTAGCAGAGGTATTTTGAAAAAAGTGGAGAAATATAGTATCTCAACAGTTGCCAGCCAAGTGAGACTTTCTCCCCTCTATTCTCCTAATGCCAAGCAGGAATAACACAATTTAAGCCACCATAGTTGTACAAATTCAAATCTCACCTGTGACAGGAATCAGATTATCAAATTTTATGCAACACAGTTTCTCATTTCTGTCATTGTACCTTAATATTATTCTTCATTATTGCATTTTAACTGTTTTTTGCATCTGCAGTTCTAAATGCCAGGAAGCTGAGTTTTCTGTTCAAATACTGAAATCCTGATGCCCCTTTTATACTGTGTGATTCAAGGACTTTGTCAGGAAAGCTGCAGTGGGTTTAGCTTTAGTACTTGAAAACAGTACTGTGCAAAACTGTCTACACTTTTGCAGATGGTCTTACTGTATTTGGGTTTGGGATATTACTGAATTCACCTTTTCTAATCCATAGCTCGGAGTCATGAGGAAGGCAGGGGGGTGTTGGACTGCAAACTGGAGATGGCTTTTGCCACAAGGGTAGAAGAGGCTGGTAATATTTTAAATTACTTCAATTAATTTTTCAGATCTTGTCTGTTAGATCCTTAGTTATGCTCATGTGTGTTCAGATTTGCTTGTGTGAATGTGGAAAATCAGGTTGTAAATGCAACTGCAGTATCATATTATTTTGTATGTACATACTGCAATTTCTCAACCTTTGTGTAAAATGGAATACCTACAGGTCATCATGAGGCATTTCTTCCATGCAATTTGTGATTTAATCTTCCACTGATCTCTGAAGTTGTGAGCACTATTCTCAGTGACAATCAGCATAAGATTTTTTATTTTAAATCATATATATCAATCTGATACTTAGCTTTACTGGATGTATTCCTCCCTTTCAGCTCTTTATTGAATTAATCTTTGAAACTTTGCAGCTCTACTAGATTTTAGGTAATGTTGTCACTATGATATTCCCTAAGTGTATCTTTGTTTGGGTTTTAATGCATTCTACAGCTAGTTTGTTTACTTTATTCTTAATGGAAAAGATAATAACAGCCTATCTTAATTCCTCCAAATATATACAAGTTAAGAGCTGAGCCGCTTGAACATTTATGTTTATAAATTTTAGAACTAAAGCAGAAACCGTGACTGAAGACGGGTAAATAAAACCAACGCACCACATTATAAATGTCACCTGTGTGACATTGATACAACAGTGTTACTACCAGTGTAGTAATTGGCAATAGCATTCTTGCTTGGTACTGAATACTGAAGTTGGAGGAGGAAGAAAAGGCTGGTCTATATCTCCGCTACACCTTTACAGTCTACTTTCATGGCATCTGCTAGAGTCTCTGAAATCACATGTGATCTCTGGGGATCATAAGAATTAAGTTAACCTCCTGAGGCTGACTGATTCCCATGGGTCAGAATGCTACATGTTATAGCCCCTGGCCAGACAAATATTTTGCAGTGAGCTGTCTTGTCTTTATTTCTTGTCTACACTCTTGTCCCTTTTCCGATCGAAAAAAAGTTATGCCTAGAAGGTGTATTTGTTCTAGTGAAGGAGCTAACTGAAGTAACTTAAATAATATATATATATAAAATGAAATTACTATAGAAGAGTTTTTCTTTTCTCTGACATACAGCAATCATGCTGTAAGATAAGTTTAAACATTACTGAAAGTCTTTTGAAAGTCATTTTTAGAGAGGCAGTAAGGACCAAATAACTGTACTTTCATTGAAGAAATTTGAATGCTTGTTTCAGCTGCTGAAATAATGCACGTTATCATCTCTTTGTGTCAATTTGTCCGTTCATTCTCTTTTGTCTTGTTGATCATGAGCTTAGGCCAGCAATAGTTGTTCTATCACAAAAGTAGAGAAGTTCTTTAAACTCAGGGTTCAGTTGTGTGAAATTCAGATCTTTTTTTCCACAGAATCTTCACAATACTTTTGTTTCTTTAGGAAACTAACCTTGTTTCAGAAAGATTTTCCATTTCATTTTTGGTATAATGCTCTGGGTCGCATCCTTAAACCATCCCAGTCTACAAAATGAGTTTCTAAGAGTACATTACTTGTATCTAAAGACACTTTCATATTGAACTGCACATAAAATATTATGTATAGAATTGTTCTGTTTATTATACTCTTCCATATATTTGTGGTTGGTTGACCTTGGCCAGCAGCTAAACAGCACATAGTTGCTTGCTCACTTCCTGCTGCCAGCAATACCAGGGTGAGAATAGGAAGAGCAAAAGCAAGAAAACTCATGCTTTGATGTAAGGACAGTTAATAAGTGAAAGAAAGGGGGGAAAAAAACCCCAAGGGATGTAGCCCAGCCAGTCTCTGAGCAGTGGCTACCTGCCAGATCAATCCCCCGTCCCCCTCAGTTTTTATTGTTGAGCAAGATGCTAACTGGTAAGAAATATCCCCTTGGTCATTTCAGGTCATCTGCCCCAGGTGTGTCCCTTCCCTGCTTGTTGTGGACCCCAGCCTACTTGCTGAGGGGGCAGTGTGCGAAACAGAGAAGGCCTTGATGCTGTGCAAGCACTGCTCAGCAATAGCTGTTGTGTTGTCAACACCGGTTTAGTCACAGATACAAAACACTGTGCCGTAGGAGCTGCTAGAAGACAATTAACTCCATCCCAGTAATACCCAGCACAACATTGTTACTGTTGTACAAAACACAGTAAAGCTTAAAATTTTCCATAACTAATATCAGCCATCACTTCTGCCATAAGATCTGCAGCAGCGCAAGATTGAAATCTAACGATACATAGCTACAGTGCTAGCATCACACTTTGTTTTCTCTTCAGAGCAGTAAGTTTTATTTTACTACAAACACTAACAATAGAGTGTGTAATACATGGGAATTGCAACAATAATTTTAGGCACTGACTTGGTCACACGAGATTATATGGGGCTATTGATAAATTTGTTTCAATTCCAGGATCAGCTACTGTTAGTGCTTTTTGGGATGTAAAGACCTTATTAATACTGTGTTGTCAGGGTCTGTGTATCACCACAGCTTCTTTGAGTGTTTAATTAAATATGACCTTTTAAATGTAAGACCACCTTTGTCTTTATACATCTCAAAACTGGCAAAAGGTATAGTTCTAAAAAGTGATTGTGTTCTGAGACCAAAATCAAAAACTATTATCTTAAGAATGAATATTTTTCGTTGTGAAAATAAAGTAAAAAGGCTTATAAGGAAAATGTTTTAGAACTGTATGCAACCCAGTAGATGTAATATATACTATATAACCATATGGAGTTGGAAGATAGCACAATTGCTACTGTTTAAAAAGTGCTAAGTACTTTAAGATCATGTTGTTAGAATTTAAAGCTTTTTTTTCTTTTTCTAGTCAGACCGGTAGCAATTGCACTAGTCCGACAAGATGTGTTGTAGATTTGTTTTCAGGAATTAATCAGGGATTCCTATTCTAGTTGGCTGGTAGCGGCTAAGTGTGTCCCACATGAATAATCTGACAGTAACATCTAAGTTGAGAAAATATTCCCTAGATCTGACACCAAAGAAAAAGAGAAAATATCAAATCCTAGTATTACTAATAAATGCATTGTTAGCATACATCAATATAGTACTGAAGTAATATTCTGCATTGATTTCATTGCAGGCAGTTTGTATCACCTGTGTGTGCCTGTAAATTTAAAACCAAGCAATTCTGAAATACACAGTGGGAAATGTTTTAGTTTAAAATCCTACACTTAGCTCCCGAATGCATTAGATTAATTTCTTAATCAAGGAATGATATTATACTGGCTTCAGTACACTAACCAAGATAACTGTTGGTTAACTCTTAGGTTATTGTCATTTTCAGTTTGGAAATGGTTCTTCCTCATTCAGTTCAAGACCTGTGTGGCTTTGAATATTTCCGTAGTAAAGCATGAACTGACGTATAAATGAAATCACTAGTAAGTAAACAATTTAGCATATGAATATACTAGTACATGATGGATGAGTATATATAACAGTAAAAGCAAGTTAAAATCATAGGGAGGTTGTCATTTTTTAAGTCACTTATCCAGTGAAAAATATATATTAAAACAGTATTATTAAAACTTAATAATGTGAAGAAGGCAGGTTCAAAAATAGCTGGTCTCTAAGAGTCTGATTTGAAAGTCCATAAAGTAGCCTTAATTTTCACATACGGTGTGTATTTCACATATGCTTTAGTGTATTAGAACTGCTTAGGGAAAAGAAGGAATTGAAGTGCAAATCTTCTATGCGTATGATCTATTCTGATTATATATAATGTGTATGCTTGCATATCAAAATCTATTAGTTATAATTTTCTCATTATTTTTGTTTAAACTTTCTCGTTCCTTTTTTTTCTTTCTTTTTTTAATTGCTGCTCTAGATTCTTCACGGTCTTTCTGGTACCTTTCTTTCTGGAACTCTGAACTAAAAGACAATCACAGTGGAGTTGCAGTTTCTGGATTCCACTATTGCTATTGCTGTCAACTTGTTCATTCGTCATGAACCTCTTTTGGAGTTTGTATACACCAATAAAATTTATCTAATAATCATAAGACTATTGTCTGGCAATGTTTGTATGTTGCCTGAGATGTTCAAGTGAATGTTTAACTTTATTATCATGCTTTTTGTTTGTCTGTGCTTGGCTATTTATCAGTATTTGTAGTCTTTCCATGTGGCTTTGCAGTTAATTTCCTTGATATTTTATTCCTTTAATTTACATTTCCTCTTTGCACCAGTACACAAATGTGCACCTATGTCTGAGGGAGATGTCCTTACTTTTAAAATTTGGGAAGCTGATTCAATTTGATTGAAAAAGTACAGCTGAGCTTATTTTTCCACTGTCAAATACATCTTCTACATCTTGCAGGAACACATTTACTGTTGGACCATTTCAAATGCTACAAAAACATGTTGTGATTTATCTGTAATTTTTGTCATAGTATGTGCTTTTCTACTTGGGGCTTTCTCCTGTCTTAGTCTATTTCCTTCTATGAGCTTGGTCCAAGTTGCTCTAGCTCCCTGCCTATAACATTTCGAGTTTCGTCATTGCTCTCAGCTCTGTACTTGCAGAGAGCTCTGTGTACAAGACATTTTGTTGGAAATGCTGTGGATGGAGGGACCCACACTTGAATCAGAAAATGGGACAAATTTATTTTGTACCTCCTTTCCTCAAATTTGTGGTAATTTTCTTATTAATAATTATATTTTAGCTAAATACAGAAAAATGTTAAGTTGGAAAGTAGAAAAATAAACAGGTCTTGGAATGAGATGAATCTGTTGTGCTTCCTTTGAAATATATCAGCAAATGCTCTCTAATCAGTATTTTGAATACACTAGAGACTGTGGAGTACTTTACCCCAAATCCTAATAAACAGGCTTCATAATTCTGCAGTCAGTTTCTGTGACATGAAAGCTTTCTGCAGAAAGAATTTTCAGGAGTTAATCAACTACTGGTGAGAGATAGTTTAATAAGATGAGTCCCACATACAATGATCGAAAGAAAACCTTATTCTCTCATTTTAAACTCAGCCAAGGTGTCTGTGTTGACAGTCACAGTTCTGCTTGAGTCATGGAAGTTGAATACTCTAGGAGGATCTTCTGACAATGAGTTACTGCTCTTGTGTCTCAGCCAATAATTTTTAAATAAAATTGTCTTGCTCTGCTTTTGACAAAATGTTTTTGTCATAGTTGCATAAATATTGAAACAAAATAACTTCAGTTATACAACCGATGATCTATACTAATTCTTAGTGTTATTTCACTGAACCAGAGAACTTTAGGAATAGAGAGGTAGGAATTTGAATCATCAGTTCTTTCTTGTGCAGTTTGGCTCACATTCAGCTGTGGAAGGTATTATTCAAGCTCAGTACTTTTGTGGAATATTAGGGAACAAAAACGCAAATCAGGTTTGAATTCCATTGAGCTTTCTTTCAGGTCAACAAAGTCTTTTCAGCGGGATGCTTCATACTGGTTTTTTTATTCTGGTTTTAAACAAACAGAGGAGCGTGGCCTCCCCCCTGCTGTTTTTTTTTTTTTTCTGTTAACCACAAGTACAATTTTTTTGTCTAGTCATGTCACTGTTTTTTACTTTTCCTAGGTTTTTATACCAGCTTTACTAAATCCTGGTAATCCCTTTTTTTCCACTCCAGATAATGGTTCTCCTTTCCTATCATTTAAACCTTTCAAACAGTTTTATTTTAATAATAGGATTCTGGTTTTGTGGATTTTTTTTTTTTTTAAACTGCAGGCATCTTTCTGGCTAAGTGGTATATACAACATTTCAGAAATTATCATAGAAAAATTGCTCTTTATGTTTTTGTTATTGCCTTTATCAGTCACTAGTATTAGTAGTAATGATAATAAAGACAGTTTATTTCACAGAATCACAGAATCTTCTAGGTTGGAAAGGACCTTGAAGATCATCTAATCCAATCATTAACCTAACACTGACCATTCTCAACTACACCATATCCCTAAGCACTATGTCAACCCGACTCTTAAACACCTCCAGGGATGGGGACTCCACCACTGCCCTGGGCAGCCCATTCCAACGCCTAACAACCCCTTCTGTAAAGAAATGCTTCCTAATATCCAGTCTAACCCTTCCCTGGTGCAACTTGAGGCCATTACCTCTTGTCCTATCGCTTGTTACTTGGTTGAAGAGACTCATCCCCAGCTCTCTGCAACCTCCTTTCAGGTAGTTGTAGAGGGTGATGAGGTCTCCCCTCAGCCTCCTCTTCTCCAGACTAAACAACCCCAGTTCCATCAGCTGCTCCTCGTAGGACATGTGCTCCAGACCCTGCACCAGCTTCGTTGCCCTTCTCTGGACACGCTTGAGTAATTCAATGTCCTTTTTGTAGTGAGGGGCCCAAAACTGAACACAGTAATCGAGGTGCGGAATAATTACACAGCATTAGCAGGAGCAGACATCCTATCAAGCTCTAGTTCTTACTTGAAACTTAAAGTCTTTAATGGTAGAAATGAGATCTAAAATTGAGGCATCTCTTGGCACCCCTGCTTCAGACCTTGTCAAAGCCAGGGTTAAAGAACAATTGCAGTCGTTGCTGTGTGGCACCTGAGCTTTCTCCTGCTGCCTCAGCTGGTATCTGTTTAAAACACCCTTGCAAAAAGACTGTCTGGCCTGGCTAGGTCTTCTGTATGGGCCAGCTGCATAGAAAATACAGCCCTTCCTATGCAAGCCTTGAATAAGGACTTGCATGCTCCAAGGGTATGCTGCTTATCAACAATGGATAACCACTACTGTGATTATTTATTTTATATTTATAAATTTATAAATGTTTTTAAAATGTATAAATCCCGATATGATTTATAAATTATATCGGGAAGAATCAGTAGCCAGGACAGTTTTGAATTACCCTGTCTTGGTGGGAAACAAAATTTCAGGTTTTGAATAAAGAGGTATACTGGTCATTCTTCATGCAGTGAGGTGTAAATAAGCTTTAGAAAGATCTCTGTTTGACCACAGTAAAGCCTGACACTTCTGTTGTTATTTCAAGAACATTTCTGATAGTCTGGATCAGGAAGTGATTTTTAATTGATTCTGCAGAAGCTGCATTGTCTTACTACTGATGGCATTGTAAATATAGTTATTTTGCTAAAGACATTAAAAAAAAGAATTGTACCTATATTTAAGAACATTTTTCTGTTTTAATGTATTAATTAATATTTTGTGTTCTAAATACCATTGTATTTAATATTACAGCATGCATCCTATTGAACCAGTAACACAGAATGAAGATAATTCCCATCTGAAGGAGCTTAGTCTAAATGATACTGTTTTTTCCATAGTGTTTGCACTTTAAGAAAAATTACAATGGAGTATTTTTTGCTTGCATCTTCCAGGCTCTAACCAGAGAGTTACAGCACAGTGTACAAGAGCTAAGAACAAAAATCAAACAGGCAAAAAAAACGGGTGAAGTGACGGTGTACAAAAAGGGTCTTACCCAAGAGTCTGTTCAGTTGGCAGCATCTATCCTTAATGTTTCAACAACTGATCTTCAGGAGATACTAGAAGTAGAAGATGATGAGGTAAGTTATTTTAAGTACTCTTCAGTGAAAAGGGGCTAGATCAGAAGATACTGTATATTTCTATTCTTGAGGAAAAGGATTTCCAGGTGAAGACTGGAATTTCATTGCGCAGCATCCAGCACAAAAGAACAGAACAGCTGGATTTAAATAGAAAAGTCAGGTTAGAGACTCATAAGGTGGCAAGACTTTGGGCATACATAAATAAAATATAAATACACTGTTTTGAGCATGTAGATGTAGAGACATTATTTGAAAATCCTTAGTTTCCTTTTTCATCAAACTCTTTGGCAGGGTTATACATTTTAAATAGACTTCTGCATTAATGAAAACAAAATTCGAATGTGTCTTGCTGTGCCAGATTGATTCCGTTGATGCTTCTTTTCTTGAATTGTGATACCTATTAAAGGTATTTCTAGTAGACAGATAGTTTCTGGGGGAACCCATTGCCTCTTTGTTGATTCTATCATACATTTTGCTATGAAATATTTGATAGCGTTTCATCAAATCACCCTCTATTAAATAGATACAGTAATAGGATTTCTTATCCAGATTTATTTAGGCCTGAACAAATAATACATGAAAAAGCCTGTACACTTACTTTAATAAGAGCATCTAGAAGTTGACCATAGTTGGCTGGAACAGTATTCTGGTGATGACTTAGGTTTAGCCTTACTAAAGCTTTATTTTACAGAAGTCATAAAAGGGACTTTTCACATTGGTTATATTTTTCTGGTTTTAGGAAGCAGCAAAGACAAAAATGGAATCTGAAAAAGATAAAGAATGGCTGCAGTATATACAGAAACTTCTTGAAGCAGAGGTGCTAAATTTATATCTTCCTTTAATGAATTATAATTTTCTGTTCTGAGTAGCTTAGTGTTTTTAGGTTGTAATTAATCCGTTGCCTTTGTTAAGTGTGTTGCCATTGATGGTCCCAAACTATTCTGTGATAAGGCAATGTAAAATCCTTGTTTTGTAGCATTTTGTTTTTATTTCTCTTAAAGTAAGAGTCACTGCATAAAACTGAAGAAATGTTAACCAAGGATTTGTGATAGCTAACTTTACAGCTGAAACCAGTGAAACAGTGCTGGAGAAAACCAGCGCAGATCTTGGCAAATGTGTTAATTGAATTCTTGAAATGGTGTGTAATGCTCGCTAGAGTGAAAAGGATCCGTTCTGTCATACCTCTTAGGAAAAAGAGATTTTTATTATGTGCCTTTAAAGTCAGTAGTTGATATGGACACCTGAGGAGTTCATGGGTTTCAGTGACCTTTTACTGTGGACCTGTTTCCAGTCAATTCATGTTTTCCTCATAGCCAGACAGCTGTTTATTATCGTGTCTTCTCGCATTCTCTACAATATTTTCTACTGAGACCTCGAGCAGCTTGTTAGTGGGAAGTAAATATTGATTTGGCATCCTGTCAATGCAGAAAGAATGAAAAAATTTCCACCAGAGGCCCCTCAAACATTTTCCTATCGACATTTTCTGGGCAGAGAGGAAAGCTGCATAGAGGATGACAAGGCTGAGACTAGCAGAAATCCCTGAGGGGTCCATTGAGACTGCTGCTGTGACCTGTGTGATACTTTTTCTTCTCTTTCAAGTCTTTTTTTTAATACACACAGAGTCTGCTGGGATGCTCCCCTCTTGTAAGTGATCAAGGGCAGTTTATTGGCAGGTGAGAGCCCTGCTTTTCTAGCCATAGTCAGCTTTTGTTTGGACATCACTGACAACATACACTGACTCTTGAAACTTTTCCATTTTATTTTAGTTGTCTCCTTTATTCAGATGATGGGTAGCTGATGTCTGAAAAGAAATAAAATTTGATTTACAAATCCAGTGTTCGTAATGTGTATACACTAACATGGTTCTATTAGTGATGTAGTTCATTTCAGTTAAGAATGTGAATGATTGAAAATATTTTGAAAGCCATTTCAAGGGAATACATTCAGATTTATATATTTTATCATTAATAGCTTTTGTGTCTAGATTGTGTCCTATGACCAGATTTTTAAGAAATTACAGTTTTTCCCTCTTTCATTATCAAAACTTACTACCATTAAGACTGCTTAATTGCTGCAGTGGAGGAGATGGAAATATCAGTTTGCTTTTACTGGCTTTGTCAGAAATACCGACATTTTAATTTAATTAGTGTTATGTTGAATTCAGCAGTAAAAGCACAGATATTTCTATTCACTAAATTGCCTTCATTTTAAGAATTTTTTAAAATCTATAAATTTCAGCATTCTGTCCCTATTATGGACTCCAAAATAGGAAACAGATTCATGGAATATGACGAAGAATTATTATTCTATTTTTTTTTTTCATTCTTTGGTAAATCATTAAAAGATCCTAAGCAGAATTTTATCACTTCTCTTCACCTGATATAGACAGACAGCAAAAAACAGGGCATGGAGCGTGAGGAGGTATGACTACGTAACCAAATATATTAGGATTGCTGATGATAGCTAAGGATAGAGGAGCTCATTGCTTTTTAGCCATATGTGTACAAGTTAATAGTGGGTTTCAGTGATTTTTGCTCCATCTTACGGCATTCCCCAGGAGGACCTCTGAGCTTCTTGGCAAACCGACCGTCTTCAGAATTGCAAGGGGATTAGTGCTTTTTTGGAGCAGCCAGCTCTGCTTTTCATTTTTGTCCGTGCTAAGTCACATGGATGAAAATTGCTGAGATTTCTTGGTGTCTATTTGGGAGCAGCTCACGGAAGAGCTCTATGCCCTTTAAAATGCTTAACTGATATTTTGTAGAGAGTTTGGTTGTGGTTTCCATTAGTAGGCATTGGCAGTATTTCTGATCAGAAAACTAAAGTTCATGGTGAGATGAAAGCTTTCTGTCAGGACTTTGCTCCTAACAGACTGCTCACTTAGTGTTACAGTTTGGCAAACTGCGTACCTGTTCGCATCTTGCACAAAGATGCAGGCTTGGCCTTGTCTGCTATTCATGAGAAATTTTGCTCAGCTGAAAATTGCATCAGATCACTTAATATTGCAGTTTGATATAGTGTCTTTTTGTGCCATTGAGCCAGGACTTTGGAACATAATTGCCCAGCAGTATTGATTTAATTGCCTAGGTTTATTTGTGGACTCCTAATTATTGACTGGAGGCAAGTTTAATAGAGAAACCTTTATGAACACTGGGAAACTGCTGCTGTTGCTGTTATACATAATGAACTGCATCATATCCCTTTAGATCATTCTTCAAGCTAATTTTATTCCACTGTGACAGTACGATAACATTTAAAATGTCATAGACATTTTATTTTTATTACTGACATACGCCATTTTACTGCTGCTTTAGAATTTGGGAGGGGGGGAACTGAGGGAAGCACTAGTTGCTTTTAACTGTCATTTTGTATATTCCCCTAAAGTGTAATGATAAAGGATAGCACACCTCTGTTTTACATTTTATCTGTACCTTTATTTTCCACACTGTTATGACTTGAAAAAGTCTTCAGTTCTGACAGCTTTACAAGAATGTTAATATTTCAATGATAAATATTTTTGCATTGCTGAGGCTTACCGACAGCAGTTTGTGTCCTTATTTTATCAACTACTATAGAAACACATGGGGAGAAACCACACCACTGCTAAGCTGCTTACAATTTGATAGAGACAACTCTGCATAAGGATGTTATTATGTAAATAAAAATCATATAATCAAAAAGTACATTCATGTTCTGAATTCTACAGACCTGGTAAAAATCATTTGTTGTTTAAACCTGTCTTGTGGCCAACAAATGTCTTTTCAGTTGCCTTTTTGTATTTGTACGTTAACACCCAATGACTAAAGTGTTCACACTAAAGTGTAAAAATGAAACATCTTAATTAACTGGCATTAGGATAAAATGTAGAAAGTTCTCTTGCCTGTGAAGAACCTGTATGTGGAGAGTCTTCACAGGAGCGCATGCAGATATCTGCTACCTGCACGGGGGTACCTGAGTCATGTATAGAGATGTCAGACTGGTTATGCATTAGTAACTGGACATGGGAGAGAGAAGCTGGGAGAGGTATTGTGTTATAGACCATTGAGGTTTTAGCAGTTCATGGTGTTTGGGAGAGGAAGGAAGAAGTACAGTTTTCTCAATATGTATGGTGTTTACAGCTTGCATGGCAAGGGATGAGGCTTCTACCTACTTTCCTCCTCACATCTGAGTGTGTATGTCTTATTATTTGAACCTGGCACAGTATAGTAGCACTCTCTTAAAATCATTATAATCATTTTTAAAACCCTCCAAAAACCAGCAACCTTTTCTAGCTTTTTCCCATCATAGGAAACATATAGCTAAACCAAGAGGATGACTTCTTTTCACATAACTTAGGCAAGATTTCTTGTACCAGCCTAGGCTTTCATTCATTACAACTGATTGTAAGGAACAGCATTTTGGAACAATCTGTTAATAATTTTGTGAGTAGAGCATGTTAGCCCAATTCAGATTACTGCCTAAAGTCTCCAAGAACTATTTTTTAAGAAAATACAAATCATCTGCCTAAGTCTTCCAAGCATTGAATCAAATGACAGCATTGATTTAGCATGTCCCTTATCAGATAGACAGTAGCACTTGCCTTCCCTCCCTCCTCATGTACTCCTCGGGGCACATAAACAAAGCTGCCTAATAAAATCTTTCCTCTCATGACCTCATTATGAATCTACAAATCATATTCCAATGGTGAAAACTTCCAGAAAAACTCCCTCCCCTCTGTTCTATGAGTGCTCTGTAGTTATGCATATAATCCATTTCTAGAACAGGGTTTGGAACAGTATATTCACTATTCATTGGCAGGGGTTTTCCCAACCCCTTTTTAGGACTTGCACTGGCTTCTAAATATAGGTTTCCTCTGGTGTCATCTGGGAATGTGCACTAACAACTATGGTTGTTTCCTTTCAGATTTCTTGGATTGGAACTTGTCTGCTTTGCTTTCATTAGTCTTTCCAGCCTGTGTCTGTCTTCTCCTTCTCTTTGAACAGGTCTCTGCTCATTGCCTGTCCTCTGCTAGCACACACACACATGTATTCACCATGCACAAACACCTGCACACACTCACCACTGCCACCATCACCGGGTGCACCAGTGCAGCCTGAACCTTGTACTGGGCACCATTAACACTGATAACAGACCATCAGAAAGTAACGATTGCAAGAGTAAGAAGAGCTCAGTTCCATGACAATCCATTATGGTATAAATCTGTTTTATCTCATGAACACAAACAAAACTGCATTACATCACTTGTCCTGGACTGAAAACAAGGGAGAGATTGGCTTGATTACTCAGTATAAGAATGCAAACAGGCACATATATATTTATATAATCATGTATATCCAGCCATCACAAAGCAGAATGGACAAAGATCAATAGTGAAGTGAAGCATTTCTCTAATTTGTTTTGTAAACTTTGGCTTTCAATTTGTAGTGAAATTAGGTGGTTTTAGCCACCTAATTTTCAGAGTTTCGTTAATTCTATTTCAGGTTATTCTTTGTGGTTCACTTAATTCAATTTGAGGCAGCTGTGCAGTGTATTTGGATAGTTTTTTGGGCAAATGTATTATACTGATGATCCATATGAGGAGACTCAAAATAGGTGTAACCACTAATTCCTGTATTTCAGAAATTGTTTTCATTTTTATGTTAACACATGTTAGACTTTGTGAAGCAGAGGCCAAGTAACACTGTACTCTGTGAATGGAGATGCTATGTCTCATGAGAATAAAAACCTTGCCTTGCATTCATTATGAGTCTTTTCACTGGCAGATCAGTGCATGTTTATGCACTTGCGTTGAGTGAGACTCAGTCATGTCGTGTAAGGTCGATAAATGTTACTAGTTTATTTTTTACAGAAGGGATCTTCAAAAGAAGTATACTCAAGGTTCAAATAAATAGGTGAGAGAAATAAAAATAACTATCAGCATTCCTGACTCTTTAGGATCATATTACCTTACAGTTATCCATACACCAAGGTATCTGATAAGTTGTGTAAGAAATAAGCCATTTCATTCATATGGCTTTCTAGTATCGAAGAAGAAATCTGCAATTCTGGTAAAGATAAACAAACAAAAATTTTAAATCTCTGTGTAGTTTGCACTCTCAAATCTTCTGAATTTATACAAGTCAGTTAAATACTACTTCTCTTAAAGCATACCATAATGCAGTGATTTAGGATTGCTATCATTGTTAATGATTAGTGTTCACATAAATTGGTTGTGGCACACATAACTAGAAAATATTTGAAGGAAGTATCATTCTGTATTAAAATATATAATTATCAGTGGTATAAACAGGCTTTACACTCCTTAGGTGTGCACTTAGCATTCACTGAACTCCCAAAGCCTTCCCCAAGCATATGGCAGATTTGGAAGCTGGGATGAATACTTCGGAGTAGAGACATCTTCAACGCTTATGAAGTTCTGGGGAGAAATGTAGAGGGAAGATTCCCAGGATAGTTACAGAGCCATCAGTAAATGTAAACCTGACAGGCTTCTATTAAAGACGAAGACTGTAGAGATCATCCAGTTCTGGGTGTCTGTATGAAAAGAAAACCATATAAAAACATGCAGCACTTTCTCTGAAACCAATAAATGATGAAAGAATGACATAATGTTCAACTTTCAAATGCTCTTGATTTAAATGAATGATTTAAATTGAAAGAGTTCTTGAAAGATCATTTTGCTATGATATGGAAGCCACAGAGAGTAGTGAGCAGCAAGTAAAATATAGCTAGAATATGAGCCACAGACATCAATAAGAAACCATTCATCTCGGGCACAACATTAAGGAGGTGAAATGTATCAGAAATGAATGTAGTCAAGCTGGGCAAGAAGAATTAGAGACTGAGGTAATGGTATAGTGTTCTTGTAAAAAACATATTTAGACAAGGAGGGAGAGCAATTAGAGTGAACAGGATGCTGGAGTCAGTGTTTTTAAAGCACAGTAGCAAGTAAGTGTCACAGAATTTCAGATAAAATTATGTCTTATATTACTCTGAATAGATTTGTGCTCAGTGAATTGGATCCCTCTATTCCCCAAGAAGTCATCACAATAGCGTACAGGAGAAAGCTGACAGGTGTAGACGACTACTAGAAAATTCTTACCATAGACAGAAGTTATTTATGACAGACGGAGACATGTCTGGCCAACAAGTACCAGCCCTTCAAAACATACTTCCCTGTAGAAAAGGAAAATAATGCATATTATCATCCTTCTTCCGTAACTGCAAAGTGAGAAATGTGTAGGATTGCCTACTTCATGATAGATGCTTGCTATTAATAAGGTTTTCCTTGCTAACATTTTAGATTTTTTTTCCTGACTTGTCAGTAATTATAAATATCAGTATATAGATTCATATCTGTATATCAGTTCAGACATTACACCTACATTTGTATTTGATATACTTTTATGTCTGGGGTTTTTTTTTGTGTTATATTTTTTGTTTCATATATCTAGGAAACAGGTGATACTCTTATCTGCTATAAATACCATACAATTTTCTCTTTAAGATGGAAAACAGAAGTGAAAAAATAAAATCAGAGCAGCCATACTTGAGTGTGGAATTAGAGAGTGGTTCTAGATGCAAAAGTATTGCCTTGAACTACAGTTGTGAAAAGCAGAGGAAGCTAGTGATTGGCCAGCTCAACCAACTGCTATATTTTACCTAATTTATTTCTGGTGGCCTTATTAAGGTAAAATTTTATCTCCTTCTGGTATGAGCATCATCTGTTACTTTTGGTATGGGACTGACCCCTCAGTCACTGCTAGTCTCACCAGGAGTTCAAGAAAGCTGACAGAGCTCTGTGAAGCTGACAGAAACTTCCCAAGGGTGAACAAAAACTGTTCTGCTCTCCTGTGGCACAGCACCGACCACTCTCTGGGTGCAGCTGCAATGACTCGTGTTTTGTACCACTTCCAAAAGTATTTCCCAGCATACAGTGCACTGATGCCCCAGGACTGTGAAAGAAAACCTCCTTCAGTGTTAAAACAATGACACTGAAAAATATTCCAAATCTCTTTCTTTGAAGACATCAGTTGTGCGAATACGTCTTTTATATTGGATGAGATGTAGAAGAGGTTTTCACTTTTCTCTCTAAATATGTAAATATCTTTTTTTGGTATTGTGTTTTAGAGGAGCAGATGTTTATGGCATATCCCAATCAATAGAATTGGAACTTTTGGGGTTTTGTGGTTTGTTTTGCTTTGTTTTTTTTTTTATTTACAAGTTTTCACATGTGAGTCTAAGCAGTTGCTGCAGAATTGAGAGCTGTACTGGTAGTTCTGTCTCATCCTCCTGAGAGTAGTGAACATACACTACCAATTCTGCATGCCCTAGAGATGACTGTAACCTTTTATTGATCAGCTGGTTGAAGATAAATGACAGAGATGCTGGTACTGCAGTTTACATCATTAACATGGTCAGTAAAGCATGAATTGTTCAATAAGGCGTTTATCTTTTTTCATTTTACTCTGTTCTTTTATCATTTTTATGATAGAGAGCAAATTTTCAGACACTAACCAGGCAGGTGAACTTTAAAGATCAGATGTGCGCATGCGTGGTAGTTGTCAGAACTAAGTGAAGTTTAGTGATTTAAAGATATTTAATAAATGTTTTTTATATGAAGAAAATAAAGTTCAATGATAATTTTTCTTACCCTGTTTCTTTTTCAGTTTCCTTTTGCCTCATATTTAATGGATGCCATACTGGAAAAATTAAATGAGAAGAAGAAACTTGTAGAAGAGTACAGTTCTCTCATGAAACATGCTGGATGATATTGCTAAGACCTATCTTTGCAAAGTGTGACTAAAATATGTGTGCTGTTTCCTCGTGTCTTTCCTCTTCACATAAAGAACTGTCAATGTGCATGTTCAATACATAAGTAGAAACTGTGAAGTAATTAATTGTTGAACAAGAGGATTTGATTACATTCCTGTTTAGAAAGGAGTGTGGTGTTTTCTGAAGATTCCTGAAGACAAAAATTGCTGCAAATCTATGCAAAGTTAAAAATTATTTTCCTTTAAATGCATCAGCAGTGAACCCCAGTGCAGACTTTGTAGAGAGAGGATGTTTTTGATATGACCAATATGCATTTGCGTATTTTTGTACTATTCAGAAAGTACAAAAAACCAGCTGAGTAATTCCTGGTTGTACTAATCAGAACAGTGGAGGTAGGATTTACAAAGGAACTGGGAATATCGTTTGGTTTTTGAATACCTAATTTCTTTTAGCTTCTTTGTAAATCCTAGCTTTATCATATATGCTACATAAAATTATATGTTTTCTTTATGTTGAAATAAATGAGAAAATGAATGGTTGTAGAAAAAAAGTATTCAATGTAGAATAATGCTTCCGGGAAAGGCTGTATTTTCTTCTGAGTTGGAGTGTATTGTGTACAATGTATTTATTTGTATTTTAAAAATTAGATACAATAAAATTATTTCCAGCATGGGGCTTTTTCACTAGTAGTCCCCGTTCTTTCCCAGCTAACACCAAGCTGCAAGCCCTCACTTTCCTTGGGAAAATGGTGTAGAGTTTTAGTCAGTTGTTTCCACCAAGATTTCTCTGGCAGTACTAACAAATAATTGCTGCTTCTTCACCTCTTTGATCTTAAAAGTTTGTATTCCTCTGGACCAACCCACCTGAAAAACAAGACCCTGGTTTCTGAATTCATGTGGTAATAACATTTAACACATATATGGCTCTTCATCTATGGATATCATGGTGTTTTACAACAGATATCATTATTCATATTGGGTGGGGAATTGGAAGCAAGATCTATTTGGCCTAACATCACTCAACAGAAGCATGAAACGAAAGTTTTCTGCATGTCAGTCCAGTGCTTTTCATAGGATGTCACCATGCTTCTTTTAATTTGAGTTCACTATTTGGTGTCTCTAAGAAAAGAATGAGGAAGGGAAGACATCACTAAACATCTGCTCAGTTATACCTGGTAACAACAGGTGCTTGAGAGAATCTTTATTGGAATTACTGAAAATCATGGAAACATATTCCACCTGCACCTGTAAATTAAGACCTGGAACTAGCCCTGTATGAAAAAAAGAAACACATCTTGAGGAAATGTTGACCATGGCCTTTTCCAAAGCAAGAAATAAGGGACGTCATATGAAAGTATCAGGTGACATAGTCGAAGCAAGCAAAGGAAGCCCCTCCCATGCAAAGGGAATTGAGCTGTTGAACTATTTGCATCAGGGTTTTATACTGAAGCTAAAAATTTACGTGTGCTCCAATGCCAATAAAATTATACCAGTAAAAATTATGGAAGATAAATCCATCAAAATACGTGAAAACCATGTTCATGTGATTTTCAGTAATTCCAGCAAAATGTATTTAAAAATAATTTCAACATAATGTCTATTGCTGGGCAGTGGAAAAGAACTTCATGAAGCCAAAGCTCTGTGAAGATTAGCCCCTTTGTCTTCATTTCCATACTCTGCAAGACCTGCTGGTGCATATCTGATTTTGGTGCTGATCTTACCGCTTGCTGATCTTTTGTCTTAGTGAAAGAGCAGGGAACATCAGCTAATTCACATGCAAACGAAAGAACTTCTTGAGACAGTTTCCCAGACTAGTACCTTTTTCTCCTAACTTAAATGTCTTGCTTTGCCAGCCCTGCAAATTTCTGTATCTCCTGGGCACCTGCGTAAGGAGAGAGCTCTTGGATAAAGAGCAAACAAGCGGGTAATGCTGCAGATCCAAATGATTGTCTACTTCATCTGAAGAGAGAGAGCAAACCAAAATCCTTAAACCCAGGTGGAGCCAGAATTCTCACCATTTTTTTCAAGGAATGGAAAATACAGCAAGTGATATTTATTTGCAGCTGTTTTCCTTGTGCAGCATGTCGCAAGAGACCCAAAAATGCTTTACAAAGAAAATTAATTCTCCATAATTCTCTTAAAGCCTAGACCCTAAGGGTGGGATTCATTTTCTCCTTTGTTTGAAAATTATTAGGGTCAATAAGCCTCATAAGTTTACATGGCCAAAACATTGTATTTGGACTCTACCAGAACAAGTTCTGCAGGATGTACCTCAGTACAGAAAGATCTCTTTTTCTTCATCTGAGTCTTCTGCAATTGTCTGCCACTTCTGTGATGAGACTTTAACTCCTTCAAGTAAATATTCACTTGCTAACAAATGAGCCTGCAGAGCTGCCATCTGCTCTTGTGCTCCATGGAAGAGGCAGATGACAGTTTACTCTGGGAAAGTGAATGAGTCACTGATGGCAGCAGCACAGCACTTGAGCAACAAGCTGGCTATGTGGGGACTGCACATAACCCTTCCAATGAATAAAAACTTTTCCTCGCTTAGTCCAACAAAAAGTCTTTAGAAAAGATGACTTAAAGGACTTTTGACCTATCTTGCCATCACGGGCAACAAAACAGCTTCATGTAGGGGAATTTCCATCAATTAATTTATTGGCAATTAACAAGCTTTTAGTTACTGATTCTGGTATTGAGAAAGCAAACAAACAAGTGTTTAGGGCAGTCCCAGACCTGGTCCCACACAGGTTGCTCGCAGCTGCCACCAACCCCTGACAGCTGTACCCAGTGCACTCATAAATGGGTGCTCTGTTCCTCCTGCCTGTGAGTTAACGTGGAAGCCCTACCACTAGATGAACTTTAAGGAAAGGTCTCAAGTTTATATCGAGGAAGCATGTGGTTAAGTACTTGATGTAAAGGCTGTGAACAAAATCACAAAAAATTTCAGTTTCTGCCTTATTTTAGCTACTTCTAAGTCTGCATGGCATTGCATCCCCAACCACTGCTTCGGGATTTTGTGTGGGGTGGCAGTCTTTGGCCTGCTCTAGCAGTCCTTGGATGACTGCTCTGGAGACTTGGCTGCTTTCTTTGGTTTTAGGTCTTAATGCTTGCTAACCTAGTAGCAGAGGGAAATGAATTCTTAAAATATAAATCATGGCTGCTATAGTGTTGCTTTTTAAGTTTCTACATTTAGAATTACAAGATACAGTCCATTTCTACTATTCCTGCTGTTCTGCTCAGAGAAGCTGGTGCACGCAAGCCTTGTGAACCATTAAAAACACAAAATGAATGGTTGCCAGGTCTGTTTCCTCCATCCCTCAAGCAGCCTGTTTCTGGCTGGTGCTTTCTCTAACACAAACGTGTGAAGAGAGGCAGAAGAAATCTCTTTATTTGCTACACCAGCTTGTTCCTTCTGATTCAGAGAGGATCAACTTAAATCATGTATTTTAAGAAATGTTTTTAATACTCTACCCTCTGCACTAGTATCTTGTTACTTTGGTCCCTCTGAAATATGAAAAGAAAACCCTTTGAAAATAGGAACACACGGACTAGGATGTCTCTCCTTGGATTCTGGTGTGTTTGGTGTTTCTTCCATGCCATTTATCACTTTCTTGGGTCAGTGGTGTGTCCTTTATCTTACAAATCAGTTTCTAGCTTCCAAGAGCATCAAGCAGGGGGAGCAAGGCTCAGGTTATGATTTACTGTCTCAGTTGTGCAGTGAAAATGCTGATCAGCCCACTTGGATCTAGACAGCCTAGAGCCTGGGAGCTTGGTGTGTCCCTTGATGTTCTTTGGGGCGCCTTTCTTATGGGAAAGACAGGGCCTGGGCATCGGTGAAATGCTTGAGCTCTGGCCTTGAACCTTCAACACCTGCCTATAGACAGTGCTGTAACATGCATTGCAGCAAGACATAGGTTGCTGTAGCAAACCAGTATGGGTAGCAGTCATGAGTCCAGTCTTTAAAGACCATGAGACACCACTCATCTTCTACTTATGAAATCCAAAGTAAGTAACCTTATCTGTTCCTTTTTGTACATTGTACTGAACAGGGTATTTTGAGTCACCAAGGAAAATGTTTCCAGAGAAAAATAACAGAGAAACATGCAGGTGTTGTCAGGTACCAGTTTATCCCTATAAAAGCCTCTGGAGTGACTGGACCAGGGTGGGAGAAGGGTGATTATCACTTTAGATAAAACCAATGTCTCTGCTGAATACCTCATTACTCTCCTAAAATTATCGGGCATACTCTAGCAAAAATTTTCTGCCTTCTTACATTTTAAATGGTGGTAGGTACAGTTTCTTGAATTTTAGAAAGAGATTTTTAGTACAGTTTTTTTACGGTGAAAACAGAACCTAAGATGATTAATGAGAAAAGGAGGGGGAAAAAAACCCAAAATCTTAAATTAGATTTTATGATTTAAAAAAGAAACAAAAGAACTGTAATTACTTCACAGGTGCAGCTGAGATTATAACACTGCTAGTCTTTCTGCAAACTTTGCTAGAAAGGTTGCCAAATATCTTTGAAGGTGTTTCTTAATCTTTTGAAGGTATTTTAAAGGTGTTTCCATTCAACATTTCTGATTTGATATAAACAAATGAAAATGGAAGTATCAGCATTTTCAGTAAAAAAATTTTCATCTAGTTTGAGATATTTTTGTAAAGAGAATAAAAAGGCTGATATTCCAAAGAAAAATTTTTACTCTTATCACAAATGTTGAATTCTGTCTCTGCAATAAACATATTTGGGTTTACTGCTTATTTAATATTTGCTCCACTAGTGGAAGAGGAGAGGGCTTCTGATACAGTCTTCCTTACTGTAAAAGGATTAAAAAAACTTGTCTTGATTATGTGTTATGAATATTTTAAAAATCCCTTTTCAGTGGAACCGGGCTCAGATGTTGCATGTTACAAATTTAGTGAAGAACTGATTCTGTTTTGGGGAACAGTATCAGCTCAACATTTCCAAGATGATATTGCCAACAAAGCTAAACATAAAAGATATTAAAGGCAGTACTGTTTTGAACTAGACCTACGAACATCCAGAAAACCCACTTAATCTGTTTTTATTTTACTAAGGTAGTCGTTCTATATCCTGGTGCTTCCTGATATGGCCTCTAGATGGCAAACTTTCACAAAAAATGTATCCAGTGCTGGCTCCTGACCGCAACCGGTGCGAGGTTCCCCAGCCGGGACCTCTGATTCCTGCAAGCTCTGAAATACTGTCGGACCGACCTGTCACTCGGGCAGCAATAGCTGATATCTCAACATGTGAAATATATTGGCTATTTATAGCCATTATGCACTGTGTCACAAGGGTGAGTCCCTAAAATATAAGAACTTTTCTGTATATGTCTATACACACACTATATGTGTGTACATGCGCATGCATACGTGCATGCACATATATAAATATGAAAGGTTCAGAGTTGTGCAGAGCTTCAAAGTTGTTTAAATGCTCTAGCCCTTTCAAAAATCTTCACTATGTACTCTAAAATGTCAAAATTAAAGTTAGAACATCTGTCAGTAGTAACTTCTCACACTATGTTTCTGTAGTGCCATCTGTTTAACCCACACAAATCTTAATTTACCTTGATAGGAATCAAAGACATGAGTCTTCCAAAATGTAGATCTCTTATTACAAATGAGATCCATGTGCTTGTCTCCTGAGGATTCTCTGTTAGAGAATCTGTGTTTATCTCCCCATGAGCCTCAGCACTTCCTCATTGTCTGAATAATCCAGTTATCTTCTGGGGAGCAATTTTTAAGGCTAGGTATTCTTTACATGAATGGCTGGCAAAGGTAATTGTATAAGATGTCCTAATAGTCACAATAAAGAGGAGTTCAGAGAGAAATCAAAAACATTTAAAAGTCTTCATGCAGTGTCTCACTCTTTGTATTCTGGGAAAAGAAGAAGAAACTTATTTACACCATTAGTTTTTCTCTGTAGTGTCTTGAAGTAAGATACATTACATTCAGTAGAGTAAAATATTATTCTAGTTCTACAGGTCCTTGAATCTACTTCATTCTATGCTTCACTTTGTTTCATTGTGCACTATTCTCATACATAAAATAAGAGTCTATGTTTGAGATTTCCTGGTTTGAGAATTCCACGGTATTATTATTCGAAATTACTTGCAGTATAATGAATGAATGAGTGAGCAGGGAACGCTCCCTGACTTCTGCTGTAATCACATATTTAGAAATCAGTTCAGTTGTGTTGCTAGCTGTGTTAAGTTTTTGCTGTTATCTTCAAGAATGCAGAGAGACTATGGAGTCAGGAGGATCTGTATTTTAATTCAGGCTGTCATTCCTTCAGCTAGGTTAATTGCCTTTTCTGTTCCACATCTACAGTTGGGAGATGGTCCTGAAGGGTATAGGGGTCCAGGAAGGCTGGACACTCTTTAAGAAGGAAGTCTTAATGGCTCAGGAGCAGGGTGTCCCCAGGTGCTGTAAGAGAAGCCGGCGACAGAGAAGACCCCCCTGGCTGAACAGGGAGCTTTGGCTGCAACTCAGGGAGAAAAGGAGAGTTTACGGCCTTTGAAAGAACAGGCTACCCACTCACAATGATTACAAAGATCCTGTGAGGCTATGCAGGGTGGAAATCAGGAGGTCTAAAGCCCAGCTAGAAATTAATCTGGCTTCAGCAGTCAAGGATAACAAGAAATGTTTCTATAAGTATGTCAATAGCAAAAGAAAGACCAGGGAGAGCCTCCATCCCCTGCTAGACACAGGAAGAAACATGGCAATGAGTGATGAGGAGAAGGCTGAGGTGCTTAATGCCTTCTTTGCCTCAGTCTTTAATAACAAGACTAGTTGTATTGAGGGAATCCAGCCTCCTCAGCCAGACAACAGAGACTGGGAGAACGACCCCCCCGCAATCCAGGAGGAGATAGTCAGTGACCTACTGCATCACATAGACACACACAAGTCTATGGGACCGGATAGGATGCACCCGAGAGTGCTGAAGGAGCTGGCTGGGGTGCTCGCCAAGCTGCTTTCCAGCATTTACCAGCAGTCCTGGCTGACCAGGGAGGTCCCAACAGATTGGAAATTGGCCAATGTGACACCCATCTATAAGAAGGGTTGGAAGGATGATCCAGGAAATTACAGGCCTGTCAGCTTGACGTCAATGCCCGGGAAGTGATGGAGCAGCTCATCCTGAGGACCATCATACAACATGTGTGGGACAACCAGATGATCAGGCCCAGTCAGCATGGGTTTATGAAAGGCAGGTCCTGCTTGACAAACCTGATCTCCTTCTACGACAGGGTGACCTGCTTATTGGATGAGGGAAAGGCTGTGGATGTTGTCTACCTTGACTTCAGTGAGGCCTTTGACACCGTTTCCCACAGCATTCTCCTGGTGAAACTGGCTGCTCGTGGCTTGGATGGGCACACGCTTTGCTGGGTAAAAAACTGTCTGGATGGCCGGGCCCAAAGAGATGTGGTGAATGGAGTTAAATCCAGTTGGCGGCCAGTCACGAGTGGTGTCCACCAGGGCTCGGTTTTGGGGCCACTCCTGTTTAACATCTTTATTGATGATCTAGACGAGGGGATCGAGTGCACCCTCAGTAAGTTTGCAGATGACACCAAGTTGGGTGGGAGTGTTGATCTGCTCGAGGGTAGGGAGGCTCTGCAGAGAGATCTGGACAGGCTGGAGCGATGGGCTAAGGCCAACTGGAGGAGTTTCAATAAGGCCAAATGCCGGGTGCTGCACTTGGGCCACAACAACCCCCAGCAGCGCTACAGGCTTGGGGAGGAGTGGCTGGAGAGCTGCCAGTCAGAGAGGGACCTGGGGGAGTTGATTGACAGCCGGCTGAACATGAGCCAGCAGTGTGCCCAGGTGGCCAAGAAGGCCAATGGCATCCTGGCTTGTGTCAGAAATAGTATGGTCAGCAGGGACAGGGAAGTGATCTTGCCCCTGTACTCTGCACTGGTGAGGCTGCACCTCGATTCTTGTGTTCAGTTTTGGGCCCCTCACTGCAGAAATGATGTTGAATTACTCGAGCGTGTCCAGAGAAGGGCAACGAAGCTGGTGAAGGGTCTGGAGCACATGTCGTACGAGGAGCAGCTGAGGGAACTGGGGTTGTTTAGTCTGGAGAAGAGGAGGCTGAGGGGAGACCTCATCGCCCTCTACAGCTACCTGAAAGGAGGTTGCAGAGAGCTGGGGATGAGTCTCTTTAACCAAGTAACAAGCGATAGGACAAGAGGGAATGGCCTCAAATTGCACCAGGGAAGGTTTAGACTGGATGTTAGGAAGTATTTCTTTACAGAACGGGTTGTTAGGCGTTAGAATGGGCTGCCCAGGGAGTTGGTGGTGTCCCCATCCCTGGAGGTGTTTAAAAGTTGGGTCGACATAGCGTTTAGGGATATGGTGTAGTTGGGAACTGTCAATGTTAGGTTAATGATTGGACTAGATGATCTCCAAGGTCTTTTCCAACCTAGATGATTCTGTGAACCTGTGAACCTGTGAAATATTTAGCTAAACTATGAGCTGAAGCTTAGAGCAAGGAAAAAGAGAGTTAATTTCAACAGTTGTCTGTCATTATACACAGTTTATGCATTGTCATTGGATTGCTTTGTATGATTAAAGTAAGTATGTGAGAGGAGAGTATGTGAGAAAGTAGTATGTGAAAGGAATGTGTCTGAACAGGTCCAGAGCCAGATAAGCAAATGGTCCAGCTTCTTGAGGATATTGACTCTATATCTTGAGGTTTTTAGGTCAAGATAACAACCTTTCTGAGATAAGTGGTTTAGTATTTGCATCTTGCTCAGTTATATAAATGTCCAGCTTTCTCTAAGGGCTGGGGAAATTTAAAGCTCACATCTTTGTAAAAAAATGATTTTACCAGACTAACAGCTTATTGTGATATCTATATCAGGTGCTATAGAGAAGAGGTTCAAGTGGCTCTGACCTACTGAAGCTATTGCAGAGCACAAATTTGACATCTTCTGAAACATGCTAACTCCCTTGGTAAAGGAATAAGACATCATTATCTGTAATGCAATCAATCCTAGATTTTGAAGGATGACAGTCAGATTTTCTTCATGGTTGGTTGTTCTTGAGCAAAACAGAACTTGCAGCACAAAACATTACCATTTGTATTTAAAAAGGTACTCAACCTGGGCTGAAGAATTGATGTAATGGAGAATTCAGTACAGTAGCCCTATGATCAATAACTCAAAACTCAAGATTTCCCATTGAAACTGTCTAGATTCAGTTTCAAAGTCTGACATTTATGACTATCAAACAAGTCCCCCCATGCAGATAATCAAGGCTGTGAGCTAGACAGATCATTAATTATAAGTCATGGTGTGCATGTGGGGAGGAGTGGCATGAGTAGACAACAAGCACTGTAATGCATCTTTGCTACATCTCTACACATTGCTCTTTCTGCAGAAAATACATACCAACTATTAGTCTCACTACATAATTATTATTTAGAAAGTAGTACTATTTCCCTATTCTATTTGATCTTTCTCTAAGTATACATGCAAGGATCACATCTACCCTCTTAGATACAACTTTGCATCAGGAACTCACGTTGAACTGGTTATTTCGAGGGATTAACCCTCATTCTTTAAGTATGGCCAAGGTCTTTTTTCTTCTGTTTATGACCACACCTCAGAAATAACTGTAGTCAACAGGAGCTCTACCTATAGCTTATCAATGTGAAAATCAGGGTTTACAGGTATCAATTAAAGATGCAATGATTTTTACTCTAAAAATATTGATTTTCTCTATAGCATACCTTTTACAAATGTAAATGGGAGAATACCATCGACCTCATAGAAAAGCTAAGATGAATGGTTAGTTAAATGCTTATTGATGTAACTTACTATCTCCATTAAATTAATTAAGGTGTTCATATAGTGAAGTTGCTGATTCTGCAATTGTTTTTCAAAATTAGAATTTTAACTTCTGAAAAAATAGTACATTAAACATGAAAACTGGTTGTACTGGCAGAATATCATATATATAAGACATTTACTGATTTGGGAGTGCATTGCTGTGTTCTCCATACTGCACCTGGCTCAAGACAGGAATTTCTCCTGTTAATTTCTCTTATTTTCATGCATGTTTTCACAACACTAAAAATCAAGTGAGGCTACTGGCTGGCACAAGCAAGATATGACCACATGAGCTAGCCCTGGGGACCTATAATCTGTTTCAGACAGAACAGACCAGCTTAATGCTTTGAAAACCCAAAGGTACTGTGAACTAGGGCTCCAGCCCATTGACGTCCTTGGGCGCTGACATGATACACTTACTCCAGAAGCAGTCTCCTCCAGCACTCAGTTCCAGACACGGTGAGATGGCTGCCATAGTGTGTGAGCTGTGAGAGCAGAGTGCTGACAGCCACCAGCTGAGTGATAGGCCTGCAACCATCAGGCAAAGTGAAGTGGTGACTCATGTCCACAGTCAGCCCAGGAAAGCCGAAGAACTATTCAGCAGCAGGAGGAGACAGGACTGGAGATGGGCTCTCATACAGTGTAGCTCAGACCAGGACCAGTGCCCGACCCAAGCTCAGGTGGGCTCCTGAACTGATGGGCTGAGGGTGCTGGGTGAAGGTTCCTGGAAGAGCCTCATGGCTCTGACAGCATTTTTCTTTGCTTTTCTGGGAGAGCAGAGTTGCTCCTCTCTTAGCTCTGTTTTGATTCCTTGCTCTTTCTTGGCTCTTGCTGTGGTCCTGATCTGTCTTTCCAAGCCTTCACAGGTAGGATTACATGGCTGTAAAGGTAATGAATGTTCCTATGTCATTGATCTTCTTGTCTTCGTATATTATTTTAGAAGTAATGCAAACTAGATAAGAATGCTTGTAAAGTGTGAATCTGAACTACCAGAGCTCATGAAAAAAAATCTAGTATATCAGTTCAACACTGACCGACGATCAGTATCTTTAAAGACAGCAAAATTAAATTCCATGGTCTCTTCCTCTCTCTGTCACTTCAAATGGAATAATAAGCAGTGATAATTTTTTTAAACGTTCTGTCAATAAAATACTCTCCTTCAGAGGTAGACTTTAGTGGGGCTTCCTATGAAAGGAAGTGGTTACAGGATAAGTTCTCAGTCTTTTAAGATTGAAACAGCCATGTCCTCCAGATAATATAGACTTCCCCACAAAACAAGAAATGAACAGGGACCACATTGTTTGCAATGGATTTGAACTGCCACTAAGACAAATAGGATTCAAATAATCTATTTTTTCAGGACACAGAATTTCTCAGATCACAGCAATAGCCTTTCTTTTTCTATGTTTATCATTTGAAACTCTGTAGTTGAAGTAAAAATTGAATGTTTATAAAAATTTTTAACATAGTAAGTGGGCAGATATTGGACATATGTACTGTAAACTTGGAGAAGTAAATCAGAAACTGAAGTATTAAAGCAGCAGATTACTTTTTTTAGGTAAATGACCTTGTGTCTAACACTGGATGGCGCTGAAGTACACACTATGAAGCCAGGTAGGCTACAGGAAGTGGCCAAGTTCCATTACAAGGCTTCTTTTTGCATTCAATTAATTGGATAAGGGGTTTTCCTGGTATTAACCTCCCCCAAAATAACATCTGTATTTCAGGTGTTATGCAAAGAGGATTTAGAAGTCATCTGTGAGGTCTGATTCAGAATTAATCCCGCATTATGACAGAAACTCGGCAGACACTTGGCATGGTGATGATTTAATAATCTAGGTTGAGACTTCAAGGCAGAGTACAAACGCTATCCTGATACAATGCAGGCTAACTTTCTGTCTGGTTTCATATGACCCTGGCTTACCTACTGACTGACATATGCAGTTTGTTGAGAGCTGCATGTATGCTCTCTATTTAAAAGAGAGATTTCAGTGTTCACCAATATGAAGGGTTTACAGTCACACAACCCAGATGAGGAGGGGAACTGATCATGTGCTGAATTTTAGGCACACTAGAAGTCTCCTGGGTATTAAACAGCCTCTTGAATCGGTGCTGACTCTGTTGTGAGAAGAATAAAGAATGATGGTGCAATGCAAGCACCAGATGAGTGGCAATGTCTCCTTCTTGCCTTTTCATATCTGCATCTGCTCTATATTCTACAGAAGGAAAGCCTCAGAACAATCCATTCAGGGGTGATTTTGAAGAAGTTGTCTTGACTATATTTTAAGTTTTGCATTTTTGTTATTCTTAAAGCTCTCTGGATCTTGACATGTCTTGCGTTTAGCAGAGCAATGAAAGGGCAGGAACTCTTCTATTCTGAACGTGTCTGAGACCTTGTGAAGTCACTTGTTTGCTGTGACAGGTTGTCTGCAGGAGGTGGTTTGATTCCTTCATATGACTTTTTTTTTTTTTTTTTAAATTGTATTAGGCAGTATTTTCCTTTATTCATTGTTCTTTTCCAAACCATAATGATTGATAATTATTTAATTCTACTCTTGTCCTTGGATGTGTGCTGTTAATTTTGATCCTTGCACTAACTTTGAATATGATCCTGTATTTAGTCAGAGATAGGTAAAGTATCAGAGACTGCTCTGTTCAGAAAAAAAAAACCAAAACAAAAAACCTTCCTTGAACAGTAAACATAGCCTAGTAATAATTTTAATGTTACAATTTTTGTCACAATCACTACCTGAATGAAGTCTCCAAGCTTCCCGTATATGCAAAGTTTATTCTTCAGCAGCTTTACAGTGGCTTCCAAAACACCTTCTTAGTTATAGCTTTGAACTGGAGGATGTTCCATGTTGCAGGTATAAGCTGATCAAAACCTAGTTCTGACATCCTCAATATATGAAGTACCTTTCTCCACAAATTATTGAGATCAGTACGTTTTTATCTACAGAGTTGTATGATGGAGACTGGCACATGGTGGCAGCATCTGGAACCCGACCAGCATCAGCATCTGTATAGTAATTAATATTTAAACCCAATGATAAAAGCCAACACACAGATATGTGCTATCTACTATTATTTATGTCTTACATCTGAGGAACACTTTACACCTAAGGAACTGAAATCTGGCGACAAGACTAATGTGTCCATCGGGAGACATGGAACGAATCAGTCATAGTCCAAGTCAGGGATAAACACAGAACTCTGTTTTCCAGTGCTGCACCACTCAGATCACAGATCATTATCTGATATAACAGCCCATGGAGTTCATGTTTCTTTTAGCTGAGATGGGCACCCATGCTCCTTTTGCTACGTTTTACTTCTCCTGATATGCTGCTTTGCTGCAGCATCTTGTGCCGGTAGGTTGTACTTCATATACCTAAACCTAAATGACTAGTCATTTTGTTTTGAATCACATGTTCAAAGAACTGTTAGTCTGTGCAGATACTATGACAAGAATGGGAAAACTCTGCAGCAAAGGGATAATCTGAGAAGCACTTTTTAGTAGTTAGATTATGTCTCTTGCAAACAATTCCAAGAAAAAAAGCACACTAATATAGACTATGTTTTTTAAAAGTATTTTAGTAATTCATAAACAGATGCAAACTGTAAAGCTATCATAATTCTAACATAACTTTTACATTATCCAGTAATAAAATCGGACATCAGTGACTTGCTCCTTCACTCCCTGTTCTCTCCAAACTTTTAAGAATATTTTGTGACAGGAACAAATAGTGGCTATTCGCTTTTAAGCTCTATTCCTCTAAAACCTGCTAACTAAAAAAGAGTAGTGACTCATTTTTCTTGTGTGTGGTTCTTCACTGCATAATATTTGTTAATGTGTGAAATACTACACACATGAACCAAAAAGAATATGCCTTTTGTTACAGTCTGTAGGTTGGCATCATAAATCCTAAAACATTACTAAAAATACAGTGACTTTTCAACAAGGGAATGATAAGTGTCTCACCTTTTCATCAGTTGCTGATGCCCCCAGGTAATCTATGACTTGGTTTAAAAGGAAGTGTGGATGGATAGAAAAACAAGCCTCCCTTCTTGTGAAATATCCAGTGGCACTTACTTTACAGGGGTTACACAGCAGTCTATCAAAATAGAGAGAGGAAAATAAATCAATTGTAACATGTCTATAGATGGTCCCACAAAATAATTCTGATCGATGCTCATGAAATTTTCAGTAGAGTTCAATCCTGAGCAGCTGTAAATTGCTTCTGACATTGCAATGGTTTATATATCATTTTTTATTGGCTTAATGAAATATACATGTGTACATTCTCCCTTGTCTCTTCTTAACGAGCTCCTCTTTGTAGCCTTCATTTTCCATAACAACCACCTTAAAACAAAAGGAAAAATATAAACGATTTGTTAACTGCTATGAGTCCAACTTCATATTAGATGTATTCTAGGTATTGGATATGTACTAGGCTTCATACATTCAAGTTATCTGTCCTAATTCTGCTTATGAAAAAATATCAGGTGTCACTGATAAAAAGCATCTTCTTAGAGAAAATTATTTGGTCATAGTTATTCTGATCAGCTTATTAATTATTGATTACTAATATGTGTATTAGTGTATATTAGTATACCCACCATAAAACCAAGAAGACAATCAGGAAGAAGCAACAGTTTTTAATGAAGAAGAGGACTATTCTTTAGATGTTGATTCCTAATCAAACTCAAGTCACAGGATAAATGATTGAGTTCACTCTGGGAATGGGATAATGCTGAGATCTTTGAACTTTGGCAACAATTTATGACCAAAGAGCAGCAGTCTAGGATACCTTACTGATTGGTTAACCCGTGAATAAATTTGATTTAGACCTTGGTTTTGATGCTAGTGGTAGCTGAAGAGGAAAGTGCACAGAACAGAATTAATTAATTTAAATTCTGATGGTATTGCTAGATCGGGATAAACTCATCTTTCTGAATCTTATTCACCTCCTCTACCATACTTCCTGCTTTGCCTCTAGTGTGTGATATGTAAGTGTCACAATTGCCCAGACTTATTCAAATTCCAGAAGAAGAACTCATTTGAGCATGTGGCTGATATCATCTATGTACAGTGAATATACTTTGTTGATGTTTGTAAACCCCTGAATTTTATTTCTTGGTTGTTTTTCTTGTATATTGAGAATTGACTCAACTGTATATATGTCTCTACTTTTTCTTATTGTATGTAATTTTTACCCATCTAACCTTTTGTACTTGTTTTGGCTGGAATAGAGTCTGTTTTACTTCATAGCAGCTCATGTTTTAGATATGTGACTAAAACAGTGTTGATAACACACCAGCCTTTTAGCTACAGCTGAGCAGTACTTGTACAGCGTTAAGGCCTTCTCTGTTTCTCCAGCTATCCCCCCAGCAAGTTGGCTGGGTGTGCACAGAGGTTGAGAGGGGCACAGCCAAGACAGGTGATCCCAAAGGGGTATCCCAGACCATGACGTCATGCTCAGCAATAAAAGATGGGGGAAAGAAGGAGGAGGGGGAAACATTTGGAGTGATGGTGTTTGTCTTCACTGTTACACATGATGGAGCCCTGCTTTCCTGGAGGTGGCTGAACACCTGCCTGCTGATGGGAAGTGGTGAATGAATTCCTTGGTTTGCTTTGCTTACGTGTGTGGCTTTTGCTTTTTCTATTAAACTGTCTTTATCTCCTCAGCCCACAAGCTTTTGCACTTTTATCCCTCTGATTCTATCCACCATCCCACTGCAGGTGAGCGAGTGAGTAGCTGCATGGGGCTCAGCTGCCCGCTGGGGATAAATCCTAACACCTATCTTCCTCAGACACTCTTTCTTGTAGTATAGGATGCTCAGTTACAGAGTGCTGTGAACTCTCACTTAGCTTCATTACAGACTCTGACTTCCTGTCCCTGACAAAGTCTTATTGTTCTGTCAGGAATTCATTGTGTTCCCCCCTCCCTGGCTGACCCCAGTAATGTCTCTGATCTTCTTGTCCCAGAATCTGCTCCTGATCTGCTCTCTCTCGGTAGGTGTTCAGCTCTTCAAAATCTTAAGACCATTTTGGTTTTTTTTTTTTTTAAATGAGGTTAGGCACACACTTTTTTGCACTTTGTTTCAAATAGAACTATTTTGTCACATATCATTTTTGGAGTATGGAGTGCAACTCTGCCTGGTTTCATAGAATTCAGTTGCCATTGCCCAACTTAATTAAAAGGTATTTATCATGTACTTCGGAACTGTGAGAGACGAGAAACCAGGCCTGCGAGAAACTAAGAAAAACAGCCTGAGAAAGCAAAAGTTGAGGCTGATTAAAGAAATGCCTCAGACACTCGCAAGACAAAACTACAGTCACAGGGTGCATTCTGTGGAGGTTGAAGCTGATGAGGCTGCCCGAATAACACAAGATGGGGCTGGAGGAGGGAGCCCTGTGAAGACAGAACGGCTCTGCTCTGGTGCACCTGGCCAAAACTTCAAGGGCCATCTGTCCGGTGAATGACCTTTGCTTCATTATCCACAAAATGCATATTAAAGTTAACACCCCTCAATATGCTAACGAGGGCTAACATGATCATGCTAATTACATCATCCCATGAAACACCTTACCCCTCCCCATACATGGGATGCATAGGTATGTGGGTCAACCTGGGGGACGGACCCAAGGAAAGTGGGTATAAATCAAGAAGTTGGGGGGGGGGGGGGGGCGGGGGGGGGAGGGGCCAGGGCAGGGAGTGCAGTGAAGTGAAGAAGATGGATGCCAGCGAAAAAGACGGATGCCTCCTGTGCCTCCTGGAACCCTTGCCGGTGGGATCAGCACAGAAACCCAGACCGGTGATCTGTATTTCCCCATTCCCTCTATCTCCCTCTTTTCCCTTTCCTATTAAGAAATGCAGAGCATATTATATTGCTTGCCACAACTTGCTATATACTTAGCCAACTATTGTGCGTTCAATTAGTACGTCGTGAGTAGTTAATAAATGTTTAGACTTGGAGACTTGTTGTCCGCTCCATTGGGGATTTGCGAATCTGAGTCACTTGTCTCCCTCATCTGAGCGGGACGTGACAGGAACAAACTACTGTCTTCTTTTCTGCTGGCAAAGTGAATTTTTGTTTAAAACTTTTTCAATACCGATCTCTACAGACTCAAAGCCTGTACCTGCCTGCACAGATTTTAAACTATAGTGAGGCTTTTAACTGCTCCATCTTGCCCATTAGGGTTTCTTTGCTCTCTGAGTGGTGACCAGGCATTGCTCAAGTTGTGGTTTTAAAGTCACTCTAAACCAATAGAAATGCTGGCTGCCATTAAAAGTGAAGATCTCTCCATCACTCCCTGCTTTGGCTGCATGTCTTGCTACTCCCTTTGGGCTAGTGGTATCGGCTATGCAGGTAAATGAAAACTGAACCTTTTTTCTTTCCTTCGGTTACTTTTCAGCTGTGTCAGTTTGCTGACCCAGCTTGCTGTAGGGTTGCAGAAATCCAGCCAGTCACAGTGTGGATGAGGAGGAAAGGAGGGCAGAAAAAACACAAGCCTGAGGAGGAGGAAGAAGTGATAGGAACCTTATCCTCATGTCTTAATCTTCCTGCAAGAGATCTACTTATTTTCTGTTTACCTGCAACAGTCTTTGTATAACAAGGTGCCCTGTCCAGACCTTGGTGTAATACTGAGCTTCTAGTTTCGGGTTATCCTATGAGACAAGAATCAAGATATGAATCAGGTTCTTTTTGCATCAGATGTAAGATCCCCCTTTGATTTAAACAGAATAAAAATTTCACTGTGGGGAACAGAGAAATCAAAGTAGTCCTTGTTGGTTGCTGTGTGCTAAACATATCTTTCAATCTGTTTAAGCATTCCTGGGGTGCTAAGGCTGGAGAAGATCCCAAAAGCAGAATTAATTGGAACCTGTAGAAAACTATACAGTTTTTATATACTATGGAAAAAGTAGTACAGGCAAACAGTATAGTCCAACAGTTAAAATACTGAGTTTTAATGAACACAGCCCTCAGTTTTACCTTTGGGTGTACAGGTGGTTTCAACTTTGATTCCAATCTTGTTGGTATGTCTACACTGCAAGTTTGGTAAGTTACCTCACAGCAGTGTAATGGTGGGGTGGGTTGACCCTGACTGGATGTCAGGTTGTCCTGGTTGTCAGGTTTCGATATGATCCCAAGAGTGAGATTAAGTCAAAAACAAGGTCAAATGCCATACACTCCAAAAAGCTTTTATTATTAAAGACTGGTAGTGATAGGACAGAATGGAAGGAAAAGACAGAAATCAAACAAGCATCCAGAATAGAAACACAAGAATAGTCACCACCATGGATCCAGCAGCGTCCCGTTGGTCCTCAGTCTTCAGTTCTTTGGTGGTGGATGTACACACAGCAAAGTTTTCTGTCACCTTTTAAGTTCATTTTATCAGCTGATTAGCATACTAGATGAGGAGGGGCAGGTATTCCACAAGCCCATTTCCATGAGAGATGAGGAAAAAGGTGGAGCATGGGTTCTGCACATGCCAATTGAGTCACTGGTCGTACTCACCCTGCCCACCTTTAGTTTTTCTTCTGTTCCCACAGGTTTTTGCTGACTTCATGCTTCTTGAGCAATCATCTGGCTTCTGGGGCAGAAATGCTCACCTCTTGTCAGTTCAGCGGTGAAGGCTCTAAGTCATTAGCAAGGCAAGCATGGTGTCTGACTTACACAATAGTCACTGATTAGCAGTACTTGTGCTTAAGGGGAAACATTTGGTTTCACTCAGTCCCTGTCTCCCCCTCTGAGACTTATCTAAGGAGTTTGACAATGCAACTGAAGACTGAGATCACCTCCCTTGACCCTGATGAAGGAATCTCCGGCCTGGCACAGCAAGGGTCAGTCAGTGAAAACGCCAACCAAGAACAGGAATAGAGGGCCCCTGCCTCCAGCCAGCAGGAGGAAAGGGATGATCGGGTGTATTGGACAGTGTGGATTCAGTGGCCTGGCACATCAAATCCACAGAAGTACCAGGCTTTAATCGACACCGGGGCACAGTGTACATTAATGCCATCAAGTTATACAGGGACAGAACCTATCTGGATCTCAGGAGTGACAGGCGGATGTCAAGAACTGTCAGTACTGGAGGCCAAGGTTAGCTTGACCAGGGACAAGTGGGAAAAACATCCCATTGTAACTGGCCCAGAAGGCCCTTGTATCTTGGGCATTGACTACCTCAAGAGGGGGTATTTCAAAGACCCAAAAGGATACCGATGGGCTTTTGGTGTGGCCAGTGTGAACACAGAGAAGGTCAAACGGTTGTCTAATCTGCCTGGCCTCTCAGAAGATCCTTTTGTTGTGGGACTGTTGCGAGTTGAAGAACAACAGGTGCCAATTGCTACGAGGACCGTGCACCGACGGCAGTATTGCACAAACCGAGACTCTCTGGCTCCCATCCAAGAACTGATTCGTCAGCTGGAGACCCAAGGTGTCATCAGTAAGACACATTCACCTTTCAATAGCTCAATATAGCCGGTGCGAAAGTCTGACGGAGGGTTAACAGTAGAGTATCATGGCCTGAACAAAGTGACGTCACCACTGAGTGCTTCTGTACCAGATATTAGAGCTCCAATATGAACTGGAGTCAAAGGCAGCCAAGTGGTACGCCACAATCAACATTGCCATGCATTCTTTTCAATTCCTTTGCCAGAAGAGTGCAGTCCACAGTTTGCTTTCACGTGGAGGGGTGTCCAATATACCTGGAATCGACTGCCCCAGGGGTGGAAGCACACCCCCACTATTTGTCATGGACTAATTCAAACTGTACTGGAAAAGGGTGATGCCCCTGAACACCTACAGTACATCAATGACATCATTGTGTGGGGCAACAAGGCAGAAGTGTTCAAGAAAGGACAAAGAGTAATTGAGATTCTTCTGAGAGCTGGGTTTGCCATAAAGAAAAGCAAGGTCAAGGGACCAGCACAAGAGATTCAGTTCTTGGGAATAAAATGGCAAGATGGACGCCGTCATGTGCCTATGGATGTTGTCAACAAGATAGCAACTATGTCTCCACCGACCAACAAGAAGGAAACACAAGCTTTCTTAGGACTTGTGGGATTTTGGAGGATGCACATTCCAGGTTACAGTCAGCTTGTGATCCCTCTCTATCAAGTAACCCGAAAGAAGAACCATTTTGAGTGGGGTCTTGAGCAACAACAAGCCTTTGAGCACATCAAACAGGAGATAGCTCGGGCAGTAGCTCTTGGGCCTGTTCGGACAGGACCAGATGTGCAAAATGTACTTTACACATCAACTGGGGAGCATGGCCTCACATGGAGCCTCTGGCAGAAGATACCAGGTGAAACTCGAGGTTGACCATTAGGATTTTGGAGTTGGGGATATCGAGGATCAGAAGCCCACTACACTCTGACTAAAAAGGAGATACTAGCAGCATATGAGGGGATTTGAGCCACTTCAGAAGTTGTTGGTACAGAAGCACAGCTCCTCTTGGCGCCGTGATTGCCTGTATTACATTGGATGTTCAAAGGAAACATCCCTTCTATGCACCATGCAACCAGTGCTACCTGGAGTAAATGGGTAACGTTAATCACGCAACGAGCTTGACTGGGAAAACCCAACCGTCCAGGGATCCTGGAGGAGATCATGGACTGGCCAGAAGGTAGAGATTTTGGAGCACTGCCTGAGGAGGTGGCTCGGGCCCAAGAGGCACCGCCATATAACGAGTTACCAGAAGATGAAAGGCGGTATGCTCTGTTTACTGATGGATCCTGTCGTGTGGTAGGAAACCATCGGAAGTGGAAAGGTGCTGTGTGGAGTCCCACAAGACAAGTCATGGAGGCCACTGAAGGAGAGGGCGAGTCAAGTCAGTTTGCAGAAGTAAAAGCGATCCAACTAGCCCTAGAGATTGCTGAATGAGAAAAGTGGCCAGTACTGTATCTCTACACTGACTCCTGGATGGTGGCTAACGCCCTGTGGGGGTGGCTACAGGAGTGGAAGAAGACCAATTGGCAGCGCAGAGGTAAACCCATCTGGGCTGCTGCATTGTGGCAGGACATCGCTGCCCGAGTGGAAAACGTGGCTCTAAAGGTACGTCATGTAGATGCTCATGTGCCCAAAAGCCGTGCCACCGAAGAACATCAAAACAATGAGCAATTAGACAAGGTTGCCAAAATTGAAGTAGCTCAGCTGGACCTGGACTGGGAGCGCAAGGGTGAGCTATTTATAGCTTGATGGGCCCATGAAACATCCGGGCATCTCGGGAGACATGCAACGTACAGATGGGCTCGTGATCGAGGGGTGGACCTGACCATGGAGGTCATCTCACAGGTCACTCATGAATGTGAAACATGTGCTGCAATCAAGTGAGCCACACGAGTAAAGTCTCCCTGGAACAGAGGCCGATGGCTGAGTTTTCGATATGGTGAGGCCTGGCAAATTGACTATATTGGACCACTGCCACGAACACGCCAAGGCAAACGCTACATACTCACCATGGTGGAAGCAACTACTGGTTGGCTCGAAACGTACCCTGTAAATCATGCCACTGCCCGAAATACCATCTTAGGTCTTGAAAGGCAAATTTTATGGCTGCATGGTACTCCTGAAAGAATCGAATCAGACAATGGGACCCATTTTCGAAATAATCCTATAAACTCCTGGGCAAAGAAACACGGCATTGAGTGGGTGTATCACATCCCTTATTACCCACAAGCGTCTGGAAAGATTGAAAGATACAATGGACTGTTGAAGACTATGTTGAGAGCATTGGACAATGGGGGATGGAAGCACTGGGATATAAATTTGGCAGAAGCCACCTGGCTAATTAACACCAGAGGATCTGTTAACCGTCCTGGTCCTGCCCAAACAAAACCCCTTCATGCTGTGGGAGGAGATAAGGTCCCTGTAGTACACACAGGGAAATGGCTGGGGAAGGCAGTGTGGATTGCTCCTCCCTTGGGTAAAGGCAAGCCCACTCGTGGGATTGTTTTTGCTCAGGGACCTGGATGTACTTGGTGGGTAATGCGGGAGAATGGGGCTACTCAGTGTGTGCCTTAAGGAGATTTAACCTTGGGGGGAAAATAATCTGTGGGCTGAGTTGTATGTTGCAGGAAGTGATGGAGGAAGTGGGAACGATGAAGAGTGAACCAGATACGTGCGATGATGACCCAAACCTAGCCGGTGCTGGAGTCCAACAGTCAAACATACTGCTCCTGTCCTGAACATCCAACTTGATAGATGGGACCCAAGTCACTGAACATCTGGAGGAGTGAAGAAAGCTTATGGAATGAATAAACGAGTGTTATGTGGGACCTGGGCATGAAGTAAAATGTATGGAATAAGGGGTGGGGACTGTACTGGGTCTGGCTGAGCCGGAATTGGTTTTCCCCTATAGCAGCCCTCATGGTGCTGTGTTTGATGTTGGGAGCTGGCAGGGTGTTGATAGCACACTGGTGTTGTGGCTACTGCTGAGTAGTGCTTACATAGCACCAAGGCTCTTTCCCACATTCCCCCGCCCCAGTGGGATGGGATGGGCAAGATCTTGGGAGGGGACACAACCAGGACAGCTGACCCGAACTGACCAAAGGGATATTCCAGACCATATGACGTCTGCTCAGTATAAAGCTGGGAGAAAGGAGGAAGGGGGTGGGGTCACCCTTGGTCCTCCGAGGCAACCACTACGCGTATCGGAGCCCTGCTTCCTGAGAAGGCCCGACATCGCCTGCTCATGGGAAGTAGAGAATAAATCTGTTTTCTTTTTGCTTCTGCATGCGGACCTTTGCTTCGCTTTGCTTATGTTAAAACTGCTTTTGTTTTACCCACAAGGGTTGGCTTTTTTCCCGTCTTTGCCCTGTTGAGAAAAAAGGGGGAAGGGGGGGGAAGTGCTAGAGCGACTTGGTGGGTACCTGGCATTTAGCCAAGGTCAAACCACCACAGGGGTGCATCCTTCCATACACTCCCGCTTCCTTGGGTGATATTCCTTAGACTAACCCAAAGGACACACAGCTTGTCCTTGAGGTTTGCACACACACACAAGCAAGCTTTGAGACAGTCATTTGACACTTCAGTCTCTCATACAGGTGCCCGCCAACACTGCTCTATCATTCCCCCTCCTCAGCTGGACACGGTGGAGAGAATATAATGAAAATGAAAAGCTCATGGGTCAAGATAAGGGCAAGGAGATCACACAACAATTACTGTCACAGGCAAAACTCAACTCACGGAAATGGATTTAATTTATTGCCAGTGAAATCAGAGTAGTATAACGAGAATAAACCGAAATCCTAAAATACCTTCCCTTGTTCCTGGGCTTAATTTTACTCCCGATTTCTCTAACTCCTCCAACTCAGTGGTGCAGGGGGACAGGGAATGGAGGTTGTGGTCAGTTCATCACACGTTGTCTCTGCTGCTCCTTCCTCCTCACACTCCTTCCCTGCTCCAGTGTGGGGTCTCTTTCACGGGGTGCAGTCCTTCAGGAGCAGAGTGCTCCAGTGTGGGTCCCCCGCCGGGTCAGAAGTTGGAGTAAACCTGCTCCAATGCAGGCTCTCCACAGGGTCGCAGCCTCCTTCCAGCACATCCACCTGCTCCAGCGTGAGGTCCGCCACAGGCTTCAGGTGGATGTCTTCTCCACCTTTAACCACCATGGGCTGCTGGGGAACAGTCTGCCTCACCATGGAATGAATCTCTGTTCCAGTGCCTGGAGCACCTCCTCCCCCTCTTTCTCCACTGACCATGGTGTCTGCAGGGTTGTTTCTCTCACATACTCTCACTCTTCTCTCTCTGGCTGCAATTGCTCTTGAGCAGGGGTTGGGTTTTTTTTTTTTTTTCCCCCCTTTCTTAATTATGTTATCACAGAGGTGCTAGCACCATCGCTGATGGGCTCAGCATTGGCCAGCAGTGGGTCCATCTTGGAGCCAGCTGGCATCAGCTCTATTGGACACAGGGGAAGTTTCTACCAGCTTCTCACAGGAGCCACCCCTGTAGCCCGCTGTGCTACTAAAAACCTTGCCACACAAACCCAGTAAACCCAGTACAAATGGAAACAGTTTAGCAAGTGCACCATGGAAATTTTCAGGTGTCTACTGCAGATTTACCCTCCTGTAGAAATACCTTCTGAGGTCCTAAATACTGGCAGAAATATTCACAAAGGAACAAATTAGTCTTAAATTCAATAGAAAAATTGTTGGCTTCAGGAAGCTTTTTATGAAGTAGCACCCAAGGCTCAGTAACTCCTAATGGCATTGTAGGCATTAAAATAGCGAGTGTCCAGCCTCATCTGAAAAAATGAACTTTTTACAGCAATGTTCAAAACTATTTTGTGACACAGAGTTTCAAAATCTTTTACTGTACCATGTTAAATGAAAATTGGTGTGTCTGAAAAACTTTTCTTCCTGTGCTGGGTTTGTGTATTTGGTGGGTGTTTTAGTAGTGCGGGGAGGGGGCTACAGTGGTGGCCCCTGTGAGAAGCTTCTCAAGCTCCCCTGGCTCCAAGTTAGATGCACCTCTGGCCAAGGCCGAGCCAATTAACAATGGTGGCTGTGCCTATGTGATAACTTACTTAAGAAGGGGAATCTGGGAGGAGGAGTTGGAGTTGTGAGGCATTGCGAGAAGGACACCTCTGCAAACGCTGAGGTCAGTGGAAGAAAGGAGGAGGAAGCGAGGGAGGTGTACTGGAGCAGAGACCCCCTGCATCCTGTGGTGAGAGGGCAGGGCTGCCCCCACTGCCAGCCATGGAGGTCACCAGGGGAGCAGATGCCCAACTGCAGCCTGTGGAGGACCCCACACTGGAGCAGGTGGCTGCACCCAAAGAAGGCCGGGACTCTGGAAAGAAGAAGCCCCCACTGTTGTAGTACGGTGCTGGGAGGATTGCTACATGCGGAGGGGACCCATGCTGGAGCAGCTTGGGAAAGGCTGCAGCACATGGGAGGGACTTATGTCAGAGAAAGTTCATGTAGGACTGTCTCCCGTGAGAGGGACACCACGCTGGAGCAGAAGAAGAATGAGAGGACCTCTCTCCCCTGAGGGGGGAAGAAGTGGCAGAACTGACTGTAACCCCATTCCCTGTCCCTACACCACTGGGAGGGAGGAGGTAAAGAAATTGGGAACAAAACTGATTCCGGTAAGAAGAGAGGAGTGGGGGGGAAGGTGTTTTTAAGATGTGGTAATGCTTCTCACTGGCCTGCTCTGTCTGTTAAGTGTTGTTGTTGTTAGTGTCTGAATTAAAGTGATGCTTTTTTTCTTCCCCTAATGAGTCTGGTTTTTGCCTGTGACCATAATGGGTGAGTCTTCCCTCCCTGTCCTTATCTTGATTCCCAAGCGTTTTGCTTTATTTTCCCCTTTCCATTCCTCAGGCAGAAGGGGTGAGTGAGCGGCTGCATGGTGCTCAGTTGCCCTCTGGGCTCAAACCACCACACTTCATTTTAGATGGGTTCTCAAAACACCTAAGTTTGTTAAAACACTTTGTTTGTTTGTTTTTCACCTGACAAAAGATACTAGAGTGCTAGAATCTGTATGGACACTCACAGCCCCCATTGTAAAGATCATGACACAAAGAAGAGTGCCTTGAGGTTAGCTAGTGATGTAATTGTTCTTAACTCAAACCAGGTGTTTTACTTTGAAATCTAAACACAGGACACTGCTATGAAATTTGTAAAGATATAGGGAGTAGAAATAAAGGAAAACAATGCTTCATTTATTTGTTTTAAAAGGCAAATCCAAAGGTCTCTTTTTTCTTCATTTCCAGCTGAAAAGTATAGGTGCTTATCCACAGATAACTAGATCATAATGGATTCAAAGTTGGCAATCTGTTCTCTTGTGCTCAATTTTCTCTTTGAAAACTCCATTCAGATTAAGATCACTGCACTCATCAAAGAGGAGACAGCTCTGGAAGTCATCCTATAATTCTGCCTCCCCTTTGGAAATGACTCCCTCACTTATTCACAGATAATACATTATTTCTTGTATTTGAGGAATCATCTTCCAGTAATCAAAACCCCTCAGTAATCTTGCCCTCATCTACTAAGTAAGGTGATTCTGCCCAATGAAAACAGAGCTTCTTGGCTGCCGAAGTGTAGCAGCTCCTGATTGCCTTTGCTCTCGGGGCTTCACAGTAGTTGGGGCCTTTGGGTTGCCATTAAACCCTAGGGACTGGGGCTTTGTTCTGCATTTTGGGTTGTTGTTAAGCCCTAGGAAGTTGTTCTGTTCTCCTCCCACAGACATTTAAACCTGTAATTTGCGGAGGGCTAGTTAATTGTGTTGACAATAAATTTTTAATTTTTGATGGTTGGTTGTTTATTTGAGACTCTCTGTAACAGTGATGTGTAAATTTCCATGCGAAGTCTCTGCATGCATTGGCTTTTATATTTCAAATAAAAAAATACATTGGTAGCTATTATCTGCTAGAAGCACACACATTAAGATCATACTCGGGTTGAATGAGACTAGACAAAACAGTGGTCAACTTCCTTAAGATCTGGAGTCACTAATCCCCCAGCTTTATCTCTGAAGGAAGCCATAAGCACAGGCCATTATTATTAAGCAAGTTTGTGTGAAGATTTGGACGTTAATTTTTCTAGTTTCTCTCCCCTTTCTCTCCGAAAGAACGGTATCCTCCCATCAGATGCAGGTAACTTCCTACCAAATCCTTGTGATTGAAGGGAAAGAAATGGAAAGATTAAAGGGCAAAGATGGCATACAGATGCAGTCAAATCTAACATGTGAATTGGAGAGCAAAAAAGCTGTCACGAGCTGTCAAGAGGAACTGAGACAAAAGTGTAACATGGCATCCAAAAGATAAAATATGTACGGAAAGAATGATTATGAAAGAACAAAAAGAAAAAGACAATAAGAAAATAGTTTGTTTCATGAATGAGGGTCAGGAGGAAATATACAAGGAAAGACAGCTTTCATGGCTGTGAGTTTGTCAATGACTGCTTTGAAAATTTATGTGAAAGACTGCTCTTTGTGTGATTAATATAAGTTGCGTACCTTATCTGACACTTCTTTAGTCTCCTTCTATAGTGGCATAACTGGAATTATGTAAACTCATGATAAAAGCACTATCAAAAGCAACGTAACAGAGAGATCACACTGAATAAGAGTTGAGATGATTTGGATTTAGGCTTTTTTGTAAGTACTCGTTAGAATTACAATTGTGCTTGGCCCTTTCCCACATGCTGTGAATAACTCCAGAAAGCACGATGCTGAGATTTTGATAGTGATCTAAAATAAGAACCTATTAAGAGCTGTAAGAACAAACCAAAAATTTTTAGTCTATTATTCTTTGAGCACTGAATCACAATATACAATTGAAGGATTTAATTCCTCAGTGGCAGTTATTCTACACTTTTCTTGCTTTCTAAGCAGGTCCACTAATTGTGATGATGTGAGAGTTTAATGCACTAATGATTGTTCACTGTTAATGCTAATCCACTGACCTTAAGCATCTTGATCTGAAGATGTTTACAGTTTGGCACTGCCTGAAGTCTTGGATGTTGAATGGGAAAGCAATAAGTGCTTCCTTCAATTATTCATTTCTGACTATAAGCTTGGACTCCTGGTATTCCATCAACATCTGTGAGCAGGTGACCTGTTTTGTCTTGTATGCACTAATGCTGAGAGAGTATTTAAAATGACATTAGTAAGAATGATCTGATGACAGTACTGTGTCACATGACCCATGATCCAAGGTTAGTTTCCAATTTTAAAACATTATGGCAGAGGCAGGTGCAGGGCAGTACCAATTTGAACCATTCTAGAGACCCTAATGGCCTCTGAAAGACCAAACAACAGATGGAAAGGAGCATCTAAAGCATTTCTCTTCAGAGCAGGCCTAAGGCAAGTCCTTGTTCTTCAGAAGAAGAAACTACAGAAGTAGTTTTTAATGATTGGATTAGTTCATTGCAGTATCTGCCTTTTTTTTTTTTAATGCAACTTCAAGAACCCAAATGCAGTCTTGGGGGAAGACACTGAGTCTTCACTGCTTCCATCTACTTTACAGCATGCCTGACTTTCTCACTAGGCTAAAATTCAATTTACAAAGGAAAGTGTGCACAAAAATAGGGATTCTTAAAATAGATTTTCTTTTTAATATGGACATTTAATTTAAGAAGCATAGACCAAGCAGTAATAGAAGCAAAGTTCAGGGCATAATATCGGTACTATGTTTTACTTAATGTGCTGAGCAAGGAATGGCACCCCTGAAAGTTTAAACGATCTTTTAGAATGTACCTCAAGTATGCAGAGAGAAGTACCCCCTTTTGTTAGATATCCAACTGGATACTTGGAAAAATAAGTCTTCTGCACAATGTCATTGAGGCTTCTAAATGTACCAAGAACCTGACTGATTTCCCCAATCACGTATCTTTGTTCTAACAACCTACCTATAAAATATGATCTGTGTGCATTTCAACAAAATATCTGGGTACTCATTTAAACACAGATCACTTTTGCTGTTTACATACACAGTGTTAATCTCTTATGGAAGTCTTACTGGGACTTCAGCACAGCATAACTACATTTGTTTAACAGGAAGGGGAGACACCATTCCTTTCCTAACATGTTAAACAGATCTCTTTTTCCTTTTATTAATTCACTCGCTCTCCCAAAGCATCATCAGCCTGCGATCTTTCTTCCTCAGAATCACAAAATCATTTAGGTTGGAAAGGACCTTGAAGATCATCTAGTCCAACCGTTAACCTAGCACTGAAAGCTCCCAACTACACCATATCCCTAAGCGCTATGTTGACCCGCCTCTTAAACACCTCCAGGGATGGGGACACCACCAACTCCCTGGGCAGCCCATTCTAACGCCTAACAACCCGTTCTGTAAAGAAATACTTCCTAACATCCAGTCTAAACCTTCCCTGGCGCAACTTGAGGCCATTCCCTCTTGTCCTATCGCTTGTTACTTGGTTAAAGAGACTCATCCCCAGCTCTCTGCAACCTCCTTTCAGGTAGCTGTAGAGGGCGATGAGGTCTCCCCTCAGCCTCCTCTTCTCCAGACTAAACAACCCCAGTTCCCTCAGCCGCTCCTCATATGACATGTGCTCCAGACCCTTCACCAGCTTCGTTGCCCTTCTCTGGACACGCTCGAGTAATTCAACATCATTTCTGCAGTGAGGGGCCCAAAACTGAACACAAGAATCGAGGTGCAGCCTCACCAGTGCAGAGTACAGGGGCAAGATCACTTCCCTGTCCCTGCTGGCCACGCTATTTCTGACACAAGCCAGGATGCCATTGGCCTTCTTGGCCACCTGGGCACACTGCTGGCTCATGTTCAGCCGGCTGTCAATCAACACCCTCAGGTCCCTCTCTGACTGGCAGCTCTCCAGCCACTCCTCCCCAAGCCTGTAGCACTGCTGGGGGTTGTTGTGGCCCAAGTGCAGCACCCGGTATTTGGCCTTAGTGAAACTCCTCCAGTTGGCCTTAGCCCATCGCTCCAGCCTGTCCAGATCTCTCTGCAGAGCCTCCCTACCCTCGAGCAGATCAACACTCCCACCCAACTTGGTGTCATTTGCAAACTTACTGAGCGTGCACTCGATCCCCTCGTCTAGATCATCAATAAAGATGTTAAACAGGAGTGGCCCCAAAACTGAGCCGTGGGGGACACCACTCGTGACCGGCCACCAACTGGATTTAACTCCATTCACCACAACTCTTTGGGCCCAGCCATCCAGACAGTTTTTTACCCAGTGAAGCGTGTGCCCATCCAAGCCACGAGCAGCCAGTTTCACCAGGAGAATGCTGTGGGAAACAGTGTCAAAGGCCTTACTGAAGTCAAGGTAGACAACATCCACAGCCTTTCCCTCATCCAATAAGCAGGTCGCCCTGTTGGAGGAGGAGATCAGGTTTGTCAAGCAGGACCTGCCTTTCATAAACCCCTGCTGACTGGGCCTGATCATCTGGTTGTCCCACACATGTTGTATGATGGTCCTCAGGATGAGCTGCTTCATCAGCTTCCCGGGCACCGATGTCAAGCTGACAGGCCTGTAGTTTCCCGGATCATCCTTCCTACCCTTCTTATAGATGGGCGTCACATTGGCCAATTTCCAATCAGATCTCCCCAGTCAGCCAGGACTGTGATAAATGCTGGAAAGCGGCTTGTTGAGCACCCCAGCCAGCTCCTTCAGCACTCTCGGATGCATCCTATCTGGTCCCATAGACTTGTGTGTGTCTGTGTGATGCAGTAGGTCACTGACTATCTCCTCCTGGATTGCGGGGGGGTCGTTCTCCCAGTCTCTGTCCTCTGGCTGAGGAGGCTGGATTCCCTCAGTACAACTAGTCTTGTTATTAAAGACTGAGGCAAAGAAGGCATTAAGCACCTCAGCCTTCTCCTCATCACTCGTTGCCATGTTTCTTCCTGTGTCTAGCAGGGGATGGAGGCTCTCCCTGGTCTTTCTTTTGCTATTGACATACTTATAGAAACATTTCTTGTTATCCTTGACTGCTGAAGCCAGATTAATTTCTAGCTGGGCTTTAGACCTCCTGATTTCCGCCCTGCATAGCCTCACAGCCTCTTTGTAATCACTGTGAGTGGCTAGCCCCTCTTCCAAAGGCCGTAAACTATCCTTTCCTCCCTGAGTTGCAGCCAGAGCTCCCTGTTCAGCCAGGGTGGTCTTCTCTGTCGCCGGCTTCTCTTACAGCACCTGGGGACAGCCTGCTCCTGTGCCATTAAGGCTTCCTTCTTAAAGAGTGTCCAGCCTTCCTGGACCCCTATACCCTTCAGGACTGTCTCCCAAGGGATCCTGTCAAGCAGGTGCCTAAACAAGTCAAAGTCAGCCCTTTGGAAGTCCAGGATGGCAGTTCTGCTTCCCCCTCTCTTGGCCTTTCTAAGAATAGAGTACTCTATTATTTCATGATCGTTGTGCCTTTGTTGTCCTCCAACCGCCACATGTTCCACCAGTCCTTCTCTGTTCAGAAAGAGGAGATCCAGCAGGGCACCTTCTCTGGTCGGTTCACTCACCAGCTGTGTCAGGATGTTATCTGCTACACATTCCAGGAATCTCCGGGACTGGTCCTGCTCTGCTGTGTTGTATTTCCAGCAGATGTCTGGGAAGGTAAAGTCTCCCACAAGAACAAGGGCAAGCAATCGTGAGATTTCTCCTAAGCGCCTATAGAATATTTCATCCACCTCTGTCCTGGGTGGGTGGCCTATAGTAGACTCCTACTACAACATCTGCCCTGTTGGCCTTCCCCCTGATTCTAACACACAGACACTACACCCTGTCTTCACTGCACTTGTATTCAAAGCAATCATAACAGTCCCTAACATACAGCGCCACCCCACCACCTCTCCTTCCTTGCCTGTCCCTCCTAAAGAGCTTGTAGCCATCAGTCAGCACACTCCAGTCATGGGAGACATCCCACCATGTTTCTGTAATAGCCACAACATCATAATTTTCCTGCTGCATCATGGCTTCAAGCTCCTCCTGTTTGTTACCCATGCTGTGTGCATTGGTATAGATGCACTTCAGATGGGCTGATGTTTTGCCCCCTTCCCCCTTCAAGTCTAGTTTAAAACTCTCTCAATGAGCCCAGCTAAATCCTGCCCCAAGATCCTCTTCCCCCTCTGGGACAGGTGCATCCCATCCAATGCCAAAAGGTCTGGTGCCCTGTATACTAACCCATGATTGAAAAATCCAAAGCCCTGATGGTAACACCAGTCTTGGACCCACAAGTTCATCTGTTGAGTTCTCCTGTATTCTTCTTCATCCATCCCTGCAACTGAAGGGATGGAGGAGAACACAATTTGTGCCCCCGACCCCTTAATCAGTTTCCCCAAGGACCTGAATTCTTTCTTCATTGCTTTAGGACTTCTCCTGGTAATGTCGTCACTACCTACCTGAAAAACCAGTAGAGGGTAGTAGTCCTTGGGTCTCACTAGAGTGGGGAGTTTTGCCGTGAGGTCCTTGATGCAGGCCCCAGGGAGGCAGCAGACTTCCCTATGAAGCAGGTCCGGTCTGCGTATGGGGCCTTCGATACCCTTCAGAATGGAGTCACCCACTACAATGACTCTTCTGGGGTTCTTTTTAGAACTGGTTTTAATACCTGGTCTAGAAGGACCCGGCCTTGGTGGACCTTGGTCTTCCTCCTTGTTTGACTCATTTTCTTCCTCCTTCTCTTCTTCATTCAAAAGTTCCAGAGCCCCGAATCTATTGTGAAGGGACACTATGGAGGGTGAGGGAGCCTGGGAGAGGATTTTCCTGCCTCCCTGAGCAGGGACCTGTTTCCAGCCTCCCCCATCTCTTAGGTCCCCTCCTTCTGCCTGGTAGCAAGAGGATGAGGGATTACCTGCCTTGTTTGGAGCCTCCATTTGCTCCTGTTGCTTTAGGGGTGCTAAGGTGCTACTCCACCAATCAATTTCCCTTTCACACTCCCTAATACTTCTTAATCTCTCGACCTCTTCTCTGGGTTCTTCCACCAGGCTGAGCAGGTCACCCAGCTGATCGCAGTGCACACAGGTGCTGTCACTGCTGCCCTCCTGCAGGACTGACAGGCTCAGGCACGCCCTGCAGCCCAGGACCTGGACCGCTGCATGTTTGCATGGCAGCTCCGTCTGGGTTGCCACGTTCTTTCTGGTGGTGGTTTTGACGCGAGTGGAGACCATGGTTCAGTCCACTGGTGGAGGACGATAAGATGAAACTAGCTCTGAGAAGTTCTAGACCCCGGAGATGGACCATGCCCTGTCCGCTCACCCTGCCTGCACAAACTGCCACGCAAACTCACCCTCCTGACGCGCCACGCCCTGTTCACCCCCCCTGGTCGCTCACGCTCCCTGGGGGCTGCTCTTGTACATGAGGGCGTGGGGCGTCGTCACTCCAGTCTGCGCCCACTCTGAGTCCCTGCTGCCCTCGTTCGCAGCAGCTCACTCTTCCCGCTCAGGGGGGAAGCGACTTGGGGCTCTCCCTCTTCCCTGGGCTTCTGCCTTCACGTCTTGCGGTTTTGCCGCAGGTTTTTGATGCTTTCAGGAGGGTCCCCCTCTGCTGTCCTCCTCTTCAGAGCCCCTCTCCTCAGCAACTCACCTAATATTTCCTTTAGAAAGTTATCCAGCAAAAATATTATGTTAAAATGTTGAATATTTATAAAAGCATAGTTTTTATTGATTTTGAGATGTTTTGGCAGTGTATTAGAATCTCAGTGTAAATCGGTGCTATACATAGAAGACATTTACTGATCAGTATTGAATGTGGCATCACTGGCAAAGAGCACAGAGGTATGTTGCACTGATTACAAACCCACAAATGATGTTTCTTTCAAGCCATGAGGAAATAGTATTAGAAAGGGATTTTTGCTTCCAAAGGAATCATTCTTTTTAAGTTATTGATTTTTTTTCTCAAGAGCTTTTCTTCCAGATACAATCTAAGCAATCTTCAGTTCAAGACCTGCCTCTTTAGACTTGCTATTGGACAGGAAATATAGGTCACTGTAATGGTTTAGCCCCTGCCGGGGTCTGAGATCACGTGGCCGCTGCCCCTCCCCCACAAAGGGAGTGAAATACAAAGCCCCGAGACTGAGATAAGGACAGGTTTAATACAACAGAGCAACAGCAACACAACAAACAGCAACAATAAGAATAACAGTGATAACAATGAACAGGGCAAAATATCTACCAATATAGCAGTGAGAGAAAACCCGGCTGCGCCAACCCCACGCGACCACCGATTCTTCCCGCGCTCTGGCGCCTGGACCTGACGTCAGCATGGCATATGAATAACCCGGCTAGAGCTTCCTCCCCCACTGCTGGGGAAACTTAACCCTATCCAGGCTAAACCAGGACAGTCACTTAGAAGTTTTTTAAAAAAATAAAACAAGTGAGTTTTTCAACAAGTAGTTGCAGACTTCAGATGGTAAATTAAACTGAAGAGTATCTGAAATAGCTGCAAACTGAAAAAAAAGTATCAATGAAAAACAGAGGAGGAACTTTCAAATTACAAGGACTGCCAAATATTATAAAGTAGGCAACACAAATTAAAATGCTTCTGTGTCTAATTATTTCTCTAATTAGCTCTTCAGTCTCTCCTTTCCCCCTCCATCTTTATGAGTTTTTAGGGTTATTTTTGTAATTAATTAAATAATATCTTCATAGTAGTTTGCAGACCCTCTTTAGGGAAGGAATTGTATCCTGTGGGCTTACCAGGTAAATTGTGAAACCCTGTCTGAATTCTCTATCTTGAGAAACTAACCTTGTCTGAGTGTCAGCAACCGGTTTTATCATACAACCTCCAGTTAGCAATAAGTGGAAATATCTCTGTCTAGATCTGTACCATTGTGAAAATCTGTCTTCTGCATATCTTTCATACTTTTAATACAATAAACAAATGTACTCACCCCCCTCCACTCATGCTGTCTTCTCTTCTCCTCTTTCCCCAGCTATATTATTGCCACGTAATTTAAAAAGTCTACATCAAAGCTGGTTGTCTAGTTATCTTTTAGAGTCTGTTGAGAGAATAGGCATATCTGGAAAGCAATTCGTGTCATCTGAAAACAGAATAATTAAGTAACTTCTGCTCTAGAAGTAAATATCTCTTTTTATTAATTAAAAAGAGAATTGTAGAGATAGGTTAGAAGTACTCTGAGCAAGTTCGCAGATGACACCATCCTGAGTGGTGTGGTTGGTACTCTAGAGGGACAGGATGCCATTCAGAGGGACCTTGACAGGCTTGAGAGGTGGGCCCGTGCAAACATCATGAAGCTCAACAAGGCCAAGTGCAAGGTCCTGCACTGGGGTCAAGGTAATTCCGTGTACAAATACAGGCTGGGCGATGAGTGGCTTGAGAGCAGCCCTGAGGAGAAGGACTTGGGGGGGTATTAGTGGATGGAAAACTGACTATGAGCCAGCAATGTGCACTCACAGCCCAGAAAGCCAACCGTGTCCTGGGCTGCATCAAGAGGAGTGTGGCCAGCAGGTCGAGGGAGGTGATTCTCCCCCTCTACTCCACTGTCGTGAGACCCCACCTGAAATCCTGTGTCCAGCTCTGTGGCCCCCAATATAAAAAGGACATAGATCTGCTTGAGCAGGTCCAGAGGAGGCCACAAAGATGATCAGGGGGCTGGAGCACCTCCCTTATGGGGACAGGCTGAGAGAGTTGCAGTTGTTCAGCCTAGAGAAGAGAAGGCTCCGGGGAGACCTTATAGCGGCCATTGAGCACTTAAAGGGGGCCTGCAGGAAAGGTGGGGAGGGACTCTTTATCAAGGAGGGTAGTGATAGTATAAGGGGTAACAATTTTAAACTGAAAGGGGATAGATTTAGATGAGATATAAGAAAGAAATTCTTTATTGTGAGGGTGGTGACGCACCGGATCAGGTTGCCCGGAGAAGCTGTGCCTCCCCCTCCCTGGCAGTGTTCAAGGCCAGGTTAGACAGGGCTTTGAGCAACCTGGTCTAGTGGAAAGTGTCCCTGCCCATGGTGGTGGGGGGTGGGGGGGTGGGGGTGTGCTGGTGTTACAACTAGATGATCTTTAAGGTCCTTTCCAACTCAAACCATTCTGTGATTCTATGTCTCTTCAGTATACATCTAAAAAAAGGTGAGAAGAGTACTATTTCTGAACGTTTACAATTTCTTTTTTTTGTTTATTTGTTTTAATATGATATGTTTACATGAATTGAGGATGTCCATTTCTTTCTACCTCACAGATTTCCATAGCCTCCAATACCACAGCACCTTCATGCAATCAGAGTTGTACTCACAACTCAATGTGGGTTTAGTCTTGTGACATCACACTTGAACACAAAGTAGAGGAAGGCTAGCCTATTGAAAAATCTGGGAAAATGCTTATGAGTCTGCTAAATACCGTGTCTTTGGACTGAATAATCCACAACTGAATTGTAAAAGACAGATTTTTTTTCCCAATTTATTTCTTCTGTGCAAGAACTGATGGTTCAAATATTACACGGATGACTGCACAAGAATAGTGAAATGTGGTTACAGTGTGTGGAAAAAAATGCATGGTTAACAAATTAGAGGTGGAAGTGGCTGTGAATCCCTGCAATAGTTGGCTAATAAACCTCTGGCGTAAGCAGATTCATGAGAACTAGATAATTTCTGTATTCTCATCAAAAGCATCACTTACTGTACTCTGGAATAAGGATGTTTGTTTTGGGTGTATATGCTGGAGGTGGGACAGGAAACACAAAACTGTAGCTTTTGGCTATAATCCAGACAGAAAGGAATGAACTGAGCTAGCCAGTACTTCAAAGAGACCGTGTATCACAGAATTCCAGAGATGATGTTATATTATAAAACATAGACTAGGCAATAGTCATGACCTTTAGGCTGCTCAGCAAAGGATGGGTTGAGAAGTTTGCACAGTGCTCAAGACTCACTCTTCTCTCATTGAATTTCTGCTCCCACCTCTTGTGGGGCATTTACATTTATTTTTATGGAGTACTGAATACTTGCACTGCTATCTCCATTACTGCACTTCTGGAGTTAATGAAGTCTAAATATGGGAGCTTTTCTAAAAAAACGTGCTCTGGCAGGAGTCTGCTGTCTGGTTTTATGAGGTTCTGTCTCCTCTGCAATGCAGTGCAAGCTCAGAAGAGGCATACAGGAACTCTGTTTCTCCCTGCCTGCTCAGATTGCATTGATTCCCTCATGCAGGTATAGAAAATGTTATGAGAAAATACAGCCTGATAATGCCACAACATTTTTGTGAGTTACCCTGTTGCATTTCTGTGGAGAATGCCTGAGAAGCCCTGTAGCAAAGGAGCAGACACTACAGGGGAGAGAGAAGTAATCTTTGTTTCCACAGCGTAAGACCAGAACTGTTTCTCGGTTTTTGTAGTCAGTGAAGGTGGGGGACTTGTTATCTATTTTCATTTTGTAGAAGCAGCATAATTTATTCCTTTTTCTTTTTCCCTCTAGTGTAAGCCTTGAGGTTTGTCCCAACTATGATTCCTAATCAATTATATAAACCAATTTCCTTCGTAGTACGCCTTCACCGAAGCCACTGCAAATGCATTGGTGGTCAATTCTTCACTTTCTGTACAAACTCCGGTATAACTTGAGTCCGATCATACAAACAGGACAAAAAACCCTATACTGGAAATCTGAAAGCCCCTCTTGTTCAGGGAAAAGGTGGAATATTAATAATCTCAATAGCTGAGAGAAATGTTCTGGTTACTTAATTAACAGAAAGGAATCTATAAAGTGAAAGCTATGTGGGTGATGCCAAGCTCTAGTTTGAATGCTCTCCCTGTTTCGGCTTCTGTTACCCAGTGATCTGTGCAAGGTTGTTCACTAAGGGGAAGGTAACAGAGGACTGAGAACCTGGGGCATCCTAGGCCCGTATTAACACAGGTGCTTTTACATTACCAAATGAAGTCAGTATAGGAACATTACAATTAATAGGGCATGATGTATGCTGTATAGCAGAGGCCCCTTTCTTTACAGCTTGAACATCAAGGCTAGAGAATTCAAGGCACATGTGTTTCTGATTGAGGTCCCTTGCTCAGTGCTTAGTTGGGAAACTGTTACATGGTACAGTACATAGCATTCTTAGATGATAATTACTGCAAGGTTTTTAACTGAAGCTATTAATCATTACCTAACTAGTGGAAAGAAAAAAAAAAAAAAAAAAAAGGAAAAGTTTGGAAAGGAGGGAGAAGAATCTGGGTGTTTCATTCACGCTACTGAATATCCAAAGCATCATGTGAAAATCAAGATGTCCCAGGATCATCTTATTTCAGCTGAAGCCTTTGAGTATACCAGTTGCTCCTTCATTGTTTCTGTTGTCACTTGTCTGGCCTGTTTGATCCAGACAAAAATCTCAGAAACACTCTGTCCACAATTAGACAAAACTAATGTTAATTTTCAAGCTTTTGGAGCCGTATGCTTGCATTAATGTCTTAACATCATTCTTTCATTGAAGTCCACTGGGAATAGGTCATAACATCTGTGAACTTCATTACTAATCTGTGTCAGGGGTGGCAGATAATTCTTCTCAGTACATCAAATAGGCAGAGATGGGAAAGCCTCTGAAACTGTGGACAACAATACAAACAATTGGACATAATATGATTTTAATGCTGTCTGATTACAGTTATTATTGGACATTTAATAGTACAGAAGGACCAGTCAATGCCCAAAACCTCACACAGATTTGTGGTAATACTGTGAAACACAGATATGTGGGCAAGAAATTGTGCATTTTGTCTGACAGGTTAAGAGCTAATGGCACATCATTGAACCAATTCTTACTGGCTTTAGAGCTCAGTTTTGTGCAGCAGAGTTGCATCTTTAAATCATCTTGCCTACAAAAGGGGTTACAACAGCATGGGGGCTATTCTGTCTCATGCTCCTGCTGGAACGTTCCTAGAACATTCCAAACTCTGTCTCTGTTGCGAAGACCCTAGCAGATACTATATCTCTAGAGGCTGAAGTCGTCTGGAGCTCAGCTATGCATCTTCATCTCCTGACAACGGAAGGCAGACCAGACTCCAAATCCCTACAAATGACCTGGTTGTGTTGCCCCTTTACTCTGTCTGTAAAATGAATTTAAGCTGCTTGGAAGAAAATATGAGGGAGAACTTGAGAATTAATCTAAGAATGGCCAGACAATAGGAGTGAAACATCATTGTAAAAGAAAGAAATGAGGATTTTGAGAAAAATTGGACACTTTTAGTTTGTCTGTGCCCAAATGAAGTAACCGAAATGTAAGACTGAAATCAGGGTGCAACGTGAACGGGAACAAAGCTTAGACTGTGTGTTAAAGAAAGTATTGATTACAGCCAACATTCAAATGTTGCAAAAAAAAAATTAATGGAAAACTTTGTTCTGCTATTAGGCTTAACAGTGTAGGGAGCTGCAAATTGCTACAATTATGTTTATGAGGAATTTATTTACTATCTAGACAGCCATAAAAGGTTTTTACACCATGTTTTGCTGAGTAACGCAGTTTAAATGACTTACATTTTCATAAAGATTGTGAAATTTTGTGCGTTCTGCTAGAGAAAGCCAAGGTTTTCAGAAATGTCCTGTCCCAATAACTCTGACAATGCTTACTTGTCAGAGGTTCTGAAAATCAGGCATCTTGAGTTAACATATGAACTACCTCAAATTAGTTGCTCCTTTGAAGATCAAGTATGAGATTTTTTTTGTTTGGGTTTTTATTTTGCCCTTTTTCTTTTTGGCCTTCTTTAAAAAACTGACGAGTTCATGACTGTGTGACTGGCAGAAGAGAGAAGAATCTTGTTCTTCTAAATTCTTTGGAATGATATTATCATGTGGGTTAATAAAAGCATTTCTTGTATGATCTTTACCACACTAACAGTATTTACAAGGTCACACTACAGCTCTTTGGTAATCAAAAATTCAATTCTTTCTGTGACAGATGGGTTATTTCCAATGTATTACTCCTCATTGTACTTGCATGACAGGTTAAAGGTAGTAAAGATTTTTGCTCTTAAAATCATCAGATAATGCAAACAAATGTACCTAGAAGCAGCACGTAGTTCTAACTTTGCACAATCAGATATGTGTTATGTAAGAACTATAGTGATTAGTGATCTAAAGTCATAATAGTGTGCACAAAAGACAGGGTTAGGGTTGCACCTACAAAAGCACTTACTGCATGTGGCTATTGCTTGGATATGCAACAGTGACATTTTTCTTAATTTATTTTTTTATTGTTAGAATTTTATTTTGACATATGGAATAAAAAGAAGCACTTAGCCTATTACATTTATTCATGTTAAAAGAGGACTTAGATTTGGAATATATATAGATACACATATATACACATAGATCTCATAAATACATAGATTTTAAAATGAGATGTGATACATTATAGGCAAACATAATTTCTTATTGTTCACTACAGTTTATTAAAAACAGAAGTCATCTCACTGAGGCTGAGTTCAAAGCATTATTCACGTAGATTGCTCCAGGAGAAGTCACAAATGACATGATATACTGAAGAAGAAACACTAAATTAAGTTCTCTTTGGCCGACAAGTGTCACCATTTAATTTACTCAAAGTAGTTTTAAGTCCATTTACACTGACACACATAAATTGTGTTTTAATAAAGATAGTACTTTCCACTCCCAGGAATATAGATGTTCTATAACAAAAAAGAGGAGGAAGTGGGAGCACAAGTAAAAGTGTTAGATTCAGCTGCAAGAATACAAATATGCACAGCCAGTAATATAAGGTGAGTCAGTGCACTCAACTACTATTTGGATGGATTTACTAATAATTTCAATCAACATGCAGTGCGAACTGTTGAAATACTGTTGAAAATGAGGCCTTGTATCTCCAGTTTATTGCCCAGAAACTGAATTTGGTGGGCCTTTCTATGCCCACAGTCTCTTATTTATTATTTTATTCATATAATTTTCACTTGAAATTTGTAGCAGAATGTACTCTTTTGAAATAGCCAACAAATGCCAGATCCTGAAATGTAACCATACAATTCCAATTATTCAGTAACATAGAAATACATTCTTCATTTTATATAAATAAAATTATGACATAGTTTTCATAGATCTACTTTCTGCCTCTCACTGTGTTTGCAGACTATAGAGCCCCTTCCTAAGTACTAGGTACAATGGAATTTTTCTGTCAAAAGCACAATGGCTAGCACAAGAAACTCCCACTCCTTGCCTGGAATCTCCATATGGTCTCATTTTTCATCCTTTGAAATAAAATTAATACTAAAGCGGATGAAAGTGTTTCTATGGAGACTTGGGACTGGGCCAGGAAGCGGTGCCTCCTTCTGTGCCCAAGACGAAGCTGTCATAATCGCCCACTCTACGGTGAGGAGAGTCTTATTCTCGGTTTGCCATTCTTCATGGTGAACATCCTTGGTAATACTTTCAAAAGCACTGACATGACTCGCGTTCAAGATCCTTTCCCTCATTGCAAGTTGCTTCTAAAAACTGCATGAAGTCAGTAAAAACTCATTGATCTGGTGGCCTTGCTCTGCCTCTGGGTGCTCAGGTATGTGGTACAGTTGCTTTCCCCATACCGCATAGAGCTGACACGGTATGTGGGCCTGAAGCATGTGGCAGCGCATCCTGGTTAGGTGCACCAAGCCTGTTGTGGTGCACACACAGAGTTTAGAAACAGCTTTAGCTACTTCTGAAAATGCTGCCATCCCGTCTAACTAGCTTGTGTTGAGTGTTTGTTGTGATGGAATTACAAAGCCAACATCTCATGCTTGCTTTCAAAGAGCTGGTAAGAGCTTTGTGTGCATCTTGGTTGTGCTGATTTGCAGCACACACATGAAGTGACTGGTCCAGCCCGCAGGGAAGGATCACTATGTTTGGATCACACTGCTCACGTTGTTTAGTCTTTTGCTGGCAGAGCCTAAGAGTTGTTAACTACTGTTCTGCTAGCATTTAGGACACCGAAGCGCCGAAGTACATTTTTATCTGGGTTCTGGGCTTTTACCTTCAAGCCAACAGCCACACCAGCAGGTTACAATGGGCAGGTTTTAGATGTGCTTTTCTACGCATCACTGGCATCGTGACAGGAGAACAAAAAAGCACTTGTTGAGGGATCCCAATTGGCCAGGGTTTGGCTACCATCTGTGGTCCAAGGCACATCAGGCCCAAAGCAGCTGGTACGACTACAAATCTTTCATCAGGTATCTGGACCACGCCGATCTTCCCTCCACTACCGCTTTCCTCTCTTCCCTTCATTACCGCTCCACCAATTTCTTCCTTTCAGGCTCACGTCCGTGGATGATGTCCCGTGGGGACAGGCGCACCCCTCCTTGGCGGGGACGCTGCAGAGGCGAGGCCGAGGTCCGCGCAGGGAGGGGAGGGACGCGGAGCCCCGCGCCTGCGGCCCGGACCGCGGCGGGGGAGCAGGGATGGCCACCCCGGGGGGTCCGCACAGGGCGATCGCGCACACTGATGCTGGAGAGACGCCAGGGCGGGGGACCGGCCGTTGGGTCCGACCGTTAGGACGCCCGTGGGGTGGCGCCGCTCGCCAGCTGAAGGGCAGGCGGGGTCGCAGGGCAGGGTCCCCCCCCGGGAGGGCCAAGGCCGCCGCCCGACGCGGGTGGCTGCCGGGGCGGCCGACAACTGGCGGGCGGGGGGGGGGGGCGGTAGGGGACGAGGGGCGGTGCCGCGCGCCGGGTGGAAGGCGGCGCGTCCCGCCCTGACGTCACGGCGCCCCCGCACAGCCCGCCGCCGTCTGACAGCCTCCGCCGGGCGCGCGGGTGCGGGCAGCGCGGGCGGGCGGCGGGCTGCGTGTCCCGGCTGGGCGGCCGCGGGACCCCCGCGTCGTCCCTCGGCTCCGCTCGGCTCCGCTCGGCTCCGCTCTGCCCGGCCGCAGCGCGCCGCCCTCGCCATGTCCGTGGCCGGGCTCAAGAAGCAGTTCCACAAAGCGACCCAGGTACCCCCGCCCCCCGCGCGGGAAGGGGGGTGCGGCGCTGGGCTCGGCGCTGCAGGCGGCCGCGCGGTGCGGTCGGGTGCGTGGTGCTGGGCTGTGTCCGGCCGTGCGTCCTGCGCCCGCGGGCGTGCACGCGTGTGCAGGGGGCGCCCGTGGCCGTGGGCGTGCACGCGTGCGTGCTGTGGATGAGCGCGCGCGGGCGCGCGAGGTGGGTGGGTTTGCACGGGTGTTGCGCACGGGCGCGCGTGATGCGTGAGTGTGCACGGGTGTCCGCGATGCGCGAGTGTGCGTGATTCGCGAGTGGTTCACAGGTCTGCACGAACGTGCAGGAGTGCGCACGGTGCGTGGACGTGCACGGGTGTGGGTGGGTCTGCGCGGGTGCCCACGGGGTTGCGTGAGTGCGTGGGCTGCGCGGTGCACGCGTGCGTGGGGCCAGGGGGTGCCGTCCGGCCGCATCGCCCCCCGGCTCCGGCCGCGCAGCGGCAGGCGGGCAGGGGCTCCCCGGGTGCGGGAGCGGGTTCTGGGCTGCCCCCGCGGGGCCAGCGCGGGCGCGGAGGGGGCTTCGAGACCTTCTTCACCGAGGGCTGAGCATCGTGTTTCCATCGGCGTTCCTTAGCCCGACTTTGTAAATCATCAATAAACACGACCTTTTGTTTTGTTTTGTTTTCTGACTCCAGAGTGAAGCTGAAATCTGAATAATGAGGTTTGCTCCTCTTGCTTTAGGCATGGTGTGATATTGCAGGAAGGTCAGGGTGGATGTTTCACCAGTCTTTGGGTTGTTTCATAATACAAAATCTGTGTGTTATAGCCCATAAGGGTACAATTTCTGTATCGGGTTCTGACTCAGCGTGCTTTGGGGATAAACCATAAACCTAAAATGGTTTCATAGAAGTCAGGGGAATTTCTTTGGATTTAGAGATTTGAGACCAAGACCAGTATAATGTGCCTTCTCTTCCCCCCCCCCCCCCCCCCCCCCCTTTTTAGTTTGCAGCTAAATACAAAATCCTCTGTTATTTCCTACTAATTGTCATTGCAGGCATCTTCAGGTAACAAGTCTTGGTCACTGTAAGCAGTCTGTAGGTGCAGGCATGCAAGATGCAGCAACCGTTACGCTTTTCAACACATGTTTTTTCCTTTCTCTGCCATCTCATCTCTTTCAGGCTCATCTCTTGTTGCCCCATGAGGCAGTGTTCCTGAAAGAATGATCCCTGATACAAGTATTCATCCAAATTCTGATTCTCAGTGCCTTGCAACTACACCCATACCTGTTATGACTCTGAATGCAATGGGATGTATCAAGTCCCTCATGGGCCCATGCAGGCATCAAATGACATTGTGTCTCACCTTTCATACCACATTGTGCTGCATCATTGGTAAAGTAAGCTTCACAAGAAACCTGCCCGTACCCATGACAGATGCAGTAAGGAGCAGTTAAGGGTGCCTGAGTCCATTCTGCAGTGCCCATCTGCTGCTGTACCTTTCTTATTCATCCCCCTGCTCCCTGCAGTGCTATCAGAAGCCCAGGAATCACCACTGCCGCACTGAGTTCTGGTACTGAAAATAAGAGTTACAGTGTCTGTGTCATCCACATTTAAGAAGCAGGCAGGCTGAAGTTCACCTTTTAATAATAGAAGTCTCAGTTCTCCATTATTTCTAAGCTAATGAGTATACCTCTGCTGCTGCACCTTTTTTGGAGGGAGCATCTTTTTTGGAGGGAGCATGGTGTGAAAGGTCTGTGCATGCTGTTCTGTCCTTCAGATGACACTCTCACACTGATTGTCAGCAATACTGTCATTCAGAAGGAAGGAAGAGTTTTAGCTGGCTGGAACAAAAATATTAAGTTTCTGATGCCAGGTTTAGCAACCTGACATCAGATGACCCAGGGATTTTTGGGCCCAGCCTTGACTTTCACAGATTGTTTGTATGTAGGCCATGAAGACACATTCATATATGAGAATGACTCAGAAGTGGGTTGCAAGACTGATCTGTTTATTGCCTTGTTTTCAGTATGAGTGAGAAATCCAGGACTTAGTCGTGTGACCTTACTCTAGGGAGTAATCCTTTTGACTAGGGATTAATCCTCAGGTGAAATGTGGATTGACATTGATGGTATGAATGAATCTTCCCAAATAGGACCTAACAAATTGGAAGTTTTAAAAATTTGGAATTATTCCTTTGGTTCTTATTCATGCAAGAACTTGTCTATGATGTGCTGTCATAACAGAGTCCTAAGTCATACCAGGAAAACTTCAAGTTATTTCTCAGGTTGCTGTGTCCTTTAACCCAGTTTACCATTGTGAAGTCTTGAAGTCTCTGGTTTAGTTTCTTTCTATCTTTAATGCTATTATTCTTGTTGTAATGTTAGTACCCCTTATACACAGAGAGTTTATGATTATGCGCTTACAATATTATTAATATGACAAAAGAAGTCTGCTTTCCATAGCTTTCCATAGCACAGCTTAAAATTGTGTGACTTCCATATCTGGATTGTTTTATACAATGTAAGCATTTCGTTGCCATTCATCATTTTTTGACTTGTAAAATATCAAACTAACCTGCATGAGATACTGCCATTCTGTTTTTTACTAGAAGCCATGCTGAAGAACTTAATGCCTGTCAAATTCTGTGCACCAACTGCAACAGCAGTGAGTCATTGAAAAGCAGGAGGAAACTTTGCTCCTCCTAAAATGAATGTTCACCCTTTTTCCTTTGAGAAAAAACTGTAACAGTTTTACCTCTGCGCAGCATAATAAAGTTTAGAAGAAATACTCCTTAGTTTGTAAAAGGAGGGTTGAGTCTGGAAGTTGTGACATTCATGCAGAATTACAAGATGTTAGACTGGCAAGTATGGAGCAGGTCAGATTATTCATTTACTCCTATTACCTACAGAGCACCTAAGGAGGAGAAGTAACCCCATTTGAATGTTAGCTGTGCTGCTGTGCTGCTACAAATCTGTCAGACATCATGGAGCTAAGCAGATTGCTCTGAAGAGTATTTTTCCAGAAATGGGCACCTAAGTGCTGTGCCACCAAATGGTCCCTTTTTATTTAGGCATGCAGATGCCTCTGCCATTAGTGCTATGTCAGTGTGACCGAGAGACTGTTGCTTCCTACAGGTTTGTGTACAGTTTTAAAACCACCAGAATCATTTTGGGTGATACAGATTTGACAGTCTGGGGCATTTGATCAGAGTTGTTTTAGAATAGCATGAGCTTTGTTTCCATATGACTGCATTCATTGCATAATACGGCTCTTGTGAGGCACAGTTAAAATTAAGCTTTCAGAAACTAATAATTTCACAGGGAAACAGATGAACAAAAGTGCTGGGAATGGCCACATCCAAGGTTCCCCTGGGAACCACTGAATAAATGTGACTGACATTTAAATAGTCCTATGTGGTGATTTCAACCAAAAGGCCTGTAATATTATTTATTTTCTACCACTGTGTTCTGCTTTTGTGATACAACGTGATTTAATTTGTCTCAACGCCAAGACGGAAGTCACCAGTTTATACAGTTTTATGGAGAAACAGGTTTATTATTACTGAATAAAACAGATGAAGAAATGACCTCCACTCCACTCAGTTGTCAGTAGCTTGTTACATGCCCTGGCTTCTAGGTGGACAGTACCATGCTTCCCTCTTTAACAAGGCAGCCTGTGAAATGCACAGTAAGAATGACCCTGGTGTTTAGTAAGAAGCAAATGAGACTCCTGCCTTGCTGTGCTATTACCCACATAGCACAAAATCCTGTGGGCTTCATAGGGATTCTGTATTGATTCAAATCTGTCTACATAGGTTCATTTGCAAAAAAGAGCACATTAGGATTGAGGCAGAGTTTGAAAACATTGATAATCTGTTTTGAAAGTGTCCTGGAAAAGTGTCTGCTTATTGGCATGGGTCCAGCAAACATTCTGCTTCATTATGGTGATGCACACATCACCATAAACTTGTGAGCAGTTCCACTGAAATCAGTGGAAATACAATTATGATTGAAATTTATCTCCTTGTCAAATGATTTTTATATTGTGGTTCATCTAGCTGAATGTTTTTTTAAATTCCTTGGTCAGAAGTGTGTAACATTTTTCGCTGGAATGGGTGAAGCAATCCTCCTTTGTACACATTTTCTACTCTTGCTAAACTCTCTAACTGCAGCTAACCAATTGCAACCATTCCTTTCATAGTGATGTAGAATGTGGAGAGTGACATGTTGATACCAGTATTTTCCTAAATTACCATCAAGACCCATATTCATAACATTCCTGACTATCCCGCAGTGTTGAGTGGGACCTGTGCGTGCTTGCCACCTAGGCTTTCCCAGTGAAAGCAACTCTGCTGTCTTTTCCAGCTGTGATTGAAGCTGGACACACACTGAGTCTGCCTGTTTCCTTCCATGTTTCCTCTCAGCCTTACCCACCAAATTATGGTCAGTTCCCATGTATTGAAAGGTATGTATGTGAGCTGGTCGTGGAAATTGGAAAATGCTGTTTTTCCTAAGTGTGGCTGCTGTACTGTGTGTTGCTTATGTTGAACTTAAAGAGCTCCCTCCTCCTGTGGTGTGGAAACTTGTGAGCAGGTGGAGGAAAGAGGAAAGAACCGTTGCAAGGTGGTGTGGCTCTGAGGATGGTGTCAAAACTGGCTGTTAGAAATCTCTAACCGGACGGGATACACCCGAGGGTGCTGAAGGAGCTGGCTGGGGTGCTCACCAAGCCGCTTTCCAGCATTTACCAGCAGTCCTGGCTGACTGGGGAGGTCCCGACAGATTGGAAATTGGCCAATGTGACACCCATCTATAAGAAGGGTCGGAAGGATGATCCGGGAAATTACAGGCCTGTCAGCTTGACGTCGGTGCCCGGGAAGTGATGGAGCAGCTCATCCTGAGGACCATCATACAACACCTGCAGGACAACCAGATGATCAGGCCCAGTCAGCATGGGTTTATGAAAGGCAGGTCCTGCTTGACAAACCTGATCTCCTTCTACGACAGGGTGACCTGCTCACTGGATGAGGGAAAGGCTGTGGATGTTGTCTACCTTGACTTCAGTGAGGCCTTTGACACCGTTTCCCACAGCATTCTCCTGGTGAAACTGGCTGCTCGTGGCTTGGATGGGCACACGCTTCACTGGGTAAAAAACTGTCTGGATGGCCGGGCCCAAAGAGTTGTGGTGAACGGAGATAAATCCAGTTGGCGGCTGGTCACGAGTGGTGTCCCCCAGGGCTCGGTTTTGGGGCCACTCCTGTTTAACATCTTTATTGATGATCTAGACGAGGGGATCGAGTGCACCCTCAGTAAGTTTGCAGATGACACCGAGTTGGTTGATCTGCTCGAGGGTAGGGAGGCTCTGCAGAGAGATCTGGACAGGCTGGAGCGATGGGCTAAGGCCAACTGGAGGAGTTTCATTAAGGCCAAATGCCGGGTGCTGCACTTGGGCCACAACAACCCCCAGCAGCGCTACAGGCTTGGGGAGGAGTGGCTGGAGAGCTGCCAGTCAGAGAGGGACCTGGGGGTGTTGATTGACAGCCGGCTGAATGTGAGCCAGCAGTGTGCCCAGGTGGCCAAGAAGGCCGATGGCATCCTGGCTTGTATCAGCAATAGCGTGGCCAGCAGGGACAGGGAAGGGATCTTGCCCCTGTACTCTGCACTGGTGAGGCTGCACCTCGATTCTTGTGTTCAGTTTTGGGCCCCTCACTACAAAAAGGACATTGAATTACTCAAGCGTGTCCAGAGAAGGGCAACGAAGCTGGTGAAGGGTCTGGAGCACATGTCGTACGAGGAGCAGCTGAGGGAACTGGGGTTGTTTAGTCTGGAGAAGAGGAGGCTGAGGGGAGACCTCATCGCCCTTTACAGCTACTTGAAAGGAGGTTGCAGAGAGCTGGGGATGAGTCTCTTGAACCAAGTAACAAGCGATAGGACAAGAGGTAATGGCCTCAAGCTGCGCCAGGGAAGGTTTAGACTAGATATTCGGAAGCATTTCTTTACAGAACGGGTTGTTAGGCGTTGGAATGGGCTGCCCAGGGCAGTGGTGGAGTCCCCATCCCTGGAGGTGTTTAAGAGTCGGGTTGACGTAGTGCTTAGGGATATGGTGTAGTTGGGAGCTGTCAGTGTTGGGTTAACGGTTGGACTAGATGATCTTCATGGTCCTTTCCAACCTAGATGATTCTGTGATTCTGTGTTTCTGTGATTCTGTTATTCTCCTCAAGAGCCATGTAGCACCGGCAGTCTGTTGTTTTTTCTAAGTGCAGAGTGGTACATTTTGAGATCAAGGAAAGGGAGCAAATTTTTGATCTGGGAATAAAGACTGGTTTTAGAAAAAGTACTTACTTATCTGTGGAGGGGATTATTTCCACAGCAGGTAGGGAAATTCCTTCTGTTTGTGCACTCTAGCTTGATGACCAGATACACTATTCACATTTGGCATCATTCCCATGCGTCCTTTTATTGCTATTACATAATTGAAAGGGTGAAAAATTGACCTTAATCTAAATTGTTCTTTAGTTGGATACTGTGTAACCCTTGTGAGTTGTTGATGGCTTGAACAGTGTATTCCAGTTTCTAACCCTGTTTGTAAATCTAATTGAAAGAACTGCTGCTTTGTATCCAAAAAAGGTAGTTTGTTTTTTTTGGGAGGATTTCTCAGGCATCTGTCACAGCAGTGTTTCCACCTGATAGATGCAGTTACTGTTTTTATGTATGTATATATAAAACTGGAGCAGTGATTGACACACATCTGCAATTTTTCTCCCAGGGATCTGTGGAGACATATACTCCATACGAGGCATATATCTGTGGGTGCTATACTCAAAACACAGCCTGCATCAGATTTTTATTTTATATCTTGATGAAAGTATTCCACGGCAAAGAAGAATTGGCTGCTCTTGGTCATTCAGGGAAAACAGTGTGTTTCAGATTTAAATGTGCCCTCATGACTAGCATACTGATTGATTGCATGCTTCATAAAAGGGCCGAATCAGTGTAAACAGGTTTAACTGAAGCAGATTTTGCAGAGGTTACTGTACAGAAAATTCTGTAGTTTTATGTAGCTGTCAGGTGCAACTGTAAGGGAGGTACTGGGATGGTCTTACACATTTGTTGTGGAGGGTGGAGGGTTGAGGAGCTTGAACACTGACTGTCATGACCTAGTAGTGTGCCAGTGAAGTCTTTGACTTTTAAAAGCTCAACAGAAAGGAAGGAGTAGAAAATCTGCCTTGCAGACCAGAAGGAGCTGTTTCCACTGGGTTAGAACATCTGAAGAGAGACTGTGAATGGACAGCATTTGGTGAGAAGTACCCTGATGAAGCAGGCCTGTGGCCCTCTTCTCAGTGAAAGTCCGTGGTAACCTCAGGGACAGCTGAAGCATCATTCCAACAACCTTTTCTCCTGGAACTAAAAAGTCTTGCTTTGTTCTGCTTTCTGGCAACTTCTGTGATGCTGGTCCTCATTTTCTTCTCACTTAGTGGTCCTGATGAACAGTGGTGGTGCTTATCCTCTCTTAAATATATGGAGGTATGCAGGTGAAAGAAAACTGAGCGACAGCATGGTATTATTGTGGTGATCTTTGTCACAGCAGATTTACATAGCCTTCAGTGCTTATCTAATCCTGCACTTAATCTTGGAGACAAAACACTAGCTTTTTTTAAACCTGAGGTTATAGCACATGTCACAGGAATCCATCCAACCTGTCGCAGAAGTGATAGGAATTAAAATAACTTTTTATTAAAATAACTTTTTATTTTCTCCTGAAGCGGAGAAAAAAGATGGAAATTCATGTTTATTCTGCTAAAGTTTTTCACAAGCTTTCCCCTTTTGGAAGCTCTATAGACCTGCATGGGAGAAAATAAAAAATAAGTGGCCATTTGAAGTTCAACATAATTTCAATTTGTCTGTGGATGGAAACCACTGTGCCAGACTGGGACAGAATGATTCAGGGGTATGTAGCTGTTATACTGATGATGCTCTTGTGCCCTTATGGAGGCCATATCTATATAACTAAAGAGTGTTTAAAAATGATTTCCTATTATTTAGACTGAAATTGGGCTGAAGTAGTTGTTAGCATTGCATGGGTCACATCAAAGGGTGTGACAGCAGTTTTCTGTCACCCTTCCTCATCACCATTCCCCTACCACCAAAGAAGGGATGTTACTTGATTCCAACAAAGGTGCTGCTGAAGCAGCAGCAGATAACCTTGCTAGTGGCAGCCTGTAAAGGTGTCTTGGTGTGGTGCCAGAGAGCCTCCTGAAAGAATGAGAAATTCAGCCACTGGTTTGGCTGATGGGCCTGTCAGCAGGGGAGTGCTGGTGAAGCAAATCCACATCTATTTCAAAATAGATAGATGCCACTAGCTAGATTCATTGTCAGCAGAACAGCAGTATCATATTGATGTAATTTCCATTGGACTGTGTTTTGGTCCTATGTTCCTTGGGTTTGTTATCACTCTGTCAAATCGGGATACTATACCGAATCCTTTGTAAGCAGAAGTTCTAAAATAGAGAAAAATGTTGGCTTTCCCCTCCTTTTTTCCTCTACTCTGATGGCAGAAAAACACTTTACACTGTTAGAATGTTTACAGCCTCCTCTGCCTTCTTCATCTTTTTGTGGATTTCTGTTTGATTTTTTCATGATCTGTGTTATTTATTTACCTATCTGCCAATTGTTATTTTTTTTTGTTTGCCTAAATTCCAGGTCTCACTGGCTGCAAGAGGTCTTTAAATGTGAAAACAATTTATCTAAACATTTTGAAATAGGGCTTGCTTTTCATCTTTGTGTTAAGAAATTCTGTTAGTGTTTGTGCAGTAACACAGAGGACACAATTTATTTTCCATTTTAAAGTATCCTCGAGCACTGGACATCACTTCTGTTCTGCTTCTGTGGGGAAGCATGCCACCACAACAGAATAGGGTGATAACAGAACATGTTCCAAAAGAGGTGAAAGTTGTAGGATTTTTTTACCTAGAAAGAAAATTCTCCTGAAAATTATTCTTGATTTCATCTTTTATGACTTTCAGCAGACTAATGGGACTTGCTTTTTTAAGCAGCACTAGCCAATTAGATATTTTTGCTGAGTTCTTTTCCAGTCTGTATAATTTTCAGCCTTAAAGTTATGTGCCAAAAACTCCTTTTCATGCAAAATCAATCTAGATGCAGCAAATCAGTCAATAATTCATAAGGTATAAATGTCAAAAGTAGCACTGTCTTTCCATATGAGTCACTTAAAGCTTGTCTGTCTTGGAAAGTTATGGCCTCATAATCTAAGGACTGAATTTGAAGTGCTGCAATTTTACAGGTATAACTCTACAATGGATGGATTTCTTTCTGACAGCAGAACAGCTTTTCAATGTAATTGATTTTGTCTGGAAAGGGATCTGAGGGCAGCAGACTGAACCCCATCCTTCCATTGGAATGAGAGTGTTTGCATAGAACTGGCCAAGGCATTAGAGATGACCAGTTAGTGTATTTTTCTTAACTAATATACCAGCTGAATTTGTGTTTCTCTAGGAATGCTATCTTTGTCATCGAAACAGAGTTAGTTAAACCTGGGTCTTTCTCCAGTTGAAGTGAAAGGAGGTTTCAGTACTTAGGAAAAGGTCCTAACTAAGTTTTCTGTTGGTTGCTTCAGCCCATTTCTCGCATTTGCCAGGAATGGATGGAATTTGATTTTACTTTTTACTGTTATGAAAGGAAGTAAGAACTTTTAAAACAGAACTGAGGCACAGCAAGGTTCAACAATATACAGATATTTTTAGAAACCAAAACGTTTGAATGTGGAAATGTGCCTTGACATGCAAAATAACCACACGTGTACATGGTTTACTGATTAGATTTCATCATCCAAGGAGCATTAACATGGAAGTTTGTCTCTCAGGAAGAATGGCTGGATCTTATGGTACCTCTATTATTTGTGGTCTAAATTTTGTTTTTAAAATATGACCATATTGCTCTGAGGCTGACGGGGAAATCTTCTTCTCCACAAAAGAGCTGAAAACCATCTTGCCATATATGAGGCAAATCTACCACTGTCAGAAGTGAATATGACTGTTGCAGGCAGTAGCTGTAATATGCCATACATCTGGCCTGTCTTAAGTATAGACAGGTAAAATGTGAGTTTCTGGAGGAGAGAAAGACTTAATTGCTGAAGGCAGAGTCGAGGTTAGATAAATGATGTAGATCTTTAACTTTTTTCTGCAGAAAAGTATATTTTCCTCTACTAGTTTTGTCTGGTTTGTTTCATGTATATAAACTTCTACAAAAATGGCACTTGTCAGCAAAAGTTAGTCTTTGCATGGTAGGAATGGGACTATTTTACTAAAGTAAGAGCCACATATACCTAATATCAAAAGATACATAACTCCTTTTTCTTTGTTTTGCAATGTTGTAATTCAAAATAATAAAAGTCAGGGTGGTTTGGGACCTGTGATTTTCACAGATGTGACATCCTTCCTCAAAGGTCTGAATTGGCACATTTCAGAATGGCTGCATTTTGATGGCCAAAAAACTGTAATGCTTGAAATAGACTGTAGAACATTTTGTATTCTCTGGAGAGTATTCTGGTTTTTATTTTATTGTAAAGATGGGTGGGAGTAAGATATCTGAAAGGAAGCTGTATGAGGATGAAAGAGTGGGGAGGTCCTCAACAGGAATCCTTGAAAACTGAGCAGAGACAAATTCTGTGCTCTGGTATGTATGGATAACTCTGACTAGAGGCAGAAGAAATGGCAAGCATTAGTGAATGAAGCCAGCACTTGCCATTTCCTGTTTCATTAGCCTACTGTATGCAGTCCTCAGTCCCTGATCTGGACGTTGTGATACTGTGTATTGTTCCAGCCCAGGAGAAAAGATGACCAGTGTTCCCAAAACACATGCATTGAAGAGGTCAGCGTAGATTTAATGGTGTCTGTTGGTATATGTGTGTCCTGGTTTCAGCTGGGATAGAGTAAATTTTCTTCCTAGTAGCTGGCACGGTGCTGTGGTCTGGATTTAGTGTGAGAATAACATTGATAACACACTGATGTTTTAGTTGTTGCTAAGTAGTGCTTATCCTAAGGTAAGGATTTTTCAGTTTCCCGTGCTCAGCCAGCGAGCAGGTGCACAAGAAGCTGGGAGGGAGCACGGCCAGAACAGGTGACCCAAACTAGGCAAAGGGATATTCCATATCATAGAACGTCATGCTCAGTACATAAACTGGGGGGGAGTTGGCTGGAGGGGGGCAGATCGCTGCTCAGGCATTGCTCAATGGGTGGTGAGCAGTTGCATTGTGCATCACTTGTCTTTTCTTGGGTTTTATTTCTCTTTATTATATTTCTTTTAATTACTATTATTGTATTTTTATTATTGTTATTTTATTTTAGTTATTAAACTGTTCTTATCTCAACCCACGAGTTTTACTTTTCTTTTGATTCTCTTCCCCATCCCATTGGGAGTGGAGAGGAGTGAGCGGGCAGCTGCATGGTGCTTGGTTGCTGGCTGGGGTTAAACCATGACAAAGTGGAATCAAATGTGACTAAGGAGAGGAAAAGGTGACATGGCTTCTAAGATGATGACCCCATCCGTTGCAGATTTCCAGTCTCATGGGGAGAAAGAATAAGGAAAAGGAAATATTTCTCCACTGCTTTCATTTGGGGATGGTCTTTTAACAAAAACTGCTGGAACGTCACTGGAAAATAAGCTGTCCGTGACTGAGGTGCTTGTTCTTTCCCCTAGGGATAGTTTGCTGTCCTGAGCAGGCTGGCAGAGTCTTTATGTATTGCATGTGGAAAGTCTCCCCAGTGCTGACTGCCAAAAGTTCTGCCAGATTTTGATCAGCAAAGTGCCTGCTTCAAATCATTGACTCATTCAGACAGTTCAGTGAAGTTCAAAACTGTCCTGGGCAGAAGCTGAGCTCTGTGTTACTGTATTCTGGGGCTCCCTGTCATTCAGTGACGTCTGCACTGGGGCCTGAGGTGCTGTCAGTCACTGAAAGTACCTGGCTATGTTGCAAAGGCAAAATGCAGTAACAGATTTCCTAGCTATACAAATGTAGGGCTTTTCATGATTAAACGCAAGATTGTCCCAGTTTGTCTTGTTTCTCCATAACCCTGATGTAGAGGGAAGACTTTGTTAGTTTAACGTGATAAAGCATCGGTGCAGTCTTTTAAGAGTTTCAGTATATCTTTAGAAAAGGAGCTATCCTGCTCTGTGCTGCTCAGTGCTTAGCACAAGTGACTAAATAATATATCCTCCTTCCGCATATCACTGTGAATCTCTGGACATGTGTGTTTGTGGCACTTCAGGTTTAGAAAGCCTCAGCTCTAGAAGCTGGGGTTTTGCCTTTGCGTTTCTTGAGCACATCTCACATGTACTGGCCAAGAAAACAGCTGAGCATGCTTGGGTTGAGTTTCTGACTGGGGTCTACTGGAACCACTGCAGAGTCCATTTAATAATAAAACAGGTTCCTGAGATAAAACCAAACTGGGATGTGGATGAACTTAAATGTGAAAATATCTGCCAAACTATAGGAGAAAATTCAGTGATGTCCAAGGTCTGGCCTTATTCTCATTTCTGGTGCTGTAATTTTGGCTCTGGTCGGGTAATTGCTGATTTACTCCTCTCATGTTGAGAACAAGACCACTTCCCAAATCATATATTAAAATCATCTATGTGGGATTTCTAGCAACTTTTAGAAAAAGCAGGCAGTCTTCCCAAGCAGATTTGGAAGGTTCTCTAGAGACATTCAGACATGGTACTGTTACGTCCTGTTTGCTTGCATTTCATGAAGCCTCTCTTCTTGCACAGCACATTGAAGCAAGAGAGGTTTGAAAACTTAATGAAGCTGCAATAAAATAGACTATTTTAGTTCCATATTTTTCTTATTTGTCTTTGCAGATTAATTACACTTGTGTCCAGGGAAGCTTCTTGATCTATAAGAACTTAAACAGATTCATTGCTGTAGACCTTTTTTCCCCCTGATTTCCTCTTGATATTTCTTTCAAACCTTTGTAAAATATTATTACCGATAGTTGTATTTCTTTTAAATGCTGTATTTGTTTTCTTGCAATAAAATTAAAGTTGGAAAGGAAATTAAGCAACTGTGGGACAAACCATGCGTATCAAATGAGCTTTTTGTTAAAGAATGAAGACCAGATCAGAGGTATGAGTAACAGCCCAGTGGATGGTTGAGCCAGAGGCAAAACCTGCTTGAATCTTAGGGCTTTTGAGAGCATGTGAAGGAGCAGGTAGCAGAGAGCCAGCAAGAGGGAAGAGTGGGACCAGGTGTTACTTTGCATGCTGTGTTTTACGAATTTTATTAGCACTACACTGAGGACTTAACAGAAGAACATGTGAGGAAGATTATGACTTTCTTACTGTTTTTTCTATTCCCTAATGCAATGTCATGCAAGTAGTTATGGTAGGACATCCTACCATATCACTGTCAGAAGTCAGCAGTTGGTTGTGGTGGCTTCAAGTCTCCACTGTTGCCCTTGAGAGTGGCTGGGTTTGTGGTTATAGATTTAAGATGAGCAATGTTGAAACTCAGCGGTGTGAATAAGCATGGATAAGCTAATGTCAACTTGCTCCTTAGTATTCCCAGGTGAGAACTGAGAGTACTTCGAAGTGTTGTTGCCCCATTTTTGCTTGCATGGGCTTGACTTGGAGATTACCTTCTGCACACTGAAGAAGGAAGCAATAGCCATTTCTGGCTGCCCTGTGCTAAGGTATGGAGAAGCCTTGTGGGAAAGATACAGAACTCAGTCCTATCCTATCATAGATAGACCTACCTACTTGACAAAAAAGGCCAGGGATGAGTGGGAGGGGGGAAAAAAAAAAAAAAAGAAATCAAAGCATAGTTACGCCAACTTTGTTTCCTGCCACAGCCTTCCCCAGCCTGTGCCAACAGGGAAAACTCTGCAATGCACTCTTCTGCAACCATTTCTCTTCCCACATCTCTGCTGCAAAGTGACCAGGAGGGAGAAAAAAGTGACTTTTGCCTCTATTTCTGTGCCATCCTTTGACATCTGGCAAATTTCTTGCAGGGTTTGTGAGCCTAGTTTCCTTTGCATCATCTCAACATCACCAACAAGCTGGCACTTAAGTAGTTAATTCATTGTGACTGTGGTTGTGACTCCTTGGCTTTACTGAAATAATGTGTTTGGTTTGCAGGCTGGAAAGGTTGGTCTTTGTTCTGATACCTTGTTTATTCTTAAACAACGGTGCTGTCATTATAACAACTGCTCTAAATGATAAAACAGCATAGTATGGCTCCTAATTCTTAATATTTTAAAGGTAGATAAATCAATTCACAAAAGCAGGTGTTCTTGTGATATCAAAGGTCTTGCAAACAAGCAATGCATAACCAAGACTTTCAAAATTTTTCCCAGAATTTTGTCTCCTACTGAGACTTGTTGCAAATGAACAATGGAGGTGACCTGGTTCTTGATAGGAGATGTACACTATATATGTGCTATGTATGCCCTTACTCAGCAGCAAGAAAATGTTCTGCAGAGTAAATTCTGCTGATCTGGGGTATTTTGCTTATTTATTTTACTTTAAGTGTTCAGAGGTAATTTTTAACAAAGTGCCTTTTTTTCTTTTTTTTTTTTTTAAATCAAGTGTTTTTGCAGCATATAATCCCAAACATTAAGAAAACATTACAGAATCAAGATATTTTAAAAATTAATAATGCTGTCTCCTTTTTCTTCTTTTTTGAATTGTCTTGACTTCAGAATTCTAAATTTTCAGTTCTTTAAGGGTAAAAGCTAATGATTTCTTATAACCATATGATTATAAGACTTAAGAGTTTTGAGGGGAAAACACCATATAGCGGGAAACAGTTGACAGCAAAGACCTGGCAATTAATTCCATAGAGCCGTTTTGTTTCCTTACAACTTATGTCCTTTGGGAGCTGTTCCAGTTTAAAATAGTGTGCCAGATCTTTGACAGATGCATGATTGTGCCCCTCCCTCTTGCTTTCTTTCAGATTGAGTGATGTGGCAGCTGACCTGAACTTCTGAGGCTGTGTCTCTGTTGGAAGGTCATACAATGCAAAAGGCATGGGTCTGTAGAACAAAACAACTGGTGGAGAGGATGCAGTGGAGGTTTATGATTTATTTATAGTTTGATTTTGGACTAACACTAGTCTGGTCCTGTGGACTGAATGCCTGTTAGTGGTTGAAGCACATCAGCTGAGCTCTTGGAGAGAAATTTCTGCTTCTGTTTTGTTCAGAAGGAATCCATTTCACGTGCTACAAGACTGCTCTGTAATCTAAATCATAGTGGAGTAAGTGGGGATGACCATGAGATTTATTTAAAAAGGTTAATTCCTGATCTGCACTGAAATGGTAGTGCACCTGCAGTCTGGAAAAAGTACTTGGTAGTTGCAAAGCATTTAGCTTTTCATTTTATTTGCACTTCTTAAAATACTTTCACAAGCAAATCCTTGTGAAAGCTGCAGGGAATAATCCAAGCCCAGGAGGGCTTTTCTATGTCATGTGAATATTTAAAGTCTTGTTTTCACACAGCTGTGAAAAGCTCTCTGTTCAGCTGATGGGTTGGCTTGGGTTTTAAACTTACTAAATTGTTTGGCTACTACTAACCTGCTTTTCAAGCAAGGATATAGGTAGATAAAGGAAGGAAAGCAACATCATCCACAGGGAAAAGAAATCATGTAGATTTAGGGACAGAGAGGGCTGTATTTTAAGAAACAGTGTAATAGTGAACGGATGTGGTAGAACAGGTTCCTTCACTTTGAGTGCGTTTTAAATAACCAGATTCCATCTTCTGAAGCACAGACCTACATGGGACAGTTACAGAGCCATGATAAAATGAGACCATTGACTCCTGTAAAGCAGTGTGCCTCGTTGTGATCTCTGATGCTCTGGGTAACACTGCTGTCTTGCTGCCGAGGAGTATCATCTTCAGCAGATCTGAGGTACTGGGTGCAGTACTATAGCACTCATTGTTCACATCTCCAGGCTTTGGATCATGCAAACCCAGGAGGCTGTTGAGGAGCCACTTCTGTGCTCTGTTGTGAGCTCTAATATCTGCCTTAGTTGGCCTAGGAAGTAAAGTATCCTTAACCACTCATTTTCTGTGTACTCATATAAAAGCTGGCCACTAGATAATCCTAGTAACTAAGGGATCACCTCTGGCAGTGGAAACTTTGCTGTGAATTCTCCCTGTTTTGCCATCACTTTTGTCTCACCAATATGCCAAAGCTGTGACGCTGAAAAACAAGCTGCAAACTAGTGAGGGAACTCTGTGAATTCTTGATCTCTTGGTATGTGAAGAAGGATGGCTATTGTAAATGTGGCCCTGAGGGCCAGTGTCTATTTTTCCTGTTTTTTATTGATATTGCATATCTCTTTTTTTATCACTGATGGGAGCCATTGCTCTCAAGCAACCAGAGCCCAGTGAGTAGAGGGGAGTATGATATTGCCTTATACTGGTCTTGCTGCAGAGGCGTGCTCTGTAATTTCTGACTTGCTAGATTGCCCAAGTGTACAGTGGTGGTGAGTAATGGTACTGCCATACCTGTCTTGCCAGTGATTTGAAATACACTGTTTTAAAACTACGCTTTTCAGCCAGAGACAGAACTACTATTTTTCCATGAGATGCAAGCTGAGATTTTGCCATTGATCAAGTATTTAGTGGGGCTGGAAGACGTGATGGATTTAATATACACTTCATAGACAAAGCTCCTTGTAGGAACTGGAACATCTTAGGTGAGTATAGGAAAAGTCCCTGGACTCTGCATCCCTCTGAAGAGTCAAGAGCATGATGCCTCCTGGCTTCTAGAGACTTAATCTTTCCAGATACTTCCAGTCAAGCAGTGCATTTTATGAGAGCTACATGGCATGAATTTTCACTACCTTCCCATCCTTCATTGGCACTGCAACTAATTTGTTGTGTGTGTAGGAGAACGATGGGGGCATCCTGTACATTTATGTTAAGTCCTTACATTGAACTTCTTTGTAGAGTCGAAGATTTAGATAAAGAGAGTTTATTTGGAGAGGTAAATTTTCTGCATTGAGAATGAGTTGATCATAATTCATCATCTTTTTAAAATTTGGGGTGTCTGGCTACATTTTCCCAAAGTTCTCACAAAAGCTTGACAAATTGTAATAAACACTGCTTCTCATGAATAATACTTTAATCCACCAAGGAATTTATAGTTTTGTTAATATATGTGGTGAGGACCATTCTCTCTTTAAACAGAGTGATGTACCTCCTATTTAATCATAGGTTTGCTCAAGACATGGAGGTTAAAGGCTTTTCCACAGGGACAGTCCCTGAATGTGCTTTTTTGTGTGGACTTTCTTAACTTGCTAGACATATAGGTGGAGCAGACTTGGCCTTGGTGTGTACGAATGTGACTTTCAGGTTTAAAGACAGAGAAAAAGAGCATTTTATGGTGTCTTCTGTTTTATCCATACAAAAGCTACATGTCAGCTAGCATGCAAAAGTGTGTTCTTGGTGAAAGAGTGGGAGATGCCTCAGAGCACCCCTGGGTGTGTCTGTCAGCTGTGGGGCTTGGAGAAACCCTAGGTAGTCAGGCTGTGGTTTACAGTACTTACCGCAATGAAAGGAAGAAATCATTCCTTGGTGTGTCACCTTTTGTGCCCATCTTGCCCTGCACTATCAGGAGGACTATGACCACTCACAGAAATGAAGCTGTGGGAAGACTATGGGATATTTCTTCTATGTCTATGCTGGCTGTAGCAGTTCAAGTGCAGAAGTCCTATTGCTAGTACATAAGTGGAGCACTCCCAGTCTGTGCAACTTTAACCATTGTACCTACCCACAAGTATGTTGTTCTGATCTTTGAACTGAAGCTGTAGATTTCAAAAGTTTGAAAGACCACTGCTAAGAGAGCAGTTTGAACAAACTTAGTATTGTGTGTTTTGATCATGCAATTTTTTGCAGCCTTTTTGGTTTTGGTCATGAATAGTGTTATGAAATTGAAGAAGATAAACTGGTTTTTAATGTGAGAATTTCTTCTAATGCACGCAAGATCTAAATGGTACCCTACAAATAATTCTGGAAGCAAAAAAAAAAAAAAAGCTGAAATTCAGGAGAAAAACAATCATTACTTTTTCTTCTTTTTTAAGAAGCCATCAGCATTGAACACTACAGAAGAAGTTAAAGGAAAAAAATATTTAAAAAACCAATAACAGTTTGCTACACTGCCCCAAAAGGATTAAAAAGAGACACTCCTACTGCCAATTCCCTGAATAGTGTTAGAGCCATGCTGTTGTTATTCATTTGTTATCTTTCATAACTGTGCTTCTTAGAGACAGATTTTCTTAAGTTTTAATTGTGTGGCTTTTGCGCTTTCATTGAGATATGAGATAGAATGGTATGTCATGCCAGTAAAATAAGTAACTAATACTTTCTATGGGTCAGTTAGATATCTTGTGTTTGGTTTAGCCTGTATTTGCTATTGATGATACTGACTCCCAGAGCTCAGCATGTGTTGAAGCCTGAACATACAGAATCATAGAATGGTTTGAGTTAGAAGGGACCTTAAAGATCATCTAGTTCCAACCCCCCTGCCATGGGCAGGGACACTTTCCACTAGATCAGGTTGCTCAAAGCCCTGTCCAACCTGGCCTTGAACACTGCCAGGGAGGGGGCAGCCACAGCTTCTCTGGGCAACCTGATCCAGTGTCTCACCACCCTCACAGGAAAGAATTTCTTCATTATATCTCATCTAAATCTACCCCCTTTCAGTTTAAAACCATTGCCCTTTCTCCTATCACTACACCACTGGAGAAGGAGTCCCTCCCCATCTTTCCTGTAGGCCCCCTTTAAGTGCTTGATGGCTGCTAAAAGGTCTCCCTGGAGCCTTCTCTTCTCTAGGCTGAACAACTGCAACTCTCTCAGCCTGTCCTCATAAGGGAGGTTCTCCAGCCCCCTGATCATCTCTGTGGCCCTCCTCTGGACCTGCTCGAGCAGGTCTATGTCCTTCTCATACTGGAGCCCCAGAACTGAACACAGTACACAGGTGGGATCCCATGGGAGTGGAGCAGAGGGGGAGAATCACCTCCCTTGAACTGCTGGTCATGATTCTCTTGGTGCAGCCCAGGATACAGTTGGCTTTCTGGGCTGTGAGCGCCCATTGCTGGCTCATAGTCAGTTTTCTATCCACTAATACCCGCAAGTCCTTCTCCGCAGGGCTACTCTCAATCCACTCTTTGCCCAGCCTGTATTTGTACATGGAATTACCTTGACCCCAGTGCAGGACCTTGCACTTGGCCTTGTTGAGCTTCATGATGTTTGCACAGGCCCACCTCTCAAGCCTGTCAAGACTCTGGATGGCACATCCCTTCACTCCAGCATGTCAGCTGCACCATACAGCTTGATGTCATCGACAAACTTGCAGAGGATGCACTCAATCCCACTGTCCATGTCACCAACAAAGATGTTAAACAGCGCTGGACACAATACTGACCCTTGAGCAACGCCACTCATCACTGCTCTCCACTTGGACATTGAGCCATTGACTGCAGCTCTTTAAGTGCGACCATCCAGCCAATTCCTTATCCACCAAGTGGTCCATCCATCAAACCCATGTCTCTCGAATTTAGAGAGAAGGATGTCATGCGGGACAGCGTCAAATGCATGTCCACAAGTTGTCCCGATCCAATATTGGGAAGGGTTCTTAAACGATCCCAGGAGTGAAATTAAGACACAAATGAGGTCAATGCCATACAACCTTGTTTACTTTATTTGCTGTAACAATTATTAATAGCGATAGGACAGAGAGGAAAAGAAGGGGAAAGTCAGAATCCCTAAGCAAGAAAATGGTAGATATGCAGCTAATTACCACCACCACCAGGGATCCAGTGATGTTCCGTTGTCTCGGGCTCAGTGCAGGTGGTGGTGACTCCAAGCTCCTCTGAGGTCCCGGCTCCAAGTAACAGGTGTCGAAGAAAGTGCCACTGAGGGAGGAGTACGCAGTCCTTTTATTGTCCCAGTCCCCATGACTTCTCTGAAGAGTCCGCCCATTTCGTGCCAGCCTGCACGTCTTACCCCGATCATGGGGCTCATGGTCCTGTGGTCCTCCATGCGTGGATGCCCAGGCGCTCGCGCTGGTCATGCCGGCCTGCATGTCTTCCTCACCCCAATTTAGCTTTGAGCGGATGTCATGGTTTCGTCGGGGACCCTTCGTCTCCTTCAGAACGTACTCCTCCATGGCAGCAGGGTGCCGAGGCCAGGAAGTGGTGGTGGTGCAACAGCAATGTTGAGACAGATGCAGTCCAACACAGTTCCTTACACAAGTCCATGTAGATGACATTGGTTGCTCTTCCCTTATCCACCAGCACTGCAACCCTGTTGTAGGCCACCAAATTTGTGAGGTATGATTTGCCCTTAGCGAAGCCATGTTCGCTGTCACCAATCAGCTCCTTATTTTCTATGCGCCCTAGCATAGTTTCCAGGAGGATCTGCTCCATGATCTTGCCAGGCACAGAGGTGAGACTTGACTGTCCTGTAGCTCCCTGAGTCCCCTTTATTTCCCTTTTTAAAAATAAGGGTTATGCTTCCCCTTTTCTAGTCAGCAGGAACTTCACCAGGCTGCCAGAACTTCTCAGATATGATGGATAGTGGCTTAGCCACTTTATCCACCAGTTCCCTCAGGACCTGTGGATGCATCTCATCAGTTCCCATGGACTTGTGCACCTTCAGGTTCCTTACATGGTCTTGAACCTGATCTTCTCCTACAGTGGGCACTTCTCCCAGTCCCCATCTTTACCTTCTGTGTCTTGGACAGTGTGGCTGGAGCACTTGCTGGTGAAGACTGAGGCAAAAAAGTTAAGTACCTCAGCCCTATCCTGGGTAACTAAGTTTCCTGTTTCCTTCTGGAAAGAGCCCACATTTTCTCTAGTCCTCCTTTTATCACCAGTGTACCTGTAGAAGCTTTTCTTATTGCCCTGGATGTCCCTGGCCAGATTTAATTCTATCAGGGTGTTGGCCTTCCTAACCTGATCCCTGGCTACCTGGACAGTTTTTTTGTACTCTTTCCAGGCTATCTGTCCTCGCTTCCACCCTCTGTAGGCTTTCTTATTATGCTTGAGCTTGTCCAGGAGCTCCTTGTTTATCCATGTAGGCCTCCTGGCATTCTTAGCTGACCTCCTGAGCTTGGAGGAGGTGATCCTTGAATATTAACCAGCTTTCTTGGGCCCCTCCAGGGCTTTATCCCATACTACTCTGCCAAGCAGGTTCCTGAAGAGGCCAAAGTCTACTCTCCTGAAGTCCAGGGTAGTGAGGTTGCTGTGTGCCCTCATCACTGCCCTAAGGATCTTGAACTCCACCATTTAATTGTCACTGCAGCCAAGGCTGCCCTTGAGCTTCACACTTCCCAGCCAGCCCCTCCTTGTTGGTGAGAACGAGGTCCAACATAGCACCTCTCCCCGCTGGCTCCTCTGACACTTGTAGAAGGAAGTTATCATCAAGGCATTCCAGGAGCCTCCTGGATTGCTTATGCCCTGCTGTGTTGTCCCTCCAACTGATATCAGGGTGGTTGACATCCCCCATGAGGACCAGCACTTTTGAAATGTGAGGTTCTTCCTGGTCAGATGGTCTGTAGCAGACCCCCACTATTAACAACACCTCTCCCTACCTTCCTTTTAATCCTGACCCATCAGCTCTCAGCTGGCTCCTCATCCATCCCCAGGCAGGGCTCCATGCGCTCCAGCTGGTCATTGACATATCTCACATTGATGAGTGGGGTGAAGAAACCATTAACAATGCTCGTAATTTTTTTTGTTTATGTGATGGGACATTTGTATCCCTCTAATAAGATGATACAGTGTATAGGAGTAACTGCAGCAAATACACTATTTTACTGTGTCTCTCTTAGAGTCATTGTGATCTCTGCAGTCTTGCTTGGTAGCGGCATGTGGATGTCAAAGGCTGCATGGTTCTTTGAAGTTTTCAGAAAGCCCTTTTTGTTACAGAGTGCGTTCATGTAAACAGGATAGATTTTTTTTCTTTAAATCTTTCAAAATCAAATGTCAGCTCCATGGTGTATTTTACTCTCATGCTGCAGAAAGGATGCTTATCTGTACTTATGCAAATAGCCTTCATGAGACCTCTGTTCCTTCTGTTTACTTGTGTCTTCTAGGGCTATTATAATTTTCTGCACATAACACCTAATGGTATCGCTGGGCAGCATTATAAGTGATCTTGGTTCTTTAATATGAACTAATCACTTGCAAAGGATTGTCCAAGCAGTGGACCTCAACCTGATTAACCTGTGTTGTATTTTCTTAGTGGAGTGTTCAATGAAGCTGCACACAGCAGAGGTCCAAGAGGGTCTGTGTCTAGGTAAGAACACAGAGATTGCTTTGTCCTCAGACTGCTGTAGTTCACGCTGCAAATAACTGTAAGAATAAGTGTATCCCAGTGGCATCCTACATGCACACACAGTCCTCTACCTGTGTCCTTGCTGCTTCAAGGACAAAACCAGACAAAACCAGAGTGTGACAGACACTTCCTTTATACAACACTAACTTGGAATGCACAGTTTTACAGCTCGATTGCTTGAGTGACATCAGGAAAAGGAGCTGTGCCACTGAGACTAACCCAGCTTTGCCTATTTTCAGATGCCTTGGCAGTTTGCTGCTTTTGGGCTGATGCTGTATGTGGCATTTCTTCCTCTATTCTCATCCTAGTCCTCTCTCAGGAACTATGAAGCTCTTAGGAGCCATATAAATACATTACTTGTACTTGCTTTTTTACACTACAAATGTATTTGTTTTTATAGCAGTTCTGCCCACATAACCCCCATCTTCCCTGCTAATTTCATCTCCGCATGCTCTGCAGAAAGGCCTGTGAGTCACTCTCTGCTTCTCTGCATTTGGAGATGGATTTAAAATTCTTGAATCCAGTTGGAGTCTCCCTGCAGACAGGCAAGCCTTTTTAATTTCATGTTCCTCTGCTTTAGTTGTCCTTGTGGAACTAGCAGTGAAATTACTGCAATGCATCCCCTGTTCACAGATCTGTATATGATTATGTATCAAGCACTCCCAGCCATGAGGATGTACACATTATAGTCAGACAAAGGAGATACGTGCTTTTGTTTACGTGTCCATTTTTTTCATGTGTCAGCACAAGAGACATTTAGATGTATATATGCTACCTCTGGTAACTGGCAGTATCTCCTTTGTCAAACTTTAGAAGGAAGTGGTAGGTCAGAGAAAATGACAAGCTACTGCTACCATCTGACCAGTGCAAAATACCTAAAAATGGTGCTTCCATTGTATGTGTGTCTGCTGCAAACACAAACAAAAGGGCGAAATGTGGATATTAGCAGAAAAGACATTAGCAAGATTTTTGGAGCAGACTTAAGCAGAGCATTATCCTGTTACAGAATAAAGGATGAAAGTGGCTTTTGAAGTGGTGATTAATATTTTATGTTGCATATCCAAGTTGCAAATTATGGTAGTTTAATGAGACAAGCCGTACTATTTTGATATATAGCACAGTCAGCTGTGAACATTTGAAAACTGTGAGGTGGGCCACTATGACACTGAGAGGCTGGATTAAAAGCATTAGTTTAAAAAAAAATACTTCTGGACTGGTTTTGTATTGTTCTTGATTTGAAGCTTTGAGTGCTCATATTTCCAAACCTTCCAACAAGTGCAGGGGCCAGTGCTTACTTTAAAAGTCCATTAAGTCGATATTTTCAAGTAATCATTTGCCTCCAAGTTCTGGAGCTTTTAGGAAGATACTAAATAAAACTGCAAGATTTCAAAGTAATAAAAGCTCAGAGAAGTCACAGTCAATAAAGTGAATTCCCCCATAGAGTAAATATAGTATATGGCATTTTCTTTCCATTCGTGGTGTTGGGATAATATCCTTCCCAACAATGGACCTCACCTGCTCCTTGTAAGTTTTGCCCTTGAGGCCTTTCACCATCTTGATTGCCCTTCTCTGCACACACTCTAATAGTTTGTTGTCCTTCTTATACTGGAGCACTCAAAACTGCACACAGTACTTGAGGTGGGGCTGTGCCAGTGCAGTGTAGAGTGGGACAATCGCCCCCCTCGACCGGCTAGCAATGCTGTGCTTGATACAGCACAGGACACGGTTGGCCCTTCTGGCTGCCAGGGCACACTGTTGACTCATATTCAACTTGCCATCAACCCAGCTCCCCAGATCTCTTTCCACAGGACTGTGCTCCAGCCTCTCATCCCCCAGCTTGTCTGTATAACCAGGATTACCCCGTCCCAGGTGGAGAATCCGGCACTTGCTGTTATATTTCATATGGTTGATGATTGCCCATCTCTCGAGTCTATCCAGATCTCTCTGTAGGCCTCTCTACCCTCGAGGGAGTTCACAGCTCCTCCTAATTTAGTATCATCGGCAGGCTTACTTAATGTACATTCGATTCCTGCGTCCAGGTCATTTATAGAAACATTAAAGAGCACTGGCCCTAAAATTGAGCCCTGGGGAACTGGCTGCCAGTCTGATGTAACCCTGTTTACTTTAAGTCTTTGAGCCTGACCCGTCAGCCTGTTGTTCACCCAACATATTATGGACTTGTCTGGCCAAACGCTGGACATTTTGTCCAAAAGGGTACTGTGAGAGAGTATCAAAATCATGGATAATGGATGCTTTAATTAAGTACTACACATCCTCTCCACTGCATATTTTTTAACTCTTTATGTTCACAACAGCAGAGCATGAAACTTCTTTAACTAATTAAGACTGTCAAGAAAATTATTCTTGAGTTCCCTTGCTTTAAGTCTCACCTCCTCCAGTTCTACGTTGTGAATTGCTTTCCCGTATGTAAAAATGCAGATATGACTCATCTGCTCTGGGTGATACCTTGACCCCAGTGGAGTAGTTTTATAAAAACAGCAAGATTGCAACTCAGTTCTTCTGCACTGAGTAGAGGGAATCAGCTCCAGATGTATTTCACAAAATGAGCTCTGCATGTCAGAAACTCTGCCTGTAGGGTGTTACTCAGTGGCAGTGGGAAAGGAAGGCTCTAGCTGAAAAAGGATCACTGTACCCATATGGAAATAGTAGTATATGATCTTGGCAGGTAACTGTGATTGCTGTATTAACAGTACCATTGTGATTAAAGCCACTATGAAGCCCATACAAGTAAAACAAATTTTAGAAAAAAAAATTTTTTTGCTGCTTCTGTGTAAATGGCTTCTTTTGGCAGAGGTCTGGAGGTCAGGGGTCAAGTCAGGTCCCAGCCAACAGTCAGATAGTTGTGTCAGGGCAAGTACAGAGTATAGATCTGCCTAAGTGGTGGGTGTGAAAATGGAAGGACAGGAGGATGGTCATGTATTGTCACTCATGCTGGCCAAACAGCTTAAAGCAATAATGACTTATGGCTAGCTTGGGGGATAGTCCAGGCTGCAGAAGGTTGCTCAGGGGTACAGTGTCTACGTAAGTCTTGGAGATCAACACAGATCTCCAGGTTCTTAGAAGATGCATCTTCAGGCACTGTGCAGTGATGAAAATGTCATGCTTCCTGAAATACTCAGTTGTGCTTTCAATTTTTTTCTAGGCTCAAGGTTTTGATTTAAGGCTAGGGAGACAAATTTTGATACATTGTAGTAAACAGGAGCTTGTGAGGTAGATATTTATACATAACATATGAAACATTTTTGTATAGGTAATTTCTGTATCTTAATTCATTCCAACTACAGTACATGTATGGAAATTTTTAAGCTCTTAAAACCCTAATGTTCATTATTTTATTTTTGTTATTACTTTATTATCACTTTATTGTAATGTATTATAGAATTTTTGTTCTGCATATTTTGGGAAAGAAAATAGATTATTTTTCTACTTTGAGTTCTGCACAGTGATTTTTCTTGAACTGGAATTCTCAAATAAGTAGTTCTTCCTTGAGCTACTTCTGATGTGTTGAACAATATTCAACACACAAATACTTTAAGAGTTTGGCAAGGACATGAAATAATATATCCAGTGGTGACTCCAACTACTGTGGTGGTAGTGGGAACAGCTGCCTGTGATTCTGAGATAAGTCAAACTGAGAGGGTTATGGTATCTTCTTTCACTAGTAAACAATAATTGACAATAGTTAAAGCCTAGTTAGGATTGTGATATATTTAAATCACAGATATGTGCTTGAGAGTAAGTATTCTCTGTATGACTGAATGGAATATAAGTAGATATATGTGGCTTTGTATCTTGCAAGACACTCTTCTCTCACTGATTTTCCTCCCTGATCTCACTGATAGGTTCCAAACTCAGTGTTTTTTCTTTTTTGCTGGTGAGACCACTGGCTGATTTGTCCAGTAGAGATGGTTCTTGCTAATAAGTAATCACGTGATACAGGAGTAATGCTTTAACACCAGCTATAGAATGGAGAAATTTTTGCCAAGAACTACAAATTTTCACAGAATTTTTGTCAAGTGTTGATTGACAGCAACATTTATCCATGGATGTAGAGGATGTAGACAGAAAGTCCTTATAAGCATTTGATTGGGACACCAGAAGTTTGTGTTTGCAAGCATTTTTGAAGCCAGGGTTTTGTTGTCTGCTGTTCTTTCTTAAGCAGCTTCAGTTTTTTAGGGAAAAAGTTAATTAGAAGTGAAAGGCTCTGAAAGCAAGAAAGACATCCAGTGACACTGCAAACCACAGCTTTGTGAGCAAGTAGGGCATAGTGTTGTAAGAGCAAGGGAGTTTACCCAGTGAGAAATTCTGTCCCTCCTGTCATAATGGCGGAGAGGACCACATCTTCTGTGTTTTCCCAGAAGCTCTGATGCTGCCTCAGTCAGCAAAGTCAGTTTTGATTCAGATGGCTGAGGGATCCCTCAGCATCAGGGATGCAAATGGTGGCAGAGTTACTGTTGGGGGAAAAAAAGAAGGCTTTGGTGGAGTATCACTCTGGAAAGCACTGTGTTCAGGAGACAAAAACATGTTGAAGATGAGCACAACAGTGAATATTAGTGGACGAGACTGGTAGGTGCAGCTTCACTGGCACTTTAAACCAAATAAAAGTATTTATTGTCCTTCTTCGTAGGACCTCCTGTGGAAGCTCTCTAGATGTGCAAATATGAGAAATGGGAATTTAATCTTCCTTAAAAGGGATACTGAGTAAGTCCTTTTATTCATAGGAACAGGAAAAAAAAAATTGAAAATTTAAATTTCCATTGTAAACTGTCTAAAAGGGAGAAACAGAAACATTGAAAACACAAATGCTGGGGTTAAAAAAATACACATTTTTAGAGTTGTGGAGGTTTGAACTCAGCCGTCAGCCAGACACCACGTGGCCGGTCGTTCACCTCCCCCTCCCCCATCTGGTGAAATAGTGGAGGGACAAAAAGAAGAGAATTCATAGGTTGAATAAAAAGAAAGAATTTACTAAATATAACAAGAGAACAACAGTAACAATAGTGAGTCCAAAAAAAGAAACTGGTAGAATGCAGCAGTAGCTTACCGAGCGCAGCGACTGCCCCCACAGTAACACACACCCAAGCCGGATCCGAAAATCCCGCGCCCGCCTGAGAGAGCCCACCCCCCCTATATCCCTGGGCATGACATCACAGGGTATGAAATACTCCAATGATAGTTAACTCCATCCTGGTCGAAACCAGGACAAGAGTTGATCTGAGGGAGGAAAAATACTGATGCATTTCCAGGTGGGGATACAGTCTTTATAGGAAATGCTGACACACCACAATAATCATTTCATGTTCACACAAGTAACTTTAGAAAATGGTGGTAAACAGTTAAGAAATGTGTGGTAATACACAAATACTTTTGACTGTACAATCCAGATTACACCTACAATTGGTCTTTCAGTCTTGTTTTGTGTGATGAGGTGACCTGATGATGGCTTAAGTTCTGACACAATTCAGGCTCTGACACATTCAGTGATGCTCATTATCAAAGTGCCACAGCACAGCTAAGCCACAGTAACTGTTGTATTGCATACTTTTAGTCTGCAGCAAGCACAAATACAACTTAATTTAGTAAATAATTTTAAGTTGCTTTTGAGCACTAACTTCTGCAGAATCCATCATTATCAAAGGGATTATTCGTTGTTCGGGGCTTTTAAGCTTATGTTTTACCTGCTTTTCTCCCCCCCAAACTATGTGGAGGCCTACAAAGGGAATCTGAAGAAAGTGGATATGTATGCAAAATTCAAGATAATTGCGTTTTGTAGAAATAGCATATCTGATTAAGACAGAAAGGGAAATGATTTGCATGGTATTTTGGAAGTTCAACAGCCTCAATAAGATAATAACTTTGTAAATAACTTTATATAGAAAAGTGCACTTCACATTTCAGGCAAGTTAAAAATACCCAAATCTCAGTGCACATGCATTAGATTTAGGTACCTGCTATGCCAAGTAGATGAATTATCATTGAACTAAGGGTTAAATGAGTTCTGACTTATTGCAGTCCATAGCTAAAGAAAAAAGGGTTACTCCATTTGTCAAGGGAGTTTTCAAATGAGACAGTAAAAATAAGTACATTGATTTGTTGGCTTTATAGATAAGACTACATAAATACATTTCTTTTGAGCTTTGGGAATTCAAGAGTCACAGAAGATTCTGAAAAAGAATTTATCCACAAAAATGGAGGATCCCAGACCAGCCTACCTGAACTACAGTTTAAAATGTTTAAAATTTTAAAATGAACAAGCACTGACCTGAAATTTGCATCAGTATGTCAATGGTGCCTGTCTGTGGGATGTTACAAGGTCACATTTCTTCTAGGCTTCCCTAGAACAGTGCTGATTTGAAAATTGAGTCTTCCACTGCTCTTCCCTTTGTGTTTACTTGTGCAGACATCAGTGACATTGGAACAGTGATGTCCACTGCAAGAGGGAGACTGAAGGAAATCTTGTATTTCTGTGTTCCATCTTTCCTTTGAAGTCTCCTGATACTAGTCTTGAAGAGGCATTGAAAAGAATACTAATTTGCAGGATTTAACAACACATGCTAAGAGAAGAAAAGAAGTTCAGACTTTCTGAGAAGTCTGTCTTGGCATAATCATGTTGCAATAAGCTGGTGGAAGACAAATCCAATACTGTTCATGTATCTGTTTTGGTGGCGTATAAAGACACAAGCATACAGAAAAATACAGAGTGTTCACAGAAAATATGACATCTGTTTTTCCCTAAAAACATGAAATAGTAACCTTGTGGAAATAAGCTGGTCATGGTAGCAGTATGTAATAGTAGTATTATAATTTAAGATTAATTCTTGACATGGTGGTGAAGTCCAATGAAATATAATAGGAACTTGAATTCCTTCTATCAACATGGCATTCACTGTTTGGTTCTTCAGTCTTTTTATAGTACCTTGTGTAGAGCTCATTTTCATTCTTGATGGAATCATATAAATTTCTCATAAATAAGTACACAGAAGAATAGTTATAACAACAAAACAAGAACTTAGCTAATTTGTACTGTTGAGCTAGTGGAAAATAGTCACCACTTTCAGCAGCAGATAAAGGGTTTATTTTCTCTTTTTTCCCACTAAAAGATTTATTTTTTAAAAATAGTAGCATTGGTTGCCTACTAGAGGGAGAAAATTATCTATATTTACAATGGTGACAAACACTTTTTTCAGTGGGGAAATCCAGAGATTCAGCCAAATACCTGTGGGTTTAATTTTTATTAATTTTTACTTTTGCAGACTAAAAGGGGAAAAAAACTGAAACAGAAATTTGCTTAATTGTTTATCCTGTTTTTTCTTGTCTAGAAGGCAACCACAGGGAGATGTGGAAGCTGGGAATAACATTGTCATAGCCAGACCAAAGGCCTGGCAGAGTTCTACTAACAGCAGTATGATTTAGCTTTTAGCATCATCTCTCACTAGGAAGGAGGTGAAACTCTGGTGTAATAGAAAAGGGAAGAAGCTATTCTGAGTGCTTATGTTATATATACCATCCTTCTTCACTTAGTTACCAGTGCAGACTGTTGCCAGTAGTTTAAAGGGAATTGAACAGTTCAAGAGCCTGTTCTGTGCCTTGCCACCTTGTGGCAGCTGGCTTATGGGTGAGCTGAAGCAGTGGTGTGTTGGACACATAACTCAGGATTTCTTTGCTGAAAGTCTACAGGGATGTTTAAGGCAAGTTGGGTGATCTCAATGGTAAGAGTGACCCTGTCATTCTAGATCCTGCTAGATCTCTTTGACAGAGAGGAGTTGTCATTGGGGCTTATAAAAAATATGTAACCAGGATTGTTATGCTACTGAAATGAATTTTAGACTGCTGATGGGTTGAAGTGGTAGGAGACAGCAGTGAGAATTTCTCACTTGTGGAAGTCCCAAACTCATACACACTATGCAAGGTATCAAACAGGCTTTTGTAGATAGCCACCAGAAAAGTGCTCACTTGGCCCAGCATGATCATGTATGGTATCACAGGATAATTCAGAGTTAACCTTGGTCTGTGATTCTGAAAGACTTTGAGCTCTCACTACATAAAGTGTTTGTTCAAGTTATCAGCAGTATGTCTGCTGTCATTTCAGTACATTCTTAGAACAAAGTAATCTGGGATCATCAGTTGACTTCTTGCCTGTCACAAGCGCCAAGAAAGACTTTGTTACTGTCTTGTAGGGCTGGATCTCTTCTGTAGTTGAAAATGGTGGGGAAAATTGCAGTTGTCTTCAGTGATGGGGAGATCAGTCTTAAACTGAGTCTGGGTTGCTTAGAAATGAAGGAATTTTTATTTTGTTACCAACTCCCCCAGGCATGTCATGGCATGGTCTGTCTCCATTGTAACTTGGGAGCCTGGTAGCACAGACACCAGTGTGGGGATCTGAATATCAACTGGTAGCCAGACAATGGCTGAGGGACAAATTTATTTAGCTGGCATTTTATTGCATTAAAAAATGTGTCCTAATACTTCATGTATTCTCTATGCTGATTAGAAGAATGGCTTTGAATAGTGATGTGAATTGAGACTGCCCGAGGGGAAGAGTGACATCATCAGTGTAAGTGTATTGTTCAATATTATTTTCCATTTAAACCTCACACTCTTGCAAAGGAATAAAAAGTTAATAACACTTTACTATTTGGCATTTTTAGGGTACAGAGAACACAGCTACAATTTCTTACGCTTGCTATTCCTTCACCTTCTCACTATTAATATCTTGGAAACAGAAGCACTTGGGAATTTGCAATCAGATAAACACTGGTTCCTGCAAGGATTTGCCAAGGAAAAATGAGACCTGTGCAATACTTTGCCTCTCTTTGTGCTTCTGGCTATAAATGAATGAACTTCACATTCAAGACTACATTTTAAAATGAAAAGTTCGCTTTTTCAGTGTAAAGTAATCCATTCATTTTTATATGCATATAAATGGAGGAAGACTTGTTACAGTTCTCAGCGGAGATCTTGGCTCTGGCTTCTGCTTAAATGGTGGTGGTTGTTGTGGCTGACTGTTGGGTACTAAATGAGGAACATCCGTGACTAAAAGTGCAAGATGGTTCAGGTTAATCTTGGATGCAGAGGCTCCCTGGCTGGGGTTATGGCTGATTTACATGCTGCACATAGAGGATAGGAAGGAGCTGTCACTAGTGGATCAGAGCTGAATCATTCTGTCCATCCATTCAAAAAAATGTTGTACTCTTTTTTATTGGTGTTTGGCTCAAACAGGGATAAACCCTGGGAAAATGAGAGCAGGAAAAATTCTCCAATATTTTTCTAAGAGACATAAGTCATTCAATTCCTTAGTACACATTTTTGCAGTAGGAGGATTTGTCACTGTCCTCATCTCCAAGTAGTCAAATATGCTGTTGAGGCTGTGTCAGTAGCACTAATTACCACTTTCTCTCCTGCTAAAACTGAAAGCAACTATGCTGAAATCTTTCAAACTCATTCGTCAAAGAACCACATTGATTGGTTGCATTGGTCTGTTTTTAGGGTGCAGAGCAGCATATCAGCATAAGTGTTTCAACAGTCGTTAGGAGAATTTTAAAGTTGGAATCTTTGATTCCTGCAATGTCTGTGTCTGTATGCAGTTTATCTCTTGTGTCTTACACTGTGAGCACCCAACTTGCCTGTGTTTGGTGTGATGTGGGGCAGGTCAGGACGGGGGGCTGATCGTTGGGGAGCTGCATGGCATCCTCCCACAGAGAACGCTGCACCATGGGAGCCATTGGGGTTGGACCCTGAGTCCCCGGTGGGCAGCTGGGACCTGCTTAGTGATTTCAGTGCAGCATCGGGTCAGGCCCTCACTTAACAAATTTCAGTTGCCATCAATTATAAGTGCTGAGGGAGGTAGGAGGCAAGGGAGGTGTCTTTACCCCGTGTCTGGCCTTTTCCATCTGATTTAAGAGTATTACAGTGCTTATATAACACCGCTATTGCAGTGTCCCAGGAGGCACAGGCAGCAAATCGCATGCCGGAGGTTGCCTGATCAGAGAAATTATGGTTTATGCGCCGTTGTTGGACAGTCTTGCCCACTACCCTCCAGCTCACAAAGCGGTACAAGCTACTTCTATTATCTCAATTGACCTCATAGGAAGAAAGACTGTATTTAGTCACGGGGTATGATAATCTGTATATGGCTTATCTGTAGGTTACATAATGTCCCACAAACACAGGCTGGGGGCTCAGCTGGTCTTGGGCTGGCTGTGCTGGGCTTGTGCTGTGGCACTATTGTCATGGCCTATGTTTATCCATTTATTTAGAAACCACTCTTCCATTTCATGTAGCCTTTTATAAAAGATGTTAAGGACAGCTCTTAAGAAGCCAAGACATCTAGAATAAAGTTCTTTTTTTTCATTATTATTTTTTATTTACAGTACTGCATAGATGGAAAATGAATAGGTGGTATCATGAAATAGTTGTTGTCAGTGTTTTGCCATTCTAAATGTTCATGTGCCTTGGTGAGACCCAGATTTTGCCTGAAATGTCTCCAGCTCTATTTGCTTAAATGCTAAATATTAACAATTTCTATTATAATTTTAAAATATTTAAGAGCATCGTTGTTACCAAAAGCTGACCTGATATTCCAGTAATGAAGACTTTTGAATTCTTGCATGTTTGACTTAAAGAACGTCATTAAAATTTAACCCTGAAAGGATTTTTAAACTATTTACTTTGTGCTTTATGAGCACTGCTATTTGATGTTTTAAAATTCCTCTTAATAATAGTGCACTTAAATCAGGTAATAACTGCAGGTATTTATGAACTTTGTGTCCCTTCTGCAGTTCCTGTATTTTACTTTCTTTATTAAACACTGTTTTTAAAGGCATTTTAACATATTATTTCTTTAAAGTGTTCAAAGGCTGCTTACAAGACTTTTACTCTCAATTAAAAGAAAGAGAACAATTGGAATTGAAGGATTCTCACTGGGAGATATTATACTGCTTGGATGCTGTTTAAAGACATTTTTCCTGCAAGAAGCTTGTGTATGGAAACTCTTTTTTTCTGTATATTTTTTTCTCCCACCTTGGTATACACTGGCTCATGATTGTAGACCTACTGGCAAAATACTGTGTTTCTGAAGTATGCTTCTTGCTACTACAGCATCTTATGACATAGCACTACTGTAATGACAGTACAAAACAAGGAACTACATTTGAGCTTATCACCCCTGACAGTGTCCCTTTAAATCTGTGTGCTCTTGCTGTTCCATTGAGTCATTTCTCCTGGTTCCTAATCTGCTAGAAAATGGTGCTTCAGAGACCATAATACCTGTCAAGGAATGTGAGAATATACTACAGTAATACAACCAGTTAACCAGTCGTCAACAAGTTACCAGTGTACAGCAAACATTACTTTCTCCCAGGATTATTTCCATTGCAGTCATAAGCAAGGATAGAACTGTGACCCTGTAACTACTTATAGGTGGTGTATAATGTTTCAAAAGCTTGTAGAAATTCTTTTCATTGTGTTTTGACAGAGGAACTTTTAATGGATGTAATACTAATGTGCACCGAGGAAGCACAATATTTAAATGGATGTGGATTACTTATCTTTGAAGGCTTACCTGTGAGTTTTCACTGGTGTGAATTTAACTGCTTATTTATGTCATGAATATGCTTGCTTCTGTATGAAAGAGAATATCCCTGTGTTGAACCGCTTCTGTTATGCAGATGCTGTTAAACACATTGTGTTTCCAGGGAAATGCCACTGGAACTTAAACACTGAAAAATAAGAACTTATGGTAAAAAATCATTATCATACTGTAATTTAAGTGATACTCAGATTCAGACCCAGAAAACGGTTAATATTGGAAAGATTATTTGTTTCCATTTCTGAATATATGGAAACTTTGCAAGTCACAGTTGCACTGAAGTGATATGCTAACTTGCCATGGATGGACTTATGGCACTCTGATTCTTAAGATACTGATCTGTTGATGCTTTGAATACAAGTCATCAGCATGTGAGCATGGAGATACATGGTTTACAGATGAGATATTCTAAAAGTAGCTATCATGATTGCATGAAGAAATAAAAGATGAGCAAGTAGTGAAGATGTGAAAACTGTTAAAGAAGCAGCTCAGGTTGTCACAAAAAGTTCTGCCCATATAGGAAAAGATGCCATAATTTAGGCTTTGATCATGCAAGAAAATTTTACAAGGTATGATTCAGGTTTCAGTCAAAAATATATTACGGTACAGGTGCCCCATTTTTGTGTGGAGCTGGTGCTTTAGCCATGGAATAGTTTTAGTCAGTCACTCCAAAATTGGTTAAGGTCTTCTACAAATAAATAAATCAAACTGCAATAAAGCAGTTGGATACTCTTGCAACAGTATTGGTTGTTTTCCCCTCTCTGCCTTGTCAGGAGTTTCTGAGGAGTTGTCTTTGGTAAGATGAGGCCTACACCCTAAAATAGATTCTTGATAAATTAAAACATCTAGTAAAGTTATGTGTTAGGCACGTGGGAAATGCTTGGAGTCAAATGTGAGTAATTGATGAACATATTTCACCATAAGCTGTCTTTTTAAGTATCTCAGCAGAATCTGCTATTCTGTTTACTGTATTCAGATGGAAAACAAAAAAAACGCACTAAAATCAGAAATTGGCAAGTGATTAGTTTGTACTAGAAACTAGATAGAGATTTTGATTTTAAGCCTACATGGAGTCATATCAAACCCTAGGACTTGTAATTTGGGTAAAGGTGTCTCCAAATATTCCATGGAAAATATGGCAGAGAATCTTTTAGTGCCTTTGTGCAAGTCAGTGTATAACCAATTGACATTTCTGACAGGAAAGGACTAGATTGAAATTGAGACAGCTGGAAAATTAGATGCCACACCCACCCTCAAGTAACCCTGCTATTTCATACTTATAATGTATTTATGAGCGAACTAAGAAAAAAAATATACCATTATCTATAACAACAGTCCCTTCCCAAAGTCCTTCCCCCTGCACAAAGATTTTAGGCAGAAATTTAGGCAAATCAGTTACAGATTAAAAGATAGGAGATATATGCAAAATGTTCTCAAGAAAGTTGAAAATGTCAAATTCCTGTGGTTTTAATCTCTTTAATTTATACTAATCTGGAGATTTAAGAATAGCAGTTGTTTTTGAGAAAGAATTGTCATTGTTTAGAAATTAAATTTGTGTATTTTCCCCTCCCCCCCCCCCCCCCCCCCCGAAAGTAGTAGCCTTTTAGAAATATTTTCTTAATGTCCTAAATAGAAGAAAGCTGGACATAGCAACTACGTTCAGTAATAGCAGCTGTGCTGGCTTTCACCAGCCTAACAGTGGTTATCTTTTTGAGTGAATGAGTAATCCGCAACCTAAATTGAACCCAGCTGTCTTAGCTTGTTATTTAACTGCTGCAGCTTCTGGAATAAGCATGTGTTCAGCAGAAGCTTCCTGGAGATTATCTGTGCCAGTGAATAGGAAGTTGTAAAACTCTGATATATGCTTAACAGTACTGGAAATATTAATTTGCAGTCTCATGATTGTGGCCAAATACATAAAATTGATTCAGCTGCCTTCTAATTTTGATGTGTTATGATTATGTCACTAATTTTGAGACCTTTTCTTTACATGTTTTCTTCATAGGTTTTCAGTCTTTTTTTTTTTTTTTTTTTTAGGAAATAAATGTTCATGACTCTGTGAAGCAGAAGGAAATTGGCAGAAATACTGGTCAGTATTTCTCAACCTTTGCTAAGTACATGCAAAGCTAAGCTTCAGAAATTTATGCTTATTTTTGAAATTAAAAAAACGATGGTTAAACTTTGAAATCTCTGTGGCTAGCCAAAAGCAAAATCCTTGGAAAACTGACATCTTAAAGATGCTATTAACTCTCTGCTTCTCAGTGTCAACTTGTATAAAAATGGAAAGACACCAGTGACATCCACTCTAAAAGATTTCTATGATTTGTTTTTAAGTTAGAGCACAGATTTTGGGGAACACAGGAAAGTGCATATCTTTGGAATAATTTTACATCCTTTCTAGACTTCAAATGGTATAAACACTATTTTTGTTTTTTATTTGTGAGTCTCTGAAACCTACTGTATGTATACCCAAAACATTTCTCCACCTATGGAAAGAGACATATGCAATTTAAAACAGCTTTTCTTTTGAATGGCTTTTGTAGTCTTCCTAAATTCCTGCATGTTAATCTCCTGAAAGGATTATTCCCACTGGTCAGTCTCTTTTTTACATTTTTCAGTGTGGCTTCATTTTGAAGTTATGTTTTACGGCAGGAAACTGCATGTATTTTATGTCAATCCCTTATCAGTTAGTGATGACTTCTAGTTTGTGATAAAGGCTTACTCTTCCACTCTTCTATTTAATTTCCAGCTTGCATGTGAGTCAGGACTCCAAGAAGATGTTTCCCCTTCTCCTTTTCTTAGATTCTGAGTTGATTTTCATCTTGGTTAAAACTATAACTGAAGGAGGAGTTAGGAGGAGACTGCTACAGTCTTGTCACTTCACACTAATAACAGTCCTCTACTTTCTACTGTAGTTGGCATTCTTTACTTGATAAGAATACATAATGATCATGGAGCTTTGTAGGTGTCTCTTGTCCAGACACCACATCCAAGAAAGATTGATTTTTTTTTTTTTTTTTTTCAACATTTGGATAGGGGTTGTAGTTTCATTTTTTTTGGTGGGATTCTGTTGGTTTTTTTTCCTAGTGCAGGATTGGCGATGTTCACTGCAAATTAATTTGCAGACCATGCGAAACCCATCTTCAGTAGAGCTGGTACATGGGAGTAAACAAGCAGGGTTAAAGTGTTTTCAGTGAAACTCCATTTCTGCTTATGTTTTTTATTTTTCATAAGAAACTTTCAGGTAAACTTTACTTTCACAAGAATTGTCAGCTCTTGAAGTAAAATTTTAACTTTTATTAAACTTTAAAAAGAATGATTAGGAAAATTTTTCTCAGCTTGAGAGATGTATTGCAGGTGTATTATCCCCTTTATGGGTTAAGCTCTCAAGCTGGACTACACGTGTGAAAAGGGGTATCGTCTGGTATGCTATGAATTACTTCGCTTATAAAGCGTTCCAGAGAAGGATGGGCTGTAGGAGGCTCTTACAATGTAATTCTTAAGGACACCATAATACCTTTTCTGAGTCATGTTTTTCTGCCTAGCAAAGGGTGGAGCATGGGTAAAGATAATGTATTTTGACTGAATTTGATTTGATGCTATTAAGAATATTTTAAGATGATTATCAGCCAATAAAACTAGCTTCATTCAGCAAGTCTACTAGTTCTGTTGAATGCAAGAGAGATGAAAATGATACTTTGAAAAATTAATGTGTAAATGTTACTTCTTAATGCAGTCCTTTGGGTTAAAGCACTAATAGTATGTTTGGATTTCTCTTTGTAGAGTAAATCTTGTTGCCTTTATATCAGTCTTTACACAAGAAATAAATTCATTGGCTTCAGTAAGACCTTGTCTGACTAGTAACTGAGTAAAACTGTGGACGTTTTATTCAGTTGAGGGTGGGCAGCTCTAAGTTTAAATCAGCTAGTGAAGGGGTGGAGACACCACTTTTGTGACATAATATTTTGCGTATCTTTTCCTCACTGCTGATTTGTTTCTGAATATATGTAGAAAAGCAAGTAATGTTCCGGTCAGCTGTGCTTTCCTACAACAGCCTTCCAGCTTAGTAAATCATGTAAATGTCCTTCAGTGGCTGCCATCCTGTTATTTCTGCAGTTATCTTCACACAGTTAAGCTTTTTGGGGTAAACAGGAACAGAGACTGAAAAAAAGACTCACTAGCCCATTTTTTTCCATGGTGGCTTTGGTTTTATCAGGAGAAGTCACGAAGTCACTTTGTATCTTTGTCATCTCAGTGTCTCCATACTTAGGTCAACAGTATTCCAGTACCTGGAAATGTGTTTGATTGTTGGAGCTTGGGTATCTTGAAGGAATGTAGTGTTATTCTGAGTACAGGATTATTTGAAGTGCCCAAATTTCAGATTTGATTCAGATTGAAATCTGCTTGTATGCCACAAGCTATCTGTCTCTGTTGCTTTATGCAGACATATGTAACAAAGAAACCCAGCTAATGAGAAAAACTTTTGTTTAACAATTAATATCAGAATCTATTACTGGCATGCTGCTGACTTTTATGTCCAAGAGCAAACCAAATCATCAGTCTTCTCCCTCAGTCTCCCCACTTGGAAAATTAGTGGGATGTCGGTCATTCATCTTGGAGTCCGATTTGCACTGATACCTGGATGTCTTCTGCCATGCTTCCAAAATGAGTCTTTTACCACTTTCTGCAGAGAAAACCATAGGCAGAAGAAATACTAATGAAATTCCTCATTACATAATATGATGTTGTGATACTGTGAAACCCCCAGAGTGTATGCAGCAAGGAGTATTTGTTAGGTAAGTAATTTTAATTACTTGCTTATACAACTAAGCGTACCCATCCTGAGCTACCTTATAGCTCCTGTGAACTACAGAAGAACCTTTCGGGTTTTTTATACAGAATTTTTAAGTTTTGTGATTTTTTTCAAGAGTCTCTGAAGGCATGCTCTTTTCTACAGGCTTTTTATTCAAACATGAATCATAGTTGAAAAGCAAGGCAGAAGTACGCATTTTTATTGCAGTGGTGTGAAGTTTACAGATACATAGCATCCTACCATCATCTTCTAATACAGTCTTTTCTAAGCTCCTCTAAGGTCCAGACTTTCTGCCATCTAAGGACTTGGCTAAATGCTTAGTTTGAATTCAGGACAAGGAGGAACAAGTTTAAAACATTACGGATACTCCAGAATAGATCTCTTTTGCCATAGGTACTCTTATTACTGGTAACATGGCTTACCACACTTTTAAGTTATACCAGAGGATATACCAGAAGGTGATACGGAGTTTATTGCTTGGCTGATTGCAATATTTTATCAAATGCAAAATAGATCTAATAAAAAGTTGGAACTCACAATAAATCCTTGTCTCACTACAAACTATCAAGTTTTCTTGTTAGCTGCTAAATTAAGCAGGTAGCAGCTGCTAGCTGAGATACATACAGGTTTGCAGTCATGTGTTCTTAATGAGTCATTCTGATTATGCTTACCTTTGTGTTACCTAAAATAAGTATCTCATCTAGTCATTTCTATATGTGACATTCATCTGCTTATTATACCATTTCTTCAGTCTGAATTTCTTGCTGGAAGATACATTATCATGGCTTCTTAGCAATGAATCTTCTTAAATTGTTATATTTCTCATTTCAAGGGGTAAATGCTTGAAACCCTCTCTCAGATGGTAAAAATTTTGCTTCTGAACCACTCACTCACAGGAGCATGCCATCTGCTTAAGCATCAAGTCTGAGTAAAATTTAGGATCTCATAGAAATATGATAGTTACACAGTGCTTTATAATGTAACTCCAATGTGACCTGAAATGATAGATATACTGGAAGAGCATTATGTTCTGATATTAAGGAATAAGAGCAGAAAAAAGTATGTCTCAATCACTAGGCTGGTTTCCCCTCTGATTCTTCCTGGTCTGTTTGGAGGCAGTTTGCACTGGTCTTGGACACAAATCATCATTACTTTGGGGTGGAATCATGTGATGTTTGCTTCCTCCAGATTGCAGAAGAGTCAGGCACAGTTCCTGGTCAGTTGACTTTAAGTACTTCTGCTGGTCAGTCTTATTTTCTTTGAAGAGCTTTGTGCTCAGGCTTTGATGACAATCAAAATCAGTAATGAAACAGCTGTCTGTTATTTTTTATTTGGGGTATATCAAGAAAAACAGATCATTAACTTAGATGCCATTTTTATTCCTGCATAGATTTACCATCCTCTGAGTCTAGGGGAGGATCTTGAAATAGTCTATATAATATGACTCCTTGACTAACAAAGTTTTGTGAAGGTTCTGCATTTCAATGTTAGGAGATGCTTACTGTGCAGTTGTATAGTTTTACTTTGGAAGGTAGCTAAAATTGCCTTTTACAGTTTCTTTTTTTGGCATCTGAAGTGCAATGATTTTTTACTTAACAATATCAGGCTTCAAACTTAACTTGAGAAATAAAAATCAGGCAGATTCTTTTCTCCAGTACAAAGGTAATAATATATGTTTTGCAGGCCATTTGTTCTTACAGCTGGATCTGAAAGTAGATTTAGCTGAAATCTGTCCCTGAAATTCCAAACTTTAAATCCTGAAAAATTCCGTTCAGCTTACCCCTAGGCTAGAATACATCCAGACTTTTACTGACTTTTAAAATCTCTCAGTCAATTTTGTTCTGTTTCTACAGATAACTAGCTAAATTCTAGCCTCTAGACAATTTAGTAGCTGAGCACCTTGCTTATACTTCAGAAGAACTGGGGTTAAGAAACTTGGTGATCATCTCTCTGAAGTGGTCAATTCTTCATGCCTTCCATGCAGTAAGAAGATTTCATCTCACTCTTTTTGAGATGATCAACTCTCTTTTTCTAGTGGATTTGTTGTACCACTTCTCTTACCAGGCTTTATAACACTCATTCAGAAAATGGGAGAATTCTTCTTGAGGCTTCCAAGGTTCAACGTCTGTGTCTCCTGTTTTTCTTAGCAGTCTTTCAGTCACCAAAGTGGGGATGTTACATCTTATTCCTGAAGCAGATCTAACAAATGAACAAGTGATCTTTTGAGTGACTGGGAACATGGCTGTGAGATGTGTTGTTCCCCTACATAGTTTGACCATATGAGATTTGGAAGATTTCTGTCCAGGGACTGAGGGGAGGGCAGGGAGTCAACATTTGTAACATCTCTTGCTTAAATTATTTTACTGCCATATCATTCTCATTATACCAAATTGTTATTAAATGCTAACCAAGACTCTCCAAAGAGTCTTAAATGTTGGTGTTGTAATAAAAACCTATCTGAAGCCGTAGAAGTGTGCAGTTACTGAAAGTATTTTTCTCTGCTCCCTTCCCTTAATCATTCTCCAAGGGCTTGCAAGGCTGCTAATGGAACAGAACCCCAGCTGCAACAGAAGGTGAAACACGGGAAGAAGAGCAAACAAGACTGAAAATTGAGTCACTCTGGTGCATGTGTGTGTTAGTGGGACTTTAAATGGTCTCCAGATGAGTGGGTTGGTACATTTTCCTTTTCAGCAAAACATCATGAACAGTTCGTTCTACATGACACCAGGACCTGCTGGCATCTGTAGGAGCAAAGCAGGTTTTAGCAGTAACTACAGTAAGAAAAGGAGGAAAAAAAGGAAGTCTAATGTTTTGGCTTCCTCACAAGGTATTTAAATGCCTACTGTGTTTTGGGCCAACTGGTTACAATTAACCCTGTGTGTTTAGAGCACTCAGTTCAAACAAGTTTTGGAGACATCTGCTGCAGCATAGAAGGAGGGGGGTGGGACTCGGAGGGAAATCAGTTTACAGAATATGCATCAATGTACCCAGATATGTGACCAAAAAGGTACCCTGTCTGTCAAATACAGTCAAATAAGAAGTTTATCTATCTATGCTCTTTCTCATGCTGGTAGGCCCCACAAAGCAGGACTCAACAGCTGTTTGTCTTGGGTTCCTGAGAGGAACATGTATAGTATAGCATTTGTTGAGGCTAACTTCACCCATGTTTTGCTTTACATTAAGAAGTTGCCTTTAATTTCTACTGCTTCCATGAATATTTGTGGATGCAAAGTTGTTCTAGAAATCACATGCAATCATTTTTGTAGAAGCTGCTTTCAAAAAGTGGAGAAGCATGTAAAGAAAATGGCCTTACAGGAGATTGGGAGATTTAGCTGAACAAATCCTCTTCCATACATCAGTAGCACTTTTCACTTACAGTGCTTCTCATGGCAGAATCCCAAATATTTTACCTGTTTTTCACAGATGAGAAAACTGAGGCAATGGGATAGGCAATTCACTTGCGTCAAGTTGTAAGACATCTCTTCTGTGCCAGTGTCATGTGTATGGGATATGCATTTTACATTAGTAAAATCAGAGGCTGGTTTATAATGCTTTCAGTGGGAGAATGGATCATGCAGAGCACCCTCAGGATTTTGGACACAGCATTACTCAGTTCTATTCATATGCAAGTAGGAAAAATCAACCCTAATAAGCACGGTTTGCTTGGCAAAGGTATATCATTGCTAGTGGTGTGCAGGCAGAGAAAATCCTTCTTACTCAGTTACTGGTCTTACAGTTTCATCTGTAGAATTAAAAAGCAGAGTAAGACCATGACAGATTTCTAGCACGTTATTTTTACCTTCCTAGACTTGTGAAGCCCTCAACAGAGAAAATAATTTTACTACTAATTTTCAGCCTTCAGTTTTAACAGATTATATGTTGAGAAAGAGAGGGAAGGGAAGTACTCTTATTAACTCCTGGTTTTATTAAAAAGTTGAGATTTTCCATTTTGATGCTATTGTCATAATCACATAGACACCTACACATTTATTGCTGTTCCAGTTAAGCCGCATAGACTTAACACCAGGCAGGCTCACTCTAACAGAAGTTTTATTTAAAGACTGTTGTGGGAATGATAAAATCTATTTGCAGAGGAATAAGGCGGAGACATAAGGATAAAAGTGGAGGTGTGATTATCTCACAGCTACTTACATCTGTATTAGTCAAAATCCCTGGTAAACTATCCAAATGCACTTGTTCCCTTCCAGAAGGGATAAACAAACACTGCATGTAAGCAAACAGCTTGTGTTAAGAATATCAATCTGCTAATTAAACTCTGCATTAGTTTTCACATCTATTTCATTTAATCACTCAGTGAATATAATCCTTGTAAGTATCTTGCAAGAAGGAAATATACTTTGTGAAACTCCAAATCCATGACAGACCCAGAACAGTGAATGCCTCTTGACATCCAGCTATCTCCTTATCTGGTTTAAAAAAAGAAAGTCTGTAAGTACTTAACCTTATATTTGATTATTCACATATCATGCATAAAAACCGGAAGCAATAAGTCATCTCCAACTCTGATGATCCTTTATAATACTTACAGCTTCAGAAGCAGGTTCCTATCGTAAAACTTTCTAAAAATAACCATTCAGCAAGGGAGAGAAAGACCTCTGTCTCGTCTTTTATTTTTCCTGTATCATATGATTAAGAATTGCATTTTTATTCTGTTGAATTTTTTCATGATTATAAAACAATGCACTACTGTTGCATTTAAGATAATGAATTAATTTGGTAAGAGATGAATCCCCTTGGGTTCTAGTTGGTCCTCAGAGATTAAAAGGGCTAGGGGCAGCTGGACTTATCTCTTAATAGGTATGCCAATTACGGCCGAGACTCCAGGCCTGACACCAGGTGCACAAACAGCCCGTATGCTGTAGGTCCGGTTGCATTCAAGAGAAGCAGTCAGGTTCATGAAAAGTACCGTTTATTCTTATGCAACATCTACAGGTTCTCTGAGCTTGCCTACGGTAAATGCACAATCTGCAGGTTGGCTACATGGCACGACACACAAAAAATGATTGCAGTCATGCACACTTAGCCGAGGGCCCAAATCTTACCAAAAGGCATCCCTTCTGGGAGGGGTGAGGAGCACAGACCCGTTGATCTGTCCCTCTGATTTGGTATCACATTATCGTCCCTCCGAGTTAGATACAAACTCGGGGTAGTGTTTATCTAAGTGTGTATGTGTGAGTGGGTGGGAGTGTGGTCAAGCCATTGTTTCTTGAGTAGTGACACAGCACATTCCTTGGGGCAAGGGGTGCGCTGTTCGTGGGAGAAGAGGAAGAATGAGAGATAAGGTCCACAGAGTTCTGCAAAACAGTCCTTGAGAGAAGGGGAAGAGCAGGAGATAAATCTGCATAGTCATGTCAAACGTTCCTTGAGAAAAGTGGAAGAACAGGACCGTGCAGCCTCCACCTCGCTTTGCATTCCTCTTTGGTGCCATGGCAACACAAATCGCTGGATCTCCATCCCGTCCTGTGTTTGTTCTGGGCACCATGTGTTAAGGAAATGTGTGTTTTGCAGGTTTTTCCGCTGTTTTGCTTTTCCCACACTTCCAACAACTACTTTATACGTTATTTTGTAAGTGAATAATATTTGAAGTTCCAGCACTGGCTTCCATTACTGCTGGCTACTGTGGTGGATGGCATATTTCTATATGGACCCAGTAAGGAAGAATAACTAAGGAGTAGGTGACTTCATAGTTGGTCTTCAATCTTTCAGGGAGGAGGTGATGACCTCAGATATCCTTTTCTTCAAGCTGAGCGTGACCTCCTTAGGAGCTAAACCACACCAGTGTAAATATAAGGTCTCTCTGCAGCTGCAAGGCACAATGCCCTGGACCTTCAGGCTGCCTTTGGCTTACTTGGATGGCTAGGAAACATTTTGGTATGAATTTCAAATGGTTGACTACGTGAAAATTCAGCTGAATGGTAGTCAGCATCCTTGAAGCTGACTCTGGATTTAAATGTGGAGGACAGCAGTTTGCCTGGGCTGCAGGTTGCTAGACCCTGACTAGCAGCCTCCCTGCTCCCGGCAGTGCCAGCTGCTGTCCTGCTTTGCTTTAGGGTGGGTTTTTTCCTTTAATGAGGAAAGGGACCATGGCAAAAACTATCTTTCTGAGACAGTTTACCTAAGCTGTATTCTTTGGCATTTCTAATGGAAAATGCATGTTTCATGGACTGAGTGCAGGAGGACTTGCTCACAGCTTTACAGCAATAATGGCAGGTATGAACTGGTACATTTTTTGTACTGATTAGTTACATCTGGAAAGAAAAACTATTTTGTTGGTGGTGCCTCCTCTTCAGGACTTTCATGGTTAATTAAGACCCAAACGCCTCATATCTCTTATGTGATGCTACATGTCTGGGTTAGCTTCTGGGTCCCAAAGATGTGGGTTTGACTTTGAGTGCTTTGTTCATATTTATACTGGTAGTATCCTGAGAATCCTAATTTCCCTATGTTGATATGTTCTTACCAGCTTTAAAAAGCAGCTAAGATTTTAATGCTGCAATAGGACATTTGGGATAAGACTTAGTACTTCATATAGCACCTCATGGTAGCACCAGGCCAGACAGTCTAATAGGTCTTTTTAATGCAGATACTCTCACTAAAACCAGGTGAAGTTGCAGAGTCACATTGCAGGTGCCAAGAGTAACTGTAGTAAACGCAAATTCAAAGACCAGAAGTCTGAATTTTTATCTCAGTATTGCCATGGGGTGTCTGGACCCAGTTTCTCTGCTGTCCTCTTCCTACTGTAATCTATCACTCACTTTCTGTGCTCTATATTCTTACAGAGTAATGCTTAAATTCACATTTATGCCCTTTCACAAGGATCAGTGGGTATTTTGCACTGATGTGAGTAGCAGATGCCAAATGATCATTCAAGATAATGGTTTATCAGCAGTTCCTTCCCTTAAAAATCAATTATGGAAGTGGGGAGAGTGTTATGTTCTTTAGAGTGTTTCAATTAACATAGGTCTCTGAAGGTTAAAGGCATTGTCTTGGACTTATCTGAAAGAGTATGGAACTGGTGCAGATCTTGAAAACAGGTGTCAAGCATTTACTGTAATGTACTCAATTTTTGCACAGGCATTTAATGAAAAACATGCAATTTTTTTTTTTTTTTATTAAGCAGTGTCCTTTTTCAGTAACAGATGGTACATGCAATTGTGTAAGTCCTTGGTACATGAGCTTCTCTATGTGCCAGGAGCATATAGGTGTAAGGCATTTTACCACTTGCTGCCATGTTGGCCAGATAATGAGTGTATTTCCAATAAACCAAGCTCCCATAGAAATTTACGTGTACGTTGATTTTGTTAAGAAACAGTTTGGCTTAGACATTAACTGTCTCATTTTAATAATACTGTTCATCATTTTGTGTTGATACTGACAAGAATTGTTCTTTAAAGACTCTCATGGTTTGAGCCCAGAGGGCAACTAAGCACCACACAGCAGTTCGCTCACTCCTTCCTCCCCAGCACTGGGAAGGAGAAAAATTAATCAAAAGGCTCAGGAACCAAGATAAGGACAGTGAGGGGTGGCTCACCCATTTCAGTCACAGTCAAGAGACAGGCTCATTAAGGGAAGAAAAAAGGACTTCACATTTTTTTCAAATTCATATTCAAAACACTAATGACAACAACACTCAGGCCACAACAACCCCCAGCAGCGCTACAGGCTTGGGGAGGAGTGGCTGGAGAGCTGCCAGTCAGAGAGGGACCTGGGGGTGTTGATTGACAGCCGGCTGAACATGAGCCAGCAGTGTGCCCAGGTGGCCAAGAAGGCCAATGGTATCCTGGCTTGTATCAGAAATAGCGTGGCCAGCAGGGACAGGGAAGTGATCTTACCCCTGTACTCAGCACTGGTGAGGCCGCACCTCGATTCCTGTGTTCAGTTTTGGGCCCCTCACTACAAAAAGGACATTGAATGACTCGAGCGTGTCCAAAGAAGGGCAACGAAGCTGGTGAAGGGTCTGGAGCACATGTCGTATGAGGAGTGGCTGAGGGAACTGGGGGTGTTTAGTCTGGAGAAGAGGAGGCTGAGGGGAGACCTCATCGCCCTCTACAGCTACCTGAAAGGAGGTTGCAGAGAGCTGGGGATGAGTCTCTTTAACCAAGTAACAAGCAACAGGACAAGAGGGAATGGCCTCAAGTTGCACCAGGGAAGGGTTAGACTGGATACTAGGAAGTATTTCTTTATCGAACGGGTTGTTAGGCGTTGGAATGGGCTGCCCAGGGCAGTGGTGGAGTCCCCATCCCTGGAGGTGTTTAAGAGTCGGGTTGACATAACGCTTACGGATGTGGTGTAGTTGGGAGCTGTCAGTGCTAGGTTAACGGTTGGACTAGGTGATCTTCAAGGTCCTTTCCAACCTAGATGATTCTGTGATTCTGTGACAGAACAGAACAGTGAGAATCATTACCATATCTTTAAAAAAACATCTCCCCCCACCCCTCCTTTTTTTTCGGGCTCAATTTTGTTCTGATATCTCTACCTCCACTCCCAGCAGTGCAGGGGCAGGGGGTGGGGGGTATGGTCAGTCCACCACTTCTTGCAAGAGGAGGATGGGGGAAACACTGTCTCCATTCTTCCCCTGCTCCACCTGGCATCCCTCTCACAGGAGACAGTCCTCCACAAACTCTCTCTGCCGCGAGTCCTCCCCATGGGATGCATTATTCTTGACATGGTACACGTGTTGCAGTCCTCCGAGCACCAAACTACAACAGTGTGGACTTCTTCTTCCCACAGAGTCCTGGGGGTCCTCCACAGGCAATTCTCTGCTCCTCCACTGACCTCCATGGGTGGCAAGGTGGGTCAGCCCTGCCATCTCACCTCAGGATGCAGAGGGGGGTCTCTGCTGCGGTGCACCTCCCCCCCCTTCCTCCTTCTTCCTTCCAGTGACCTCAGTGTTCACAGAAGGATGCTTCCCATAACGCCTTCTCACAAGTCCCAACCCCCTCTCACGTTTCCCTTCTTAAAAACATTATTGTAGAAGCACAGCCACCATCATTAATTGGCCTGGTCTTGGCCAGAGGTGGGTCCGACTTGGAGCTGGGGGAGCTTTCAGGAAGCTTCTCGCAGGGGCCACTGCTGTAACTCCCTCCCCTGCTACCAAAAACCCCGCCACACAACCACAGCATAAAGAATTACTTCGAGGCCAAAGATTACTTAGAAAATACCAGTATCTCAATATGCAGAGGAACAGCAGAGTCTTGTTCAACTATTATAAGTATCTTAGAAAGTAATCTCTTTAGATTACGATTACAATTACAGGAATGTATCTTTTCTTCTTTTTTGCATGCATATTGAGGAGAAAGGTCCTAAAAACTACAGTTCAGATAGACACCTTCAGAAATAAACCAGTCTCTTCATTCTTGTTCATGTTATGATTTTCAGTGATGAAGTTTTAGGTTGATGTATTTTCTTTTTCTACCTGTTTTTTCAGAGCAATTTTTTTTCCTTCTTTCTCTGGAGGTTAGTGGGTGTTACCTGGTGAAGGTGCTGTTGAAATTGTGCAGAACATTAGAAGTCAAAATCAGCTTTGCTTTGTACCTTCTGCCTCCACCCAAAGTCAGAAGTGGCAGTTGAAGTTAGCCCTTGGGATTCTCGTTTGCTCTTAATATCAGGAGCATTTACAAGGTTAGCTTTTATTAAAGCTAATCAATGTGAAGCTAGATGGGTGCTGAACATTTTGCAGTTTTGCCATACATAGTAACTGCATCATCCTGATCAGAAATGGAACTGTGTAAATATTACCATTCATTGAGATATAAGATGCTAAAATTCTTAAGCCATTGAAGAAATAGAGCCTTACTGCACCTCTATTTAACATGTCTCTGATTCTGTGCTTTGGGGGCATTGTCCCCTAAATCTAATATCACACAACAAGAAATGAAACATTGCTGCTGAATGAAATAGTGTCAAGCCCCTCCAGTTTAAAAGCAGCTAATACAAACATTTCAAAAAAGCATACTGCATCATCAGATTTAATCCTATATTCAGAAGTGTAACTGACCTTTCAGCTCTTTAACTCTGAGGTTAGACAGTTCAGGTAGACCTTCCTGTAAAGTCCTAGAAGTAGTATTACTTGCTTGAGAGAGCCTCCGACTGAAGCTGGCTTTGCCAACCAGATAAATGCAGCTGGGCCAAAATGCTCTGCCACATTTTAAAAAAATCTTGGCCCCAGGTGATATGTTTTCACCTTAAAATGTTAATCTTCTTTTTTGGCATCTTTCTAACAAAGATAACAGTTTTATTGAAGATGTCTACAGCCACCATATCCTAGTGTATTTCTAGGATTGGGTTTTTTGTGCTGTACTTCCATTAAGTAATAATTATTGTTGTAATCTTTGCTGCAAATTATATTTGTGTTTGTTTGGTTTGGATTTTTTTTTTAATTTTAAGATTATTTTAAAACTGTTTTCATAGAATCACAATGTTTCTGAAACACATTCTTGTTTAAGCAAGGCTTGTTTCAATTTGGTTTAAATAGTCATAACTAAGTTGGTTTAAAATCACATCACATATTATAAACAGTGCAGATGCTTATGATAGACAGACGCTTCTTACAGGTAGATAATCCATTTGATGTTAGTTTGGAAAGCTCGCTGCAGACAGGGAAGAAGAGAAGAAAGGTCTAGACCTTTCCTTTTATACTCAAAGAAGACCCCAAAAACTCAGAAATGTTTTCGTACAGCCCTTGCTCATTGTTCGGTGGGCCACATCTTTTGCAGTCTGGGAGAGAGGTAGCTTCAGCAAGGAACAAGAACAAATGCAACGCAAATAGTAACCATCCTAATCAAAAAGTGGGTTTAGGTTCTCTCCAACTGCCAGATTTCAACTGATGTGGAAATGGTATAGCATAATTTATTTCACTGGAGATATATTCTCACTGAACTTTAGCTGGGAATTGAAGTCTCAGATTCTAAAACCTCTCTTTACTGACTGTTTATGCTCTATCAATATCATTAAGAGGAAGAAATGTGAATTGACAAGAGTTGAAGGTAAATTAAGGTCAAGTCCTAGGGTAACTCATCGCTGTAGTGAGTAGCAAGCTTTTATATATATCATTAAAAAGTAATAAAGGCTCTGAAGTTGGCAGTTTCAGCAGGGAGAAATCTCCATGATTTGTCTTGCTTAAGTAGAGCTGAGTCCTTATGCCAAAACCAGAAGAAAATAGTCCCATTCCTTGAAAGTGAAAACAACATAGTTGTAGAAAAATAATCTGACTCTTTTTTTTTTTACTTTTGGCCTTTAAATTTATTTCAGTCACGATTTTGTGGCTCTTAATTAAGCAAGACTTTCATAAATTTGTAGAGATAGTCTTTCCATGGCATAAATTAAACCCCAGTCAAATGTGCTTGCATGTGTAACAAATTGTTACTACAACCAGATCATGCAGTAACAACTATTTTATGTGTAATCATTTTTCATTTTTTGGTGCATTTTTTTAAAAATGGACTTTACCATGTGTTTCATCATGCTTTTAGAAAAGGTGTCTGTTTAAAGACATTAAGGAGTCTTTTTTGCTACATGTGTGGAAAAGCAATCCAAGTAAGTTTTTTTGTTCTTTTATATAGTATAATTGTAAATGGTTTAGGGAAAAAAAAAAAAAAAGGGCCATCTTTTTACTGTGTTTGCATAGCACCATGCCCAGAGATGTATTTTTGGCTCTTATGTTTTGTCATAATACTATATAAAATGTTAGGTCATAGAAAGTCAAGACACTTGAAGTATCAGTGGCCATGACAACCTTCCCTCTTGGGGGTGCAGTACAAGGTCTTTGACTGTGTGACAGTGTATGCTGCAAGTGACTGGATGGAATGTTAGTGTATATAGTAAAAATAATTATGACTTCATTAAAGACTACTTTTTCCAGGTTATGCAACAAATTAGCAGCAAACTGTAATTCAGGAAGTTAGTTGTAAGTGCTATACTTGTTCCATCAAGCAGTAGGTAAAGAGACTGCTGTGCAAGCAAGGGCTATTAAAAGGGGCATATTTTGTGGATTTTTTTTCTTTATTTCTTTTTTCCCTTTTCTCCTTCTCACATTCTGCTTCCTTTTCTTCCTTTCCTCACATTCTTCTTCTTATTTTTCTATTTTTCTTCTTTTTTGTTTTTTTTTGTTTTCTGCTCTTGATCATCCTCTGTACTTAGCGCACACTTCATGGCTGAAATCAAGTAGGCAATTTTGTGCATATTGACTTAGGTCTTGGGGAGGGGGGCTATGAATCACCTGAAGTGGCCTTTCTGTTGCTGGGCTCCTGAAGCTGAGAATAATTGAGAATAACATGAAGTCAGAAACTGATAAATTTGCTGCAGTTACAACTGAAAATGTAATTAATACTGCTTTCATATATATAGTGCTGCATAAAGTTAATATTAAAGGTGTGAGTTTTTCAGGTGAATGGCTGTAATGGTAGGTCTTGTAGCTAAAGCCATACAGTAGCTTCTATAGTTTTAATTGTATCTGGGAGTCAAAAGAAGACCTTTTGTCCATCACTATTAACATTTGAAATACACCTGTGAATTTGAAACAGAAGTCTGGGTTAAAAACCAGTAACCTCTTTTTTGAAATTTGCTTGGGAGGTGCGCATGTTTTTTGACTCCATTTGAGTTGTATCATCTTTAGCTGCTTAATTCTCTTGTGCTACACACCCTTCATTAGTTTGGAAATAAAATACAATATATTTTCTGAAGGGACCTGAGGACGTGTGGAGTTCACCAAGGCTATATTTAGATGAGCGATCTGTCGAGCACCTTTGGTAGTCAGAAATGCAGCTAGAAATGGCTCAGTAAAACTGAAGCTCCTGTCACTGCTGTAGTGGGGAAAAAAATTCTTTAAGCAGGAGTGCTTTAAAGGGTGTCCAGAGGTGTTTATGATCATGTATTCTTGACAATCTATAAATACTAGATTAAAAGAATATGAGGAACTGTAATTAGCAAACATAAAAAAATTAAGGTTTTCCACAGTCTCATAGAGTTGTTATTAAAATAAATTAAACCATGGTTTTGTAGCACTCAGTTTAGATATTAATGAATATGGTTGGGAAACAACATTATGAAGAATTTAATCTTTATGCAGGATACAGTTTTGTGGTAGGACAGTTTCCGCAGATTGCACAGTAGAACTAAAACAAAGTAAAAAAAATTGTTAAATGAATACTGCCCATTCTGTACAGTGAATGGGAAAATTATAATGAAGCTGCAACTAGCACGGAAATAGTAAAAGTTTATATATCTTAATGCATATATACAGAGAGCCAAATTAAAGTTACATAGTAATTTAGTGTCATTTCTGTATTTTTGATTGTCTTTATAAATCCTTCATTATCTTTAAAACAATTTTAGGCATGCAGTTTTATCTCTTTTTGTATCTGTAAAATGCAGAGTTATGTAGACAGTATTTCAGAAATAAATACATAGACAGTATTGTAGAAATAATTATAGATTTTAAATAACTGATTAGGAATAAAAATTATAGATAGAATTAATTATGGTTAGATTATATTACAATCAATTCATAAATATTAATTCAGTTTAAATTTTTAAAATATATATCCTGTCAAAGAATAAATATCTTCAATTTAAGACAATTGTTTGATTACTTCTCTGAAGCTTAAGGAATTTTTACTTTTCATTTGAACAATAAGAACAAAGCTAGCCTGGATTTTTTATAGAGTCATTTGCGAATGAAATAGGAAAAACTTGTATCCAGCCAACATTAATAATTTTATAGCTTCTGAGGTCCGCTTGCTCAGTGTGAAACCATTTTCTGAGCAAAAAAGAGCATCTTACATAAACTACTTGTTTTGTACGCTCTTCATATAGCTGCATTTCTGGTAGATGGGAGAGTTCCTTCTCATTAATACACAGCTAACAGTTAACAAGTTAAGAGTTAATGGTTAGTTAGCTTGTGCCTGTATCCTTAGAGGCATCTAGGCGTGACAGCAGTGTAAAATGCTGTGGATTGACAGGCAGTGGCCTCTGTATTTGAATGCAAATATTAGGCACTGGCTTTCAAATGGCAGGAGGAGATTAGTGTAAAAAACATCCTTCCTTTTCTAAGGATCTGGTGACATCTGCTTTTGGGAGGAAACCAGTGCAAGAACGTGCTGTTCTTGCTCTGTTGGGGTATCAAAGACCTGGGGACTCCTTTCCCTGAGTCCACATGTGGTGGCCCTCTCTGCTGGGAAAGAGTATAGTGGGACATTTGCCCTTGTTCCCCAGTAACAGGCTTGGAGAGCAGGGGACAAGATGGTAATGCACCGTGGACCATGACAATTAATGAAGTTGTGTGTGCTGTATTTCATGTTTTCCTGTATGTTTGACTTCACACCTGCATTACAGACTAGTTACTTCTGTATTTTAAGAAAATCTTCTTCTAGCATATAGTATGTAAGCATGTGAAAGGTGAGCATGGACTGCACTACTTTAATTTGAACGGGTGATGTATGTCTCTGATTTTGGTTTTGAACTGTGGGACATGTGACTGCTGTGTTTCTTTCTCTTTGGCACTGATACATAGCTGCAAGTCCGTGACACTCCACCTCTATCTGTGATAGAGCTATCACTTCTAATATTACATTTTGTCAGGATTACCACCTTTTAGTGTGGCTTTTCTGAGACACTTCTGAGAAAGTTCTAGTATTGAATTTTTTAATTTCCAAGACAGTCCTGTGGACTTTAAAGTCTTTTTTTTTTTTTTTTTTTTAACTATAAACTCAGCTGTACTAGCAAGAAAGAAACCTGTCTCATATACTAAGAAAAACATTCACCTGGAAGGCAAAAATGAGAAAAGGATAAATACAGAAGTATATTGAGTTCCTATGCTTTGTGGTGCTAAAGGTTTTATTATTGCTTGAAAGGAGTAGCCTTGTCTTTTAGGAACTATTGTTTTCAGCTAATTTATTGAATTATTCACTGACATTTTTCTAAGTATTTCAGTATGGCTCAGGAAGCTCATTAAACAGCCTATAACCACTGTTAGGGTACAACAGTGGAAAAAAACCTGCTCATAATGAAGTTATATTGACTGATGGGAAGTCAGTATACTTCTCTGCTAATGATTCTAACATGATAATGCAAAATACCCAGTAGTTCTTAAAGGAGGGTAGAATTTCCATTTTTTCTTATGTTTTATAGCTGCTTGGGAACACCCTTAGAAGAATTTACCTGTATTTTAACTCTTGTCTGAAATCTTTTTTTCTATCTCATTGAATGCTTATGACAAAGCCACACAGTGAGTTTAAAATACAGATGATTTATTAATGATCAGGTAACAACCTCTATTTAAAAGTTGCTAAACCTTTTTCATGGTGAGAGTGATAATGTTGAAGTTGCATATCTTTATAGAGATATACAAGAGTGCTGCACATAGCAATACCGTGTAAATCACACGTTATCTATTCTGAAACATTCAGGCAAAATTGCCTGTGAAAATGATGTGGTTTTAACTGCAATTTACCTAAAAATTGGTGGAAAATTGTTGATAAAATAAGGCTATCTGAAACTGAAAATTGGCTTCTGGTTGTCCCTGCCTGTCTTCTCACAGTTTTGATGGTATGAATCATCTGTTATTGAACAATATTTGCTTCAGAAACTTCCAGTGCCTACCTACCCTCTTTACTTCGTAACTGCACGTGCAGCACTGCACTGCATAGGAGATACATCACACTCTCAGGCCTGGGGTATTAATTTTCAACCTCGGTGGGCCAGGTTCCATTTTTACAATGTACAGAGCTCTAGACCAAGAGCTGTCATACCTTACTGGGTTCTATCTACATGTTTCTTCAGGTAAACTATTTTCTTGCGACATGTATAACTCCTGTGAACCATGCAAAGTTGTGAGGGAGATCTGGGACCTCTATCACTGATCGTCTCACAAGACAACAATTTTGTCTGAAAGCTAATGCAAAAGAGAGAGAACAGAGCTGACCTGCTGCTCTGGTGAGGAACTGACGAGCTGTATTCTGTATAAATGGAGCTTATGGAGGTCACTCTGAGCCTTGCAAATAGTGAATTACAATAGTGAAGCTGAGAAATAGCAGACTATTAAATCATGGTCTCAAGACTTTCTTGCCAAATAGACACCTCAGCTTGAAAGCACTCCACAGTTGATTAAAGTGCTCTGCTCAGTGCTGTGTTAGAGAGGCTATGTAAAAGCAGATACTTTTTCCAGAAAACAAAGCAGAATTTAAAGCCTCTTCAGTGCTAGGAGTCCAGTGTCGCCATTATCTAAGTCAGAAAGTTTTTGCAAGGTGAGAACAAGACTGATTTTGTTTGGTATAAAGAAAATAGAAGTTAAGACAAAAAGTCTACACTGTAAAGAAACAACAAAAGACTTGGCTGTCTTGGCTTTTATGTCATCAACTGTCACATAGCTGATAGGCAGAGGACTTTCTGCATAGAATATGGTCATGAAGTTAATTTCTGTTTTGCAGAAAGTGGTAGGAACAAATTTAAGTTGTGATTTTGATTTCCTACTTTAAGAAGGCACAATGGTTCTAATTCTTAACACTGCTACAAAAGAAATGTGAAAAAATACAAAGTATGTACAGGAAAAAATTGGAAAAATAGTCTTATAAGTTGAACTGGTGCTTACATGTTTAAAGAAATTGCTTCAGGATGATACAGGATTCTATGAAGCAACAGGTAGACATGTAACAAACCAATTAATGTAACCTAGGATAACATGAGATCTGTGAATATGTTTTTATGTTATTAAGGTCATTAAGTGACCTGTCTGAAGGTGGTTAACTATCTTAGCACTGGTAATGAGCTTAACAGAGTTTGATCTTTAAGTCACCAGCTTGTATCAAGATGAACTGTGTAGGTGGAGCTAATAGTAATGATGTCCTTGGTCTGCTGCAAAGCATTTGGCTATCCTGCTTATCCTTACTCAGAGAAATGATAAAAGAAAACCGACCACATATGGGGAATTAATTAGTCTTTTAATTTCCAGGGGTGTTGCTGTGAACACAGAGTGAGATAGTAGCTTATAAACAAGTTTCTGCTGTTACCAGTCTGGGTGTATCTAGACTGTTGTAGGGATTCTTCCCACTGAAAAAGCAGTCTCTGTAAAAGTTTATTTGAGTCTTTGACTTAAAAGGAACAAAGTGTTGTTTCTTATGGGCCTGTTTGATAGCTCCTTGTGATTGTGTGTTCTAGTGTGTCAAAAATGTTAGAAGTCGGTGGAGAGTTTTGCCTGTGCTGTGTTAAAAACGAAATCTGGTAATGTAGTATAATGTCCTGGCCCATTTGCTATTTGTGACATGAATTGTTTGTGTGATATATTAGTGTTCAATTATATCAATACCCTGATTCAACACCTACAGAACAAGAGCACTGTTTTTCAAGTTATCTTCCCCATGGGCCAGTTTCATAAATTGAAATTGCTTGCTAATGAACTTGTCTTCTTGTGGGTTTTTTTTTTTCAGCAATATTGTTTATAGATTCAAGGTTTCTTTGATATTCAAAGGATTGGTATTGTCAGGAAGCATGTGCTAATATTTTGTTTACACTGAAGAATTCCAATGGTATAGGTCTCTCTTGCATTTTCCACATAGACCTCCTGGTGTTTCTAACTGTTGATAGAATTGGCCCTGGCTGAATTAACTGGTGTGTGAGCCAGCACTTGCTAGACCTTCTTGGGAAAGTGTAAAGAACTCTACTAATTATTTTTGTTTCAGCAATCTGATTACACATTCTTTTTATTCCATTAAAATATACTATTTTAACTTTTGGAGAAGAATCCTGCACTGTCCATTCATCTGTAAAGTGTCTTGTTCATGGGAATAGCAAATTTGGGGATCAAAAATCCTGGTTTAGTATTTTGAGTTATATAGGAAGTATTCTTGCAACTAGAAAATGAATTGCCATTAAAGCTAATATAATTTAGGAAAATTAATCCAACCTGTATATTTAGTTACCTAAATACCCCAAAAAGTTTTAATTTAATACCTTAAATTAAAATAAAAATTTGTGGAGTTCAATGCCGATGAAACTGAAGCTATTCAGCTTTAAGTAATAAGATGCAATTAGAGACTTGCTAAATAGTAAAAAATTGGTACAGAATGCTAAGAGGAGAAAACTGTTACAAAGTTGTAACAAATTTTGTTACAAAGGCATCTTCTTACCTGTCGGATGGCAAAGGGAATATTTATTGTGACCCTCACTTTCCCATCAATCTTTTGCATTTGTGTAGCAAAGTGGAACTGTGGTGTTTACTTCAAGAACTGAAAACTGTATGGATTTACAAACTGGCCCAGAGTTTGCAGGTGTCTTCTGCAGGGCATGTAGTGCAACATGCAGCCTGGTAAGGCCTGTTGTGTAGGTGATGCTTCAGAGTTACTTAGTGGGTAGACAGCCAGCTGCTTTGGACACTGGCATTATCTAAAGGTTCTTTCTAACGTACTCTAGGATTGAAAATACTCCAAAAACTATAGTGGAGTTGTGAGATTTCAAATATGTCATGGGGAAGGTTTTTTGGACTAGTAACTTTAGGTTAGCATTTTTTCAGTTTTACTTACAACCTGTGTGATGCTATCTTTATTTGGGAGGAAATATGTATAGTCTGATGAGTGGCTATTGAACTGGTATATGTTAGGCTACCTGGTTAATCGCTGATCACAATAAACACAAAACGCCACCAAGGATCAGGGAAAGATCAGAGGAATGGTGATGGGCAGAGGAACCCCTGTAACCTAGTGTGTAGCATACTGAATCAGGGACTTGGCATCAAAAACCACCAAATAAAATCAAAGACTATCAGGTGAACAGTTGGACCATTGTACTCAGTGCAGAAATTAACATGATTTATGGAAAAAAACTCACCCCACAAATTGAGGGAGGTCCTCCTCATGGTTTGAACTGACAGCAGAGAAATCCTTTAGTTTTCGGGGGGAATTCTTGCACAACTTAGTCCATTATCAGTCTGTGTCTGTTCCAAAGATAGTCGTTTCTCTGACCCAGAGGCTCCCCATCCACTGCATGCAAGAATAACAAGTATGAGCAAAATTACGCCTCTTGCAGGAAATCTGTGAAGCAAAACCTATTATCATGTGTTGCTAAGACCACTGCCAAGTGCTTAGCTGAAGGTGAGACTTCAGATGTTGAAATGCTCTTCCAGTTCAAGGTCTTGCAAAAATTCAGCTTTCTTTTGTTGCCAGAAAGATCTCTTCCACCATTAAAATAAACACAGCAAACTAGGCAGTGAAGTTGAGCTAAATGGATGGTATAAAAAACCCCAGTTTGTACTATTTCAGATTCCAAGTGTTACTGTAAATTTCATCTCATACTCAAAGGAAAAAGGTCTTATCTAATGGTTTGTTTGAATTTACTTCCTGTGCAAATACAGGAAGCACTTTGGTAATTTCTCTTCACATAAGTCCTAACATTAGTACTGCAGAAAGACTATTAGAATCAAGCACATCTTTTCTTCTTCTTACACAGTCAGCCAGTGCACAGATGGATTAATTTGAAGCAGAAATAAATGTTGAATCCATTCAGGATATTGAATATTTACTTGGGATGTAATCCTTGTCCAGTAGCTTTAGATACTGCTCAGATTAAAAAAAAATGGTTTGGGTCTGTCTGAGACTGAAGAAAAATAATAACTTGAAACTTGTTTTAGGTGGTTACTAAAGAGAGAGAAAGAGTTCAGTTAAGGACATGATAAAGCATTTTAACACATTATTTTCTCCTTTTAGGTCCAAGTTAATAAATAAATGATCGCTGCTTCTCCAACAAATACTCTGTTGAATGTAACTACTGTAATAACACAAGAAGATCCTGATCCTTGTCTAGAGCCCTAGGGATTTTTTGTAATAAAAATCCTTATTCCTGGGTCTGTGGCAACACACCCCTTTCTTATTTAGTTTCTACTTAATAGAATTATTTTAATTCAGCTGGTGCCTATCTAGAAACCCTAATTTAGTTACAAAATGAAAACTAGAGTGTGAAGCATGTGAAGGATTCAGCTCTGCAGAATACCCTCCCATAGCTTTAAGACTGCTGTGTCAGCATTATTAATCACAAAAGATCCTCCTGAAAGCATGAGCAACACACCTTTCTGTTGGCAGGGGTGACTGGGTTGTGTCCTTGGTGCTGCAAGTGTCAGGGCAGGCTGCTGAGAGCTAGCGTTGACTTTCAGCTAGCCAAATTCAAACCAATCCTTTCTCACTACCTGAGGCATTTTGATGCCGGGTGCAGAGGTGGATTCAGCTCTGTATTGAACTGTAAGTGAAGTACAGACCTCAGTTTATAAAGAGAGGTAAAATTTACACCAAGAAGAAATTGGTCAAATCTCTTCCAAGTAAAAGTGCTAGAAATTTTCCCTCCTGTCCAGCTTAGCTGAAATGTAGACATCACTGTAAGGATAATTGTGCATACTGTCTTAACTTGCTGGAGATTTTTCTTGTATTGTTGCCTTACCTGAAAACCACATGTTGACTGTCATTTTCCACACTCTCCAGCTCCCTCTTCCCTCCTCCCTCATGTTCAAACCTCATGGTCTGGTATTTTTTATGCTGGTGAGTATGAGCTGCACAGCTCCATGCTTACATTGCTGTTTCAGGTATTCTTTTCCATTTTGGATTTGTGTAGCTGAAAAATCTCTGCATGCATTGGTATTTCTTTTGCTCCATGTAAGTTGTTTTATTCTTGTTTCTAGCAAATTCTCTTTAGTTTTCTGATTCTGCACTGTTTAATTTTCATCATTCATTAGTTTGGTACTAGTGGCTTTTCTTTATCTTTTTTTTTTCTGCAGCTTTGAATATTGTTTTTATTGCATTTACAGTTCTATTCCGTGTGGTTTTCACCTGTACTTTTCAGTAGATGTCTCTTTCAGAAGTAGTAAAATTTCACCTTGTATTTCTTTGAAACAGTATTATTGACAACATTACTGATAGTTTGAGATTTGTAAAATGGCATTATAGGTTTAAGAAGTATTGTAGAACTATCCTTGACCTAGCTTGAGACATTGCTTAGGGAACTGACAAAGACAATACTTGAGTTTTTTAGCATCTGAAGAAAGAATGTTATAGTGATCTTCTTTGAACTGCTTGTTTTCTCCAGAAGTGGGGCTAAAGTGCAGTCACAATCCATAGGGGAGAAAAAGAGAAGAGAGGAAATAGCAATAAATCCTACGCAAAAGGATATGTACTTTGTTTCATTTTGCATCTAAGAGTCTGACCTGTCCCATTTCCTGATCCTCTAGATCCCTGGTTGGTTTGTACCTCTTGCACCTTCAAGATGACTTCCTGCTTTTCTCTTCCTCTTTTTCTCTCTCTTCCCCTGTTTTTTCTTTCTTTTTCTTTTTCTTTTTCTTTTTCTTTTTCTTTTTCTTTTTCTTTTTCTTTTTCTTTTTCTTTTTCTTTTTCTTTTTCTTTTTCTTTTTCTTTTTCTTTTTCTTTTTCTTTTTCTTTTTCTTTTTCTTTTTCTTTTTCTTTTTCTTTTTCTTTTTCTTTTTCTTTTCCTTTTTCCTTTTTCCTTTTTCTTTTTCTTTTTTCCTTTTTCTTTTTCTTGGGCTTCCATGCAGGAAAAGCATAGCAATGTCTGGCAGGTCAGCTATTAGCAACGATGACCTGAAACCTCTAAGCCTTTCAGATCACATCTCTGCTATGTCAGGGGGACTGAGGATATCAATCAGTGCATGTGAAATCTTTGCAAAGTCGTGTGGTTGACAGCACCTAGATCATGACCAGCAGCAGTCTCTCCCTCTAAGCTAATGTACTTCAGCCATTCTGGGACCTTTTCTTGGCGGAGATTATTAACCCTGGATAATTATGTCATTGTATGAGCAGGTAGTCTCTAAAAGTAAGCTTGAAACCAAACACATTTTCCTTTCTAGGGTTAAAAAGGATGTCAAATTTAACACTGAAGTGAAAGCGTAGTGTACACACATCAACTCTGCAAAAGGTGAACCCATGGAGAATTGTTTTCATGCACAGTCTGCAGATGCTTTTTAATTATCTGTTACAGAATGACATTTAAGCATCTACTGCTGTTTTTAGTTTTTGTTTTATAGCTACTCTCTGAAAGTCTTTATATAGCCCTTAGTTGTAAAAAACCTTTCAGTTTAGTAGTGTTAGATGTTAGCAGCATGATGAACTTGCAATAAATCAGTGGCATGTCCAAGAAGAAAAAAACTTCACCACCATCTGTAACAAGAAGAGACCTGTGTCCTGGTTATGAAACACAGCTCAAAGATAGCATTCACTGAGTCATAGCTCTACCACAGTTCATATAGCGGATGTAGGTGAAGCTAAACTGTGTACAGAGATAAATCTTACCATTTTTCAAATGAAGGGTTAGCTCAACATACGTACAAATGCAGCACCTTGCAAAATGAAGCTGGAGCATGGTTCATCCTGAACAGTCTTCAGACAAACAGTACCTTTTTGCATGTCTCTAGTAGCTGTGGCAGACAATAGCATAGTATGTTCTGTATCTTTAAAATAATAAGTGTAGAGCTTCACATAATGGTGGCATTCTCCAAGAAAAGATCTTCTGTATCATCATCCTGAATATCAAAGAATAGTTAATGACATATCCCTGGTGCTGATAGTAGCTGGCTAAATTGACAACAGCAATTACAGGCTGTACAGCCTTATGTGATTTAGAGTTTAATGAACACAGAGTTATTTTAAGGAACTGTCTGTACACAGTTTCCTGGTAATGGTGCCCATGTAAAGAAGGGAGGAAACTATCTAGTTCCAATGTAAAAAGAAGAGACAGCATTCTACTGGAAACCTTTTTTTAAATTTTTTAAAAATCATTAAGAATATATAGTGAATACACACTGAATTTATTTTTCATCTCAAAGTGTAAATAGAGATCCTGAATAAAGGAAGAAACACTATAATTACACACATGTTTTGCAAAGGGGAGTAGTAATATTCCCCTTTCTCTGAGAAACTAATATACAGACACATGAAATAATGTGCCCAAAGCAATGCAGCAGTGGTGACTGGCTGAGACTTGAGACAGGTATTCAAATTTTTCGCTGGAACTTTACAGTAGCTTTCCTGAATTTCCTCTATGTGCACATTATATATGTAAACCAAACAAGTATAATGACATAATATTGTCAGCTAAGGTTGCTTGTTACAATATAAGTTTATTGCCTCATGCACATATAAAAGTTTAAGACATAACATTTAATATATATGTTTGCATGTTAATTTCTTCTTCATTGTCTGTAAAAGTTCTCTATTGAGTTCTGATTTGGTAAAAAGCATTCTCTCATGTGTCTTTGCAACTCTATATTTGACACAGATCATGTATAAATATGGTAAAACTCTGCAGCCAAACAATCCGAGGCTTTCAGTATATCTTTTCCTTTTGGCTCATCAGAATAACAAATTTCAGATCTTTGTGCAGGAGCTTCAGTGTTTGTGATTTCTATTTCTTTAGTTTCACTCCTGCTGCACATGCATTGTTCATCAGAGGTGTAGTTAGTAAAGTATTTCAATACCTGGGATCACTGACAGGTAGTTCATCTTTTTATACAGATATTTAAGGGAGAGAGACCTCTGAGAGGGTGGGAGAGAAGCATCTGCAGTACAAAGAAGCTGGGATTTGAAGAGGGAAATACAAGCATGTGTAATGGCTGAGAAGACCATTGGGTAACCTGCAGACAGTAAAAAAGCTGCAGGAGAAACTTGGGGGGAAAGAGTAGAGTTCAACAGTCATTAGACCTTGGATTATTATTTTACTGTAGGCTAGTGGTACAATATGGCCAGATAAGGGAGCTGCCTATAGCTGAAAATGGGGCTGAATGTCAAATACTCTTATAGTATCTGCTATCTTGTATCTTTTATAGAGACATCTTTCAAAAATGCCCTGTGCCTCCTAGTTGGAGTAAGAAGAGGTTGGGCAGCAATTACTTCTTCCGCACAAAAACCATGTCAGGATCCATTTTGTATCAGGACTGGGACTATTCCAAGATGCTTCAGAAGTTATCCGCAGAGACTGAGCCTTCTGTTCTTTCTTTCTCCTTGCATCCTGTTATTTTTGTTCAGGGCATTGTATAATGTCTCTCTTGTGACTCACGTCTTATCTGACATCTTCCTAAACAAAACTAGAACAGTCGTGGCTGACCTGATAGTAAATTGGACAAGCTAGTAATAAATGCTACTTGTGTGGGAAGTGAGAGCAAGATTGTTTGTGTAAGACTTAATTATGATACCTCAGAGAATGCCCCTCAAATCCAAACACTGGGGAGAAAGCCATGTCAGGATGGATACATGTCTGACAGCATACCTGGGACTTCTCTGCTCTTTAGCTGCCATTGAGAGTGCTTGCAGAAAAACAGAACCAAGTTGTGGTGAGGATAGTGGTTTTAAACCTTCTACTGTTATATTGTATTTCTTTTCTGAGGGAGAATTTTTTATAAAGCCTAAAATCATACAATTGTGATACAAAAGTCAAACAAATTTTGAATAAAGACACATTTTATTTCTGAGTTGTTGCAATAAACCTATATGCTGATTTCTGTGCAGTAATGGTTATCAGAGACATTGTACAAATCTCTACATGATGAATACTGTTTCCTCTCTGCAATCCCAATTTAGGTCTAACACAGGAGTAGGGTTTTTTTGTATGTGAAATTGATAACAGGTAGATTTTAAAGATAAAGTGTATGTCCGCTGCTTTGCTTGAATAAGTGTGTTTGCATGACCTAATGACCTTCCTTGGCATGAATTCACCATTTCTTCAAATAATTAGTGCTCTTTTAAGAAAAACAACAAAAAAGTTCACTCTTCACTGATTTGGTGGACCTGTCTTATCTCCCAGTGTTTTCAACAGGTATCACTACTGGAGAGTACAACTTTTTAAAAGGTAGTTGGTGTTTGGGATTTTTTGTGCATAATTTTGGATCCTAGCACTCTTTTTGCAGTTTTTTTCCAATGCCTACTCACAGTTTATAAATCAGTACAAGCTGATGTACTGTGCCTTTGAAACTTTATATTAACCTATTGTGCTTGATGATTATCATCCTCGAAGCAAGCAGATTTCTTCTTCTGCATGTATTTTGAGATGACGCTTCTGTAGCTCTGCACTGCAGTTGTGGCCTAGTGATGCCCTGCTGTCTTAAAAGCTGTTCTTCTCTAAATATTTCATTTGAGCCAAGGTAATTTAAGAAACTTGTGCCACTGGCTTTGCTACTGAAATTGGCCTAATGCGGAAGTCAGCTTAATGAGCCTGAAGACAAGAACTTAGGTCTGTTTTTGCATGCATTACATGTATGCAGCAGCTGCTCATCTGTCAGGAAATACCTTATATCCAAATCAGTGACACCTGCCAGTTGCACTGTATCAGAAAGCAATTAAAAGTTTAGCAATGACCCACACAGTGCAAATATTATCTTTCATCTCTTTAACAACATTTTTTTAATAGAAAAATTGTACTAAATATGTGCAGTGTAAGGATGTGTTTATGTGTTTGCACACTTTTTTTTGACATGCAGATATAAACCAAAGGAAAGTCCTGAGCAATTGCTACAGCAATAAGTAGTAATTTTATCTCATATTATATAAAACGTTACATGATTTGGTATGCTGCATTTCTGTGCATAGTGTTCAACTGGACTTTACTGGGAACAGAGTCTGAAGCTTAAATACAAATTTGTGGTCTGTTTTCTACCACAATCAGGATGCTCTTCATCAAAAGAGTATCCATCTGTGCTGATGGGTTTTACCACAGATTACCACAAACTACTGTTGCCTTCACAGCTTACAAGTTAATTGCATTGGACAAAATTTTGTTTCCACAGGAGAATGGCTTGATCTGTTCCCTTAATGGTAATTAATTTAGGAATGCAGATACATTGCTTATGATTTTCAAATGCAAATTTCACTTAAAAGTTTCTAACTTAAGTTTTAGAGTATTTACATATTCTGCAAGATGATGTGGACATTTGTTTTCTTTTTTGCCCAGAAAATCGGCTATCTAGGCACTCCATTTTCTAAACAAGTAAACTGTTCTTGTAGTAATTTTGCACGAATGATCACTTTAAATTCAGATCTTTACTTTCCCTACCAAAAGATTATTAAACTTCCCTGAGCTTTCTTTTGATGCTAATGCATCCTATTCTTGTTTTAGGCAGGGATCATCTAATATGTCCAATCTGGTAGGATGTACACAATCGGTACTTTACCGTATCTACTGTATATATAGTGATGTTTCCACTGTTTAGTTAGCCAAACAGTTCTTAAATTACAGAAATTTCATATACCTAAGAACAGGGTTGTAGTCCATAAACACAACTAGAAGCAGAGAAAAAGGACATAAGATGGTCATTACAGTGTGGACAGATATACTCTTCACTGGGTAAAAAATCGACTGGATGGCTCGGCCCAAGGAGTTGAGGTGAATGGAGTTAAATCCAGTTGGCGGCCGGTCACAAGTACTGTTCCCCAGGACTCAGTATTGGGCCCACTTCTGTTTAAAATCTTTATCAAAGATCTGGACATGGGGATCGAGTGCACCCTCAGCAGGTTTGCAGACAACATCGAGTTAGGTGGGAGTGTTGATCTACTTGAGGGTAGGAAGGCTTTACAGAAGGATCTGGACAGGCTGGATCGATGGGCCAGGGCCAGTTGTATGAGGTTCAACAAGGCTGAGTGCCAGGTCCTGCACTTGAGTCACAACAACTCTATCCAACACTACAAGCTTGGGGAAGAGTGAGTGGAAATCTGCCTGGTGGGAAAAGGACCTGAGGGTGTTGGTCAACAGCTGGTTGAACATAAGCCAGCAGCATGCCCAGATGCCCAATAGCATCCTGGCCTGCATCAGCAATAGCGTGGCCAGCAGGACTAGGGAAGTGACCGTCCCCCCTGTACTCGCCACTGGTGAGGCCGCACCTCGAATACTGTGTTCAGTTTTGGGCCCCCCACTACAAGAAAGACATTGACGTGCTGGAGCATGTCCAGAGAAGAGCAATGAGGCTGGTGAAGGGTCTAGAGAACAAGTCTTATGAGGAGTGGCTGAGGGAACTGTGGTTGTTCAGTCTGGAGAAAAGGAGGCTGAGGGGGGACCTCATCGCTGTCCACAACTACCTGAAAGGAGGTGGTAGTGGGCTGGGTGTCAGTCTCTTCTCCGAAATAAGAAGTGATAGGATGAGAGGAAATGGCCTCAAGTTGCGCCAGGGGAGGTTTTGATGGGATGTTAGGAAAAATTTCTTCATCAGAAGTGTTGTCAAGCATTGGAACAGGCTGCCCAGGGAAGTGACCTGCTTGAGTGACCATCCCTGGAGGTATTTAAAAGACATGTAGATGTGGCAGTTAGGGACATGGCTTAGTGGTGAACTTGGCAATGTTGGGTTTATGGTTGGACTTAACCTTAAGGGTCTTTTCCAACCTAAATGATTCTAAGATTCTGGCACAAAATTTGAAGCACAGATTTCAGCAGAATTTAATCACACTTACAGTCACTGTAGTAAAGCCTGTTTGACTTGTGGAACCTAAATCTTAGTTCCATAAATGACTTCAGCACAAGTCCCAGGAAAACTCAAACTTTTGAAGTCTGTATTTAAGCAACCGCTTCTCAGAAGGACCAACTGTTCCTGCCACTGTAGTGAAATTGTTATACTGCTTCGTGCTCCAGCTCTAGTGTATTAGATGCACCCTGGGAGGACTCTAGTTCAGGCCTTTGCCCCAGCTCCACCGCTGGGCAGTCCTCCTGAGGCAAAGGCTTCCCCTTATTTCCAGGATAAGCCTCTCGTGTTTCATCTTGTGCCGCTGTGCTCACGGGGCCATGCCATGCTCATAGCACCCTGGGTGCTGCTGCCCTCTGTTGCTGCCCAGGCATATGTCTGACCCTGACTGAGCTCACTACCAACCAGCACCCAGGGCTGTCCCGTAGAGCTGCTTCCCCAGGCAGCAAGTTCTCTGATAAAGATGATGAACAGCTGATGAGATTCCAGGGCAGACCCTTGAGGAAATCCAGTTGTTACCAGCCTATAGGTAGAGTATGAACCATTGGACATGACTCTGTGAGACTGATGATCCAGCCATTTTTTCATTCTTCTTGTTCATGCAGACTGTAGCAACCAGGCTGGAATGCTCTCAAAAGGCTTGGTAAAATTGCTATAGGTGTGTTGTGGTTTGAACTCAGCCAGTAGCCAATCGCCACATGGCCAGTTGTTTCCCCCCCCCCCCCCCCCAATCTTCCCCTCCCCCCCCTCCCCCCCCAGTGAAATAGGGGAGGGACAAAAGAAGAAATCTGTAGGTTGAATAAAAAAAATGTAGTAATAGTAACAAAACCAACAGAGACAATAGTAAGTCTAAAACAGGTAAAATGCAGCAGTGGCTCACCAAGCAGCGACCGGTACGGAGCCCATCCCTAGCAGCGATCTGACCGCACCAGAAAAATCCTGCCAAACTGAAAATGGACATGAGAGAGTCCGCATCCACCTATATACTGAGCATGACATCACACGATATGGAATGCTCCAATGATCGATCGGCCCGGCTCTCTAGCTGGGCTCCCTCTCAGCCCAAGGAAAGTTAACTCTATCCTGGCCGAAACTAGGACAAGGTGATATCTGCTGTGCTTTCCTCATGCCCAGATTTAGTCATTCTGACACAGAAGGCAGTCAAGTTGGTTTGCCTTTGACAAATCCATGCTGACTGTTTCCAGTCACCTTCTTCTCCTTCAAGTACCCAAAAAATGGCTACTGAGAGGACTTGCTGTATGATTTTCTGAAGGACTAAAATGAGACTGTGGTTCCCTGGATCTGTCTTCCTGTCCTGCCTGGAGATAGGTGCAATATTTGCACTTCTTCTGCACCAAGAGTTTCTCCCCCAGTCTCCATGATCTTTCCAAAATGATAGAGCGCACCCTTGCTAAGACTTTGGCCAGCTTGCTCAGCAGCCATGGATGCAGCCCATCTGGTTGCATGGATTCATAGTAATCACATTTTCTCAAGAAAGCCCTGACTTATTCCTCTTCTACTCCCAGTAGCTCCTCTCCTCTTTGAACTGTGACATAAAGGATGGAAGACATTACTGGTGAACATGAAGACAATGAACGCACCAAGTATCTTGGCCTTATCTGGACCCCTTGCAATAATTCCTACGCCGCGCAGCAGGGGGCCTCCATTTGTCTAGTTTATTCTTTTAATGCATTGATAGAAGCTCATCCTGCATGTCTTGGTGTCCCTTGCCAGTTCTGGCTCCAGTTGAGCTTTCAAGACTTCCGACATTGTCCCTGCATACCCAGGCAAGGCTCCTATATTCCTTCTTTGTGGCCTCTCATTGCTGCCATCTCCTGTGTACAGCATTGAAGCTCAACTTTGAGTGCCCTGCTTAGCCAAGCCAATAGCCTGATGTGTTTGCTTGTTCTCCTGCGCATGGAGAACATACTTGTGCTCAAAAGTGGCTGCCCTTCAAGGCCTGACAGACTTGCTACACTCCTTTGCCTTCCTTTACCACCTACTGTGGGACCACATGTACCATTTCCTGGAACAAGCTGAGGTCACTTCCTCTGCGCAGCACTGTGTTATGCTCTTGATGATAAGCCAACTTTGCAGAGGTAGCTTGGTATCTTTGACGTGGGACTGCATTATGCAGTACAGATATGCACATGTGTCTCAGTGGTGTCAAACAAGACATGTTTGATACTAATCACAATTTTGCAGCTTTGTCAACATCCTTAACATCAGCAAGTTTTATTGCTTCTGTTGGTCAAAGTATTTTCATGAGGTAATTAGGCATATAGAATTGAAGATAAAGCATGAAAGGATGTCTAGACACAAATGTTTCACTTGCTGACTTAGTTGTCAAACAATAGACATTTACCAGCTGGAGTAGAAGCCAACAATCCTATGCACTGCATTGGTGCGTTTTTCTAAAATCTCCATCAAGCAGCAAAACCTGTCTGAAAACCTTTACCATTTTCTCCACTGGAAAGACTGACAGAAGTCATGGAAAATTATCATTCTGCTGTGAATAACTGGCATTTATTTTATCCTTTGTAAAAGCTGATGCTTTAAAAGTAAAGCTTTTTATTAGTTGCATCAGCTACCATGAAGTAATTCAAACATCTCATTACAGTGCAATCAAAATACGTAGTTTATAACTTGTGGTTACATACAAAAGAAAGGAAGATTTGCTGTGTCTTAGCAGCAGTTAACTTTGTAATGAGTGCCAGAATGCCTTTGCCTGAGAAAGCACAGTTGATCATTTAGGTTCTCAAGAGCTATAGATGAATGGATTTTTAATGGGTAATTAAATTAAGAAACACTACATAATTAAGTTCACGGATCATGAAGAATTTTCCATGATATTTTTGCTGTGCAAGCAAATTGGTTTTCTCTTGTGCATTTAGTTACTGTAGCTCTTTCTGGTTCCATTTTAAGTGGGAATCACCCAATGAAACCTCACTGATGCCATGATAAGGCAAACCAGGCCTGGTGTTTTTTGATTTACACGTAAGGAGGGATTCACACATTGTGCATTTGTAATGTTATCTTCTGCTGTTCTTACCTTACTTTGTAACCTGCGCATATTAGTTGTTGACTTAGTTCTCAGCACTGTCAGTATCGTGATAGAAAAGGGGTTGGCGAACCAACTTGTCACCAACCTCCAGAGCAAGGTATCTTCCATAGGATCTGTTAAAAACACAACATACCTAGAAACTCAAATTCATCAAATGAGGAGGAGCATGATTTTCTAGCCCTGTACAGCTTTTTGAGATTATAGAAAATTTCCTAACTTGCATGATGCTGAAAGCAGTTCTGAGGTAGCAGAGAATTTTTGTGGAAAAAGCTGAGAGCAGCCTACTTAAATACATACTATTCTGTTCATGCACATTTCTCCTGTGAACTGGATGACTTTAATCTCTCCTTTTGGACATCCTCCGCTTTGTGTTAGTTCCTTCTTCTCCCCTTCCCTCACCTCCAAATGTTAGTTTGGCCAAGCATAAATTTTTTAGTGAACGGCTAAGGCTGTGAGATATCAGAGACCCACATTTTAGTCTCTTTGTGAAAGACATTTTCTGAGTGAACTTACAGGGTCATTTGTTATGTCCAGTTTTGAACAGAATTTCTACCCTGGCATGGAGAAGACATTTCTCAGGTCATAGTGAAACTGGTAGAATCCTGTCAAAAAAATATCTTCTTTGACCAATTGGCATTATCTGTCAAACTGTTTTAGAAGTTCCTGAACATCTCTAAATTCACTCTATAGTGTACTGGCAGTTACTATTTCTGGTTATCATTCACATGCCTTAAACTATAAAAATATTTCAGCAGTTATTAAAAGTGTTGATCTTGTGGGTTCCCAACGGTCTTTACAAAGAGCATCTGAATGATCAGAAGCTATTACGTAGAAGGGATTCCAGAGAAGGACAAGACATCATCATGCTGTATCATTTGAGCTGTTTACACAGAGCTCAGATCAGTCATCTCCTTGATTGTTTTACACACAATGCCTAGTGTCATAGCAGCTTCACTTTTATTGCTTTTGTCTGCTGTTGAAAGAACGCAGAGGGAGCCCAGCCATCATTTAATGCACAAAGGCTCAACTTTATTAGTACTCACACTGCTTTTATATCCACAATAATTAGTTCATACATATTGCAAAAAGCAAGCTCCTTATAGGTTGCTAAGGTTAGATACTTTGGTTGCTAAGGTTAAATACCAATCTCTCCCCTTATGATTTCTGCAAGGCCTTCTACATAGTCCTGCTTCTGTTCTTTGTTCTTCTTTGATACTTTTCGGTATTCTCCCATCACGTCGTCGTTGTCAGCAGTTCCTCGGTGCTGTGCCCTTTCTCACGTAGCCAGTTGTTAGCAAACTGCTCCACATCTCCCCCGTTTTCTTTTTGCACTTGTGCTAAAAATATTGCAGAGGCAGTCTTCTGCAGGGCCCTTTGCAGAAGATTGACAATACATGGCAACATCAAAAGCACAGTCATAATTACCAAGATCATGACCCCCACAGACTTGATCAGAGATATTAACCATCCTGAAAGTCCCCAACCTTTAAACATCCTTGTTAACCAATCTAATCCATCATCTTCTGTTAAATGTTTGACACCATCCTTTAGCTGCTGTATGCTTTTGAAAATAGATTCTGAGTGGTCAGACAAATTCATGCAACACATTCCTTCAAAATCTTCACATCCATGGCCTTGTGCTAAAAGCAAAAAATCAATTGCAGCTCTGTTCTGTAAAGTAGCATGTCTAACACTATCAACATCAGTTAAAAGACCACTTAAGGCTAAAGAAGTAGCGTTAGTCTGTTTGCTAAGCCAACATCCCAACTTATTCAAAGTAGTTAAGGCATTTGCAACACCAACTCCTGGTGCCAATATGGAGGCTGTTATGATTTGGCCTGGATTCCAGAATTCAACGTTATCTCGACAAGAACTTTCAAACCGATGAACGGTCCTTGGGACTCGCTTATGATTTCGAGTCATATTCAGAATCATTGACACATTTGGTGTTAATAACGTGAGACGTCCGAGGCTACACGGGCCTCCATCCAGTTTAGATGGGACGCCTCCCCAGGCACGATCTCCACAGACTAGAAACACACCAGGAGGTAATGCAAGAGGAACAGCAAAAGATCGTGAGATGTTAGTCGAAGTATAATTGCACCAAGCAGTTGAATTATGATAAGCAGCATTAGTTGCATTCACATTTTGCCCTCTCCGTGTGGTGTTATAGGAGTAATTAAAAAACACACAAGCATCCATTATAACAGAGCCTAGCAACTCTAGCTCTTGGGGTTCTTGCGTGACCTGTGGAAGGTGACTATATACACCATCCCAATTATCTGTACAATTTTTTGGAGAGTTGCAAAGAGAGAAAATCTGAAGGGTTTGTGGGATTGGCCATGTGTCTACTGGCACTCCCACCAAACAGGTGGAGAATGGATTTTCCGGATTCGCAGTAGAAAGGCACAAGGTTTCTTGATGTGTCATGTTTGCCAAAGTTACCCAGACATTTTGTTTAGGTTGTGAAACCATCCTTCACCCTGATGCAGGTTCCAGCACAGGCCGAACACACCGAGCAGGAACCCAGCGAGGGCCGGCATCTGTAGAGACACAAGCATAACCCCTGCCCCAGGTTAATCAGTCGCTGTTGATGAGCTTGTCTCTCTTCCGGCGTCATGGGGAGGTGCGGCAGGTTTCGCCCATCTCGCTGGAACCCATACGGTGCCTGTTGGTGTAGAAACACAAAGATATCCCCTTCCCCATATTACTACTTTAGCTGGTCCTTTCCACAATCCATCTTTTGGATCCTTATAATTTACCCATATCTCTTTCCTTCCTTCACTTACTTTTGCCTTCTCATAATGTAACATAGCTGGTGGTTGTTCTGCGTCTCCAAATATACACAAGTGATTCATTACAAATAATGTTTTTGCTAATTTTTCTTGTACATCCTGTATTTCCTGATATTTTGCTACATAACGTTTCAAGATACCATTTGCTCTCTCAACTATGGCCTGTCCTGTGGGAGAATGCGGTATCCCTGTTACATGCTTCACTCCCCACTTGTTTAAAAATCTTTGCATTCGACTTCCAACATATGCTGGTCCATTGTCTGTCTTTATAGTATTCGGGACTCCCATTATTGCAAAACAACATGTTAAGTGTCTGATTACCTGTGTGGCCTTTTCCCCACTCTGTGCAGAGGCCCATATATATTTGCTATAAGTATCTATAGTAACATGTACATATTTAAGTCTACCAAAACTTTGTATGTGAGTCACATCCATTTGCCATACTTCATTAGATTTCGTCCCTCTAGGATTGATTCCTATTCCAATACCAACCCCTTTATTGTGAAAACTACAAACAGGGCATGTTTTTACTATGGCCGTTGCCTCCGCCATTGTGATGCCAAATTGTATTTTTAGCCCTTTTGCATTCTGGTGGAATATGTCATGTGCTTCTTTTGCCAATTTGTCCTTCGGCATGGGAACATGTATAACAGTGGATACCAATTTGTCCGCTCGAGCATTACCTTCCCCAAGTCCTATATCCCATTTATGACTCCTAACATGAATTACAGCATACGATTGTTCCCTTATTTTTATGGCCCTCTGTAATTGTAAGAACAACTCATAGAGATGCTTATTTTGTACTTCCCTGACTTCTGCATCTTCTATCCTTGCTACTATTCCTGCTACATACATAGAATCAGTTACAATATTCAATGGTTCATTAAACTTAACCATCGCCCAAACTACTGCCAACAGTTCCAAAGTTTGTAGCGTGTCTTGTGCTGTGGCTTTTAATATCTCGTGTTTCCATGTATTATCTTCCTGCCACGTTATAGCTGCTGTCTGAGATTTCTTTCCTGCATCTGTATAAACTGTGATGGCATTCGGAATCGGCGCCTGTTGTCTTTTTGGCTGTTCAATCCAATGTAATTGTCCTAACCATCTCAAAGGTTCCATAGATAATTGATCAGTTGACAACATCATTGGCCCATTTAACATGGCTTCCTGCAATGCTGTGCTATTTGCCAGGTACCACTGCATGGTCTCCTTCTGCATTGGACAGTATATGAATTGAGGTTCTCTTCCACTTATTTGAATAACTCGCACACGACCTTTCTTTACTAAATTTGCTAATGCCTCAATTTTTTGAAGTAGAGATTTTGATTGTTGTAATGCTGGCGTGATCCATTCTAGCACCCATGTCTCCCCCGTTTTCTTTTTAGACTGCGTAACAGCTCCGAGCAAATGCTGTGAACCCATCCACACAAGTATGTCCAGGGGGAGCTCAGCGTCTCTCCGGCGCACTTGTCCAGAAGTAATACGATCCATAATTTGTTGTAGCACTCGCTTCTGGTCTGCTGATAAAGACACCACCTGTGCAGGATCATTTCCTTTTAACAGTGGTCTTAATTGTTGTAAAAGCTCGTTTGGGATGCCCACTATAGGTTTTAGCCATTGTAAATCTCCTAATAGCTTTTGAGCATCATGCAGTGTTGAAATTTCAGGATTAATTGTCAATTTTTGTGGTGTCACTATTTGTTTCATCAAAGACAATCCCAAATATTTCCATGGAGCTGTTTTTTGTATCTTTTCTGGTGCAATTACCAATCTTTGCTTTGCAAGGGTGTTTACAATTTCTTTTATCTGTGCTTCTGTAAATGGTTCTTTTTGTGCAAATAATATATCATCCATATAGTGATAAATTATAACATTAGTCCATTTTTGACGTAACGGCTGTAAGGCTGCATCTACAAAAATCTGACATAAAGTTGGACTATTTCTCATTCCTTGTGGTAAAACTGTCCATTCAAACCGTTGATCTGGCCCTTCTCTATTTATTGCCGGTAAAGTGAAAGCAAATCGGCGCATGTCTTTTTCATGAAGCGGAATCGTAAAGAAACAATCTTTTAAGTCCACAATCAATATAGGCCATTCATAAGGTAACATAGCTGGATTCGGCATACCTGGTTGTAAAGCCCCCATTGGTTCCATTTGTTTGTTTACTTCTCTAAGGTCATGCAAAAGTCGATATTTGCCTGATTTCTTCTTTATGACAAATATCGGAGTATTCCAAGGACTAGTAGATAATCTTAAATGTCCTTGCTGATATTGTTCTTGTACTAGCAAGTGTGCTTGCTCAAGACTTTCCCTTTTTAGTGGCCACTGCTTTACCCATATTGGATTGTCAGATGTCCAAGTTATAGGGATCGGGAAAGTCCAAGCAATGGCCATTAGAATAAATGGTGATCGTTTGTCAAAACTATTCCCATTTGTGCTAACACATCTCTTCCAATTAAGCAATTTACCCCTGGAGGTAATTGCACTACAGCAAGCACCGCTGTGACTGTTTGTCCTTCAATTGTTAATTGCAGGGGTGGCGTTCGATTAGCTAAAGTTAAACCACCCACGCCAGTGATGGTAGTGGTATGCTCTTGTAACGGCCAGCCTTGTGGCCAAGAAGAAGGCGACAGTATGCTGGAATCTGCGCCTGTGTCTAATAACCCTTCCACAGTTATTGCGTTACCTTGAAATGACAGGTGAACAGTCTTTCTGGGTCTCGTACTCAGATCCAGTGTTAGCAGGGTCAGGCTTCCTGTGGATCCAAAGCCTTTATTTCCGCGACTCTCCTCAGTTACTGGTCGTATTGTTTGAGTCACTTGTGGCAGAGGCACCAGCTGTGCAATTCGTTGTCCCTGTGCAATCTTTACTGGTGGATTCAGTGTATATGCCATAATATAGATTTCACCTTCATAATCTGCATCAATAACTCCCGGTAAAACAAATAGTCCACATTGTGATGCCGATGATCTTCCTAATAATAAAGCTCCCATGGCTCTCCCATTAATAATGATAGGTCCTCGTACATTCGTAGATATTGTTTGAGGATTATTTGTTAACAGAATAACATCTACTGCTGCTGCCAGGTCCAACCCGAGACTTCCCCGGGTGGCGGGTTGAAGGACTGCGCTGCGGCTGCAATTTTGGTCGTTGCGCGGCGGCCGGCGAACGCGCTCCGTGTGGAGTTTCCCGGCCGTCTGCAGCAAGCCCCCTCATTATGGGAGTTGGATCGGCAAGTTTGACACCATACATTTCTGGCTGTACAATTCTTTCGTACATGCCCTGGAGCTCCGCATCGGTAACACCGCAGCTGCCCCTTTTTAGGTGTTTGCACTTTAACTGCTGTTGCTGCTGAAGTCTGGAGAGGCGCAAGGGCTGCCATAACCTGACTTTGAGTAGCCTGAGCCTGTTCTTTCATTCCTTCCCCTAATTTCTTTATTGCCTCTACAAGAAAAGCCTGAGGTCCAGTGGGTATCGATGACGCTTTTTCAAGTGCTTCCTCTACAGTCCAATGTGCCCTTAATGTATTCAATAAACTCTTTGTAGCAGGATTGCCATTTTGTGAAATACATTGTTTTAAGAGAGCACCCTGCATGTAGAGAGGTACTCTTGCTCTTTCAATTGCATTTACCAACTTATCTACAAAACTGCCCAAAGTCTCTTCTCTCCCTTGCTTAATCCCCATATACATTGGAACTCCGCCTGGCTCTTTCACTTGCTCTATGGCTTCTCTCACTAACCTCATTGCCTCTCTCACCTTATCCGGACCAAGCAATGCTTGAGCTTCTACTCTAGCATAAGGTCCTAACCCCATCAATTCATCCATTGTAACCCCTTGTAATGGATCTCCTGCTTGCCGCTGTACCGCTATCGATTCTAACACTCTCGCTTGCCAATGCGCATTAAACAACAACCACTGACTAGGAGAGAAAATTAACTTTGCTATACCCCGACAATCTGCAGGTAAAAGAAGTTGAGTGCTCCAGAGATAATCTAACATTTGACGAGTCGGTTCACCAGTAACACCATAAGAACTCACTGTAGAGCGCAATTGTGATAAAAGCTTCCAATCTAATGCCGTAACAGTAGCATTTAGTCCACCAGCTGGGTTCGGCTGAAACTGAACTGGAAAAGCCATTGCTGTCGCCATCTGAGTCATCTCCTCATCCCCTTTTTCTAACCCCTCTCGTGCCAATGCATTCCAAGCCCGACACCTTTCTTTAGCGATCTCTATCCCCAGCCCATCTTCTGAGCCAGGAGTAGAATTCTCGCTTTCCGGCGTCACAGTGTGGCTGGACGCGTCAGGGCTACTCAGGGCAGAAGCGGGGGGAGCGGTAGGGAGAACTCGTTCTGAGCTTTCCTGTCCCGTCTCTTCGGAACGTAAAGGTGGTAAAACAAGCTCACGAAACGTAGGCGGTAATGGCCACCTAGTTTCCTCCTCCCCATATCTGGTGTTTTTCTCTTTTGCCGCAATTGCGCCCTGTGCAGCTCTTTTTTCAGCCTGATACCTGAGCAATTCATTATGAACCACCCTCCATAACTTTCCCAACTTTTTTGCTGTCTTTTCATCATTCAATGTTAATTCCCATAATTTATCTCCAAATTTTCGCCATTCCGATAACTCATGAACTGTATGTGGATTAATAAAACAACCTTGCTCTACCCCATAAGCTAAAAGCCCCTGAAGATCCTTTTTTACATCTATTCCCTCAACCCGGCATTGTGTCAGCCAGGATGCAAATAAATCATATGCTGCTTGCCTGTCCATACCTTAATTTTTCCGTTGCAGCCTTTCCAGGTCTCGGCAGCACGTATCAGCAGGGCTCACCTCTTGTGACACCCTGGGCGCGGGCCTTTTTAGTCGCCTTTCACCGTCCTCGCTGCTTAAGGACCTGAACAACCTTCTCTGGTCTTTATCCTTCGTGGTGCCTTATACGTCCTTTGGCACGTATCACGTCGCGGTCACCATTTGTTGAAAGAACGCAGAGGGAGCCCAGCCATCATTTAATGCACAAAGGCTCAACTTTATTAGTACTCACACTGCTTTTATATCCACAATAATTAGTTCATACATATTGCAAAAAGCAAGCTCCTTATAGGTTGCTAAGGTTAGATACTTTGGTTGCTAAGGTTAAATACCAATCTCTCCCCTTATGATTTCTGCAAGGCCTTCTACATAGTCCTGCTTCTGTTCTTTGTTCTTCTTTGATACTTTTCGGTATTCTCCCATCACGTCGTCGTTGTCAGCAGTTCCTCGGTGCTGTGCCCTTTCTCACGTAGCCAGTTGTTAGCAAACTGCTCCACAGTCTGCAATTTGCAGGAGACTATAAAGCTCATGTGTAATGAGGAATGTGAGAGGTTTTTAGTTTTTAGACGCAACCTTGGGCAGTTTGATGGTGGAAAAGTTTTGCTGCATTTTACCTGTCAAAATGAAGGTGTGTATCTCTTGAGCCTAGTGCCTAGGGAGTGTCAAGGCCATAGTCTTGCTGGATTGAACTAGCGTGATGATGTATACTCTGCATAAAAATAGTCTGAGCTTTACCCAGGCAGACTTACAGCTCAAATACGCCAGAGAGTGAATAGTTGAGGGAAAAGTAGATACTACTCTTCACACAAAGAACAGTGACATAGAAACATTAGCAGCCTCATTTCAAGAAATGGCTAGCTCTGTCAGCTTGTATGATTAGTGCATCTGGTCCCAATCCTGCAGTCTTTTAGAGATGAAATTTCTCAGAATTTTAAATAGGAATCTTTCCTGTGTCAGGACAGCAAAACTGGAACTTTTTATGTGTTGGTTTATTTTTCCAGTTTCAAATTTTATGATGATTGTAAAATTTATTGTTGATAAGTTATTCAGGGCATAATGTCCTTGTTTTAAACAGGGTTTTTTTTTCACTGATATTCACACAGTATAAGAGAAGAAAACACTCATTTGCAATTCTAACTGTTCAGTTTACTCTGTTTGACAGAAGCAATTTCATGCATTAAAGGAAAAGTGAACTGGAAAAAAGCAACTTCAGAAGAGAACATTATACAGCAAATAAAAACTAGAAACGTATAAGTAACTCCTAAAGATAAGTGCAATGTTTGTTATGTGAGCAAATTACGTGCTTTTTTGCATTAAGCACAGTAATACTTTCTTCAATTTCCTCAGTAATTTAAAGTAGCATTATCCCTCAGAGTGGCTGTGCTGTGGTAAGATAAGCTTGAGAATAAAATGGAAACTGTAGAGCAGCAAAGGCTTCTCATCCCTCTGCTTTCTGCTAAATAAAATAGGTCATCAGTCATGAGAGCGGAGTGCACTGCAAGGTTATCTCAGCAAAGGACTCCTGTTGTACTGATGATGAAACCATAAAAATAGGAAGTCAGGGTGTCTTGTGGAACTGGTGCATGAACAGATTCTAGTGTGGAATGTGGTGATCGCAAATGAAAGCAAATGGTTGGGTGGCCATAAGGTCGCGAGAGCTTGTAATGATTTTTCTGACAGCTCCACTGCTAGACACTGCTTCATGTTCATGGTGAACAGTGGGAGATGGTGTATAGCTGGGGTAGCCTTTCTTCCCTTAGAAAGAAGATTTTGGCCTGTGCATTTCTGGCATCTTTAAAAAGAGATGCTGTTGACCTTGGTTCTCCTAATCCCCCCTACATTCTGTCCCCTTTCAGAAGCGTAGTGGCAGTACCAATTGTCTTATTGAACATTTCTGTGGTTCTGGAAGGCAGTCTTCTCTAGGCTCCTGTTTCCCCACCACTGCTAAGGCCACAGCTTGCTTTTCCATGTAACTCTTTCGAAAGTCCTAACACAGACAGGATTCAATGGGTCACGGCCCACCTTGTCATAGCCCACATGTTGGTAATGGAGAACGTAAGGCTTGAAGGATAAGAAAAGGATAGTAAGTCTTGAGAGCACCGCTAGTATATGTACCCATAAAATTTTTTTTAATCTGTCCTGATGTGTCAGATTGTATATACCAAGCTTATTTTCACAGCATTGCTTGTGTGTGGTGTTCTTTTGACTTTTGCTGGTAAATTTGTGTGTCAAGAATCTTCTGGTTTTGTAGCTCTTGCTTAGCATTTGTTCATGCTTATGTTGGCGTAGGGTGGCTGGCATATGAAATTATCAGATAATAATCAGAAGGCAGAACACAACTGATTTGTAGATCACATCACAGCTCATGCATACTTTAAGGTAAAGATATAAAAGTGGTTTATTCTTGTGGGTATTAACCATTTCACACAGTAGCTAAGGAACTGGGACACAGAGAAAATGTTATTCACAGGTTCATGCATATTCACAACATGACTTATTTATTGTCCACCAGTTTACACAGCTTCAGAGTGACATATTCAGCATAAATGAAGTATGAAAAATGAGATATTGCAAAAGTCAGTATGACTTCTCTGTCTTCATAATCTCCAGCTTCAGTTCTAGATACTTTTCAACTACTAAAATCCTCAGTTTTGCATTGCCATTAGCTAATGGTAAAAGAGAAATACTAACACTTACATGTCTACATATATATATTCATAATTTTTTAGTATTAGAAAACCACCCAAACTTTACCTGTACTCATAATGCCTGTATTAGGATGTGCCAGCATGATGAACAGTTATGCTGCAAATTTCACACCAAATCATTGCTGGCAATGTAGAAGCTTAAGACACAATTAGTTCTTTATTTTTAAAGAGAAGGAACAAATTTTCTTTTTTCGGATGTTGTAATGCCACTGTCCTGTAGAGGATGATTCACCTAGGAAACAGGTAGCATATACTGTCATGGTGCTTCCTAGCATTGGATTTTGTGTAAATAATTTATGACCTTCCACATCTGCATTTAATTTAGAGGATCAAAATGCTATCATCTGCATATTTAGGGTGTTCATAGTTAAAGTGTAGCTATATTTTCATTCATTCGTTCTTTCCCACCTTCTATGTGTAATGGTAAGTGTAATTCAGCATGCCACTATTCTACCGCTTTTTAAAATTCCAGCAGCCGTTGTCAAGTCTCAGTTGTCCTTGCCATGTCTTATTTAACAAAAGAGAAGAGTTAAACTGGTTGAGTTCCACCTTTACTAACTGTATTGGAAGTCCAGGTGTAGGCAGGTCACCTGGATTTGCACAGTGAAAACCTCTTCTGAGTGGGATTGGAAGTAGCATTGTTCCAGTTGGCGGGAGTGTTCTGCCAGCATTTGAATGCCTGTTGGAGCCAGTGTACTTCTAGCCATAAAGGAGGCGTTTTTGCAAAAGACTCCCTAGAGTAGGCAAAGCTTTTATGTATTATCAATCAATTAAAATGGTGCTTAAAGCAAGGAGACTAATGCCTTTAACTGTGGACTACTGCACTAGAGTTGTTAAATACTGGTTGTAATATATTGTGTCAAACAACAGCTGAGAGATAGGTTGACATTTCTTCGAAAGTTTCTCTTTCAGAATGTCTAACATTGCTGTTCCCTTTTGGACTGGTATTTCTGAAATCTGGTTAGTACAATGTTATCAGCTCCTGTTACATTTTTGTTAACACAAGAGAGTCAAGAACACAAGAAAGAAGTATTTTAAAAATCAGTGGCTTATGAGAAGAACCTTGACTTTGATAAGAATAACTTAAAATATGAGATTACTGATCAGCAGAATACAGCCTTTGTTATAGAATCATAGAATCATTTAGGTTGGAAAAGACCCTTAAGGTCAAGTCCAACCATCAGCCTAACACTGCCAAGTTCACCACTAAGCCATGTCCCTAAGTGCCACATCTACATGTCTTTTACATACCTCCAGGGATGGTCACTCAACGAGGTCACTTCCCTGGGCATTTAAGTATTAATCCCCTAGGGCTGTGGCTATGCCGTCATTTTGGTAGGAAAGGGCTGCTCCTCCTCCCTGCCAGGGACTCTGGCAGAATCCCCTTGCTGACCTTGCTGCAGCTGCAGAAGCAGAGCTGCATCTGCTCCTGGCATTGCACTGTGCAGTGTGTGCATACACAGTCCAGCATCAGGCTAAGTGGTGCCGTCCATCGTTTTTTTCTTGTATCTGGATATGTTTCATCCAGTCTTAACTCATCCAGGCCCCTTTCTCTTCTTTTTCATTTGTGTACATCTTGGAAGCACAAAAAGGCACACCACTATTTCCGTCAGTTGAGGGCGCTGCCCCAGAAATACCCAGAGCTTGTCTGAGCATCACTGTTGTACTGTAGTGATCTCCTGCCCCTGATAACAGGCCAGTGCTTTGGCACCTACGGCTCTTACACAGTGAGTGTGAGACATAGGACATGAATTTAAGTAAAGGGCATTCATCTTAATTTATGTAGTGCTCATGTAAAAAAGTTGAAGCCTAAAGCAGATCTTGGCAATTTCTAAATGTGCTGCTATCAAACTGAAAATGGTGGATGGCTTTGCGTTGCTCTGTATGTAGTTAATAAATTATCAACACTGCTAATAGCATAACAAAATATACAGATCGTTTGGACTGACACTTTGTTGTGTTGTAGAGACTGTAACCTTTTAGACATTGTACATGAGTACCAGCAACAGCTTACAGACATGCTTTCTCTGACAGATTCCCTTTAATGTCTTGTCTTTGGCAGATAACAATTAATTCACTGACAGATTCCAGCAAATGCACTTTCAAATGTGAAAGGAACAAGTTCACAATACCACAGTTTGTAGAGCTGTTAAATCATATTTAAGCCATGTTTTGTTCTCTTGGCCTCTAGCAGCTTCTGAATGTTCCTGGCATTCTCACATTTTCAGATGTTAAAGGCCAGGCTGTCTTTCACCCAGCAGAAGGCATGTAGGCTGGTATACATTATGTAGAGTTATAAAATATGCCTGTAAATTTCTCATGCCATTATTTTGCCCTTTTTTTTGGCCTGAGTATGTCCTATTTATTTCTGCTGAATAATTCATTCCTATACTGAGAGAAAGAAATTAGAACCCACCCCAAGCTTTAATACTCTGTAAAAATTAGTAGTTGATTTGCCTAACCAAGTCATATGTAGTAACCTGCTTTACCTATCATCGTTGCATCACTGCTTGCATAATGCTGATGAGATATTTGGACTCCATGTTTCATGGAGATCTTAGCAAGGTGTAGACTGTTCCCTAGAACTCTTCACCTGCTAGGTCTGCATGTGACATACTCTAGTGTTTTTCAAAGTTGACATTTTCTGCATGTAAGTTAGCTGGATCAGTAGCCAAGACTAAACATTGTTCTTCATGACGAGTGAATTTGAACTCTCCCTCCCAGTTGGCAGCTTAAACCACTGCTGCAGGAAACACAGTTTTGTGCTAAAGTGGAGTAAGGTGAGCTCAAGCAGTCTGGTGATGTGGTTTAAGAAACCTTGGGATGGGTCACCTGTACCAGATGGGGTCTGCAATGTGGTAAGGTATGCACGTGCCAAGTGAAGCAGTGGGAAGAAAGAGATGATTGTTTCTGCTGAACTGAGAAACTGTGTGGACGGAGCTGCGTTAAAAGTGTGTGGTTGAGATAAAATGGATCATGATCTGTAAGCATGCTGTACCTGGGCTCCAGATTAGGATGCTAGCTGGATGGATACATGCTCTGTGTTCTCTTTCCCTCGTTGTCTGCTCTGTGTACTGTCATACAACTCTGTATATGGTTTTAAGATCCACAGCTCACCTGCCTGAAAGTGCAGCAACAAAATTTAAAGCTGCAATTCTACCTACCCAGAGGAAGCATCTTCCCCTTAAAGCTTCGTGAAAATTGCATTGGAGAAATGAGAAAAGTATGAAAGTTTGAATGAATATGGAATTTCATGGTTTACACTCTCCTTTTAAAATACAAAAACGTTATTTATTTATGGTAACAGAGTGTCATAGGTCAGGTGCTGGCAACTGATAGTGTTCCAGATGAGAAAGCTGGTGCTGTGCACCTCCCTAGGCAAGAAATCTGAGAACCCCCGGAACTGTTAGTGTTCTTGTATTAGTTTTGCCCCTCTCTGAGAGATTCTTACCACTACCCAGCTGAGTGAGCCACTTATATTGAAGAAACACTCAGGCAGCTACCAGATTTTTTGGCACTTTGGGAAATAGAGCACAGATGTCCTCTTTCTCTGTGGCAGTATGTAGGGCAGGGCTCCCACTACTGCTGTGTGGAGAACTCATAAGGATTGTGGATATGAATCCAGATCCCTTTGCACAGGAGTAAAAAACTTGTGAGCATTTTGTTGCCCACGGGCCCACTAAAGGAACTGGGTCACAGTACTGTTGTTACCAGAAGTAGAAATACCATGTGGGAATAGATAACATCTGGGAATAGATTCTCAGTTCCATTTCTGTACTGAAAAAAGCAGAGATTGGCACACCTTCTAGCTAATATAGCCACCTTTTTAAATGCCAGTTTCTTCTCTGTTTCTCATACTGGTGACCTGGTGGAGACAGTGTTAAAAAAGCACACAGTGTTCTGACTGGCCCCAGCTTTCTGGCAGCTTTTGAGCTTTCGCCAGCTTCTCTTTGCCACTTTAAACTGCAAAGGTGTTGGGGTTGTGACCAGCTTTCTCGCTGAACTTAAACTTTGCAGAGAAGTGTGTTTGGTAAACGTGTGAAACTTCAGTAATAAGTTTAAATGCGTGAAATGGATTATCTTGGTTATCATGGATGCGCTGCGGTGACTCAGCTATCAGCATACTTCTGTCACTGGAATGCATAATACTGATTTAAATTTTTGTCTGCCCTAGGTTACTACTACCTCATCTGTCATGGTGGGTGCCTCTATGCAGGGACTTTCAATACAGAGATACCATGTAGGGCACTACAACACCAGCACTTCTTTAGTAGTTCTTCCTGCTTTCACTGTTTTATTTCACTTACCAGTGGACAGCCTCCAATGTAATGCAGTGGCACTGCAGCAGAGGCTCTGCAGTAACTCCTGTCGGTGTAGAAGCCTGCGTCATACTGTCGTATTGTGTGCTAGTGGTGATTGTGAATGACTCTCCCTGTGGTGCTGAAGTTGCAGGAATTCCGCAGTGTGGTCCTTGCTAGTAGTCAGAAAGCGAAATGCTAGATCAGATTGGTAGAAGAAACGATTGATCCAAACACCCTCTTTCCTCCCCTTTGACAGTTTCAGCTGAAAATGAGAAAAAAAAAAGGGAAATCAGGGATTGATTCTAAATGAAGGGAGTAAGAACACAGGACAGGTTCACAATGCATATTTCTTACACAGCAACATTGCTGGAGGTTGGGATCCTGATCTCTTTTTATACTTCTTGGGGAAAAATAGTTCCACTGAGCTATTTTGCTTTTGCTCCAGAGTATCGCTGGCGTTACTGGAGATCCCAACCCACAAAGAATTTCCTTCGTGACTTGACAAGCTTTAGCAAAGTCTTAGCATTGCCAGTTCCTGTGTCTTATATATGTCACATCAATAGCCAATTTCCCTGGCTTTTGACCTACCTTCAGACTGTTAGCGGAGCTCTTAACAGGGCTATGAGCTCTACTGCTAACAGCTGTGAGGACTAGTGAGGCCAAGCTAGTGTATATATATAAGGAGTACTTAGAAGATGCTTTGTGATGATACAGAGAAATGATTACTTGTTTTATGACTTATTTACTTATTTACTTATAGAAAACTGCTTAGCAACTTATTTACTTACTTATAGCAAGTTACAGTATTACTTATAGTATTTTTTAATATTGCTAATAATCCTGCTTGCCCAGACTGTTTTGTGGAATTTTACCAAGGACTACTGTGTCCATCAAAACAAAGCAGTTCACTGTGAAAATCTACCAAGAACTGCAGTGTTCAGCAAAATATCATGTTTTTGTCCTTGAGGAACAGATGTGCTCTAACTAGTTGGGTCTTGGTAATGAGTAAAGATAGCCATATACGGATGGTAGAAGTTTCATTGGTTCCCTTAAATAAGATAGGATGAGTAAACTGGCTGAAAAACATTTTTGTTGTTCAAGAATTTGGCCAAGAGAATCTGCGCATGCTCTGAGGGAAAAGCAAGGTGAGAAAGACTATGAGCTTTCCTCCCAAAGACCCCCGAAGATGCCCCCCAGGAGGCAATGTGGAGGTGCAAAGAGAACATAAACTGCTGACACCAGCCTCTAGAACTAACCCAGCCTCACTCATGCATATGTATGTTTGTGTTATGTAATCCAGTGACTATGTATATCCACACTCTTTAAGTTTTTGGTAAAATGTGCTGTTGGTGTGCAAGCTTTGTGGAGAAATCCCCTTGCACCCTGGCCGGAGTAAAACATACCTGCTGTATAACTCTATTTCGAGTTGTAGAGTCTTTTTCCACAAATCAGTGAGAGATGAAGGCAAGCCTTTTATAGTCCAGTCATAGCCCTCTCTTCTATTCTCGAGTTTCCAAAATTCAGTTCACTTCCTGATGTTTTAATAGTGCACTTTATTACTGACATTCTGCATCCAACAGCAGAGTCAAGGGAACTTTTAATGGAGAATAAACCTACCCAGCCTGTGGCTGGTGTGTTGCTGTGGTGGAACAGGCCAGTGAACAAAGACTTTTAGCAGGAAGAAAGTGATTTCAGTGCTATCAGAGGAGGGAATATATTAGTTCCTGATTAAACATAAATATATAAAAATATATTTCCTGATTATATATATCAAATCTATAAAAATAAATTTCCTGATTACATATATTAAATATGTTTAGTCATATTATATATGACTAAATATATAGATATGCTCCTGATGGCAAGCAGTAGCAGGTGCAAATTAATGCTCACAACTTTCCCATGTGGTAGGCAAGTGTATTTCTTCATTTTGCCAGGGAGAAAGCGAAACATCAATGGCATAATCAAAGTCTTAGTGCAAACAGGAGATTAACAGTGAAGTTCCCTGGAGATTCTTGGATCTCTCATTTTTTCCCTTTTCCCTTTCACAGTGTCTTACAGATTCTGTGGTAGCAGTGAAGTCACTGTGTTCCTCAGTTTTGCAAGGTAAGGATCTTCAGCTCATGAGCTCCAGCTGGCATTGTGGACTGCCCTTGTAGCTGTCCCAGCTGAAGAAGAGAAGTTTACTAATGAAATGTAAATGGACATTACTATATCTTAAATGTACATTAAGTTTGGATCCTACTTTTGTTTTGCTATTGTAGTGGCTTGTTTTACATTCTCATGCCATGCTTTATTGACAGTCACTATTTTGTGCAAGGTGTTTACAAATTAAAAGAAAAATAGAGTAAAAGTCAAAGAATTTTAAATGCAAGGGAGAGGGTGATAAGCTTTCCTGTCTTGTTTAATGAAAGTGTGGCTTTTGCTCAGTTTCTCTAACAAAAGAGTGCAATGTAAGTGTGAGCCTAATCAGAATACTTCTGGCTTCTGGTGAGATTGATGACATCTGTTGAGTTTGTTGAAGCTTTCCAAGACTAATGATATTGGATCATTTGGCTTGTAAATCAGGACTTCCCTCATCTAGATGGCTGTTCCAGAAAAGCTGGAGCAAGATTGCTCTACCTCAGTTGAAATCAGATGGTAATTTCCTTTCCAGGACAGGATAAGGTGCTGTGAACCAACACTGATATTTTCTACAGCCTCTTAATGTTTCTGAAGATAAGCTATCTCCAGACTAATCTGGAAAAGGTCCTTTTCTTTTATGTTCTAATGTCAGCTGGAGAAGAAGTAGTCTAAAATACAGCTAATTTACATATGCTTTTGAGATTGGTTTTTCTTTCAGTCCCTATTCTAATTTAGCTGAGATCAGCAGAAAATCTCCTCTCTTGCTTACTGTTGTTGCTGAGTGTGATTTGCCATGAGGAAGTATGCTTCATTATCTGCAGAGAACCAGGGCCATGACCATAAATTTGAATTGTAGATTTCACATGTTTCCTGTGGTAACAAATTCTGATACCATAAATGTCAGACTGTGCAGGATCAAGCAGACAGAAAAATTAGCCTGCAAATGGCAGTTTTGTCTTACTGTAGCATGAGAAGTGACAAAGAGCATAAAAAAAATTTTCTTCCTTGGAGACTGTGCTTTTTATAAACGTCCTTTTTCAAATGTTTTCTCCTTCTGCAAAGCCTACAGTGTTGGCAAACCTTCACCATGTGTACACAGACTTCTTCCCACTAAAATGACAGACTTCTTCCCATTAAAATTTGTATTTTTCGCTACTTTCTTTTGCAAATGTCTTTCCTGTGTTTGCAAAGCTAACAAAGCATCACAGCATTTTAGAGCCTGTTTGAAAATCTTTAGCAAATCTGAAGACACTTCTGTCACTGTGCTTCCAGAACACGAACCCTTACAGTGACAGTCAAAAGTCAAAAGGACAAAAACTGCATGGAAGAACTATAGTAACCAGTGGAACAGAAATTAACAATCAGGAATGAGAAATCAACAGGGTGACTTGCATTTAACAAGTATGAACTACAAAGAACATTCTTTTTCTCCATCATGAATTTGTAAGCTCCATTCATTACTGTTTCCTGTAGCTTTCATATTAATAAAATCTTTGTTCCTACCACCCTGTCCCCTGTGTGGCAATTTGATAGGACTGTAGTGTCAACACCCGTACTTTTAGGGATAGAGAAGTTACGCCATGGAAACTGAACTATGTGGTAGATAAGAAACACTGTGGAAGGATGATCTCCAAAATATCCGAACGGGAAAACCAGTCTCTGATTGAGGTAATGGTAAAAGGCATTAAGTAGATTGGAATTTGCTGTGTGCTTTGAGTAAAAATGTTGCTGTGCTCCATATTTGGAGCTATGAATGCATGCCATAAAGAGACTATTACTTTTTCAGTCTTACTGTGGTGTGACTGCTTTGCAAACAGGGCAATTTGCATCATAGGCAAAGGCAGTGTATTGTGGTGGTGATCTATTCAAAGCTGGTTTTCTACTCCTGTATGGAAGGAAAGCTGCCTTCTATACATGCTGCCAAACCAGTGTGTCATGAAATTAATAGAGCTGCAGACTCAAGGGACTACTATTGTAATTTAATGCAGATCTTGCTGCATTTTCAAGTTTGGGTAGTGGCATATCATAGTGTGCAAGGCTTTCTGGTAGCAGTTGTTTGAACTGTGAATTGTTCAGAAGGCACTCTAGTATGGTGCAGTATCATACTACTGAAGAACATAATTCTCGAGGAATAGCTATCTAACACACATTTGGTTTCTATTAATATCTTGTGAGTAGCGAGAGATGACAGCATCAGATTCATATCGTCATTAGAGGACTGCTGTATGGGGTATTGTACAAGTGATCATCAGTGAATTCTATAAAAGGCAACTGGAATTTTCAGCATATTCATAGTGACTACATAAGCACTTTTTTGTCCTTTGTGACATGCTGCATCATGACACAGCAATACAAAAATAAGGTATAATTGCACAACTATATGAAAAATTGAACAAATGGCTGCATAACTAAGACCTAGTAAGTTTTGTTCTTTCACATGAGATCCATCTACAAAACCACACTCCTGTCACTATGGCTTATATTCCAGATCCTGTCAGCATTTGCTGAAAACCTGCCTTTTTGATAGTATCTGCCAGGAAAAAAACAGGTTTATTTTCTCCCCTAACTGTAGGATTCATGCCACTTTTGTGGTCCCTACTGAAACCATTCTGACCAGCAAATGTTAATATTCTTCTTGAGTAGAAATGGGATCTTTATAAAATTAGAATTTGCTCTAAGGCACATAGCACTTGTTTTAAGTCATATAAAATATGGAGATCAGAACTGTAAAACATGACATTGTTAGGTGTAGAAAAGGACCATGCATTTTTGATGCACAAAAGTGTTTTCATGACATTTTTCTCCCACCCAGAAAATGTTTGTATGTTGAATCTGTTATTTTTCATGAAAACATATTGATATTTTAATGGTAATTTTATTGTAAAGGCTTTTTGAGGCAAGATGGAATAGGTAATCAACAGTAGAAGGAGAAGGCATGATCACAAAATAACTAAATAATGTTGGCTGTGGTAACAGATTAGGTCCTGTTTCTTCCATATGACTGGACTAGAAGGAGATGTAGTATTACTGTTTTTAAAAACCACTTAAAGGGCCCAATTTTCACTCTGTTTTAAAGCAAGAACCAAAATGTCAAAACCTAGACTCAAGTGACATGGCAAAGGAGACTTTTGTTTTCTGGCTAGCTGTAGATGTGTCATGGTTTGAGCCCAGAGGGCGACTGTGCACCACGCAGCCTTCACTCACCCCTTCCCTTCACAGTCACAGAATCACAGAATCATCTAGGTTGGAAAGGACCATGAAGATCATCTAGTCCAACCATTAACCTAGCACTGACAGATCCCAACTACTCCATATGCCCAAGCGCCATGTCAACCCGCCTCTTGAACACCTCCAGGGATGGGGACTCCACCACTGCCCTGGGCAGTCCATTCCAACACCTAACAACCCATTCTGTAAAGAAATGCTTCCTAATATCTAGTCTAAACCTTCCCTGGCACAACTTGAGGCCATTACCCCTTGTTCTATCTCTTGTTACTTGGTTCAAGAGACTCATCCCCATCTCTCTGCAACCTCCTTTCAGGTAGCTGTAGAGGGCAATGAGGTCTCCCCTCAGCCTCCTCTTCTCCAGACTAAACAACCCCAGTTCCCTCAGCCGCTCCTCATACGACATGTGCTCCAGACCCTTCACCAGCTTCGTTGCCCTTCTCTGGACACGCTCGAGTAATTCAATGTCCTTTTTGTAGTGAGGGGCCCAAAACTGAACACAGGAATCGAGGTGCGGCCTCACCAGTGCCGAGTACAGGGGCAAGATCACTTCCTTGTCCCTGCTGGCCACACTATTTCTGACACAAGCCAGAATGCCATTGGCCTTCTTGGCCACCTGGGCACACTGCTGGCTCATGTTCAGCCGGCTGTCAGTCAACACCCCCAGGTCCCTCTCTGACTGGCAGCTCTCCAGCCACTCCTCCCCAAGCCTGTAGCGCTGCTGCGGGTTGTTGTGGCCCAAGTGCAGCACCCGGCATTTGGCCTTATTGAAACTCCTCCAGTTGGCCTTAGCCCATCACTCCAGCCTGTCCAGATCTCTCTGCAGAGCCTCCCTACCCTCGAGCAGATCAACACTCCCACCCAACTTGGTGTCATCTGCAAACTTACTGAGGGTGCACTCGATCCCCTGGTCTAGATCATCAATAAAGATGTTAAACAGGAGTGGCCCCAAAACCGAGCCCTGGGGGACACCACTCGTGGTTGGCCGCCAACTGGATTTAACTCCATTCACCACAACTCTTTGGGCCCGGCCATCCAGACAGTTTTTTACCCAGCAAAGCGTGTGCCCATCCAAGCCATGAGCAGACAGTTTCACCAGGAGAATGCTGTGGGAAACAGTGTCAAAAGCCTCACTGAAGTCAAGGTAGACAACATCCACAGCCTTTCCCTCATCCAATAAGCAGGTCGCCCTGTCGGAGAAGGAGATCAGGTTTGTCAAGCAGGACCTGCCTTTCATAAACCCATGCTGACTGGGCCTGATCATCTGGTTGTCCCACACATGTTGTATGATGGTTCTCAAGATGAGCTGCTCCATCACTTCCCGGGCACCAACGTCAAGCTGACAGGCTTGTAGTTTCCCGGATCATCCTTCTGACCCTTCTTATAGATGGGCGTCACATTGGCCACTTTCCAATCTGTTGGGACCTACCCGGTCAGCCAGGACTGCTGGTAAATGCTGGAAAGCGTCTTGGCGAGCACCCCAGCCAGCTCCTTCAGCACCCTCAGGTGTATCCCATCCAGTCCCATAGACTTGTGTATGTCTATGTGATGCAGTAGGTCACTGACTATCTCCTCCTGGATTGCAGGGGGGTTGTTCTCCCAGTCTCTGTCTTCTGGCTGAGGTGGCTGGATTCCCTCAGTACAACTAGTCTTGTTATTAAAGACTGAGGCAAAGAAGGCATTAAGCACCTCAGCCTTCTCCTCATCACTTGTTACCATGTTTCCTCCTGCATCTAGCAGGGGATGGAGGCTCTCCCTGCTCTTTCTTTTGCTGTTGACATAGAAACATTTCTTGTTATCCTTGACTGTTGAAGGATAATTTCTAGCTGGGCTTTAGACCTCCTGATTTCCGCCCTGCATAGCCTCACAGCGTCTTTGTAATCACTGTGAGTGGCTAGCCCCTTCTTCCAAAGGCCGTAAACTCTCCTTTTCTCCCTGAGTTGCAGCCAAAGCTCCCTGTTCAGCCAGGGTGGTCTTCTCTGTTGCTGGCTTCTCTTACAGCACCTGGGGACACCCTGCTCCTGTGCCATTAAGACTTCCTTCTTAAAGAGTGTCCAGACTTCCTGGACCCCTATACCCTTCAGGACCGTCTCTCAAGGGATCCTGTCAAGCAGGTCCTTAAACAACTCAAAGTCAGCCCTTTTGAAGTCCAGGATGTCAGTTCTGCTTAGCCCTCTCCTGGTTTCTCTAAGAATAGAGAACTCTATTATTTCATGATCGCTGTGCCCTAGTCGGCCTCTGTTACAGAGGCTCCCAAATAAGCAACCAACAACCAGTATAAAAAAATAAAAAATTTATTATTAATAACACAGCCAACCAGCTCTCCGGCAATTACAGGTTCGAATGTCTGCGAGAGGAAAACAGAACAACTTTTTAGGGTTTAACAACAACCCAAAACGCTTTACAAAGCCTCACTCCCTAAGGTTTAACGGCAACCCCAAACGCAGAACAAAACCTCACTACCTAGGGTTTAACAACAACCCAAAACGCTTTATGCATCACCTGACAAATGAGGGCTCTCTACCTTGAGGACCTGCTCAGGGCATAGTCCCGACGCAAGGCACCTCGAGGAGTTTACTTGGGCAGTGTCCTGACCCAACGGGAGAGTCCTCGACTGCAGTGTGCTGCTCCAGGGGACCAGCTCAAAATGGCTCCCCCTGGGGACTCCATTTATACCCAGGCCTAATCTGACCTGTAGTCAATAGCGGCTCCCATTGGTCAAAGGTCCCAACTACCGCGAGACCTTGAAAACAAAGACAGCCAGAAGCTGCCACACTTCAGCAGCCAAGAAGCTCTGCTTTCACTGGACGGATGCACCTGCCACAGCCTCCAACTGCCATATCATCCACCAGCCCTTCTCTGTTCACAAAGAGGAGATCCAGCAGGGCACCTTCTCTGGTTGGTTCACTCACCGGCTGTGTCAGGATGCTATCTGCCACACATTCCAGGAATCTCCGGGACTGGTCCCGCTCTGCTGTGTTGTATTTCCAGCAGATGTCTGGGAAGTTAAAGTCTCCCACAAGAACAAGGGCAAGCAATCGTGAGATTTCTCCTAAGCGCCTATAGAATATTTCGTCCACCTCTATCCTGGTTGGGTGGCCTATAGTACACTCCTACTACAACATCTGCCCTGTTGGCCTTCCCCCTGATTCTAACGCACAGACACTACACCCTGTCTTCACTGCACTTGTATTCAAAGCAATCATAACAGTCCCTAACATACAGCGCCACCCCACCACCTCTCCTTCCTTGTCTGTCCCTCCTAAAGAGCTTGTAGACATCAATTGGCATGCTCCAATTATGGGAGACATCCCACCATGTTTCTCTAATAGCCATGACATCATAATTTTCCTGCTGCATCATGGCTTCAAGCTCCTCCTGTTTGTTACCCATGCTGTGTGCATTGGTATAGATGCACTTCAGATGGGCTGATGTTTTGCCCCCTTCCCCCTTCAAGTCTAGTTTAAAACTCTCTCAATGAGTCCAGCTAACTCCTGCCCCAAGATCCTCTTCCCCTTCTGGGACAGGTGCATCCCATCCAATGCCAAAAGGTCTGGTGCCCTGTATTAGTATACATGATTGAAAACTCCGAAGCCCTGATGGTAACACCAGTCTTGGAGCCACAAGTTCGTCTGTTGAGTTGTCCTGTATTCTTCGTCATCCATCCCCGTAACTGAAGGGATGGAGGAGAACACAATTTGTGCCCCCGGCCCCTTAATCAGTTTCCCCAAGGACCTGAATTCTTTCTTCATTGCTTTAGGACTTCTCCTGGTAATGTCGTCACTACCTACCTGAAAAACCAGTAGAGGGTAGTAGTCCTTGGGTCTCACTAGAGTGGGGAGTTTTGCCGTGAGGTCCTTGATGCAGGCCCCAGGGAGGCAGCAGACTTCCCTATGAGGCAGGTCTGGTCTGTATATTGGGCCTTCGACACCCTTCAGAACGGAGTCACCCACTACAATGACTCTTCTGGGGTTCTTTTTAGAACTGGTTTCATTTTCATATATACTCTTTTCCTAACTACCCTCTGTAGTCATTACCCACTTGTAAAATGTTTTGAAACCTGTAACTCCTTGCCCAGTGGAGATAAAACAGGCTTTGGGCAGTCTGGTAAACTCCCTGAGTACATCCCTGATAACAGGGACCTAAAAACAAGTGCCTGAGAAGATGCCAGTGTCAAGATAAGCGACCGGAATCCACTTTAAACCAACCCCCTTGAAACAAACGGGAGCTGAAGGACGAATGACATAACTCCATGACCATATGGACATGGGAAACCTAAAGTTGAACTAGCGGACAGTGTGAGGAAGACTATGTGGACACCCAGGAGGGGAGGAAGACCGTAATTCTATTTTTACTACGCATGCTCAGACTATTGAAATGAATTCTGAGAACCCATTAGCATAAGACTGCCTTTTCCAGGAAATGGATTAATATGTATGCTTTTTGTGTATATTAGTCAGAGCGTTTTGTTAGTTGGTGTGGCACTCGTGGTAGAGCAATCCCCAGTGCTGCCCAGTGCTATTAATAAAGAATACCTGCTTAACAGTCATATTGAATTCTGACTGTTTAGTGAACCTCTTTGTTTCAAAGGTACTTCTTGGAGGGCCTATGATGTAACTACCCTGAAAGAAGAGTGACCCAGCTCCAGAAGGTCTGAAGACTTCACAGCTTGTCTCTCTCCTTTGACTCACCTCTGTTGACTGTAACAGTACTTGAACTAGAGCTTTACAAATGAATTTTCTGCTTGGCACATAGTTTTGTTAGTCACCTTAAATGAGTGACTCATAATGGTGATTGTGAGGCTAATAATGACAAAGTGACCAAAAATGGAAAGCATGTTTAGAAGAGAGGGATGACCTGCATTTTTGACATAGCAGTGACCACTCCAGCAGACTACAGAGCTGCACTATGAAGTGTCATACATTCCTCAGCTAGATTAATGATGAATATGAAGGAAAGGACTAATTGCTATGGTTTGTAGATGTGAGATGGGATCTTTAGGGCATCTGTGGGGATGATAAGCCATGTCTTTGCAAATCCTCAGCAACTATGAAAATATCTGAAAGTGATGAAAAGTAAAGTTACAGTTAAAAGGCCTGGATTATTAATTACCTTTGGGTACTTTGTATCCTTAGAGTCAAACTTCAGTTATTCAAAATCTGTTTTGAACATTTAAGTACTAGCATATTTGCATACTGTTTTTTTCAGGGACCTGAAATCTTTGTGGTAGAAAGCTCCTATGCAGATTTTGCCATATCATCTGTAGTAGGAGGTCCATTTGCAGAAGATTCAGTCATGGATTGGTTAAGAAAGCTTCTGGTCTTTTATGCTTCTTTGGTTACTATCTTCACAGAAGCTGCAAATGAATAGCATCTTCTAGGACATCGAATCTATCCCTCATCCACTGCAGAATTATTCCTAACAGCACTGATTTTCTGTGGCACTTCGCTAATCTCAGTAAGGAACAAGTTCAGTAATACAGACCACACAAACTCACCTGCATTCAGATTAATGACAAGAGAGTGTCTGCATGGATTTGCACATCTCTTCTGTATAGGAATGAAGGGTGCCCTGGTTTTGGCTGAGATATAGTGAATTTTTCTTCTTGGTAGCTAGAATAGTGCTGTGTTTTGGATTCAGTATGGGGTTTTGTATGAGAAGAATGCTGATAAGACGCTGATGTTTTCAGTTGTTGCTAGGAAATCAAGGACTTTCCAGCTCCCCATGTCCTGCTTGTGCACAGGTGTACAAGAAGCTGGGAGGGAGCATGGCCCGAGCACCGGACCCAAATTAGACAATGAAATATTTCATATCATGTAATGTCATGCTCAGTGTATAAAGGAGGGGCAGCCAGGAAGGAGTGAGGGTTCTTTCTCTCTTCCAGGATTATGATTGCACGATCTTGGTATTTCAGGATCACTAGCCAGTAATGAATGGGCTATCAGTCAGCGGGTGGTGAGCAGTCACATTGTGCATTATCTGTTCGTACTTTCTAGTATTGTTATTGTTTGGTTTTATTACAATTTTTAAACTGTCTTTATCTCAACCTACAAGTTTCCCTTTATTCCTCCAATTCTTTCCCGCGTCCCCTGGGCGGGGGAGGATGAGCGAGTGACTGCGTGGTGTTTGGCTGCTGGACGGGTTTAAATCATGACGAGGGATAAATAAAGTTCTTTGGTTTTTTTACGATGTTTCATAGTATTGATGTCTCATTAATGCAGCATTTTGGGTACTAATTTGTGAGGAGCTGACAAAAAACAAACAGATCTGATAGCCATTTTCTATTGCACAGATAATTATAGCCTGCATTAGTAAGTGCTTGGCCATGCTGCACTTGCAGCTTTGTTGGAGTGAACTGGAGTGAATTTGAAATTAATCAAATGTCTGTATTTTATTAATGGCATGTGAGTTATTGGCTATGGGTCTTCTTCCTCTTGATACTAAAAGAAAGCTGTAAGAGAATTAACACAGTGGTTGAAACCAAGAGGAAAAAAAAGTACAATTTTTCTTTCATTTCTCCTTGTTTATTGCAGGAGTCACTTCACTGATATCAGTAGTTATGCTTAGTTGAAACAGTCTAAAGGTGATTCAGATGATTCAGAGGCACCTAGGAAGGTTTGTAGAGTTAAACGGTGTGCAGTACAAAGAGCTAAAAATGGATAGAAAACAAAGTCATATGTATCATGAATTTCTTATGACAAATACCAGCCCAGTGAAAGATTAGTACCTTCACTGGATCATAGGCAATTGACTTAGTTGTGGAATTACACCACTAAAACAATTTGTGACTGACTGTACAATTGCCAAAATCCATTTTGAATGATGCTCCATAGCAGTTACCATTCAAATCCATTACTATCACTTTTACTGACAGTAAAGGGAAACTCTGTTCAATGTGTTCCACTGAATCAGGCAAATGAAACAGTAGCACAAAATAATTTTCCAATTAGTTTTCAAACTGAGTATTTTATAAAAAACCCGAGTATTTGCTAAAGACATGACACCAATGTTCTCTTTCATTTTTTCTAATAGACCTGTCAACTGCATATTTTATATGTAACTCATGTGAGCCTCAAGCTCTTGCATGGTGTGAATGTAGGGGTTTTTGTATCAGTCTATCACTTTTATTTATAAAATTGATTTTCAGTGGTGAAGGTCTGGTTGTGGCTTGAGTCAGTACCTTTATGAGAGTTCTCAGGAGTGGGTGCCTGTTGCCTTCTGGGTGGCTAGAGTCAGGCCTTGGGACTTTCTTGCTCTGTTCTTAGTTGTGATTATTACCCTTGGTGTGGCATTGATGCGCAATGGGCAAAGCAGCTGGGGCCATTTTTCAGCTCTGATGAGAAATTTTTTAGCACCTTGATTCCTTCCCCAGTTCATTCTATCAAGTCACCTCCTTTTTCATCAGCACACAGAACCATGGATATTTCTGTCGCTGAATACACATATGTCATTGTTGATAGATTGCTTGATAAGTTCCAAGATACAGACATTCATTCAACGGAGAAATAGAGGTGTGATCTTGCAAAGACATAATAATATGTACTTCTGACACCAGCAGAAGGTTGGGTCTCTGAGACTTAAGCAGTAATATATTATTTTCTGATTGTTTAACTTAAGTTAAAGTATGTTTGAAATAAGTTTTTCAGAAAGAAAAATATGTCTGACTGTTGTACCAACTTACAGAAAAAACCCATATTTCCCCAGGAAAACACAGTGGCTAGATTTTTCAGTTATTGTTGAATCTGTTTGTTGTTTTTTTTAACTGCAGAAAGTGAGTGAAAAAGTAGGAGGTGCAGAAGGAACCAAGCTAGATGATGACTTCAAAGAAATGGAAAGGGTAAGTCTAAATACAGATGTGTATATTTGTTATTATCATTCATTTTTCCTTTCTACGACAGGAATTTCAAAGCCTTTGTCCCTGAATCACTTGAATAATTTTGAAAGACTTAAATTTTATTCAGCAGGACTGAGCTTTCTGTTTCTTATTTCTTTTTGCTTTCTAACTGAGGCATACATAATATATGTCACTCTTTATAATGCCAGCATTTCATTCAGAGATTGAGGCTGATGTCAGCTACAAATTGGTTTCAGTTAAACCGTTGTAAAGATTTCTGAAAATAGAGAGTCTGTCTACAAGATGGTCATTTCAGTGGCATAGGGTGTCTGTAATCCTTAGCTCCTTGAGCATCAGTCAGCAGGAGCAAGAGCTGTCTGCTGAAGTGGGTTGGCAGTGGCACTGAGATTCACAGGTTCACATTCACAGGTTCAGAGATCCTGCTAGGCAGCCTCCACTGGCAAAGTGCCTTGGGTAGATGGGGCTAATGCCCCAGCAGTCTGCTTGGTGAGGCTGGCAGTGGTACCACTGAGTGTTTCTATGGAGGGTAAGAAAAAAAGCCACAGCTGTGTGTGGCAGTGATGTTTCAGTTGGAAGGATCAGTAGAAGCAGGTTTTTTTCTGGCTTTGACTTTGAAAAGTGCTGTCAAATCTTGTAACACAAGCCACTGCTAGGTGATTTGTAGGGTACGTACCTGATATATAACTCTGATCAAGAGAAACAAACTATTTATCTGTACATTTGTATAGTGAGATGGGGAAAAAACCTTGAATGGAAAACAAAGGAGAAGGGCATATCTTTTGTACTTCTTAAAGCAAAAGTATTGTATAGTTGATTTCTCCCCTTCCACCCAGCTTGCCTTTGAATGTGCTACAAGTATAGGCACTGCCGTCAAGACTGGAAGATGTTAACAAAGATTCAGAAAACTAAAGCAAGGTTTAGAGTGGAAAATAGGACATTGCAGCAGCCAGAGGTGAGTCCCACATAGTGCTCATGGGTGGCATGGGTCAGCAGCCCGGGAGTTGAGAGCACTGAGAGTTGAGAAGATAATGGAGTAAACTCATCAGTTGCTTCCATGCTCCACCGCCTGGCCCTCTGTCCCTTGCCAGCATTTCTGGAGGCAGTGGACATGCTCCTTCTGCCTATTCCTGGCCTTCTGTTCCCTCACCTCCTCTCTCCTCTGCAGTCTTCTAGCCATTTCTGGGCTTTCTACCAGGCAGTTCAGCTACTTCCTAGGCCAGGCAGACCTTTTCTCCTTCTTTGTGTAAAGCATAGAGCAAGACCTGGCAGATGGTGGTGGCAACAGGAAACAGGAAAGACATCAATCACAGCGTGCTGCAACCAGCCTATCTCAGGTGTTCTTTTTTTAAAATAGGAACTTGCCATTCTGGTAAAGGAGTTCACTCTGTGGGACACCAGCTACCCTGCAGAGAAACACAATGTGTCTTCATAAATGCAGAGTGCAGGACAGGTTATGGGGATCCCCAAATCTGCCAGAGCAGCATTTTTTTCTTTGAAGCCTGATTCTGTGAGGGAAAATAGTTGCATACTTTGCTGTATGCAGCTTAGAAAGCTGATGTGGAGTACTTCTTAAGAAGGCAAGAATTGCTGTTACAGTAGAAGAAAGTAATGCTGTTCCGTTCAAAGTATTTTAAATTCTGAAATATAAAATATTTCTTCATGGAGTCAGCGAGGGGAAATAAATGGTCAGTGCAACTATGCTGATAGGTTTCTTCAGATTGGAAACTGAGAGATACCTAGTCATCCTTACCCCAATTTTACTTGCTCTGAAAGAGGTAGACAGCCCATTTTATCACTGGTGATTGATTTTGATTGACATCTGCTTTCCCCTCATTTTCCACTTATTAGGGGATCAGAGATGACTGATTCTTCAAGTAGTTTTCAGTGACTGTTCTATCAAAAAGTTTTCCTATTGTGGGTGCTTCCCAGGATGATGTAAAGTATCAGCACAGTACAATGAGTCGTATCAAATTCCTAACCATCCTGAGGTACTTTGTACTAATGGCCTCACCTGAGAATAGATCTGCTATAAACTGAAATGGTGGACTCGTGCTTTGGTAGTTTTCCAGGTGTTACCACCACTCTGGTACCAAGGCTGTTCTCAGGGACACAAAAATATAATTCTACGAAGAGTTAAAAGAATTTAATAGAACAAAAAGAATAGAGAAAAACATCTTCCTTTTGTCTAACATCTTTTTTTTTCATGTTTCTTTTTGTGTAACTCTCTGTCCTTTAGAAAGTGGATGTTACCAGCAGGGCAGTTATGGAAATAATGGCAAAGACGATAGAGTATCTTCAGCCCAATCCAGGTAATGTAATTTCACAGTCTCACAGTACTTGCAGCACTTTTTGAAAATAGTCTTCCTCACCAGTATATATAGTCTGAGGCAGATCTCATCTTCATTGGTGCATTTAAGAGTAACACAAAATTGTTGAAGTTACTGAGAAGTAAAAGACAGAGATGAGTACAGGCTTCTGTGTTAGGCTGAATGGAGACTGGCTCTGAATCTTGCTTTCCTTTTGTGTGTTCTTGCTTTAGGTAAGGGGGCAGCACATGCCCAGAAACCAAATGCAGGCATCTGAATGTCAGCATTGTGAGCATGGGGGTTGCCCTGGGAGCAGGAGATGGCTGTGGGCTCCCCAGAGGCAACAGGGCAGGGCCGGGCAGCCAGGGCCCATGCCACTGCTCCAGCCAGGGACAGCAGCAGCCCAGGGCATCAGGCACCTCCCTGGCTCTGGTGACTGGCCAAGGCCAGGCAATCAGCCCCATGGGTAAGGATCAGGATGAGGCGTGGTGGGGGTGTCTGCATGAGACACCTCTTTCTTCTGCAGTCACAGTCATTCACCATGTTTGAGGGAAAAGGACCAGGCAGTCCTTGCTGACATGGGGAAGAAAGACAAAGTTCTGAAGAAACTTCCTCCAGGGCATAGTAAGAGACGTAACACCTTTCACCTGGTCCTCTAAAGATGTCCCATCCTCATTAGAGTTACTACAAAAGGGAGGGTGCAAAAGAGCTGTTGATGGTGAACTGGAGAAAAGGGCAAATAAATGGATGTAATCAAAGATGACTAATAGAAATATTCTATTTCACAATAGAAATAAATGATTGGTTTCTATAGGGAGATGAAAGAAGGGGTTTGTGATTGGGCTGATGGAGAGCTGCATGCTCCTCTCTTGCCAAAGGATCCTCACAGGGAGGGGTGATCTGGAGCTGTTAAAATCAAGTAAACCGTTAAATTTAAGAACTTGAAGATTTCCAATAGTGATCTAGGAACATAAGGGTTTTGATACTAGCATAAATTAGTGCCAGCTTCACTGCTGGTATCGAATTATGCTTGTGCAAAATTAGCCTGGAGGTAAAATAAGGCCCTCTACCTACCATAACTATCTTAGAGTTTCATGGAAGTACAGACCAAATTCACTCGTTCAGTGTGAGGAATTTGGTTGCTAATAGCTGGAAATAAATTTGAACCAGTGTGTGAAATATTTTAACTCCAGTGTGGTAGGATGAAGGACTGTTGCTGGTATAGTTTAATTGGTGATACTTTTCTGTTAGACCACAGAGGAAAGGAGGATTATTTGATGATGCTGCCAATGGATTGAAAAAACAAGGAACAGTATTTACAAGTTCAAGAACTGCTAGAGAGAATATAATGATGACTAGAATGGTTTCTATGTCAACAGATGAAATAATGTTTATGACTTGAGTCCACAGCTTCATTGCTCATCGTCAACAAGCACTCTGCAGGAAAAGCAGTAGGATTGACAAACATTATGGGGCTAGTGATAAAATTGTTAACTACTGTCACGCTGCTGTTGTGCAACATCGTATACACTGAGTAATAAGCTTTCACTGTTTAGTGCTTGTCTGGCTGCCTTCCTGACACATCTGAGTGATTATGATTGCAGTGAATCATGAAGGAGACTCACAGCAATGGTAGAGAGCAAAATTTCTGGAAGTAGCTAATGGTGTGATTTCAGGCACTTCAGGCTAATATAAGTTTGCAGTGCTGCTGGAAAGAGCATTTTCCATACTCTAGCTACACATCCCTTCATCTGCTTGTGTCATGTGCAAGTAGGATCAGAAAATTAAAATTGTAGTAGGCAGGAGGAAGATTTACCTTCTTGCATATCAAATGAGATCATGTTATTCATTCTACATATGGGCAACAGTAGCAGATGGAGTAAGAGGAAAGGACGACTGACTCTTTTCAGCTCTCACCTGATCTTAGATTGTTTTATGACAATTGCAAAAGGGCTTCCTATAGTGAGAAGAATTACATGGAAAACTACTTTTTTCAATAAAATAAAAAACTTCCTCTTTAAAATTCTCCCTACAACTATATTATTATTTGTCTGGGGCACCAAAAATGCTGATTTCCAGTATTTCCTGTTTGATTTCTCATTTTCATAAAAAATAGAAACATTACATTGGGAAGAGTGGGAAAATCTAATAAAAAAATTTTCTTTAACAGCAGTATTTAACAGAATATTTTCTTTAAAAGTTTACCTGGCTTTGGTAGGGAGAAGAGGGTTTGGGATGTAGCACATAGTCCTTGATAAGTAAGATACGCTCTGAAAATATCTATATGCTTGGGTAACTTAGTACTGCAGTGCTAGAAAGCAGTTGCTTCATGGTGTTTTGAAGGATCAATAAATGAAGTATGCAGCATTGTCTAACTTCACTAAACAGTCAATTAACTAATGCTGGAAGGGAAAAGGAAAGGGGAAAAGGAAGGGGAAGGAAAGGGAAGAGGAAATTAAAGACAAAGGTGAGTTTATTGAAAGAGTTGTTGGCCTGACGTTAATGTGAATGAAAAAGATAGCTTTGTAGACTTCTCAATTATGAAAAAACCTGAAGAATAGCTGAAAATAACTAAAATTGAGCAGGATGAAGTCTCAAAGACTTTCCATGCAGATGTACCTGATCATAATGTCAAGAAAAATAGGTGCAGGATGAACAAGATTGAGAGTACGAAGAATGATCAGTTGAACCCAGTGCTGAAGTTTCTTTCAAATTCTTTTAGCGGTATTTTTATGATTCACCATGGCTCTGTTAACACTTAGTACGAAGGTGAGTAATTAGTGACACCATGAAAGTCAGTGTAAAGGAGAGGGAGTGCAACTGGGAAAAGAATCAAGTGTTCAGGTCACTTCCATGTGGTGTTTTGTACATCTCTGCCTGTCCTCACTCAGGTTGAAACATAACTTAGAGAAGAAAGCACATGGCACTGGCACAATAAAGCAATAGGAATGAAAGGGCTCAGGATGGGATTTTGAGAGTGACTAGGCACGAACTTACCTCTGCTCGCATGGAAGTTACTGGAGTCAACTTTAAAAGAAGAAAAGTGAATGAGACCACTGGTGGATGTATTCTAAGATTTCCTACTAAATCAGGATTCTAATTATTAGATTAATCATTGAAGCATGAATTTTTCATGCTTACCTTTCTTCTCTTTATGATTTATTTCTTGCCCTTCCCTTATTGTCCTTTTATCTCTTTCATTCTTTCCTGTAGCTTTTGCTTTTTACTCTTTAACTGCCTGTCCAGAATATAGCCACTTAATTTTTTTATATTCCTTCTTACATTTTTTCTTTTATTTCTGAAAATACTTCCATTTGTTCCTGTTTTAATTCATCTTGCTGCCTCCATTCCCCTGACTGATTTTGTTTGTGCCTTAGTTTCTTTTGTGCTTCTGTATTTTCCCATTGCCACCACCATTTTGATGCCATTTTTAAAGGCCAGACACTTGATTAAAATGCAGTTTCTTATACTGAACAGTGAGCCAGTCTGCTGACTGCAGTTTTGTGGTGGGTAGAAACAGAAGGCGTCAAGAAGTTCAGATGCTGAAAAGCATGATCTGGTGGCACTCAAGGGTAGTGAGAAATCTTAAAAAACTGTAATTACTATATGTTAAAAACATGTTATCCTTTCATAGCTGCTTCTCAGCCAAAATAAGTTATATGACACTTGCCTGATTTTTCTGTGTCTGTTTCTGTTACTATGTCTGTGCATACATTTGTATGCCACAAAGTGAAACAAGAACCATCTCTTGATGTGCACTTTCAGCAATAAATTAAGAGCAAAACATTTGTTGACTCCAGTCTGCTAATGTTTTGTTTTGTTGCAGAAATGTGTGCAAGGTTGATTTTTGAGCAATGAAATCAGCACACAACAGTGTGAGCTACTAATGTTTTGTAAACAGAAATACTAATTCATAAGAGCAACTAACGAAGTCAAGCCTTTGCAAGGAGGAAGGTAGAGGCATTCATAGCAGCTTTCCTGTAGCACACACAATAATGTAGGTAGAAACACCCACCGAGTCAACTTTGCTGGCAATAGGATTTAGCTGGCAAAATTTGAAGTCAAGTGCCATTAATTAATTCACTCTCTGCAGGCCATTCCTATTCTGTAGTTGCAAAAATTCACTAAAGTACGTCATCAAGCAAATTAGTTCTTTTACGTTTACTGTCTTTGTTTTCATCAATTATGATAATTGTGTGCTTTCTTTAGATCTGTAGTTTTGTATTTGAGATAAAGTACAAGCTAAAGTACAGTTTATTGAAGTTTCCCCAAATCCCCATAAAAACCAAAAAGTGTTTCAAAGGTTGTTGGACATCATGTTTGGGGACATAGGTTTTATTTAATATTCTACAAAAGAAAAACTTTAAAATTTTAAAAATGTGAGACACCACAGGTTAATCTTGAGTGTACCTAGTCTGGACTTTTCCTTGAGAGGAAGGCTGGCTCAATCTGCTATCCATCTGGCACCCAAGGATTTTAAGATTAAGAATTTGAGGATAGCTTAAAGATTTTTCTACCTGAATTGTAGCATGTGTCAAACATGCTATCTTGGAAATGTTCCTGACCTTTCTTCTTTCCAAGTCATTTCAAGGGAAGCTTTTGCTTAAAGTTCAGGACAGAGCCTCCTCTCTGGCCTACCAGCAGAGAAAAAGTCAGTGATCAACAACATTTCATTCCTTTGCTCTAAAAATAATTGATGAAAAATGGGGCTTAGTCCTAAACTTAGATTATGTCCTTCAAATACATTGTAGGTAGCTCAGATAAATTTAAAGAGTGCTTTCCTGCCTGTGTAGTCAAACTATTGCACACTTGTAATCTCTGTCACTTGTCTGCTTCAGCTTCCAGAGCTAAACTCAGCATGATCAACACTATGTCAAAAATTCGAGGCCAGGAAAAGGGACCAGGTTACCCTCAGGCTGAAGCCTTGCTAGCAGATGCGATGCTGAAATTTGGTCGAGAACTTGGAGAAGAATGCAACTTTGGTAACTTGATTACTTCCCTTTGCATTATACTACAATAAAAATGGTAGTAAATTTTAATATAACTTTCATTATTAAAGTGTTGTGCTCTTATAAAGGAAAAACTTCTGCAAGAAGCATTAGAGTTCTGCTTCATCAGACTTCTCCTTTAAGGTCGGTCTAGGCCTGTTGAGTATCTTTTGTGGATTTGGACTAGAAATTCTTTTCTTGTGCATGAAAGTCAAATTGTTTCCATTTCGGCCCATATCCATATAGGCTTTAGGCTTTCTGTTGTAGATTATGTTACTGGGGATGTGTTGGGATGAAAAATGTACATGTTCAGAAATCATATTGTTGTCTATTCATATGTAGAACAAAATCCTTTTGTCCTCAGAATCCTTATAATAGATGTTACTGTCTTCATTACAGGCAAGGAATAAAGACTAAAAGATTTTTAATAGACTTTTACCTTTTTTTCTGACCAAATTCCACATTTTACTCCTGACCTATCTGTCAGCCACTCCTCCCTCCAAGACCCAAATGGGTTTACAGCTGCCTGAGTTAGAAATGTTACACTGAGATTTAACATTGTGTTCTTCACCAGTAGAGGTCTAACTAGAAGAGATGACATTCATGACAGGATCCTTTGTCTTTCTGTCCAATTTATTTGGGCTTCTCTGTGGCCATTTTTATATGGCAACACACAGGATCCTCAAATAGGACTATGAAAATTCTATTTCCTATTTGAATCTTCATAAAATGTTGTTCCTGGTGTAAAGACATCTGCAATGGAAAAGGTACCTTTTTGTTTGTTTTATATAATTTACTAGTTAGCTTGGCAGATAAAGGTTGATTTGTGCTAAAGACTACTGAATTGTTTTCTTAATTGGTTGCCTCTCATTTGCTAAATTTTAAACACATTTTAAAGGGAAAATGAAGAACTAATAGAATTTAGTTTGTGCAAATTGCTGTATATTCCCTGATGATTACAGTAGCATGCAGCAGAATAGATATGGCAATTATTTTCACATTCATAACTAATAGCAGTTATTATGGCAGTTTGTCACTCTTAATCCAGGTCTGGCAGGCTCTCTAGTTTTGCAGTGCATTGCTGGCAAACGCTGCTTGGGAGACAAAGCTCCTTCTGATTTATCACATTTTTAGGTTTTCAGACCCGTTGTATTCTTTGAAAGTTGATTTTTCCTCACCAACCTACACCTCAAACCAAGAGGGTATTTTTGAGCTTCTTGCTTTTGTTTTTATGCAGAGAAGGTAAACCAGAGTGGTAATTTCTGAGGCCCTCAAGTTAATCTTGGAGGAGTTCTCAGAAGGCAGCTGATTCTTATTGAAGTTTATGTACTTGTGTGGGTATATGAAGTTGATAGTTTCATCAAAAAGGTCTTTCATTAAAAAATTCTGTGAAATTGTTAAGAATTTTTACATTTGATACTGTCACCAGTCTCACTGGTACAAACAGGCTTGCATTACAGCTATTTCTATATACAGTCTAGTGTCTGGTGATGGCAACACTGGAGCAAATACAGATAATTCTTTTCTAGCATGTTTTTTTCACCAGAGTGAGGAATGAACAGACAATGAGGGGTGTGGAGAAGACTGTCATGACACAGTGTGGATCCTCAAGTTGAGCTGTGATACAAGACGTAAACTCTGGGGGCTGCAGAAGTAAAATCCATGTTGCCCTTTCACACAGTGCATCTTACTCTATTTCTTTACTAAACTTGAGACTTAAAATGTTAACTGAAATTTCCATGACTCAGTTTCATTCTACAGTGATTTGGAACTAAGTTATTTTGAGATAAACTGGACATCTTTTCTTTCAGGACCAGCACTTGCAGATGTGGGCGAAGCTATGAAGGAGCTTTCCGAGGTCAAGGACTCTTTAGACATGGAAGTGAAACAAAATTTCATTGATCCACTTCAGAATCTCCATGACAAAGATCTGAGAGAAATACAGGTATTCCCCTCACTATGGCATTTTAATAATGTGCCAAATGTGCAGACTGTGTATATGTTCAAAATTTATGTTTGTTGTGTAGTTTAAAATGGGCTTTCAGTGTTGCAGATGATCTGATTTTAGTCTCTTTTAGGTTGAGTTTTACTTTTCAGTTCTGTCTCTCTTGTTGATGATTTAGAAAGGGAAAGATCAAAATTCTAACATTTTTTGACGTTAACATTGTCAAGTTTATGCAGGCATGAACACAGTACTCTAATCCTACCATTTGAAAGCTCATTTCACTATTTAGTGGAACAGATGTTTACATTCAATTTTCTAGTGTTTGACATGTGAGGGCATTTCAGTAGTCGCCTCTAGACTGGCACTACTCTTGTCTCTAGGAAGACTATGTCTGAAATGTTCCCAGGAATTTTAAACACAAGCACTGTTTGCTTGCATGAATTACGTAATTAGTAATCCAAGAACCAGCCAGCATTTACAGAAAAAAATCTGTCTGCACACATACTTCTGCAGACACAACCTAATTTTATAACTGTGGAAGTAAAAGTGCCTCCCAGTTCAGCAAATGCTTATCTGTGTAAGTAACAGTTTGAGCTAATTAAGGCTTTCATATTGTTAAATATATGTGGAAGAAAGATGTCTTAGGCAGTTTGATATAATTTACAAAGTTGTCCAAGTTATAAATATTGTAGTAGACGACAAATAGATTCTTCTGAGGGAAAGTAAACACCTAAAGTAATCATTTTCATGCTAGTAACATTAACTTTTGGCCAGCCTGATGTGGCAGCTGCTAAACAGATAGACATGAATGTCACATCAGTTACCAAGCTAGAAAATCTTTAATGAAAGATACATTAAGATCCTTTGGTGGTCTGATGGAAGAGATAAAAATATTTTCCGTGTTGCTTTGTTTATGAGAACTGTTACACAGGCGAAAATGTACTAACTTCTGCTTTTAATAGAGTTTTCTCTTAAACAGCTAGGGAATAACCATAGTGTTCAGGTAATTCTGCATCAGAGTTAAAAAGCTAGAAGCTCACATATCTTTTATACAGCTGGCAATTGCAGTTATGCATTCTGCATGGCCTTTCTTCAGTGTTGAAGGTCTGTCATTTAGACAGCAGCGCACCATTGCTTCTTAAACGATATATAAAACCACCTACTTCATTGTTCTGTATTTCTTCCCTCTGAGGAGGGGTTGATACACAGCAAACAGCACATCCTTGCAAATACACATGGTCTATCCGATTACAGTGCAGTATAAGGGTAGTTGGGAAACATCCTTTATTCTATGCTTGTGTTTGTGTTTTTGTTTGTTAGCATCACCTAAAGAAAATGGAGGGTCGACGCCTGGATTTTGATTACAAAAAGAAAAGACAGGGCAAGCTCCCTGATGAAGAACTTCGCCAAGCTCTGGAGAAATTTGATGAATCAAAAGAAATTGCTGAGTCAAGCATGTTCAACCTTCTGGAGATGGATGTGAGATAGCCCTTGTTAATCTCTAACCTGAATCTTAAAAATTTGAGAAAGATACTAGTTTGGCAGTGAAGGCAGTCTAAAGTAGTCTGAAACTTGAAAGCCTTATTAAATCCATGATGCCACGGATTCCTGTCACTATACAGTGGGGAACCACTTACCTCCTTGTTGGACCCAGTGAGAGGCTCAGAAGCTATACCTATGTACAGCATGCACACGTAGGACTAATTTTATAGGTGTTTTGTAGGTATTTTATAGGTAACTGAGATAAAGAACATAAATACTCTGTAGCATTGTGGTGCTTCCTAACTGCATAGTGTTGTTTACAAAACCAAAATATTGTTCTACGTAGAATTATGTAAATTTAAGTCATGACTTTTACTTAGCTGTGGTTTTAGGGTTTGAGCCAAGGCTTTTGCTCAAGTGTGTGAGCTGCTGAAAGGATTGGTAAAGATCAGAGACTATGAACTCACAACCCCATGGTCTCTGCTGTAATCAGATGTGGTAGCAAATAGGAAAGCCAAAGTTAATGTGACTGCTCAAATCTAACTCTGCAGCATATTTTTTGCTTACAGACTGGTTTAGGATTGAGCATTTATTAGGTTTTTTTAATCTTCTATTTATAATTAATGTTGAAACTATAAAATCAAGCAAAAATAAAAATTTATCTCTTTTGGAGGAAAAAACCCATTCATCTGAAGTCTGTTTTACAGAATATGTGGTCAAAGGAAACTCAGATTAAATATTTCTGTTAAAGTAAATGATTGGATTTATTTAAACGCACATCTAATTTAGTTCTTCATTTTGTTACCAAATTGCTGTAGAGGAGCCAGAACAAACCTGAAAATATTTGAATGTTAGAAATTAAGTATAGCTGTGCTGAAATGAAAGAAGTATAAAAAGTCTGTAGTTTTAACCCTTGTTGTAACATCCAGCCCCGTGTGGCCAGATAGTGCTGGCCTGCATTAACCATTGCAGCATTGTGTATTATGGAAACTGCTAGCAATTGCATTGACCACACAAGAGTTTTGCATGGTTTTTCCCTCATGAAGTAGAACGTTATCTGCCTTCACTACAATTATTCTGCATCCAGGAGTACGTAGTGTCTTCCTGTTTTAGTCTGCTTCACAGGCCAGAATACAACAGAACCATGTTGTGGTTTTGTGCCCCTTGCAGGGAGGGAGATGGTGTATTATGCTCTCATTACAGTCTCATTTTTACTTTCATATGTTTGCTGAATGAGGTAGGTCTGTAGGCTGCTGTTCATGCAAATCAGCCATGGAGATGATCAGTGGAGAAGAGTTGCAGTTACTGTTCCAGATCAGGTCATAACCAGGCATAGTAATAAAGACTGATACGTAACTATTTATGAACTACAAAGATGAATCAAATTCTCAGAGAGATAAGTAAAACTGCCTTTACAGTGTAAGTGTGACAGTGGTCTTTACTTTCTATTGCTGAGCTGTTAGTACTCACCTAAGATCTGACGTTTTAATGTCAATCCTCAGATTGAACAAGTGAGCCAGCTTTCTGCTCTTGTACAAGCCCAGCTGGAGTACCACAAGCAGGCCACACAGATCCTGCAGCGAGTTACTTCTAAGCTGGAAGATAGGTAATGCACTTTTTATAAGTTCGTTGAATTGTTTTTTTTGTTTTACAGAGGCAGAAGACCTATGAGTAGAATGCAGCACTGTTATCTTTTGCAAGTTGTTAATTGTATGTTTATGAAAACAAGGGCCATTTCATTAGGCAATTGCAAGCTAAGTTTTAGAGGTTTTGGAGATGCATATACTTCTGAGTATGAGTGAATGAGGACTGAGTTGAGGAAAGCATCTCAGCTTAGTAAAGCTAAAAGTTAAATCACATTTAACTGATTTAACTGAAAGCAAGCATTTATAAATATTGGAAGTCAGTGGGACTTACAGCTTTGGATTCTTTACCATTCCGGCATGTATTCACAAAGTAGGCTTTCTGAGAGAAGATATTAATGATTGCTATTGAAAAATAGTATCTTGTTACATTCTCATCTGCCTGAAGATCTTCCTGAGCCCGTTAGTGAGATCTCCATCATTTGCCACCTTATTAAATACTACTTTTTTCCAGCTTTATTGTCAGATCAAACTTGATACAATGCTTAACTGAGTATACCTCTTCCATCCCCTTTTCTATAACTGTGAATGCTGTCTCAGAATTGATACAATACGTTTTTAACAGAATTTTAGAATTTGTAGTTTAGAATTTTTGTTTCTATCAACACAAAACAGATTGTACCTCCTTGAAATGAGGAAAATAATGTTTGTAAAAGTTTATCAGCTACTCCCCCCTCCTCCCCCCCCCCCCCCCCCCCCGCCCTTCTTCAAGGAAACTTACAATACAAGAAAGATTTCTTTAGTCCATATGGTTCTGGAAAACTCTTTCTAAGAGCTGTATGTAATTTACAAGAGCAGATAATGTTCACGTACTTGTGAAGACAGCTTTTTAATCCTGCATCATTCTTTGCTGTTTTCTGATGTCATTAGTGTGCATCTAGTTTCTGGTACTACTGGGTCTGTCAGTGTTTATTTTCTCAGAGCACACAGTCTGTAAGCCTCTTACAGTTCTAAGTCTTAAAATTTCTTTCTGATTAGGAGCAGCACTTGTTTTGGTAGGTAGGCTGCCCAGCAAGCTGTTTCTGGATACAGTTTGCAGTACTGTTTAAACAGCTAACAGAATGATTTTCAGCACTTCCAAATGAATACTGCAAATTCACTTACTTTACAGAAGCATTAAACAATCCTCAGGAGCAGGTGCATTGTTCTGTTAGCACACGCTTTACACCATAAAGTGAACATACCTCTCTCTGCAATGGATTTCTCTTCCTGTATCAATTCAGATAATCCTTTGCCCTTTTGAAACTTCTGGTAAACCATCAGTATCCTTGCTTTAAGGTTCAGCTCTGAATGATTTTAGGTTTTCAAGAACTGTGCATCAGAGTGCTATTATAGATCAGCTGAAGTAAATCTTTTGCATAAACTTACTTTGCATCCCTAATTGTATAGACTCTGCTGGTTAAATCATCCTTTGTGTGCACCACTGTACACAAAGAAGAGCACCGTGATATACTTATGCCAGGGGTTAATCAGGGATGCAGAGCTGTTACTATTTGAACTGCTTGTCTTTTCCTGCTGGTGATATGCAGGTGACAAAGAATGCATGGCCCTGGGTTTTGGGGGTTGTGTTTTGACCATATGGACCAGAAAATAAATAATGCTTTACTTTTAAGCTGAGCAAATTTGTTACTGTTCACTCTCAGTGGTGTCTACAGCACATACTGCCTGTTTTCTAGATACTTTTTAAAGATGTGAATGGAACTTGGTTATGCTGTTGTTTGGTATGGACAATGTCTTCTAACTGCTAAGACTGTCCTGTTTAAAATATTATCCAAAGAATTTTTAAAAAATGTGAGAGTGCAAAAACCGTGAAAAATTTGAAAATGCTCTCGAGTCTTCTATGCTTTCTGGGCCCTTTAGATTAGGCTTCAAAACTTTCTTCAGGAACTGCAAGTGCAAGAATTTTCATTTTTCTTCTACACATTAATGGAAGGCATAAACTTCCTTAAAATACCATGATTTGAGGAACTGGGACTTTAGAAACTTGCAAAGACTGGGAGATTTGCAATAAAATTAATAAAGTCTGGAAGGTCAGCAAAGGCTTTTCCTTTTAAACTCTTCCTTTTCATCAACCAAAAGGAGGCTGCAGTTTTCAAGACAGAGTACTGTTACAGAGCAGCTGGGAAGCAGGAATGGTTTCCTTGGAGATGTTTCTTTTCTCAAGAAACGTGGCTCATGCTGAGCTTTTGGGTAATTTTTAGCAAGTCACTAGAACTGTCACCTACTAGTTTATAATCTGTAAAAAGTGGTGTTTGTTTCACAGAAGTATTAAGTATACTAGAACTTGTTTTTCTTCAAAATTTTACTGTTTTGAGAAAGTAACTTATGTTAATGAGTGAAACACAGCAAGGTCTTTTCATCTAAGTTTATTTTGACAACTTCATTAATTTATGTTTTTAGTATGCTTATGTTTTTGTTTATTAAGAAGAAAAGCAGGCTCTGGGGACTAATATTGATAATATTTTGGATGGTGAGGAAATCCTTGTTATCAGGACCAAAACTGTTTAAGTTAGAAGCAGAGCTTTTCCATAGGTAAACCAAGATATGCTACCATGAGCAAGTCTGAGGCAGATCTAGAGAAGATTAGAGAAACCAACTTGTCCTTTAAATATGGAGGTCTTTACTCAAGTGTTCTTCCATATACAGTATTACAAATATATGTGGCAGTTGTTCTGTATAAGCTGCTCTGATTTTGTCATCATCCCCTCCCTGGATTTTACCCTGGAATCTGAAAAGTACCCTTTCATAGAAATTCTAGATTTCTCAATTAGAAGAATAAGTTGAAATGAATTTTTTTTTTTTTTTGAGAGTCAGGAAAACTGGAGTTGTGTGCTTTTGTGAAACAAGTATTCCTAATTACAAATTAACTAAGTCTGCAACTGAAGTCAGTACATTCCCCCACAGTCTTCTAACAAAATGACAAGAGTTGGCATTGACCAACTGAATAGTTAAGGCTTGCCAGGGATAGAAGGAAAAACCATACTAAAAATGGGGGCAGAGATGTTTGTACAGCCCTTCTGTAAGCATTTCTAATCACGTAACAGATTTTTCTCCATTAGAAGTTCTTTGTTATTCTTAGACAAAAGGAAGCCAGACAAAATTCTAGGTTCCTGGAGGGAAAGAAAAATTAACAACTTCATGGCATAGTCACATCAGGTGGTTTCTGGTAATTTAAACTAATGTTGTAAACAAAAAATTGCTCCAAATACTGAAACTTGTTTAGTCTGGGTGATTGGTGGATGGGAACTTCAGCCATGGAAATAAAGATGTTTGGTGCATTTCATCTGTTAACAAGAAACTAACTCTTGACATTTATGTTTTGGCAGAATTAAAGAGGCATCGTCTCAGCCCAGGAGAGAATACCAACCCAAACCCCGTATGAGCCTGGATTTCACAACTGGTGACAATACTCAGCACAATGGAGGAATATCCCATGCCACCACACCCAAACCATCAGGTAATGGCAGTAGCAATGTGGAAAAGAAAAGCCAACTCTGTCTGAGTTTTGCTATAATGCAGAACTAATCTAGATATTAGTTCTTCCATAGTGAGGGAAAAGGAGAATGAGGATGGTGTAGGAGAAAGCTGTTTGAGCTGTTGTTTTGAAAAGTGTTCACATCCCCAGGCAGGAGATGGATCATCCACTGCTTTAAATGTGTCTTTGGGTCAAAGATTTAGAAGCTCAGAGAGATGCTGCCATACTGAATTCACCTTGAAATACAGATCTTTAGAAAATAGGCATTTAGAAAATCAGAATAACAACGGGAAGTTTTCCATGGAAATGCAGAACCTGAACCCCCCAAAACCTCCATAACCTTATCCTGCTTTTTAAAACCAGGTATTACAACATAAAGAGCTTGAAAGTAAAAATCAATTAAAAACAACAAAGCCATCTATTTTCTTTGTCAAATTGGGAGCAGCACAGGCAAGATAAAGAATTTATATTACTGCATAATTATCTCTTAAAGAAGTGTTTATTTCATATCAGCACATACTAAGAAAGCCTTATTATTTGTTTCTCACAGTAATGGTCTGTTATCCCATGTTATGGTGAGGGCTGTCTGCTGTAGAGACCCTGCCCTCAGTTATTCTGGTTTACCTCAGTCACAATTGCTAGCACACTCCACCTTGCAAGACTGGATTTTTTTCACTAGATATTTATTTACTCAGAATTTCCTTCCTTCCCATCACATCCTGATGTGAATGTTTGATGTTCTCCCAGATATAGGCAGCAGCAGCATCTCCCTTTGGCACCTGCAACTGTAAATTGTCTTTCATAATCTTGCAAACTCCTAGTGATCTCCTTACTATGCTAGCAAGGAGGGGGATACAATGAAGATTTCTTGTGCATGAGCGTGGCTTGAGTCTTGCATGCTAAAGCTGTCCTCATGCCACTAGTAATTTTCTTCTTCACTTCTTTTTTGTAGTGTCATGAACACTAGTCTGTGCTAAGGCAGTGCAGACTGATGTTCCTGTGTCTCTTTGGCATTAATGTTTTCCTCTTCTTTCTTTTGAAGTGTTTATTGGTTTCAGAGAAACCCCTTCTTCTTTGAAAATTCTTTAACATATGTTTGAGTAGGTTCATTCAAAGCTCTGATCTTCTATGGTCATTAGAGTTTATTTCCTAAGTCTTCTGAATTTCAGCTGATAGCAATGAGGATACCAAACATGTGTTGTAAGGCTTGTTGATGCCAACAAAATAGTCTTCATGACAAATAAAGCAAAATATGCTGTAATGAAAGAAGGTTTCATTACAGAATTTAATAAATTAGATCTGGTATTTGAAAACTTGCTCTATTGAGATCTATAGAATTGGAATATTTTTGTCCTAAAGTAGCTCAAGCATGGGCCTTCTAGCCATAGAGAGTGGTTAAAAAGAGCATGCAAACAGTTTGAATCTGAAATTCATTCATCCTGAAGCCAGTATATGTGAAACAGCTGAAATGTGTATTCTTAGAAGTTCCGTTGTGGTGGAGTGGCATGTGTTGGTTCAGTCTGACCACTCGAAGTGCATGTACTTCTACTATGGAAAGTCAGGTAGGGATATAAGATTCCTTACACTTTAGTACTGCTAAATCCTAAATATTTTGACCAGTAACAATTTTGCTTTTGGTAGGCTTGAAGCTATAGAGACTTCCTGGGGAGGGGCAGAATATGAAGAATGAGAGGAATATTTATTAATTTCATATAACTGATGATTTATAATAATACCCATTAGTCATCCTAAGGGTTTATGGTCAGATGTTCATGAACTAGCATATTAGAAATATTTCAATTTCAAACTTGTTCTGAATCTATCCTGGTAACCCTGTAATCAATGTTGGGGAGAAGAGGTCTTTAGAAACCTCATACTAAAAGTCAGAGGATACAGTGGTTTACAGTTGAGCTGTGCCAGTGACGTTTCCAAATAAAGGACAAAGCCTCCGTTAGGTCTTCACTGTTGTTTTAAGCTACCCCTTACACTACTTACCTGAGGTAAATAGACAAAGCATCTCTGTGCCAGTAAAGCTGGAAATACATTAGGGATTTTGCTTCATCTTTTGTGCTTTGTAAACAGATAAAAATTAGATTCCAAACCGATTGTAGACATGCTTTTAGGTGTGGGCTTGACTGTAGCTTGATTCTTTTAGGATTCTCAGACATATGCTAGCAGTCACATATGAAAACTGAAGGCTACCAAAAGCTGATAGTTGTCTTCTAATGAAGTTTAGCAGTCCAAATTTAGATGTTATCAAAAGAACTGTCAAATGAGTGATACCAAAACCAACAAAATCTGTAGTAGATAAAAAGGATGCTGTAACTGTTGAGATTTTTAAGCACATTGTTTCTTTGTGTTTCTTCTCCATAGGTGTTCACATGGATCAGCCATGCTGCCGAGCTCTGTATGACTTTGAACCAGAAAATGAAGGGGAGCTGGGATTTAAAGAGGGTGATATCATTACCCTCACTAACCAGATTGATGAAAACTGGTATGAGGGGATGCTTCATGGCCAGTCAGGTTTCTTCCCCATCAATTATGTCGATATTCTAGTTCCATTACCCAATTAGGATGGCTGATCCACCACCTCTGACCCAGATAGTCATGTCAATACCACTGCTTTAAAAATGATGCTTCTTACACCTTACAAGTGCAGACTGCAGTGGTTAGAGTCATCGATTCCCACTAGGCATCTTTGGTTTACATGTTGTCATACTACGTGGTGGTGATGCATGGTATCTTCTGAGCCACCATAGTGTGGGTTAGTGTATTCGCCATGCTGGCCTGGTGGTAACCAGAGCCATTACTGAGATGAAGCTGGGAAGGTGACAGCAAGCAAAGCAGGTAACCCACAGTGAAGTAGCAGGAAGTGAAGGTGATATTGGGAAGATAATGCCTATCACCACTGTATTACTTTTCAGTCTTAGTTCTCTATAAAAAGAGGGAAAAATTCTTGCCATGCCATCTGTCCCTTCCTATTGATACAGTTCACACGGGTCTAACATTGACTAACCAGAATTGTATCTTTCAACCAAAATGGCTTGCTGTTCTCACAGAGACAGTGTAAATGTAGACCCTCTGGTTTCTCAGAAAGTGAACCACTGTGCTGTGTGTCCTCCTGCTCTCTGCTCATTTTTATATTCTTAATTATTGTTACAAGGCCTATTTCCATCCAGAGGTAAACTGTAAACCATAAAATGGGGATTCCTATAGTAAAAACCTTGGACCACAAACCACCTGAATTTGCCCTTCAGGAACTTTGAGCATGCTCACCAAAATGCCAGTAAGAGGGCAAGATGGGGAATAAAACTGGCATTTATTAATTGTTTCTTGTCAAGTCTTGGCACAAAATCATGCTGCTTAAGCACCAGGTATCCTTTGTAAACTCATTCACTGAGGAATACGATAACCAACTGAACATGACCCTCACTTAATTTGTTTCTGTCTACCATGTGTTCTTCGAACATCATTTGTGCATATTCTGCCCTCAATGAGGACTAAATAAAACTTGTTATCTTTTGTGTTGAGCAATTAAAGACATGTGGCTGTATATGCAAAAACATTTCCCAGATGTTTAGTTGGTTCTCTTGTGTTCCTCCTTCCTGCACTTTGTGTGTACAGTGCTGTGCCTAGCTTCTTGGCATTCTTTTGGTAACAGTTGCAGAAGTTCTGTTAGTTTAGTTATCCAGAGTTCTATTTATCTAAATTGTACAGACTCTTTCAGAGGTTTAATGTGCTGCTTCAAATATGCCACTTCAGTACTGGATAATGTGAAATGAAGACAATTCCCTACTGCTTAATGTATAAACTACATCATGGAAAGTATTGATATTTCAAATAAATGCTGTGAGAATAACTAGAATAAAGTTGTGAATTATTACTTTATTCTTTCCAATATGTTGTGCTAACTTCAGCTAACAAGAATTTTATTTCAGAAAGCATATTCCTTTTTTCCTGCAAATGTGAGAAATACTTTGTCATTATCATATTGCTTCGGTCAATTAAAACTCATAGGTATAATGGCCCTCATAAACAGGATAAACTGAACATTGAGCACATTAAATTAATGTCATGAAGACCAGCATGCAATCTTGTGGACACAGGTTGTTTCTCATTAAAGAATGCTGGTGTTCACAAACCTCCTAGTAAAGCTTCAAGACATGGTAACTTATAATTTATTTTTTCTTTCTTATGACACAGCATTTTATTTCATTTTATATTCTATGTTGTACACATATTGGGGTGAGTTAGCCTTGGCAAAGAGCCCAGCACCCACCCAGCTGCTCACTCACTGTTCCTCCTCAGTAGGAGAATAAGAAAGCTTACGGGTTGAGGTAAAGACAGGGACACTGCTTACCAGTCACTGTCACAAGCGAAACAGACTTGACTTGGAAAAAACTAATTTATTACCAATTAAAGTAGATTTGTGTAATGAGAAACAAAAAATACATTAAAACAGCACCTTTCCTGCCCCATTTCCCAAGCTCAAATTCACTCCTTCACTCCTGACGCCCCACTAGCAGTGAAGGGTGATGTGGAATGGAGGGTTTATGGTCAGTCTATAGCAGCTCCTCTCTGCTGCTCCTTCCTCTTCACAGTTTTAGCCTGCATCTTAAGTATGTTTTCTCTGAGTCACCACTATCTTGCCTGAGGGACTTAACCATGTCCTGCAGTGGGTCCGTTGGAGCTGGCTGGAACCAGCTGTGTCTGGCACGAGACAGCTCCAGTCTCTCACAGAGGCTGCCCTGCATCCCCCCCCACCCCTCCCCACTGCCAGTGCCTTGTCACATAACCCCATAGGCCTGTCTAGGGCATGTCCCTATGCACATTGGCAGAGGCTCTGACAGACTAGAACAAGTCAGAGTCTGACAGAGATGGAGCCTCATTCAAGTTCAGGTTGGACAGGGCTCTGAGCAGCTGAAGATGTCTCAGCTCATTGCAGGGCAGGGGTTGACTAGATGACCTTTAAAGATCCCTTCTAACCCAAAGTATTAAAAAGAAAGAAAAAATGTGTATATGCACAAGTCCCCTTACTTTTTACAACAGTTCTGGCCTAAATCCTAGGACTGGCCTCTAAGTAAGTTTCTGTCAGCGATTGGAAGTAGTCTGTTTCAAACCCAATGGCCCTGAAACTTTTAACAAATACATTAATGGTGACGTACTACAGTTAAGAACTATGTTACAGTTAATTAACTGTGTTAATTATCAAGGCCTGTCAGTCACAGGTAGTGCCACTGGGTCTGAGAGACACATTTCTGGCCTTAGTACACCCCTATTTTATCAGATTATTATTTTGTACTGTTTGTGGAAGGCATGCAAACATAGAGCAACTATCTTAAGAGAGAATTTTACATGATTTAGAGCAAAAGGATAATTGGTGTGCAGTGCTGTCCCACCCTGCTGAGGGGGCCTGGTTTTTAAGGTGTAGGGAAATGTATCTTTCAACAAATGGGGCCAGAAGGAATGCACAGAATAGTCAAAAAATCTGTTACATGCCATCACTTGATGACATAGGCCCAGTCTTGACATGTTACACAATTCTTGGCAGTTCCATATTGCTCTGTTCTCTGTCTCATACAGGTAATACCTGAAGAATGCTTTATTCCTCACGTGGTAAGATCAAAATCTGACTTGGCCAAAACAGAGATTACCATGGCTGACAAAAGTTTGCATTTAAAACTTCAGTGCTAGGATGAAGAGTGTGATCCAGGGCTTGGAAGAAAGCAGGAGCCTGTTTGCTTTTACATCTCAGGTAGTTCAAAGCTTTGCCTATGAAGCCCTGTGACTCTATTCCCTTCTAGAAGTGCGTAAGATGTTGTTGATGGAGGCAACATCCATTTTTCACTGGCAGACTTACAACTTCTGTCATCATGCTTCTCAAGGTGTATGTTTTCAGAAACACTTCAGAAATGTGACATGGGTACCTAATTACCAAACTTGGACCTAGAACTACTGCTCCTCACAGAGGAAATTAGGAAGTCTTCCAGCACTGAACTATGAGCTGCCAAATATAGCTAAATATTTTGGGTTTGGTGTTGGTTTTTTTTTCTGTTGAACCCTAAGATTTCTTGAAGCTTTTACCTTCTTAGACTTTTTCCTTTATTGCAAAGTGAAACTTGGTGAAAAATACGGCAAAAAAACCCAACAGTTCCCTGAACAATTTTCCACTTAAATAAATTTGTGACTGAGCCAAATGAGGGTGGTTTTTTTCCTCTTTAAAAATACCCCTTCCCTCCAGAAAGGAAAAAGATTGTAGTCACACTCAGACTTTTGTATTTGAAGCTTGACTTAGTGATTATACAGACAACTCTCCCTTTACACATGAACAACTCTCCCTTTTCCCACATGGACAAGACTTGAAAACTGTTATGAGGACTTATTTCCTGGTTTCACAATTGTATCTTTCAAATCTTTATGACTCTCGCTACTCTGAGTAATAGTTCTGCTTCAGGACTACCTACAGGCTGAGGAAGCTGGCTAGACTCATGAAAGCAGGGAGCAGGGTGTGCGCAGGTCTGTGCAGATGGGTCTTCTTCCCATCATAGGAGCAGGCGGAGTATGACATGGGCAAATGACGTAATGAATTAGGGCACGTTCCCAGATAACACTGTACAGAACTGAGTGCATTCTATAGAAATGAACTTGATCTTAATTTTCTGTAAAGCACCAGTAGGTTGTCTTAGACTTAAGCTCAGAATTTCTAGAATGCTCTGTAATTATTGTTTTATTATTTTCAAACTCTTAGCACTCTGGTAGTTCAAACACAGGCTTGGAATTCCCAGAAGGCTTTGCTGTCTTTCTTTACCATTTGGCCTAAAATGTTGCAGAAGATGGGCACAGCTTTGTGATCCTGAAAGGAGGTTGCAGAGATCTGGGGATGAGCCTCTTTAACAAAGTACAGGTGATAGGACAAGAGGGAATGGCCTCAAGTTGCGCCTGGGAAGGTTCAGTCTGGATATTAGGAAATATTTCTTTACAGAATGGGTTGTTAGGTATTGCAAATGGGCTGCCCAGGGCAGTGGTGGAGTCCCCATCCCTGGAGGTGTTCAAGAGGCAGGTTGACATAGCACTGAGGGATATGGTGTAGTTGGGAACTGTCAGTGTTAGGTTAATGCTTGGCCTAGATGATCTTCTTTTCCAACCTTGATGATTCTGTGATTCTGTGATATATTCTTGCTTTGCACTGTAATGTACAGATAAATTCTAAGCTGTCTACCTTTAATAGTATCTCCTTGGTGATAAAACAGAGGGGAACAGGTGAAAGAAGCAGTAACTTCTGCCATGCCTTCCTAGAGCCACTGGCTCTGGAAAGTCACAGCAGCTCTGGGACTCAAAGAGAGAATATTTCCCTTTTAGATGCTGCTGGGGCAGACAGTGGACAAGCTGAAGTCCCTGCAGTAGTAGTCCTCTCCTAGCCCGCAGCTCATTTGGTGGGGTAGTGACAGGCAGCCTCATGCTACTTGCACTCACTTGCATAGTGGTCAGGGCTTGTGTCTTCCATTCCACCTTCTGTGAAACCTGGAGTTGAGAAGAAGCACTAACAAAGCAGAGAAAGAAAAGGGGTTAAGAGCTCCTGTGTCTCTGCTCGTCTATGATCTGGGAGGCTCCAGGAGGGGCTGGGCAGCTCGCTGACAAGATCTGTTTTCCTGGTACCTGCAGAAACACACTGGTTCTTCTTTGGGTCACTGCATGAAACTGGAGGATTCAATGATTTACCCAACCACCACCAAAAATGCTCATCTATGGTACTTTCCTGTCACTCAAGTCACTGACCTGTGACACACCCTTCACTCAGAGCATCCACATGGGCAGTGAGGTCCTGAAGTAGGCACCGGCTGTAATTCATGTCACCAAGAGAGTTATATTACTAGTGTTTCTAATGATCACCATAGTCACTCTGGCTCCTCCCACACCAGAGTGACAAGACGTTCACTGACGTGGAGAACTGGTGCAGAGAAAGGGTGTGAATCCAAACAGGGACCCTTTCCCTGGGCCTTGCACATCCCTGGACTATAGGCGTGCTTAGCACCCCACAGCTTCTTCCCATTTCTTCTCCCTGCTGCAGTGCACACCAACACCAGGCTCCATGGGCTGCAAAAGAGACTTCTCATAGGTCCCTGTTAGCTCTATTCTAGGTGCTGTGTTTCCATCCCACAAAGACCACATACCTTAGTCTGAAACCATGTACCCATCTAACACCTACACTCAAATTCAGTGTAATGCATAAACTCTTGTTCCACTTATGGACCTCCATTGTGACATGCAACCTTCACAGTGTCTAACATTTCTCCTCAGGGGTAGGACTTGGTGTTTCCCTTTGTTGAAGTTCATGAAGTTCCTGTCAGCCCATTTCTCCAGCCTGTCCAGGTCCCTCTGGATGCCACCACAGCTGGTGTATCAGCCACTCCTCCCTGTATTGTATCATCTGCAAAGTTATGGAGGGTGTACTCTGCCTAATCTTCCAGACCATTAATCATAGAATGATAGAGTCACAGAATGGTTGGGTTGGAAGGAACCTTTGAAGATCATCTACTTCGAACCCCTCTACCATGGGCAGGGACATCTTTTACTATATCAGGTTGCTCGAAGCACTGTCCTACCTGAGTTTGAACAGTTTCTTTCTTATGTCCAATCTGTATGTACTAAATCTGTATGTACTATGCTCCTTGTCCTGTCACTACAGGCCCTGGTAAAAAGTCTCTCTCTGTCTTTCTCATAAGCTTTATATATTGAAAGACTGCAATAAGGTCTCCCCGCAGCCTTCTCCAAGCTGAACAACCCCAACTCTCTCAGCCTCTTTTCATAGGAGACATGTTCCAGCCCTCTGACCATTTTCATGGCCCTCTTCTGGACCCACTTTATGAAAATGTTGAACAAGATTGGACCCACTATTGAGTGCTGGTGTACACCATTCATAGCTGGCCTTCAGCTGGTCATTGTGCCGCTGAACACATTGCTCTGAGCCCAGTCATTCAGTCAGTTTTCAATATACCACAATAACACTGACCTAACTCATACTTTATCAGTTTGTCTATTAGGATGTTAAACCACAGAGAATGTTATACCACAGGACTCTCAAAATAGTAGATTGCATATATTTCTGTAGCACTTGTCTGAAAAAATTTAGATTTGGAGTGTCATCTGTGGAGTGTAGTCCAACCTCCTGCTCAGAGGAGGTATGATTAGATCATGCTGCTCAGGGCCATGTCCAGTTAAATCTTGAACATATCCAAGCTGGAGCTGCAGATTCCCCCAATTGTTTTTTGCAGAGACGTAGAACATCCTTAGTTTCAACTGAAAATAGTGAAGTCAGAGCACTGTAAAAATTAGCTGGTATATTGTGGTGGTTTGACCTTGGCTAAATGCCAGGTACCCACCAAGTCGCTCTATCACTTCCCCCCCTTCCTCCTTTTTTCTCAACAGGGCAAAGAGGGGAAAGAAAATAAGATAGGAGAAAAAAACCCCAACCCTTGTGGGTAAAACAAAAGCAGTTTTAATATAACCAAAGCGAAGCAAAGGTCCACGTGTGAGAGCAAAAAAAAAGAAAACATTCATTCTCTACTTCCCATGAACAGGCGATGTCAGGCCTTCTCAGGAAGCAGGGCTCCAATACGCGTAGTGGTTGCCTCAGAGGACCAAGGGTGACCCCACCCCCTTCCTCCTTTTTCCCAGCTGTATACTTGAGCAGACGTCATATGGTATGGAATATCCCTTTGGTCAGTTCGGGTCAGCTGTCCTGGTTGTGTCCCCTCCCAAGATCTTGCCCACCCCGTCCCACTGTGGGGGGGGAAATGTCGGAAAGAGCCTTGGTGCTGTGTAAGCACTACTCAGCAGTAGCCACAACACCAGTGTGCTATCAACACCCTGCCAGCTCCCAACATAAAACACAGCACCATGAGGGCTGCTATAGGGGAAAACCAATTCCGGCTCAGCCAGACCCAGTACATATATACTATGCATCAGAATACTTGGGTATCCACAGGCCTATAGTGCTTGCTGTAGTGACTGCCTCCAAAGCCTGTATGTCATTGTGTAGTGAGAAGGAGACTCATGACTCTGTGTAACAGTTACGGCTATAATGGTTGACAATATAAAGTATACTTGAGGAGTACAGAGGCATCTAATGGTGGAAGTGACAGCACACAGCTTGCATAATTACACTGAGTTAATTGCATAAGGAGAATTCCACAAATACCTTGTCTAGGCTTCAAAGATTTAACATGCATTCCTGAGTGTCTATGTCTAAGGTTTGGTTTCTCCAAGGGCCCACTGAGTAGCCATTTAGCACAGTGGTCATTACAGGTTTTGTTTCTAAAGTTCCTCAAGTGTCTGCATTTCTTACTCAGAAGCACTGGAGACTTGGCAGAACTCATCTGTGAACATTTGCAACTGATGAGCTAGATAATTCTCTGCCAATACTGCAAGCAGAACTCAGTCCACTCAGTCCAGTATGCAGTCATATTTTCTTAATTTATGTTAAGACCTGCTGGGTGATTTGATCTTTAAAACCTGTCAGCAAACATTGTAGCACTAACTCTAGCTGGGTAGTCCCAGTCAAACATTTTATATTCCCATCTGCCTAGACCTTCGAGGCATCATGAGAACAGGAAGAAACCCAGAAGCTTCTGTAGTAATGTGGAAAGTATCGTACATTTGAAGCTTCAGCCCATGTATGGGGTTGCATGATGAACAAGGCAACTTTGAAGAGGCGGAAAGGATGTTCAATCTGCTAGTAGGAATCTTTAGAGCCAGAACTATCCTCTCTTATTTCTGACTTTTCAGGTGGTGCTGTGAAATGAATATTTCCTAAATCATGAGGAAACAGCAGAGTACTCACTAAAAAAAGAAGAGTTTTATTTATCTTCTCCTGTTCTCCTAGAGATGGGACTTGTGTTCCTGAATCTCTCTGATTTTATCCTTTAAGTGAAATGTGATCAGAGCTGCTTCTAAACAAACACTGACATGAAGAGAAAAACAGTCATAAATAGAAAACTTTGCAAGCATACTTTACTTCTTCAGTGTGAGAAGGAGGTGGCCTCTGACAGTCCTTTTGCAGTAGGCCAAAGTAGCTTGTTAGCAGCTCACAATACCATAATGCAAACTTGAACCATCAGGAAAAGATATAGTGTGATGATAGACATCAGCACACATCAGTGGTGATATCCAAAGCAAACTGCAGATACACCAGCTTCATCAGTCCTACAGCGATCTTCAGATCCAATGTTGTACCCAGTTCCTGTGAGATGAGTGGGGTAGAGGGAACAGTAATGCTAAGATCAGCTCCTGCAAGTCCTGTAGGCAGTGGCTTTCAAACTTGCTCTTCAAAGAGCAGAATGAATTACAGGTATAAAGTTTATTCCATCATTTTAACACTTCTGAGCAGGAAGATAAAAAGCCTGACACACCACATGAAAAATAGACTCACAATGTCCACTACAAAAGAGCAGCAGTGTGTAAAAGCTGAGACAGCTGTTTAAAATGAGGAAGCTTCCAGAGGCATGGGACATTATGGATCATTTTACCATGTTTTCAACATTCCTTCTCCCAGAAACTGCTCCTTGCTTTCACTTTGGAGTATCATGAACTTACTACTTACTTCGGCCTGGAAGTCTAGCAGGGTCTCATGGGATTCTCAAACTCACTGAGGTCACATCATACCTGTTTCCAGATCTGTTTACAGTCCTAGGATGGGACTTAGCATAGATTTGATTTCTGGTGCTGGCAGAGAATTGTTGCCAGAAACTGGCAATGAATTCAGTTTTAATTCTCCAAAGGTACAACAGGGCTGATATTAATTCCATGTTTCACAGAGCTGTTAATATATATTAATGTGCATAAAGCTCTCAGACCTTACACTGTAGACCCGAACAAAAATCTCTTCAGTTTGTTCTGTACAACTATGGTATTAATCCAGTCAAATCAAAATGGCTACTTATACTCAAGGCCAAAAGTTTTACTTTTGACAGTTTATTTACTAATCATTAATACTCTAACCTTCAATTGAGAGTCTGAAAACATAATTAAGCTGAAGGTATCTTCCACTGAATACTGGGAAGATGTTTGTCAACTAGAGGTATTAATGCACTGCAATTTCATAGGTAAATGTCTGGAGGTCACAACTTCACCACTTTGCTAGACTGAAGTTAACTGGATGTGCTCCTTCACACACTCATGTCAGAGGGCCTATCAAGTAATAGCACAACCAGCATCAATGGCTCTTTTTCTGTGTTTCTTATCAGCTTACAAAAGCTGATATATATCTTATATATTATCCCATTATCTTATATATTTTTCATTTCTTTATGTCTAAAGGAAGTTTGTGGAATTCCAAAATTCCCTATAACCCAACAAAAGCTCTTACTTCCTGCTGCTCTCTGCAATATTGCAGTGTGTGGAGTCTGCTGATCTGACTTGTAGCACTGTATGCACACTTCTAGAGAATACCAGGAGGTGAAACCGGAAGCACAGACAGGTGTTAGAATGTTCCTCCTGTGTGGGACACCACCAGCAATCACCTGCTGCCACCTCTGAGCAAGCATTTCAGTTTGCGCAAGAAGATTGGTACTTGATATCTGAGGTGAAGAGCTCCCTCTTGATAGTGTGCAACTATCAATCTTGTTTCTAAATTTAACACAGGCCAGCAGTCCACTTTTGTCATAGCTCCCGCGGGGAAAGAGAGCAGGGAAGGACTGTGCAACAGCAGGAATTTCACAACCCCTGTTGAACTTGTAGGCTCTGATGAGCTGCAGAAAATATAAGAGGGCATGCTTTGTTTCTATTTTCAGACCCTGCAAAACATTTTTTCAATTGATGATGCATAACATTGCAGCCTTGTTGCTGTAATGTGAATGTGGTTTGCTTTACCATGCAGTCAGCAGCCACTGGAGAAGCCAGTCAATTTCTTCAAGCCACATACAGCATATGCTGCCACCACCTTTTCAAGACGTGGGAGGGATCCACATCTGTTTTTAACAAGTCCAGCATGTTTCAAATGCAGCTGGTAATCTTAGATTTTGGACCATAGTTCCTGCTGGGTTACAAATATTTGTTACTGTTTGGTGTTAATACCGTGGGCCAGTAGAGGGCACCCTGACATTTAATTTTAATATTAATAACTTTTAAAATAGACATGTTTTCTTTCTGAAATGTAAAGTTTTAACGGATACAGTTAACAAATGTAGAGATTCCTATAGATAATGGCCATCTTGCAAAGACAATTGTGAAAAGCTACTTTTTCTATATCATCCAAACCTGAACGTTAAAATTTAAAAAAACCCAAACAACCCAAAAGCCAAAAAAAGTTCCACAAAAATGTGGAAATTGCTTAAGCTCACTCTACCTACTTTTATCTATCATATTTTCATAATGTAGGAAATTTTTTTTCATGCAGATCTTCAGAATGGGTTAGAAAACCACACCTAAATGTGGTAAAGTCCAGTAAAACAATTGAATGGCACCCACATATTCACATCACCCATCTGTTCTGAATAAAGCTATTTTTAGCTGTCTTCTTGCTACAGATCATTCCAGCACAAAGCTTTATAATTTCAGTCAGGCACACACATGCTTATATGTAGTTTTTTCTCCCCTCTCCCCCATGTAATAATAGAATTGCAGATGCTCACCTTCAGAAAACATAAAATTAAAAAAATATCAGAATAGCTTCTGAAATTGTTAATTCAAGCACAAACTATTCATCATGAAATAGATCTGTCAGCCTTTAGCTGGAAGGAGAGTTATGCTTACTTCGGGCCAAACTGTCTCAAGGAATATATTAGAATATGAATGTTTTGACAGTTCATAGCACCTTTCATCTGAAGTTCCCCAAATACTTCATATATATTAATTGAGGTTCCTTCTTGTAGCAAAATCTTTTTATTATACGCAGTTTACATATAGGCTCTTGAGGCATAAGTGATTAAGACCCACTTTTTCCAAAGTATGTCTTGAAGCAGTTGTCTCAGTGTTGTTCTTCACTGTAAGATTAGGATAATTTCAAATGTTTGTTTTGTTTCTCTGAAAACGTATTAGGAGTAAGAGGAGGTGAGGGAACTAATAATGTCTAAGAATTTAATTAATCTGTAACTTGACTTTAAGAGATAAGTAGGAGAATAAGGATCAAAAAGTGTTTTCAGGAGTAAAGATGGATTCTCCAGAGACATTCCAAAAGTTATTCATATTGGTAAATAGCTAAGCTGAAAGTGCATGTTAAAAGTGCTGAAACAAGTACTCTCCATGTGACATTTTAAAATCATCCTCAAACCAGATTAAGAATATCAACCTCAAGGAGACAGTGCGTGGGGCAAGAGGATAATAATCTCAGGCATAAAGCAGAGAGGACTCAGGATGTCAAAGGTACAGGACCAATGATGGCAAATCACTGCTATCTGTTCCCTGCATGGCACCACCAGAGAGCTGGGCTGATGTCATCAGCAATGCCAGTGCTTTGTAAAATGTGTTTTTGCCCAGCGGCACATGGAGACACCTTTTCCTGAGACTTTCACCATCCCTAGTTATCATTTTGAACCTTTAGAATGAGTTAAAAAGAAAACAAAAGACTCTGACAAAAAGAAACCAGGTCTTTTTTGGCCTCGTTGGAATAGAAAAATAAATGAAGAACACAAGTGTGGGAATAGAGAGTTTCATGGATACAGGCTTCTGCTTCCACCTATACACCACTGTTGTAGGGAAGGCTTACAAGCTGTGCAGCAGGCAGGACAGTGTCAGCACATTTCTTGCAAGTATCTTAAATGCACAAAGTAGAAATGTTTTGTTGATGAGCTCTGGAAAATCCCTTCTAGCAACCAATCTTTGCTGTCTTTATTCCTGGATCCTTTCAAACCTTCATTAGTGACAGCACTTGCTTCAGTTCGTACTTTGTTCCTAAAGCCCTAAGGGACTTCCTTACAATTAAACTGGTCAGGAATACAAAACACAGGGTTTCCAAGAACTAGGCAGTCCTAACTCCATATTATTTGGATATTTGTGTTGTGATAGATTTCCAAAATTTCTGGACAGACGGCAGAACATCTTGTGATGTTGAAAGCAAATCCTTTTCATAGGATGTCTAAACTTCATTTCTTTCCAAATATTTAATTTTATATTTTTGTCTCCAAAATACTTTTTATTTGCTGCAGGAGTATCACAACCTTTGCTCTGATCATAAGTAACTAAGCATAATTAGATATGGCTGACAGGTAAGCAAGAACTGAGTGGGATGAGCCATGGTACGGACCATGGATCAACAAGTACCAGGAGAGCAACACCTCAAACTGCTGGGAAGGCCTAGTGTGATATCACTGTGTATCCATTTGAGACAGCATCTGGCTATAACCCCCTCCAGCAATAGAGTTTGGGACATCTGACACCATGTAGAAGCAGAGCAACGGAGATGCAACTGTTAAAACATTGCCTATTGAGCCCTCAGGCAGAGCCCACCATGAGGTGGCTGGAGAGAGTGTTGCTTTTTCTGCAGCCTCAACTTTCCGGCAAGGGAATGGTGGGCAACCATGCACATAACAATGTATGTTAACTCTGTGTGTGTGTGGCTGTGTGTGCACTTGCATTCATGTGCATGTGTGCGTACGTGTGCAATCCTTTACCTGACACATTTTTTTCTCCACTTAATAAAGTCAGTTCATCCATATTATCTTGTGTTCCTTTCCCCCATTAAATTTACACTATTATCAAAGAATAGAAGTTACCTTGGTTCAAAATATTTTCTCCCTTTTTGTGAGGGAGTACAAATTTCTCTTTCTTTTAAAAATGTTTTCTGTAAATGTCTTAGCATTAGACGGTTTTTTTGGTAAGTTCTTGCTTTTGACCTGATATGGAGAGTGAAAAGGTTTAATGTTCTGCTCTCTGTTTTTAAGTGATACACTTTGAAATAAAATGACTGCTATTTTCTCTCTCTTATACATTTTATACACCATGTTTTACCCAGGTTTCAGTAGAAAAGAAAGCATGTGAAAAAAAAGTGAAAAAATATGGGAATATTTCTAGCTTTGAAAAAAGTATTTAAAACTTTTATACTCTTCAGATATTCTACTCTGAGTTGGTATTCTAAGAAAAATGGTCCTGGAAACAATTTGTAATTAAGAAGTCATAACATTGTTTTTTGGCAAAAATAAGTTTCGGCAAACAATTTTCAATCAGCTCTTGAGTATCAGTAATTCAGAGATGTCACCTAGCTCAAGAAGACTTCTTAGGCCAAGATTAAGACATACTGGATATTAGGTAATGTGGTATCTATAACTGCTTTGATATGCAAAATTACTGGACAACTTGCGCCATGTCTTTGCCCCTATGCTAGTTTTCCAGTCTAGAGAATGAAGCAACAGCCTCTTATTTTATAATTTTTTCATGTTTATATGGAGGATAACTTTTGTTTATGTAGAGGATGCACACCTTCTTGTTAAGGAGTTTGTCCTGAAGGAGATAATTTCGGTAATACCAACTTCTGAATCTCTGTTATCAAGATTATTCTTCTTACTTTAATTTTTTCCTGTCATCACATCTCTCTTGTGTATTCACTGTAAACCCTGAGAATCTGCTCATGTTCCAGTAGAGACTGAAAATAGTTACTCCTTCTCACCTCTTTTGGCTATGTATCAGAATAGCCTCTGCAACTCTTTTGCATTTGGCTTTTGTCCTCATCTACTTAACGTTCTGTAAAACTTCATGGAGCTTTTTTTATTTTTGTGTTGGATGGTCAGACAACAGGGATCTATCTGAAAAGCACTTTTTAAAATCCCCTAAATTTGTAACTCCTGCCTGCACTTAGCAGTGTGCTGCCACAGGCTGTGTGCATCTCCCCTATCTTTCAACTATTTTGGTCCTAAGCCAAGGCAATTAGCTACTTGACTATTTGTACAGCTTCTCTGGGCAACCTGTTCCAGTGTCTCACCACCCTCACAGTGAAGAATTTCTTCCTTATGTCTAATCTAAATCTACCCTCTTCCAGTTTGAAATAATTACCCCTCATACTATTGCTACCCTTGCTGATAAAGAGTCCTTCCCCATCTTTCCTGTAGTCCCCCTTTAAGTACTGGAAGGCCGCTATAAGGTCTCCCCAGAGCATTCTTTTCTCCAGGCTGAACAACCGCAACTCTCTCAGCCTGTTCTTATAAGGGAGGTGCTACAGCCCCCTGATTATTTTTGTGGCCCTCCTCTGTACCCACTTGAGCAAGTCCATGTCCTTCGTAAGTTGGGGGTCCCAGAGCTGGATGCAGTGTGATCTCACAAGAGTGGAGCAGAGAAGTTGTGGCTGATCCCTCCCTGGCAGTGTTCAAGGCCAGGTTGGATGGGGCTTTGAGCAACCTGATCTAGTGGAAGGTGTCCCTGCCCATGGCAGGGGGTTGGAACTAGATGATCTTTAAGGTCCCTTCCAATCCATTCTATGATTCTGATTGCTCTTTCTAAAGTCCCAGGACTGCAATTTCATTTACTCACTTTGGCTCACACCAAAACTTCAGTCTATATAAGAAGAACTCTGCGTTCATACAGAACTCCTTAGTGCTGTTTTTAAAAATAATTCACAAAGGGGTGAGGAAGAATGTACAAAGGTGGAGAAGGCAGTAGTGTGTTTAGGATCCAGTTTTGACTCTGGTCAGGATTTGATCTCTGTGTAAATACTATGATAGTAGACACAGAGCAGTGAAAAAAGAATTAAATGATATTCATAGCTCATTACATGGCATTGTTTTAGCTCTCTTGAACAGTGCAATCAAAAAGCAAAGTTAATTACAAGTATTTCTTGCAATATCTCCAAGTTTCATTTAAAAAGCTGTAACACAGATGTGACTGGGTATGTGAGAAAACTTTTAAGTATGTTTCTTTCATAGAAGTTAAAATTGCTTATAAGATTTCAAAATGCTTTCTAGAGTTTAAAAAATAATAGGGACAGCTAAAAAGAGCATTTATGACAACTTGAATCTAAAGATTTTTAAGCACCTTCTAGTTTTGAATGGCAGTTGATGGCAGCTGTGACTGTAATCTTCATGTTGTTACAAGCGCAGTTTGATACAAGTCTCTCTGGAAAGTCATGAAAGACAAAACTATATCCTGAAAGAAAAGGAAATTCTACTTCCCCTAATCCTCCACTGAGAGAAAAATCTTGTGTTTCAGAGTTGGTTTTGTTACCTTGATGCTGTTTTAGCCTTCTGGGTGAAGAACTCTATAAAAATACAGGTGCTCTGGCCTTTTAACTACAGCTGACTAGTCTTTGCAATCGATCTCCTCAGTGAAAGTGTAATTCAGTCACCTGTAGGGCAGTAGATAAAGGTGCAGTTCTGTTTCTATTTCTACTAGGCTTTCAGTCATACTACTTCTGAAACCCAGCTTCTGGCTGTGGTGAGGTGCTTGTACAATGTGAGCAGTACCTAAGGAAAGATGACAGGGCCCCTGCAGCCTGGGGGAATACCAAGCATCTTCCAGATACCAGAAGTACTTGGCAGATCTCTGGGTTTTGACAGATTTTTTTTTTCTTTATAGAGAGACTGAAGCAGGGAATGGATAAGCAGGTTTCTTGGGGGGATGGGGACAGTGGGAAGGCAGGGCAGGGAAGGAAAGAGGGAGAGAAACATCAACTATTCGTACCAGCAGATGTTGCACCCCTGTTTTGTGGCAAAAGAGTAACCTCTTCAAACAGTCATTTTCCTGGCCAGGTATTTAGGTCAACTGTCTTAATTGTGTGCATCTACAGGTACCACGTTTATTATAGTGGGGCTCAGACTTCATGTATCTATGGCTTGCAATCATTATTCTCTGAAAAGCTGCTGTTAGGTGCTTTTTGTCTAAGTATTTCTATCTCACATGATATATATGAAATAATTAAAATAACTATCTTCAAAAGCAATAGCATTTGAAGGAGATAATTCATCTCTCTGTGATTTGAAATGAATTATCTGTGTGACGGCAAACAAGGAAATAAGGAAGTGTTATTTACTCATATTTCTATTCAAACAAAAAAAGCTGCTTATCTTGCAAGAGAAAATATTCTGGTGAATACCAAAGATCTTAAATATTTCTAAATGACCTATGAAAAATGTAAGGAATTCTGACTGATGTCTGAGAAACCATGCTATAAAGAAGTGAGCAGTTCAATAGATGGTACTCTGTGCTTACCAAGCAAAGTAATACTGTATGCAAACAAAACCGATAAAAAGCATTTAGTTGCCTCTTAAATGTCCAGTACTTCTTTGTAAACTAAAAGGTGGAACTTACAGACACATAATGCATGTACCTTCCATGGGACTAGAGAGTACACAGTTAAAATTTTACCTAAGTGAATATGTAAGTAAGTACTAAATCAGAAAATTTAGAATTAATCCAGTTTCTTAATACGGTAAAGCATCTCCTAACACATATTTCAAAGTGTTTTGGTTTTTACAAAGCTCAATCATTTTAGTAACTCAGAAATACCTAAATTACATGTATTGTAACTGGGCCAGAGCTGCAAACTAAGGCCCAAATCCAAACATCTTTACAACTCAGATATGATCAGATCCAAGGTTTTGGTTCAGCTCATTACAAGACAGCTGCAAAATCTGGATTCTGATGCAGTAACTTCCTCAGAGTTTACAGTGTCCAGATGTTTGGTGGGGAGTGTTGCTTGCTTGGGCCATTTTATCTGTTTGGGTTTTGTCTTACTTTTTTTTATATTCTTACATTTTTATTTTCATCTTATATCTGACATATATCTTTTGAGATGGTAAGATTTATGCTGACTGTATTTGAAGCACTGAAATTCCTTTAATCCTGTTTTATTTAATGCAATAGAAACAGAGGATGAGCATGATACTGTATGGACTATTCTGCATTAATTCATTGCAGGGTTCTACTGCTAGCCACTATCTTGAATTCAGCTGTAGAGTGATCCAGTGTATCACTTCAGGGGCTGGAAATCTTTGAGACATTGCTACTGCCTTGTAAGATCAGTTAAGCTAACCATTGCAAATTTTAAAAATGGAGCAAAAATATTTTTCAAATGTGAGTTTTCAATTAAAATGTTTATCTCACTAATACAATTGTGTCATGTTCATATTCAGGTGTCATTTGGATTAAAAAATCCAAGAAAATTTATTTTCAAAACCAGAACCTTATAGATAATGAAGACCACACAGTTTGTAATACACTGGAAGATTTTCATTTCTTGTTACAAAGTTTTGCTCATTTTGGAATTGCTTAACTCCAACATGGCAGCTTCACTCCCCATTTGTTACTGATTTGTTTCTTCCTTTTCACATGATAATCATTCCAATGAGTTGAAAAGTGCCATTGTTCTTGAATGACCATGTCCTTACCTTCTTTGAACTGTTCATGGAAATGAACCTAGAAGGGTAATTCTTTATGATTTAAGCTAATGATATCACTGAATTAAGTAACGTAGCCATAGCTGACTACGCTTCAATAAACTTTGCTTTGCTTTCTGATGAAATTAAGCCCGGAAGTCAAAACCAGGGATGGACTTCTAGGTCAACTGAGCTAACTTAGAAAACAAGTACACTGTGACGCTAAGTATTTTTCACTAAAAATAGTGAATATTCTACTGACATAGGCTGTGTGCAAACCAAACCTTCATCTAGGAGGGGCTGTGTTTGAAAATAGTTTGTTGAGTGGCATCTAGACAAAAGGAGAAAATGAATTCCCTGCCTTGAAGACATACTTCTGTTCTGCAAGAGTGTGTTGCAGGTGGTGACCATCCAGAAGCAAAACTGGGAGCACCTCTCAGCAGCGAGCTGGAAGATGTGACACTTCTGCATACTCTCCCTGCTAGAAAGCCTAGAAAGTCATGGGCTGTAAAATGGTGCATGTTGGGGCGGGGAGGGCAGGGCCATTCTTTGTGTGTCTCCCGTGCCCTACGATCAGTGTTCACTTGGAGCACGCTACATTCAGTCAGTATGACTTCATTAACCGGGGACAGTTTCCACATGTGAGGCAAGGAGGAGCAGTGCCTTCTAAGTCACAGGGATGTTGACAAAGCTGAGCCTGAGCTGTGCAGGAACAGTGTGCAGACAAATGTTTGGCATCAAAATTACACTTGGGCTCCAGCAGTTTAGCTGCTCAAGTCCGGTGAGGCTCTGCAGCCAAAATCACAATGCTCTGACTTCTCACTTTATAGAGACCAGTTTTATATTAGGCATCAATCTCTGCTCATGGTGTATTAAGAGGAATTACTTGCAGCAGCCTGCAAAGGTGTAAATATTTACTTACAAAGACAGCATGAGATGTGTATTTTTGTTTGAAAAGGAATGACAAAATTACTGTATTGGGAGCTAAGGAGGACTTCCTATTTCTGTAACTCAGGATAGCCTGGAAGTATGTATACTGGCTAAAATCCTACTGAGCTGCCTAATAACAAGAATTTTAAAAGGAGGGCTAGGGCTATTTTGTGTGCCATCTTTGGTGGCAATGAAATTTCATAAGTAGCCTTACTGATCTCTGAGGGAATACTTGGATGGTAAATTACTGTATAAGAAAAGCAAAATTAAAAGCAGGGCTACCTTTACAGTCTTGGGGAATCCAAAGCAAGTGACCTTACAGTGGGCCAAGGAATTGCTGGCCTTTTTTTAGAGCTCTGCTCATCTAATCCATCTCAACAAGCAGGGCTCAGTCTCTGGCGTTTAGCAACCATGTCAGGGAGTGTACAGAGTGTACTTCCAGCACCAGAGGAGAAGTAGGAGGCTCCTCATTCGCTTTCTTTATGGTTCCCCTTTAAAGAGTGCCTCTAGTGCATCTGGCAGTCTCCATTCACCTACATGTAGGGGCAGAAGCATGTACTTCACGTACTTTTTCCTGGCAACCTGCTCAAGATGAATTTTTGTATTCCTTCTAGCACATAAGCAAGATCAAAGGTGACATTTTGCTTATTGCTTAAATTAACTTTTAACTCTTGTAATAATAAATGTTGAACACTTTGCAGAACAATCAGATATGCATAAGTTAGTGCTATGAAAAGAGGATCCTTCCTTTTCCTGAAACACAATAGTTATGCACAAAGAAAGGCTGGAGAATTGCTTTGGGTGGTACCATGGAGTAGAGTTGGGAGTACTGGAGTCAGATGGTAATAAAGAGAAATCAGCATAGGCTGAGCAATCAGAAAAAGTTCTTAATGAGTTAGCGTCCTAAGCATAGGGAAAACCCTGTCATACGGAATGCTTAACATTTCATGTGTAACATTAGACTGCAAAATGCATTGAATGAGGGAATAATCCTGCTCTGGCAGAGGAAGGTACTTATAATGCAACTAATAATTTCAGGGCCAAATCTCTGCTAGCATAAATAAGCCAAACTCTGCTGAAGTAAAGGAGACCCACCCTTTCATGCCAACAAAGTATATAGTCTTCCCTGCTACTCTGAATGTAGCACAGTTTTGAATGGGGATCATTAATCCCCATGAAGCAGAGGCCTGTGTGAGTACTTGGCTCTCCAGGACAGTTTCTTTTTTTTTTTTTTTTCCTCTTTTTCCCACTATGATGAAAACCTGAATGAGAAAAAGCAAACTGTGGCATGCTTTCTTTAACTCCTAATGTGTGGTGTTTGTTGACCCTCATAACAGTCTTTGTCCTAGCTGTGTCTCATGAGGCTGTGTGATTTTTTCAAATAAAGGACTTTCAAAGAGAATTGCATCAAACTAAATCTTTAATTTTTTAATGAATATGCTTGATGCAGCTAAAGCCATAAAAACAAGGAACTGGCATTCTGACCGCATGCACATTACTAAAGTCCCATTGGGTTTTTTGTGGTCCTTCTCGCTTACTACTTAGTTTAAACAGCTAAAGCTCTCTTCCCTTTCTCCTTCTTCCCTCTGCTTCCACCAGCTTCATTCCAATAAATAATAGGCTCAAATGTGGGCTTAAGATGTATCCTGGGAGATCATCTAACCCCGTGCTTTCAGACCTCCAAGTTTCACATGCCTAGCAGCAATTCAGAATTTATTTGTTCTTCTTGCTAGCTCCTTTGCAAGGCTTGACGGAATTACCCACACTTACTGGCAATTGCAGTGGAGAACTTTTCAGACAGGAATGAAAGTTGCTGGCCTCAGGTAAACAAAATCTGATGAGATTTAGTCAGAAATAAAAATTAAGCCAGCATAAACCTACTGGATTGTGACCCTCATCTACTCACAACGTCCATAGGAATTTGACACCTGTAGAAGTAGGTGGAAGTGCCCTGCAGAGATAGTATCTCAGTTGATCTGGTCTGATCCTTATCCTGACTACATGTATGCCTATGCCACCTTGACATGACTAGTATTTATTTATTTGTTACGGGAAAAAGCATTTTGCTGGCTCTTCAGCAGGTTTAAGAAAAAACTTCTGCTTTTAGGGAGTGTGGGGAAGAAAGACAAATTGTAAGTCCATGGCGCTTTCTATTTACCTTATATACCAAAATGATGCAATGATGCCAAAATGGCAATATATTGAAAGGATGCTTTGCTACAAAGATCTTTGCATCCACTCAACCTATCCAGAACCCACTCAGTCCACTAAACTAAAGCTTCCTTTCTGATTTCAGCTTGAGGTTTGATAGACTGTAGGTTCTACACCAATTTGGATGAGGGTGAAAATGCCTTATCTGGTGCTGTCTTTGAAGCAGGCACTATTGTGATGTGTAGACTTGGATGGAAACACGCATATGGTGGCCTTGAAGGGAACAGGAGTTTGAAGGACACACTTCTACTACTCAGTCTTTTAATGAATCTGCAAAGCTTTTTCAGCACATGTGTCTCTTGGGATAATGCAGTGCTCCTCTTCAACATATTCTGGGTAATTTCAGAAATGGCCTTTCAAGTCATCAGAAGCAGTGCAGGATGTTGCTTTCCTCTGCCAGGGGGAGAAGCAATCAACAGCTTCAGGAAGGACAGACACTGGGACATTGAATTGCTAAGTCTGCACTGAGAGCAACACAAGATATCTGTGCAGGTTCTCTCTATTTACTGTTGAACACCAGCCTTTTTTATTTTTAAGGTGTAAAGAGCCAGCCCCTCTGGCTGGAAAAGAGGTTCTTAGCCTAAAAGCATCTGGGGTAGAAGCATTTAAATCAGCAGCAGCTACCCATGTGGTACCTATGTAACTTCTTCAAATGCTTCTAAAAATAACAGGGTCTTCCGGGATATATCTGCCTGGCTAGAGATGCAAGCTGGAGGTTGTCTCCGGGATTCTCAAATAAAAACATATATTTTGTGTTGAGAGTGACTGTGCAGCTCTTTTTACCCTGGCACACTGAGACTCCTGTGATGCACACACTTAGTAAAAGCTTTCTCAGTTTTGTTGCTCTCACAAGCAGAGTTCAACAAGTCATTGTTCACAACCATATCTACTTTTTTAGGGGGAAATAAATGGTTATCACTAAGACTTTCAGATAAGTCCTCCACAAATTTGATAAAAGAATATCTACAGAGCAGTTCCTGCCAACAACAGTCAGACCACATATTATTCTCAGGCATAACAGAGATGTAGTGGTTGGTGTTCTTCAAAAGACTTTTTACAAAATAAACTTTCCCACAGTTGCTAGACTGTGCCAGAATAGAAGAAGAGGGGTGCTTCCAGTACATGCCCATGATCAAAAACTGTAGGGGAGGCTTTTAAAATTTTGGTCAGTACTCTGTCATAGACTACCTCCTGCATCTTCTGAAGGGTCCTGGTTTCTATTGACCACTTCTCATTCCTGATGATAGAACACTGCTCTATCATGCTCTTCTTAAGGTCATCACTGTCTGTATTTATGATACAGTCCAACAGGAGACCCCTCAGTGCCTCAAAATTGGTATTTTCTCTGTTTGTTGCACTTAGAATGATATCTTCAACCTTTAAACAACACTTGCCTCCAGACTGCAAGTAGCCACAGGATTTGAGGCTTGATGACACAAACTCTATAATGTGTTCATCTGGCAGCAAATCACCTGTCAACTCCCCCTAAATAGTACCTGAGCAGTGGCATCCAGTTCCCGAGATGACTCACAGATGTCACAGAGTCTGTGTCATGATAAAGGCAACGGTCTTGCAGGGCATGTAAGAGATCGTAAAGCTCAAGGCCTGGGTATGCCGTGATGAAGCCCACTATGAAAAATATTAGTGTTACACTCCAGGGTCACAAATCCTTTGGCATGTTTCCATGAGATAATGACCGCATCCTTATCAATACAATCACAGGAGGACACATCGTAATCCAGAGAAAAGAGGTAACCTTACAACTCATCTGATTCTTCTACAATGGCAGTGTTGGGTAGGTTGGATCTCCGTCTCAGTTTTCCCCATGGGTCATTTAAAAATGGTTTTGCAATTTAGCATTTGGCAGGGTTTGCTTAATATGTTCAGGCCCCAAAATGAAATCTTCTTTCTGCCTCTAATCTTCAACATATTAGCTTTTTTGTCATCATCTGTGTACCAGGCTGAAGCTTCCTGCTTCTGGCAGAGGTGGAGTTTTATATAATCTGGGAAAAGACTCCTAGCCCCTGTTCAAAATTTCAAATCTCATAAATTTCCCAGACCCTGTACCCCTTCTCCAGAGCCTGGTTCAGTTCTAGGGAATACTAGGTACCCACATGAGCTCCTTCTTTTTTGCTGTGGATGCAGAGGGCCTGGCAGCTTTCTGCACAAGTGCAGCACAAGGGAAACAGTGGCTTGCCATTTACCCTCATGGGAAGCACAGGAAGAAAGAGCCCATGAGGTAGGTAGAGTTTTACTTTGAACATCCCTAAGTAGGCTGTCAGGGTGTCAAAGCTCTCAAAAATAATTCCAGGGTGTCTAAGAGGTTAATGTTTTGTTTTGTTAATGAAGGGATAGAGGCTAGCAAAATCATACTAATGTATTTTTCTGTCATTGGCTGGTTTGTAATACTCATAAATGGCATCTGTCCTGCCACCAAAAAGCACATGTCTGGGGACCAGCACTGTGAGCTCTTTGTCTGTAAACTCCGTGTCTGATTTTGTCAGAGACCCACTCATGCACATGTTTAGATCCAATGTTAAAACCCACTATCTTCAGGTGGTCCATCTTTTGTCATGTTGTGTAATACACATATCCAAAGCTGGCCCCTGCCAGATGGTTCCAGTCATTTTCATGGTAGCATTCAGTATAACCATGGAAAAAGCACACATTAAATTAAAAAATCTGTTGGCACCCTATCAGTGACCGCATGACCATCTAAGAAGTAGGATCCTACTTGATATTCACCATCTTGTAATACATGGCAGATTTTACTATTTCCATTTTTGACCACATACATAAGCCACTGAATCGAAAGGGCTGAGTATCTCTTTTCCCTCTGATGACAGCTGTCTGGAGGGAGGACTGTAACCATGCTAGGTTTAAAGAACATAAACTGGTACATGCAAGTACAGGCCAGCATAATGATGGGGATCTCTACAGCAATAAACCTTCACCTTTTCACTGTCCTTTTTCTCAGAATCTGTGTTGGGTCATTGCTATAATCTCATTCTTGTATGATCTGTAGGAATCCCTCAACATTTTTACATCTTGTTGGCAATAGTAACTGTTCATTTTGCAAGTGAAGAATCTCCTGATTAGTTATGTGCCATGTCAAGAACTGATTTTTTTCTTCAAGCACCATGCTGTCCACCCCATAATATTCCAGTGGTGGAAGAGGGCCCACATAACTTTGATTTTCAGCAGTGTTGGAAAAAATGGGGTAAATAACTTTTGTAGATCTTGATACTCAAAGCTTGGGGAAGGCTACTTAGTTTCACGGGTAAAAAATTTAATGAGTCTATGAAATGTATACTCAGGCGGGTACTTCTGCATACGGCTTTAGCACCTTGGGTGATTATTTGCACATAGACATTACACTTTTCACAAAAAATCATAGCCAAACAATCAAATTTTTTTTAATAACCAGAGCTTTGTGCCTCTCTGTAAGCATTCCCCAGAACTGCACAACAGGCTGCAGCTGGGCACCTTATACTTTTCCCCCAAATAAAGGTATGGTCGTGAGACAAGCAGAGGTGGCAATGGCTAGCCGTGGCCATGGTTATACAATGGATGACAAAGCTCACAAATGTTTCACACCCCAAATATCTTCCTGACCTCCTTAACATCATAATAACGATAGAATCATAGAATCGTAGAATGGTTGGAAGAGTTTGGAATTGGGTTGGAAGGGACCTTAAAGATCATCCTAGTTCCAACCCCCTTCCATGAGCAGGGACACCTTCCACTAGACCAGGTTGCCCAAAGCCCCGTCCAACCTGGCCTTGAACACTTCCAGGGAGGGGGCAGCCACAACTTCTCTGGTCAACCTGCTCCAGTGCATCACCACCCTCACAGGAAAGAATTTCTTCCTTATATCTCATCTAAATCTACCCTCTTTCAGTTTAAAACCATTAACTCCTTGTCCCATCACTACACTTCCTGATAAAGAGTCCCTCCCCGTCTTTTCTGTAGTCTCCCTGTAAGTCCTGGAATGTTGCTGTAAGGTGTCCCCAAAGCTGTCTCTTCTCTAGGGCAAATAATGTTAATCATGTAAAAGAAGGAAACAGGTCTTGGGGTATTTAAGGCTGTCGTTTGGCTTAAAAATCCCCCAAACTTTCAACCCCTCGAATAGGAGGATGATGTGTATATTAGCATGTAGCAGATTCTCATGCAAGGGTATGTCACTCGACATGACCTTTCCAGGCACAGACCACCAGAGTCTGTTGTGTAGCTCTTCTACTCTGCTTAACAGTTCTGTATCTCTCAGGTCCCTCTTGGCTGTGAGTGCTGCAAGACTCACAGCAAAACAGAGATTATTTTCACAGTTATAGCAATTAAATAGTTCTGGTTTTGGTCTGCAATTTTGGATTAGGGGTTAGGCTGTGGGGTTCTGCAAACCCTGCCCCCTATGGTTTTCACAATAATGACAGCCAGAATGAAAGTTTGATCAAAACACAGCTCTCTTACTTTGCAAGAGAGTACTCACCCAATCTAAAAGGTCTGTGGCATTCCCATCATTTAAGTCAATAGTGGAAGAGTATAGAGTCATACATAGACGCTTCAAGATGGAGTTTTTGAAGCTGCCTTTGGGTCTTTTCCTTATTGCTCCCATGTGGATGTTCTGAAGTTGGCATTTTGTTCTGGTTTTCCACTTTTGCAGACAGCATTGCCTGTGTATTGCAGCACTGAGCAAAGCCACAAGCCTCCCCTAGTTGTCCTGTGTGGCCATTCTGCTGGGCTGATTGCGGGCATAGGAGCCCTTTGGTCCGAGTCACAGGATCAGTCTCTTCTGTGCACACAACAGAGTCTGCACTGTGGACCCCTTGGCAGGCCTCCTAGGAAGGGTCCATATCCCTTGGGCATGTTTCCCCCCACCCTTTTGGCACCCCTCAGACCTCTTGAAGTCATCCACCCTCCCAATTTGAGATTGATTTATAGCTTGGGGAAGTGCGGGACCCCAACCTGACCTCAACTTCTGTTTAATTGCTTCCTATTCACATTTAAACTTTAGTTAGTCATCTGATTAGCTCTTATCACCTTTTTTTTTTTTTTTTAATTATTTATATTTTCATATTTTTTTAAAGTTTGGAACAAGCAGAAACAAAGGAAAGGAGTTTAACCAGAACAAGCAAGTAACATCTCTCTCAAATGTTCTACAGCCTTAGAAAAACTGGGGTGTAGAGGTTTAAACTGCCTCCAGGCAGCTTCAAATTTTAGGATTGGCACTTACATAACTGATCATACTAGGCCATACTGAATTTGGCAGCAATGTAGGGGTTATGTTTTTCACATGGATGAACTGTTCTTGAACAATTTCTCCAATGTATTGAGCACAAACAGGCTTTTCTTCAACATCAAGCAAGCAGGTCTCCCCTCTCTCTTTCTCACCCTTTCCTCCCCCCTCCCGCCCTCCTAACAACAAATTAAGTTATTGTGGACACAGCGGCAGTGGAGTGGATTCTGTCTGACAAACAAAAAAAATACTTCTGATAGAATGGTGCTATTAGGAATAGGGAAATTAAAAGAAGTAAAATCACTTTGGGCTGGGTCACAACCCACACACTTGTGCCAGAAAGAGAACATAGAAGGATATTGCCCCTGTGCTAACACAGGCTGCAGACCAGCAATAACCGCAGTCCCTGAGGATTAGCAGTGCTCCAGGACAAACAGCTAAAACCCCTGACAGGGTGGAGGGAATATCGCGGGGCCTCCGCCTGCTATGCACCGCCCCCGCCAGCAGAGAGCATGGAAACTGCTGATCAGCGCCTGGGGGCAGGGGGGCAAGGGGCTCTGCCCTCCCTGCGCAGCCTTACAGTTCAAGCCTTCAGAGGGGAATGGAAAATCCTTGCTTTTCCTTACATCCCAGGATCTAACAGGCACAGGAGAAGGGGTGTAAAATAACCATGATGTTTTGAGAGTGAGTGGCTGTTCACCTTCTGGGTTGTTTTCTAAGTGGTTTCTGTGGTTCTCACTAGATGAGCAGCTTAGAGATAAACAAAGGCTTTCGGAAATTCTGAAAAAACAGAAAACATAATTATTGTTACAGTTTGAGAGCAGACTCTTTTGCTAAAAAATATGCTATATAGCTATAGTAGGAGGAATAGAGAAACTGGTACGTTCATTTTTCAAAACAATGGCATCCAAATAAATATCCCAAAATACATTTCCATTTTTTTTCATTTGAGACACTATAAGGAATACACACTGGGAAAGCAATGAGGTGTAAGTTAGCCACTCTTTCTGAATTAATTTGTGAACTAATAAAAGCTAACAAAACCCATATATTATGTAAAAGTTAACACAAACAGTGAAAACCTGATAGCCCCACCTGGAATTTCCTCTCAGATTTTTTGATTCGATTGTTTCACTACCCAGGTGTGCATCAGTGAAAGTTTGGACTCATGGATGTTTTGTTTTGGTTATAGTTGATCTGATTTTTCTGATTTATTAAATTTTTATATTTCCTGCTAGATTTCTTGTGGTTGCTTTTGTTAACTTCATAGTTTAATATAACATCTACTTAAATGTGATGATTGTACTTCCTGCAATCATGCTAACAGCAGTATTTACTTTGAAGGCACATGTTGCCCATGTTTTCTGATTCTGGGAGATTAAGGCACCAAACTACTTTTTGACATATGAAGAATCTATTTTACTAAATATTGCAACCATTTTACATGACTGACTGGTTTCTCAACTTCCCTAAAATGCTGGAGAATGAGGACTGCAATTGTTTATTAATTACAGATGAACTAGGGACTATCTGTGAGGTGGAACGTAAATATTGTGGCAAGTCCTACACTGTGCCATCTGCTATTCTAAAATCAGTCTCCAAACAGACCTTAAAGTGCTATAGAACCTGGCATCTTTAAGCCTGGCTCGCCTCCAAACCCCCAGCTTAGCTTGTGTGCCACCACAAAGACAGACCAGTAGTAAACTGTGTTTTCCCAGCAATCAATATTGTGCTTTAACTCTATCTACCGAAGTAATGAGAGAGATTCAAAAAGTAACAGCAGTGGTGAATTAATTCATTGATTATGAGAGATGTTAGGCTAGCCAAACTACTTACAAGAGCAGCAGGTGTTTGTGTACATTGGAAAATCAGGCTATAAATGGGGAAGAAGTGAAGCACAGCAGCTTTAAAGAACATCTGAATGCAAAAATGAATGCAGGGAGATGCTTCCTAAAAAAGCCCCATACAGTTGTGCTTAAATAAAACTGTTCCTTGTTGAATAGTGGATATTCCCCATAGGACATTCTAGCAGGATGATGTAAAGTAGTTCGGGTGTGGGAGGCCATACCATGAAGCACAGGAAATAGTTGAAATCTTTTGATATGTTTATAATGCTAAGTAAATGGGAAATGGCTACAGCTGAAGTTGTCAACCACTTCACAGTCATTTCTTCTGGCAGATGGTCACTTTTCACTGTCAACATTTCTGTGAAATTGCATACACCAGCAAGGTATGCGGGCATGTTCTGCAGCTAGTGCTCAGGATATGCTCTTAAAGCAAGTTGCTTTCAGTTTAAAAGTTTTGCTTTGTTATTCCTCATCTCCTCTGTGAGGCTCCTGAATACTACACACACACTTCAAATATTTGAATATGGTGGCTTTTTCTTTTCACTGGTGGGGTTCTGAATGCTCTTTACTGTACAGCGCATGCTTTTAAAACAGCCTGCAACACCAGCCATGATAGTCTTGGAGGGCATTTCTGTTCCCTTTTTCTGCTATTGTAAAGGTGATTTCCAAACCACTGAAAACACAGCAAAAGATTTTTTCCTTCCTTCCTTCCTTCCTTCCTTCCTTCCTTCCTTCCTTCCTTCCTTCCTTCCTTCCTTCCTTCCTTCCTTCCTTCCTTCCTTCCTTCCTTCCTTCCTTCCTTCCTTCCTTCCTTCCTTCCTTCCTTCCTTCCTTCCTTCCTTCCTTCCTTCCTTCCTTCCTTCCTTCCTTCCTTCCTTCCTTCCTTCCCTCCTTCCTTCCTTCCCTCCTTCCTTCCTTCCTTCCTTCCTTCCTTCCTTCCTTCCTTCCTTCCTTCCTTCCTTCCTTCCTTCCTTCCTTCCTTCCTTCCTTCCTTCCTTCCTTCCTTCCTTCCTTCCTTCCTTCCTTCCTTCCTTCCTTCCTTCCTTCCTTCCTTCCTTCCTTCCCCTAATGGAAGAACAGTGTCTAAACCAATATTTTGGTTTTGGTCCATATAAATGCATTTTTCACACTTTTTTCTTACAGCATTTTCCTGATTATTTTTGAAGGGAGGTAATGAATTTATTGGGTCAAATTATTTTCCTCATCGTAATAGGAACATCCAGACTTAAATCAAGAATAGTGAATACTGTTCATGGCAGATGACACTTCAACAGCACTGAAAGATACCACATCCACAGAGGAATGGGTAGAAGCAGTACCTACAGTCATAAAGTTCTTGAACCAAACTTGATCTACATGCACCAGCATCCTCAAAACAGCACATCTTGGCCTCTTCTAAGACTATCAAAGAGACGTGGCTTATATTAAACTTTTTTGTAATAGTAAACATTGTTCTCTTAAAACTCTCCCAAACTGTTTAAAAGACAACCTATTGTGCAGCTGTGAATTGCTGATGTATTCCATGCTGGACAGATTCAAACATGGTCTTCTGGTGTTTCAGAAGTAGAGCCTGAAGTCAGAGTAGTGTATTAGAATAGTTTAGCTTCCTGGTATTACATCAGTAGTGAAATATTTCTATACTTTTCTAGAGTGAAACTGTTGAATAGTAAATGACAAAAATTTTTAAAATTTAGGTATTATATCTATCATCATTTTTCTTCCCCCACAAGCCTAGCTCTGAATGAAAATTAACTAAAACTGGCTATTGCAGTTATAGTTTGAAATCTTGTGTTCTGTGTTTGAGTTCTATCTGGAAATCAGGAATAAACAGGATTGACTGCATTTTCCCCCTTTTTTCACATTTTTTACTATTGGAAAATATCTTCTTAAGATTTTTTTCTGTAAGAAATTCAAACTCCTTGGAATATCAAATGATTATTGGTGCATATATAATACCTAATACAGCCCAGACATGTAAGACTCTCCTGGTCCCTCACATGTAAAAAATACAATTTCTGGCAAATAAGTTAGTGAAAATTGATAAAGCCCAAAGAGAAAATGGCAATTGAGGCTTTCAAATCGTTTTCTTTTAGACTGATGGGCTGTAGGCTTTTAATATATTTTGAAGTTAATATTGCTTGGCAATATAATTAAACATGTCTTTCTTGATTCATTCAATCTGAATGCTAATTTTGATTTAGCCCTGAAGGGATCAGTTCAGGAAGAAGTTATGCACCTTTTGCAATATTTGTAGCCTTTCTTAGGAAAGTGTGGAATGCTGCACAAACAAGTAGAGGGACAAAGACTCCTTATCTATTTATATTAACCCTCCAAGCAAACTGCTCTCATCTCCCCACCAATGAAATGCAGAATTCACTTAAGGTGGATGATAGTTCCATTGTAGTGAAGCGTGAAACGCTTGTTTTAAGTGTACGTTAGATTTGTGAATAAATGTAAATTCTCTGGGCTAAATTTTCTATAAAACAATTTTAATTTGCAAAGCTGACAGAATTTTGCAAATAAGGTTCACTGTCCAGTTTTGTTACCTACCAATGTATTCACATACAAAGATTTATATCTTGTGCTGATGCACAGAGTTTTACAAGGTAATTTTTGCAGATCTGTTGCATGTGTCAATAAATTGTCCATGGCTTTTATATATACCTTTGTACAAAAGTTGCAGTTTTCTATATGGCATATTTGTGAAGAAGAAACTGCAAAGCACTGGCCAATTCCAGCTTTAGAAAGAGCTTGCTTTCCAAATGCAACTCTCATTGATCCTCTTCGGCAATTCTTATTAGACAGCAGCAGTTAGATGGCAGCACTGCAGGGTGGAAGTGATATCACTAGGTGCAGAGGAAAGCAAAAAAGACCAAATAATTCATTGTCTTATTGGTCCAGTGTCTGAAAGTGCCCTAAATTTAGTATACAACATCTCTACTTGTCATCCAGGAGTTTGACCGGAGGGGTGGGGGGTGGCAGATGGAGTTATTGAATGTGTGTGATTTTTTTCTTTCTTCTTAAGAAAGGCAGAGTTCCTATTTTCCCTATGTAGGGTACATGTTCACTCTTGCTTCACAAAGGAAGTCTGATGTGGGCATTCTGAAAGTCCACAGGTTATTTCTAAAGGCAAAGGAGCTAATTTATAATTGTAGTTAAGGCTGAGATATTCATATGCTTTTGGTAATTCATGTTAACTTTAATGCTTTTATGGATTCCTGGTGCAAATCTTGTTCCATTTGGGCAGGTGTCCACATTAAAGAGACTGGCACTATGAACAAATTATCTTAATCAAAAGACAAAAGGCTACTTTCTCAGAAGAAGGTATTTCTTACGTAAAACTGAATACCAGCAGTATCCATGCTTTATGGTTCAAATTAAAAAGCAGTTTACTGCTATATAAACAAAACAAACCCAACAAAAAACTCTTATGTAGAAATGGGCATTATAGTATCTAACAGCATTTTAATGTTTGATTACACTTTCTGTTATTACTTAGAAGAATGAATGTCATATCAAATGCAAGGATGATGTCACTTCTCTAATTTCTAGTGAAGAACTGATTAAAACTCTCCTTTAAGAAACTGTCAATGGCACTATGATGCATCCTAACTCTATCTGTGCTTCTGTTCTCCAGACAGGCATGATAAAAGAATAGATAGCTGTGTAGATACTACTTCAAAGGAAGTTGATAGTTTGTAACTATTGGATTTCTTTAAAGTCTAATCAAATCAATTTGATTTGAAATTTTGAACAGTTTTTAATTATTTTGTGAAGCAGTATTTAAAATGTACATGCAGATCATTAAGTAAAGATTTTATGTAACAAAATAAGGGATTTCCATTTTGGAATCTGATTTTCTGCAGTGTCAGATCTTCGAGTATTTCTTTCAGTGAAAGCAGGAATTTTTCTTCATTTGAGTGCTCTTTACAATATTGTTCTTCATACTTCCTTTTTCAGTAGGCAAAGTAGTTGGCAGAAATCAGACATATGCTCTTATGAACAGTTACTTTAAACGGTGTTCAGATGTCTGTGTTTGTGGAATGTGCTATATCACAATCTGCAGATCGAGAGTAGGTGGTGCCATGGTGCCCCACAATGTGTTTCCACGTTGCCCTGGAAGGGAATGAAAATGAAGTACACTACTACTGCTTAGTGTGCTGATTCCTTGGCATTTTTGTTGGGACTCTTAAACAGTGGCAGAGACAGCTTTTGTAATGTGAATCCTTTTAGGCTCAAAATAGCTCAAGATAGAGCACTGAACTCTGGCAGCAATTTTATTTTATTAGTGATGTGTGAAGACTTTTTATAGTTTGTTACTCTTTCTCTCATTTTTTAAACAAGCTGGAAAAAAGGATAGAACCTGCAAGATGCAGATCTAAAGCTTCACCTTCCCTAAACTGGGTGATTTGGGTTTATATTTTGCTAGAGAGTACAACAGATGCTAGCACCTATGTTCAAGTCCACTGAAACAGAATGAAAATCACTAAACTCTGGGAGGTCTTGGAAGCATGATTTTAGTCTGTAGTCAGCTGTGATTTGTGCCAAGGTAACCAGGATGTATTTACCATAAACACTGGAGGTTCCTTCTTTTTTTTTTTCTTTTAAACAAAAGTTTAACTTCTCATAGACTTTTGATGTACTGGGTTTCCCAAAACTTGAAGGGTTTTATTAAAATATGTAAAATTTAGTTAAACATTAATGCAAGATTATAAATCAGTAATCAAATTTGACTACTAGTAGCTCTTTGTCTTTATTAAAAAATTTAGTTTGATAGCATGTAGTAACCAAAAGCTATATTGGTTGTGTATTCCTTGTGTTCCGCCCTTCACTTTTCCTCTATTTGTTACACATGGATGAATAAAACTCACCTGTGGAGCAATTTTGGAGTAACTGTTAGTGCTCCTATTTGCATAACACCAAAGATATCTCAAAAAATTCTGAGGCAAAAGGCAAAATTCAAAATAGTATGTAATTGAAGTGCCTGGAAATGATTTCTAGGGCAGAATATAGTTTGTAAAGTATAAGTCTAAAAAGAAACATGTATTCTAGAAATATCTCTTCTTTTTCTTCTTTTTTTTTTCCTGGTCAAGAAAGAAAAAAAGTTTGTGAAGCTTTTATACATGCAACTATCGGTCTAGTTCTGTAGCACTCATGAGAGCAACAGGCTCTGTAGCCTGGAGAACAGTTATCAATCCCTTAAGGAGTCCCTGGTGAATTACAGAGCAGGCTGCAGAGTTGGTGCCAACTGTTTATATGCTGTGCATGAGTATCTTCTACTCTGTTTCAAAAAAAACCATAAGTAGGACTGGAAGGTGAGTTCTCACCTTCCTTCATAGTGTGAGATCTTATCCTGACTGATAGGGCTCCTGTAGCAGAGGATGAGGAAATCTGGTCAACTGTATCCTTTCTCCAGGGCAGGAGTTAAGTCTCCAGAGTTACCAGAATACAAATCTGTGGAGCCCTAGGAAAAGCTGCTGCTGAGCTCATCTTTCCTGCTCCTTGTTTTTAACTATGCAGGATCTACCATACCAGATGAAATCAGTAGCCTGCTTGGCTGAGGCTCTGTCTGTCAGTGTTGGACAGACTGTGGCCATGCATGCTAGAATTTAGTCAACTGTGTGCCAAGACAGTGGCACATTTCTGCCTAGTCCTCATCAGATAGCTGGAGACTGACACATGTAACCTGCCCCTCATACACCATGTTTTAGAACTACAGTTACTTTCCTTGCAATATGTCTAGCCCACTTTGTCTCCTAGTGATTTTTTAGCCTCAGTGACATCTTGTGGCTGTAACGTTCATCTTCCAGTTTTCAAAAAGTACATTTTTTCATCTTGTAAGTTCCACTGTGAAAACTTTGTGAGAGAAGGTGAAGAGGAAAATTCTTAGTGACATGGAGCTGTAGACTTGCTTCCTGAGTAAAAACAAGTTGAATTAAAGTCTTTAAATAAAAACATTATCTGGAGTCTTATAATGAGTTTTAGCCTGTGGTAAAATGGAATGAAATGTGGTAAGAGATTTACAAGGATACACACAAAAAAATTAACACAGGCTAGGACTCATCACAGTTGGGCATGACTTTTTGCATCTCAGGTAAGAGGGTATTGCTGGCTTTCTCATCAGGCTCTGATTACTTCCCCACCAGTAGGACTGAACTTCTCTGACTTCTGAAATGAATTTCAGAAGACTGCATCTGATCCACAGCTGATCAACGGGCTTCAAGGACCATGGGATTAACCTGTTAACATTTGCCTTATTTCTTATTTGTTTTCCATCTGAAACACCTTTCTATTCAGTTCTAACAGCTGTTGGCTTTCCTGTCCCCATTTATGTCAATGTTTTACAGAAGTTCATGTAACTGCAGCAACAGTCTTTCCAAATGCCATCTGACTGGTATTTGCTGACTCTTCCTAGGTGGGAAGACCCTTGCTTTAGCCTATATAGGGAATGAGAATGCAATCCAAAAGAAACAGCTGTTCTAAAAGCAAAGAAAGATGAGATTTTAAACTATGATATTTTAAAATACTTCACACTTGAATTACTTGTTCATGAAACAAAATATTGGACAAATGAGTATCAGTCAGTAGATGAGGAGGTAGATTTGCTTTACAGCTAAGCTGCCGACCAAATGCCTGGTTCAAAGCTTGTTCTTCACTGAATCGTCTTGGGATCACTGGTGCGGAGTTATTGCTGTTACTCTAAAAAGGAGAGAACAGTTTTTTCCATGCATTGTTCCAGCAAGACCAATGTGCACCTGTCGAATTTCATAATGCTCTGCTTCAGACTGTCAGGTTATAATGTGCACTATTGTTGGCTACTGCTTCCATTTTGTACAGAACATGAAGTGGTAACAGGATTTCTATTTTGTTTTACTGTTGCACTTTAACACCAAAATGTGATGTGTTTCTTGATGCCAAAGGAGAAGATAGTTAAGATTGCTTAAACATTTCAGGTTTCTTTGTCTTTATGAGCACATGAGCTGCTCTCTCATCATTACTAGGAAGGAGAAAAGTAATTTGGTTATCTGTGTGTGCCACTGATGAATGTAAATGTTTTTACTACGCATACACTGTATATGTTAGGTTAAAAGAAGATATTCTGTGCTGGCAATTTTTCCATATAACAATTGCCTGACTTCCACACAGACAGCCTAGGCTCCTCAAAGATTTTGGGCCTCATTCTGCTTTCACCCAACTGCTGTTAATATGTAACTCCACAAAAATTGGTCAAATTGTTCTGGCTCAAAAGAATATTTGGGCTCATGAGTAGTTCTCATAGGCCCAGTTTTCAAAAAAGTGGATTAGTGGATTGTTTATGTGGCCTTTTAACTCAAGGAATTGTGGGTGGTCTGCTCCCCTGTATCTCTGATGTGTGAAAGTGAATTCAGTATTGGGAGAGAACAAGTTGGAATAAAATGAAAAAAAGCTGAAACTGAATGGTTTATGTAACTAAACCATTTTGGTTTTCAGTAACTCTGTCAAAAGACAATGGTGCACAGAATAACTTAGAGCTTACAAATAACCTCTGGGATTTTTGGAGGATGCAAGAGGAAAAGGAATAAATTATCCTCTTGAGAAAATCTTCCTGTGTTGTAAGCAAATGAAGCCAGATTATGCCTATAAAGAGCTGAAAAGGAATAAGGTAAATAGTTGTGCTTTTGTGGAAGGTTGATCCATCTTCTGTAGAGAAGAAAGGAATACATGATGAAAACAGGAACAACCCTTCCAAAATGGCTGCTACTCTATCTACCCAAAGTCAACCTGTCAGGAAGGGACTTGATCATTCAGTAGAAACATGCAGATAACCCCAGAATGCTGGGGATTATACTGATTTGGTTTATATAATAGTAGACTGTGATCATTCTGGGTAATAGAGAATGATTTGGACTTTTTGGTAAGCAGGGTAGGTAGAAATGGACTGTGTATATTTTGTTAAATCAAATGTGTTCCTACCTGTAACTTCAAAGAAACACAACTCATATTATGGGATAGAAGACTCTACCTAGGAAGGAGACACTCCGGAAGAGATTTGTAGGTTATAGTTGATACTGTGAGCCAGTGATACAGTGGCCAAGAGGTTTTATGCAACCATTGGGTATGTAAAAAATGAAAACTAACTAGTGGTGAATAGCTGATATTACCAGTGTATCTATACAGATGCAAATATTGCTGATCACTTTCTTACATCCATAACTCATGCAGGATGCTAAACTAGAGAAGGGTCTGAAAAGAGCCAGATGAGTGATTAAGGAAAGATTCTGGGAATAAAAGCTACTTAAGTCTGTCAGAGGATAAAATTGATAAGGCCATAGTTTGGATCAGTTCAGGAAGTCCTGTGGCCTGTCTTATACAGTAAAACAGTATAGGTGATCAAAATGGTGCCTTTTGCCTTTCAACCTGTGAAAATAAAGTCTTTGAGCAGATCTTTAAAACCAGAGTTGCTTCAGGTTGCTGGCTTTCAGGTTGACACAGTAAAAGTGGCATGTGGCTTCAACCTGCAGTTTATCATCTGCTGTGAAACAAGTAGTTTTTCATGCTGAGAATTGCAGTGTTGTCCAGTCAGCTTATCAACTACAACATGTTCAGTGCTCTGTACCAAACACTGAATGATACTAACCCAAAAGTATTTCTTGCCTGGAGAGTTAAGTTGGAAGTGATGCAGGAGCTAGGGTTCAGGTATGGATTCAAGTAAAACAACAGATACTGTACTAAAATTTCAGTAACATATTGCTTTGCAGAGATAATCAGATGGCAATTTACCAGTATCTGAACAGTGCAAATGAAACAGTTGTATGAAAATACTTATGGATTTTAGGGGTTTTTTTAATCAAGACTTTGGAATTAAAAGGGCTTGGATGCTTACCTGCATTTTCATTGCCTGCTGTTATAAATCTATCTGTTAGATTGTATGTCACAAAAGACTGGATTTTGCTCTAAAATAGGGCAAAAGGAGCAGGTTAATAGAAGCCACTGGTATGTCTGGTACAGCAGAAGAAGTCTGCAGATGGCAATCTAATTTAGACGGAGAAAGCCTGTTTTTATTTTTATTACAATTAATCTCACTAAGGGTGAGACAATTGTTAGTGAGAATTGTAACCAATAAACCTCTCCAAACCAAATGATAGTTTAGAAAGCAGACATTGGTTTATTACAGTGCTGGGTGCATGGCAGATTTCTCTTTCTAACATGCACACCAATGAAAAAAGCACAGTCATTATATACATTTAAAAAATAATATTTATACAATATTATTTATATAATATATAGAGGTACCTGCTTATTTCCAGTAAATCTAATGCATGCCTTGTGAGGCTGCCTCCAAGCATGCTTATCTTGCCTTTATGAAGCATACTAAATTGGGGAAGGATCGCTCTTTGGCACGTACGCTTGCTTATCTTGTCTGTATGAAGCTTATAAAAAGGGGCCTGTTACTGGTATATTAACTGAATTGGTTTAAGTCTTTGGTATCACTATCATGAGCAAAAGCTCATAGTACTGAAAAGTTCCTTAGGAGGCAAATAAGACTGCTTATTTTTATTATCAGATAAGACTAATAAGAAACACTAAACTCAAAATGTTGTATTGCTAAACATTATGACAGAACATAGGAATTGCCATTATTTGTTCTGGAATAAATAACAAACCTTCGGAAACAGTTTTCCAGCTATGCTGTAAGTACACAAAAGTAACAAAAAATGCCCTTGTTCTATGCTAGCATGATGTTTTAATGAAGGAAAAAACACACCTAAATATGCAAACAAGTACTTCAGCCATGTCAGAGAGTGCCATTCTGCTGTAGCAGAAAATGGTTTTTGGGACTGGAATGTGTAACTGCCCAACTGCTCCTATACCAGCAAAGCCACTCCATCTTCCAGCAGGGAGTAAAAGCCCCATGCTAAAATACTGAAGTCTGCATCACAAATGGTCTTTTACAGGTCAACAAGACGGTGAATCTCTTTTTCTGACAGCTCCTTACATAGCATATTCAAATGCTGATGGCTATATTCTGCTCCCATCTTCTTTTCTGAGTGATGAAATTGCTTGAGAAGAGTTGAGAAGAGGAAGGAGGTGACAGAGTTTTGCTACCAACCTGTCTCTTCCTCCAGCACTTGAGACAGATCAAAGATTGCAGGTGTGGGATTGTGGTGGTTTGACCTTGGCTAAATGCCAGGTGCCCACCAAGTTGCTCTATCACTTCCCCCCCCTTCCCCTTTTTTTCTCAACAGGACAAAGAGGGGAAAGAAAATAAGATAGGAGAAAAAAAAAAAAACAAGCCTTGTGGGTAAAACAAAAGCAGTTTTAATATAAGCAAAGCGAAGCAAAGGTCCGAGTGTGGAAGCAAAAAAAAAACCAGATTTATTCTCTACTTCCCATGAACAGGCGATGTCGGGCCTTCTCAGGAATCAGGGCTCCGATACGCGTAGTGGTTGCCTCGGAGGACCAAGGGTGACCCCACCCCCTTCCTCCTTTTTCCCAGCTTTATACTGAGCAGATGTCATATGGTCTGGAATATCCCTTTGGTCAGTTCAGGTCAGCTGTCCTGGTTGTGTCCCCTCCCAAGATCTTGCCCACCCCATCCCACTGGGGGGGGGGGGGGGGGGGGGGCGGTCGGGGAATGTGGGAAAGAGCCTTGGTGCTGTGTAAGCACTACTCAGCAGTAGCCACAACACCAGTGTGCTATCAACACCCTGCCAGCTCCCAACATCAAACACAGCACCATGAGGGCTGCTATAGGGGAAAACCAATTCCGGCTCAGCCAGACCCAGTACAGTCTCCACCCCTTATTCCATACCATTTATGTCATGCCCAGGTCCCACATAACACTCGTTTATTCATTCCATAAGCTTTCTTCACTCCTCCAGATGTTCAGTGACTTGGGTCCCATCTATCAAGTTGGATGTTCAGGACAGGAGCAGTATGTTTGACTGTTGGACTCCAGCACCGGCTAGGTTTGGGTCATCATCGCACGTATCTGGTTCACTCTTCATCGTTCCCACTTCCTCCATCACTTCCTGCAACATACAACTCAGCCCACAGATTATTTTCCCCCCAAGGTTAAATCTCCTTAAGGCACACACTGAGTAGCCCCATTCTCCCGCATTACCCACCAAGTACATCCAGGTCCCTGAGCAAAAACAATCCCACGAGTGGGCTTGCCTTTACCCAAGGGAGGAGCAATCCACACTGCCTTCCCCAGCCATTTCCCTGTGTGTACTACAGGGACCTTATCTCCTCCCACAGCATGAAGGGTTTTGTTTGGGCAGGACCAGGATGGTTAACAGATCCTCTGGTGTTAATTAGCCAGGTGGCTTCTGCTAAATTTATATCCCAGTGCTTCCATCCCCCATTGTCCAATGCTCTCAACATAGTCTTCAACAGTCCATTGTATCTTTCAATCTTTCCAGACGCTTGTGGGTAATAAGGGATGTGATACACCCACTCAACGCCGTGTTTCTTTGCCCAGGAGTTTATAGGATTATTTCGAAAATGGGTCCCATTATCTGATTCGATTCTTTCAGGAGTACCATGCAGCCATAAAATTTGCCTTTCAAGACCTAAGATGGTATTTCGGGCAGTGGCATGATTTACAGGGTACGTTTCGAGCCAACCAGTAGTTGCTTCCACCATGGTGAGTATGTAGCGTTTGCCTTGGCGTGTTCGTGGCAGTGGTCCAATATAGTCAATTTGCCAGGCCTCACCATATCGAAAACTCAGCCATCGGCCTCTGTTCCAGGGAGACTTTACTCGTGTGGCTCACTTGATTGCAGCACATGTTTCACATTCATGAGTGACCTGTGAGATGACCTCCGTGGTCAGGTCCACCCCTTGATCATGAGCCCATCTGTACGTTGCATGTCTCCCGAGATGCCCGGATGTTTCATGGGCCCATCAAGCTATAAATAGCTCACCCTTGCGCTCCCAGTCCAGGTCCAGCTGAGCTACTTCTATTTTGGCAGCCTTGTCTACTTGCTCATTGTTTTGATGTTCTTCGGTGGCACGGCTTTTGGGCACATGAGCATCTACATGACGTACCTTTAGAGCCACGTTTTCCACTCGGGCAGCGATGTCCTGCCACAATGCAGCAGCCCAGATGGGTTTACCTCTGTGCTGCCAATTGGTCTTCCACTCCTGTAGCCACGCCCACAGGGCGTTAGCCACCATCCAGGAGTCAGTGTAGAGATACAGTACTGGCCACTTTTCTCATTCAGCAATCTCTAGGGCTAGTTGGATCGCTTTTACTTCTGCAAACTGACTTGACTCGCCCTCTCCTTCAGTGGCCTCCATGACTTGCCTTGTGGGACTCCACACAGCACCTTTCCACTTCCGATGGTTTCCTACCACATGACAGGATCCATCAGTAAACAGAGCATACCGCCTTTCATCTTCTGGTAACTCGTTATATGGCGGTGCCTCTTGGGCCCGAGCCACCTCCTCAGGCAGTGCTCCAAAATCTCTACCTTCTGGCCAGTCCATGATCTCTTCCAGGATCCCTGGACGGTTGGGTTTTCCCAGTCAAGCTCGTTGCGTGATTAACGTTACCCATTTACTCCAGGTAGCACTGGTTGCATGGTGCATAGAAGGGATGTTTCCTTTGAACATCCAATGTAATACAGGCAATCACGGCGCCAAGAGGAGCTGTGCTTCTGTACCAACAACTTCTGAAGTGGCTCAAATCCCCTCATATGCTGCTAGTATCTCCTTTTCAGTCAGAGTGTAGTGGGTTTCTGATCCTCGATATCCCCAACTCCAGAATCCTAATGGTCGACCCCGAGTTTCACCTGGTATCTTCTGCCAGAGGCTCCATGTGAGGCCATGCTCCCCAGTTGATGTGTAAAGTACATTTTGCACATCTGGTCCTGTCCGAACAGGCCCAAGAGCTACTGCCCGAGCTATCTCCTGTTTGATGTGCTCAAAGGCTTGTTGTTGCTCAAGACCCCACTCAAAATGGTTCTTCTTTCAGGTTACTTGATAGAGAGGGATCACAAGCTGACTGTAACCTGGAATATGCATTCTCCAAAATCCCACAAGTCCTAAGAAAGCTTGTGTTTCCTTCTTGTTGGTCGGTGGAGACATAGTTGCTATCTTGTTGACAACATCCATAGGCACATGACGGCGTCCATCTTGCCATTTTATTCCCAAGAACTGAATCTCTTGTGCTGGTCCCTTGACCTTGCTTTTCTTTATGGCAAACCCAGCTCTCAGAAGAATCTCAATTACTCTTTGTCCTTTCTTGAACACTTCTGCCTTGTTGCCCCACACAATGATGTCATTGATGTACTGTAGGTGTTCAGGGGCATCACCCTTTTCCAGTACAGTTTGAATTAGTCCATGACAAATAGTGGGGGTGTGCTTCCACCCCTGGGGCAGTCAATTCCAGGTATATTGGACACCCCTCCACGTGAAAGCAAACTGTAGACTGCACTCTTCTGGCAAAGGAATTGAAAAGAATGCATGGCAATGTTGATTGTGGCATACCACTTGGCTGCCTTTGACTCCAGTTCATATTGGAGCTCTAATATCTGGTACAGCAGCACTCAGTGGTGACATCACTTTGTTCAGGCCATGATAGTCTACTCTTAACCCTCCGTCAGACTTTCGCACCGGCTATATTGAGCTACTAAAAGGTGAATGTGTCTTACTGATGACAACTTGGGTCTCCAGCTGACGAATCAGTTCTTGGATGGGAGCCAGAGAGTCTCGGTTTGTGCAATACTGCCGTCGGTGCACGGTCCTCGTAGCAATTGGCACCTGTTGTTCTTCAACTCACAACAGTCCCACAACAAAAGGATCTTCTGAGAGGCCAGGCAGATTAGACAACCGTTTGACCTCTGTGTTCACACTGGCCACACCAAAAGCCCATCGGTATCCTTTTGGGTCTTTGAAGTATCCATTCTTGAGGTAGTCAATGCCCAAGATACAAGGGGCTTCTGGGCCAGTTACAATGGGATGTTTTTCCCACTTGTCCCTGGTCAAGCTAACCTTGGCCTCCAGTACTGACGGTTCTTGACATCCGCCTGTCACTCCTGAGATCCAGATAGGTTCTGCCCCTGTATAACTTGATGGTATTAACGTACACTGTGCCCCGGTGTCGATTAAAGCCTGGTACTTCTGTGGATTTGATGTGCCAGGCCACCGAATCCACACTGTCTAATACACCCGATCATCCCTTTCCTCCTGCTGGCTGGAGGCAGGGGCCCTCTATTCCTGTTCTTGGTCGGAGTATTCACTGTCTGACCCTTGACATGCCAGGCCGGAGATTCCTTCATCAGGGTCAAGGGAGTCTTCCTGTATCTGGGAGACCGCTGATTACTTTCTTGTGGTTTCACACCAGCTACATTAACAACCTCCTTGGATCTCTTCTTCTTGGCAGGGGTCTTTCCTCGCAATTCATGTAGACAAGCTTCCAACTTGAATGTGGGTTGACCATCCCATTTCCTCATGTCCTCCCCCTGGTCACGCAGGAAGAACCAAAATTTGCCATGTGTCACACGCCTGGGGTTCCCTTTCCCTCTGACTGGGGTGGAAGAGAACTGATTTCTTGGGGTGCTCCTGACATCCAGGGTGCTCGTCCATAGAAATGAGGAAGTACCAAGACTCTCTTCAAAGTTCTGAAGCCAGGAAGAGACTGCCTGCACAGTTGGTGTACATCTTGGTCCTTCTCCCATATCCATTTCTGGATAGTACATCGCAGCCAAGTTGGCAGAATATGAGGATGGTGCACCTTTAATCACCTTCCTCCACATGGCCCGTGTGCACAGGACATCCTCTGGATTTTTAGGGGCTTCATCATTATCTGGATCACCATAGAGAACTTCCAGCACTGCTAATTCTCTCAGGTACTGGACACCTTCATCTGCAGTAGTCCACTTCCCTGGGGAGTTGTCCATAAGATCTTCCTTGAAAGGATATCTTGCTCTAACACTTGAGAGGAGCCATCTACACAGACTGCAACTTGCTGTTTCTTTTCCAATTCCGCTTTCAATTCCTCAATTTCTAGCAAGGGATCCCAGCTGTTGGGCTTCCTTATCTTCCAGTGTTGAGCATCAGCCCCATTATCCCAGCATCGAAGCAGCCAGGCAGCAATCCGCTCACCTGGCTGGCGGCTACAGTCTTTCCGCAGATCTCACAGTTCTGATGATGTCAGGGACCGGGTAGTTTCCGCCTCCTGTTTGAGTTCTGTTATTCCCTCTTCCAATCCCTTTGCTGAAGGACCAGCTTCTTCCTCTTCTTTCTCCTCCCTTATTAATCAAGGATATGGGCCTGTTGTTCTCCTTGTCCACTGCTTCTTTTTTACTACTGGGGCAATCTCTGTTGTTGTTGTTATTGTTTGAGTCCCCATCTCCACCACAGTCCTCTGAGAGCACTAAACTGCAGCTCAATAAGCATAGGCCAGGCCCCAGTACAGCGCTAGGAGTTGCTGATTTTCACTGGGATAGGCAAGGCACCCTTCTATCAGGTGTTGTGTCAATTTTGCGGGGTTGCTTGCCTGTTCAGGTGTAAGATCCCAGCCTACAGGACGTGATAACCGTCCTAGGAATCTGCCCAAATCTTTCCACTCCCCCTGCCACCCAGGGACAGGCCGCCTCAGGGCACATTTTGGTATTAACTCACCCAAAATTTGCCTTCTCTTACACCAAAAACATACCGAGCTCCACACAACCCACAATAGGCGAATAGCATTAATGAACAGTATCAAAGAGCTAACATAGGGATGAATAAGTACCTCTGGAGCCTGCAGAATAAAACCACTCATGATGTTCCCAATTTCTTCCAGCATGTTCCCAAGCTTAGCAAAATAAAGATAAGCAGAGCAATAAACAAACCCGTGACCAGCACAAGAGCTTGTCAATAACTGCTATAGCTATAGCACAATTAATATAAAACTGCTGTTGTCCTGCCCCATGTTGGGCGCCATAAAAGACTGTGGTGGTTTGACCTTGGCTAAATGCCAGGTACCCACCAAGTCGCTCTATCACTTCCCCCCCTTCCTCCTTTTTTCTCAACAGGGCAAAGAGGGGAAAGAAAATAAGATAGGAAAAAAACCCCAATCCTTGTGGGTAAAACAAAAGCTATTTTAATATAAGCAAAGCGAAGCAAAGGTCCAAGTGTGGAAGCAGAAAAAACCCAGATGTATTCTCTACTTCCCATGAACAGGCGATGTCGGGCCTTCTCAGGACGCAGGGCTCTGATACACGTAGTGCTTGCCTCGGAGGACCAAGGGTGACCCCACCCCCTTCCTCCTTTTTCCCAGCTTTATACTGAGCAGATGTCATATGGTCTGGAATATCCCTTTGGTCAGTTCGGGTCAGCTGTCCTGGTTGTGTCCCCTCCCAAGATCTTGCCCACCCCAACCCACTGCGGGGGGAAATGTGGGAAAGAGCCTTGGTGCTGTGTAAGCACTACTCAGCAGTAGCCACAACACCAGTGTGCTATCAACACCCTGCCAGCTCCCAACATCAAACACAGCACCATGAGGGCTGCTATAGGGGAAAACCAATTTCAGCTCAGCCAGACCCAGTACAGGGATGAAGAACAGGATTCATCCTAACAGATAACAGATTTTAAATAGATCTGGGAGAGGCTTCCTTCCTTGAGATGTTGCAGATCTTTTCATGGGATGGATCTACCTTGACCTATGTAAGAGGATACCAGCAAGTAACTTTGAGACCTGCTGGCTTCTGTGCACCAATTTGGATTGATATGCTGTCTGACATCACAGACTGCATTCACAAGTCAGGGAAGCTGCATTTTTTTTCACTATTGTCATCCCTTTTCCCTAAATGAGGAGGGAGGACTGCTAGAGGAGGCTGTACCAGAACTTCCCTGATGCACTTCTTACTGTAGACATGACCACATATTTTGGCAGCATTGTTGACTTCCACTTCTGGGGCTTCCTTATTTGGATAAAGGAAATATCTTAAAAAACCCCATAGATCCTTGAAAAATCATAGTCCTACTAGATGTTGGCTGAATTATATGTACATTATATGTGACTGTTTCCTGATTACATCGGAAGTATAGAGACTTCTAAGCTACAGATGAAGTGATACGGGAATCAGAAATAATTTCTGCATCAGTCTGCCTCTTCCACAAATGTTACATATCTTAGTATTTTAAGTATCTCCTGCATATCCTTGGGGAACAGCAGATGGTAAGTGATTTGGGAAGGTCTTTAAACACTCTATGACAATTTCAACAACTTTTTATTGTTATTAATCCTAGATCTTGTATAGCTAGTTAAGCCTCACCCAGAAAGCCTCACCCAACAGAGTTTATATGTGTTATTATACTTTGGAATGTTAAGTGGTTTAGATGTAGCCTCTGCTGGGAGCTTTTATATAAAGAACAGGTTTTCTTTCATGAAACAAGCAAGTATTCAAAGCACACATAGGCACACCAAAAAATCCTGAAGTTGTGCTTTATTGTTTAACTTCTTAACAGTTTGTGATGTCATTTTTTATGTTAAGAAAAACAAATGCTGTCACATTCTGAGTTTTGAACAAGCCAAAATCAAGAGATTAAGTGTTCCAAACACTTAAACATTTCATCCAATTAGTTAGTTCAGTCTGGCTTCTCTATTTCTGAACTGTTTCCAAAAAACTTTGAATATAGAAAGATAAACCCATTGATAAGTTTCTACTACTGTACAAATATAATGTTGCTTTTCATACAAAGTAGCTTTAATATTTAAATTTGCATATGAATTCTTTGTTCTTTTTCTATGCTGATTCCTGAATATCTGTGACTTTTTTTGCTAATTCACTATACTCTGTTACTGTGAAACAGATTCTTAAGGGGCCTGATTCTGAAGACTCTGAAAGACCACCTCTAGAATAATCACAATGATTATTATCCAGTAGAGCAGCTAGTGTTAAAAGGTGTTTTTCTGCTCAGATGCCAAAAGGTGAAATCCAATTGATGCATGCACATCATGCTAGTGGAGAGGAGAGGAGAGGAGAGGAGAGGAGAGGAGAGGAGAGGAGAGGAGAGGAGAGGAGAGGAGAGGAGAGGAGAGGAGAGGAGAGGAGAGGAGAGGAGAGGAGAGGAGAGGAGAGGAGAGGAGAGGAGAGGAGAGGAGAGGAGAGGAGAGGAGAGGAGAGGAGAGGAGAGGAGAGGAGAGGAGAGGAGAGGAGAGGAGAGGAGAGGAGAGGGAAGAGAGGACTTGTAGATGTCCTGCTTCACTGTTCTTATCATATTTCTAGAGGTTCAATCCCCTTCAGCTTCACTCTCTGGGATGGCACTACACTATCAAAACTGCATGTTCTAAAGAAAATTATTAACTTTTCAAGAATGAGAATTTTAGCTCACTGACAAATTTAATATTGCATACATTGCTATTTTCTGCATAAAATGCTTTCTCCACTGGTTATAATTTAACTTCTGAGGTTCAAGCCAAAGTTATGCCAGATATTAACTATAAAGAAAAATCATGTTTTCTACTTATAACTGATTTTGAATAATGTGTAGTTAAAAATACAGAAGAAAAGGAATCTGAAGATACTCATACAATGTACTTCATCTACCCTGTACCTGAGTTAACTCTACTGGTGGAATGGAAACTGTCAAAACAAGCTGAAGATCATTGTATCACTGGAGGAAAAGAAGAGAAAACTTACACACACCTTTTCTATATTCTTTGAAAAGTGCTGGGGCTCTTCACTGCCCGCACTGAGGTGACATACAGGAACAAAGAACCTACCTACCCTGTGAAGCACCTGTGGGGTCCCACATTCAGAACCCCCCACCCATCTAAGCAGGACCAAAGTATCACAACAACTTTCTACATGTATGAAAGAATTATATAATTACAACACAAGCTGCTGCTCACTGATACAAGTTCTATTTATGCAAGCAGCTAAGTGGAAACTGTGAATATCTAAATGGAAATGTGGCCCTCTTCATAGCTTGTGAGCTGCTGGAAAACCTGAGCCCCTGGAATTAATCGTGCAGAAATACTGACAGCAGTGGTACATCACTATTGTAGTGTAGAGGAGCATTACAACTAAACATGCTGTGTAATTCTGAGAACAATGTAGGAAAATGCTTAAAGCCTCAGATGTTTAATTTAACATCAACCTACCATGTATTATGTCTGCTCGGAGGCTCTACCTGAATTTAGAGCTGCAAGTCTGTGTTTAAAAATGCATTGCCATTTCTGCAGGAAACAGAGACAGAACAATCCTATCTTGTAATACCAAGGCAATGTTGCTGGGAGGAAAGAGTTACATTTGTTAAGAGTGTACCCTGTCTGCATTCTAAATGTGGAGGAAAGTATATCATTGCTAAGCATATTATTTGCCGCCTTCTGGCTAATGCTAAAAATGACTTCAAAGTTGTTAACCGTCTCTTTTTCTGAACAAGAAGAGTCATTCCTTAGGAAATCTCCTTATGTACAGTCCCTCCCTACACATGAAGCCTTGATCTTTTCTTAGATCTTAAAAGATCTTAAATCTTCCTAAGTCTTCTCAGATCCCTGGTCTGATGACAGTGTAGATTTGATATCTTGTGCCTGGCAATATTGTTGTGAGTCTCAGAGTAAGAAGCATACTTCTCTTAAGTTCTGTTAAGTTCTTCTCTGGTTAAAAATAGTATTGACAAAAGTCTTCATGTCCATTTAATTGGGAAGACGCTCTCCCCCCCCCCCCCCCCCCCCCAATCATTAATGCATAACTATACTGTTATTCTAGACATAACAGTAAGTAAAATAATTTTTTTTTTTAATCACATCACATTTAGACAACAGTGGTTCACTTTCAATATCAAAGGAGTGTAAAATCATATGTAACTAGAAAGTGTGACAATAGAGAAATCTTACATTTTATATGCTAATAACAGAGAATTAATAATGTAAACAGTAACAATTGTCAATAAAACATTTCCTGACAATTATCATATAGCTTGGTTTCACCTTGAATCCTCAGGACCTTCAGACAGTTGTAAATGCCAGGAAATGTCCTCCCATTTCTTAAAAGATAAGCGTAGTTTGCTTATGAATGAAACTTGCAAACAGCTCATTCCTGACAAATTGGATGTCATATTTTGTTCAGCCAAATTGAGTTCCTTGGATCATGCTGTATTTATGACATATTTTAGACCTCACTACCCCATGCATACAGGTTCCTTAACCTCTATAATTACATGCTAATAAAACCAAGAACTGCAGAATGTTTACATCTTTGCCCAACCATACGTCTTTAGAAAGAAAACAAAAATTCTGGAAGTCCATCTGTCATGCATATTCATAGATTATTCCTGGGTGTACTTGAATAAGCAAACACTTTTCAATTTAAGCTACTGTGCTTTATGTAGCTGTACTTGAAAGAGCATGTCTAAAATGTTAACCATAGCACTTCCATTTGTTGTGTAAATAACAGGTTGTGGAGAGTTATCAGACGAAACAGGTTATAAATCTCAATGTAAAAGAGCTGTTATGATTTCACGTGCAGATCTGAGCCTTAAACCCCAACATGCCTTCTCTGCACAGGGCAAAGACTTCCTCGACAATGCTGACATAACACATAAAAGATGAAATGTGGCAGTCTTTAGTCCATGCACATGCTGCTTCATCAACATATAGTTTTATTTAGGATTCCTATGTGATTTATTTGGCTCTTCAGTGAGGTGTGCATTTTCCAGGGATAATCCAAGTATGAAAATACATGTGCCCAGACGCTATGGGAGAATTCAAATAGGCTCATGGTGGGAGCTTTAGAAACGCGTGTAATAATACATTTTCTTGTGGTTTTGCAAGAGACTTATAGGAGCTGCCACGAACCTTTCACAAGCAGCCAACACAAATTTGGCCAGGTTGATGTTCTCATTTGATTGTCACAGCTTGCATTTTGAATGTTCTGTTAGCAGATGCTGGAGTCGCAAGTACTAGCCAACACCTTCAAGCGAAGGCTTGAAGGCAGCTGAGAGAGCTGTATCAAGAGGCTTTGCTCCCAAGGCCAAGCACCTGCAGCCTCTACCTCCAGGCAGACGTGAGCAGCAAGTGACACAGCGCATCAGCATTGCACCTTATGTGTCCTAGGAGTGCTCATAGGCTTAGCAGGCAAGCACACCAGAGAGCAGACCAGCGCACGCCGGCGGGAAGGGGCCCGTCCCTGGATCTGCATGACCGGCTGTGCCTGCCTGTCCTGTGCTCGCTACTGGGTCCCGCTCTTGGCAATATGCCCTGTTCGTCCTGCAACCATCCCTACCTGCGTGCCCCATCCCTGCCGTCTGCTTCACGCTGTAAGGCCCATCCCTGCCTGCACGTCCCATGTCTGCCGCTGCGCCCCATCCCTGCCTGCACGCCCCATCAGCTCCCCAAGCACCGCATCCCCGCCAGCACGCCGCCTCTCCCTGTGCGACCCGTCGCTGCCCTGCACGCTCCATCCCCGCCCGTGCGCTCTGTCCTTGCTTGCGCGCCCCGTCCCTGCCCGTGCGCCCGTCTGGGCACCCCCACGCCTGCCTGCGCGCCGCGCACCCTCCGCGGTGCCCGCTCCGTCCGAGCCCTGGGGGATCCTCGGGGGAGGCGGCGGCGGCAGCGGGCAGGGGCGGACCGGCGGCGGCGGCTCCCCGCCTCCCTCCCCGCCGCCCGGCAGCGGGGGGCCGCGCCCCCGCGCACCTCCCTGCCCTGCGGGGCCGGGAGGCGCCGCGCACCCCTCGCCGCTCGCAGAGGCGCGCAGGGGCGGCCGCGAGTCGGGCGCGGAGCGGCGGAGCGGGCGGCCCCCGGTGCACCACGCCGGAGCGCCGCGGGAGCAGGATGGCCGCGGCGGCGGGGCAGCGCCGGGGCACTGCCGCCTCCCTGCTCGCCCTCGCCCTGGGGCTCCTCGCCGCCGCGCAGGTAAGGGGGTCCGGGGGCTCGCCCGCCTTCCCCGCAGGGGCGGAGGGGCCGGGGGGTGGGGCGGGCAGCTCCAGGCCGGGGCTCCCCTGCTCCGGCGGGGCAGCAGGAGCTCCGCGGGTCGCAGCGGGGGGCTCCGCACCTGCGGCCGCCGGGATACTGCCGTCACCAGGCTGGGGGAGCGCTGCCCGGCCGGCGGCGGGGCTCCTCCTCAGCCGGCAGGTAGCCGCGGCGGCTGCTCGCAGCCCCTGCCCGGCACGGAGGGCTGGCGGGAGGCTCTGCCTGCAGCTGTGTTTGCTGAGCGGCCGTCTCCGGGAGCCTGCGCCAGGCTGGTTTTACAGCTCTCTGGAAGGGAGGATGGAGGGAGGGTCGTTATATTACAGAAGTTACGATCCTGCTGAGCTTCGCCGAGCGTCGGCGGGTGAGGTTCTCAGCTTCCTTCGGCGGGGGGGAATACTCTGCAAGATGCAGAACAACTTTGGCAGCCCCCTGCCTGCGTTTCTCAGACGGGTATTTCGGTGTGGAAGCGGAGCGCGGAGCTGGGCCGTGTCACTGTATTTCCCTTGGGTGTAATTTGCGTCCTCTAACGTACTCTACAGGTAGTTTGCTTTGCTTAGTTATCAATTTGCCATTGCCCGGCTTCTATTTCAGACTCTAACCAAAGAAAAAAAAGAAAGAAAAAAAAAAAAAAAGAGAAGAAAGAAAAATAGCCTCTCTGATGATGCCCCAGTCAGCCCTCTGGAGACAATAAATGAATTCACTTTCAGCTTTGTATGTGCCCTAAAGAAAAGCAAGTGTGAACATGGCTCTCCTAAATCATTCCCATTCATTTTTGTTCTTAAATTTTGAAGATGAGCTTCACATAGCTTATTTGCAGTAAAGATGATGATCCTTTGGTGTTTAGGGCATTAGCTTAACCCTCTCAAGAAAAAAAACCCTTATTAAAAAAAAAAAGTACAGGGTCACTTGAAATAAACTTAGAAATATTATTCTCCATATAACTTCAGGGTGCTGCTGAATGGGACATTTTTGGTCTTTTCCTGTGCTCCTGACCATGTATTTTCTCCTCCTTTGAACCTCTGTGCTAACTGCACATCTGTGAGCAGGTTAGCCTGGTGATCCGAGTAAAGTTCTTAATTTTGATAGACAAACTTTTATGTTACTTTGCCTTGCATTGTTGCACCACTTCTGGATTCCATGTGAAGGAGATGATTCAAAAGTACAGTGGGAGGCTGGGGGGGGTGTGTGAGGTGCAATGGCAATCTACACCTGCAGGCGTGTGGTCAGGACTGGACCATGACTGTGTTACTGGAAAAGTTGTTGACAAAAGGCTACAGGGTGTGTTGGTAGCACTGGTGTGCCTCAGGAGTGCACAGGCTAGCCTGTGGAGACCAATGGGATCTGGTATCTGTTTATGATGAAGGCCACTAGAACCATAATAACTGTGATCCTGCAGTGGCAACCTCATCTGCCACATCCTTTAACCCTGCCAGCAGCTCTGCTCCTAGGGCTGAGATTGAGCTCATCTCCCCTGGCACCCAGCTCTGTCCCTGCTTATCCTGGCCCCATGCACCTCCTTGCCCTCTTTCTTGCAAGCAGCTCCTCTTTGTGGGGAATTAAAATAGCTCCTTACATATTTTTTTTTTTTAACGCGCAAAAATAGAATATTCAGGCTTACATTTGAAAAAATGTGGAGCGAGTGAGATGCAGTGCAGTGGCCTGAAAGCTGGAACAGACAGACAGTTTAGTTTCCTTTAGATACTTAGTTACATGAATTTCATTTTACAGTTATCAAGATAGTGTTACTCTTGAAATAGCAGTTTGGGGTTGCCTTCTGCCTCTAGTCTCAAATTTACACAGCAATAGTGTGAATAAAATCAGTTGTCCTCATGGACAGCATTTCCTAAAGCCAAGAACATAATCAGCCCGGGAAGCATCCTGTTGTTTTTCTAGCATTTGTAATGCGAGATAGTGGAATAAGTGGGGATTAAAATCATACTTCAGAAAGCAGTCACAGGTATGTGTGTATATCACAGAGAAGATATTGGCAGTAATTCTGTAATGCTGCATTGTATTAATCTAAATTTTAGACTAAATTAAGATGAAGAATTATGTTCTCATGTACTAAGTATGACCATGAATTTAGAATTTAGATGATATTGCCATATTAAAAAGGAGATACTTTTGCCTTTTTTTGGAAGGAGAAATAAACTGAGTCTTCATACTGTGTGCTGTTGTTATTACTATTTTATAAGTCCTTCAGAAACTAGAGCAAACTGGGTCTTTCAATTAGTAAGAAATAGGATCCATTAATAATTATGGGTCTGAACTCTATTTTCAAGCTGTGTTTTAGAAATAAGGGCTAGTTTGCTGGGGATGACGTGTGTTCCTACTGTATCCTCAGTTCAGTGTTCCTGTGGAATTTCAGTTTCTTCTTCTTTTTGCATAGTTTTGACAGTGAATGGCCTTTTTTTTTTTTTTTTTACAATTTTGTCTTTCTTTAGGTCTGTAAACCAATATATTTAGTGGAGCTTCTTAGAGTGATTCTTCTCACAGTGATATATATTTTTTTTTAATTTGCTGTTGCAAATTGTAAAAATGTGGAAGAGATTATAGTAGATACCCCAGCAAAAGAACCTAAACTATCATTTTTAATTGCATTGTGACATAAGAGTTATCGTAGTAGACTCAGCTTCTAGCTCTGCTTAAGACTTCGTGTATGAGCTTTGTGTATAAGTGCAGGCATTTTCACATGTGTTTTATGGGCTGATGGGATATGAGCAGGTTTATGTCTGGAAGGGGTGTAGGGAAATGTAGACCATTGGTAAATTGCATTTTCATGCTTCTCATTGTACTCCTAGAATTTTTGTACTTCATATTTGCAATATCCTATTACATTTTTATATTTAAATAGTGTGGCTGCCATAGTGTTCCTTTTTTTATGTCCACAACACATATTATAGGGTGGGAGGGAGTGAAGTGGGAGTATTTTGTGTATTAGGAAATAGATCATATGGAGAAGAAAGCATGCTTCTAAAATACTTGCATGTAGTGACAGAATAGTAAATTTTATCAAGCTTCTACCTTTACCTTTTCTCCAACAAAATACTTAACAACTAAAAATACACTGAGTTTTGTTCCACTGTCCAGAGAATACTATAACCTTCTCTTCTCTTGAATAAAATTGGAAACAAAGCTGGTCAAAGCTACTGAAAATAGGAATACATTCACAATCATTACATTTGATAAACTGACCATGTTACAGTTAGAAGGTCAAAATACTGCAGTCTGGAAGCATTTTAGATGTAGAAAAAAATGAGATGAGAACAAAGTATTAGAATACAAATAGTAAATTTATACAGTTCAACTAGTCAGCCAAACACTGAAATATCACCATGCCCTGACTTGTTCCATGTAGAATTATCCTGAAAGCAGTTTGTACCCATCAGAATAATTTTGTAGGGTGTTTCTTATGGATCTTGGTAGTATTATGGACAAAATTGTATTGATGAACATAATTATGACTGGTAATGTTAAAGCTGAGCAAACTCAAAGAAATTTCACCTTGTGGAAGGCTTAAATAAACTTCTGTTACTTTAATGACTGGAGTTGTCTTTTGAGCTTTGAAGTAGATAAAATGGGTTCTTAGTTATATTGTCAGCTGAAGACATGAAGTAGCAGGAAGGTATATTCTTTTTACATCATCATCTGTCATATCATTGAAGTTCCTGTTGTTTCAAATAAGACTCCCTCTCACTTTCTAATTAGAATCACAGAATCACCGACTAGTTGATGCTGGCACGTACCTCTGGAGATCATCTTGTCCAAATCCCCGGCTCAAGCAGGGCCACCTAGAGCCAGTTGCCCAAGACTATGTCCAGATGGCTTTTGAATATCTTCAGGGATGGAGACTCCACCAGTTCTTGGGGCAACCTGTGCCAACGCTCAGTCACTCTCACAGTAAAAAAAGTGTTTCCTGATGTTCGGAGGGAACCTCCTGTGTTTCAGTCTGCACCCTTAACTCTGGTCCTGTCACTGGACACCACTGAAGAGCCTGGCTCCATCTTCTTTGCACCCTCTGTTTGAGTATTTATATATATTAATAATATACCCCTGAGCCAGCTTTTCTCCAGGCTGAACAGTCCTTCTCAGTCTTTCCTCATAAGAGAGATGACCCAGTTCCCTCATCGTCTTTGTGGACCTTTGTTGGACTGTGTCTAGTATGTCTATCTCTCGTACTTGGGACTGTGTCTAGTATGTCTATCTCTCTCTTGTACTTGGGAGCCCAAAACAGGACACAGAATTCCAGGTGTGGCCTCACCAGTGCTTAGTAGAGGGGAAGGATCACCTCCCTTGACCTACTGGCAATTCTTTGTTTAATGCAGCCCAGGATGCAATTTGGTTTCTTTACGCCAAGGGAACATTGCTGGCTCATGCTCAACTTTGTGTCCACCAGGTCTGCCCCTGCCCCACCCTTTACCACAGAGCTGCTGATTACTGCTGATTTTGTGAACAGAAGATTTTGGGCTAGCTTTTTACCCTGGTGGGCACCTGACTTCAACCAAAAATTTTTAGGAAAGTTTCATGCAAAATTGTGGAGTAATTTCTGAAAATTCAGGTGTATGGGGAAAAATGTAATTTAAAGCAGTTGTAATGACATTTCTTTCATGGAAAGCCTTAAACCTAGTTTCTGTGGGAAGAAACGTTGAAATTTTAGCAGGAAGAAGGCCTTGTACTGGAGATGTCTGTTGCTAGAATTGTGAAAGTGAGACTAAATTTGCTTAAGTTACAGCTCTCTGAGCATTCATAGCCTACAGCTCACTAGAGATTTAAGCTGTCAGCATTTTCACATATTTTCACAGGTCATATGTGAATATGTGCATATGTCAGGGAAAGAAGCTGTACTTCCTCTTCTGTTGCACCAGGCAAAGTCAGATTATTCACAAACAGATATTATACGTGAATCCTACCTTCATGTTTTCATCTGGGCATGTTGTGCAAAGGTGGGGTGAGTGAAGGATTTGTGAGATCCAAATGCAGATGAAACAAAGCTGTAACAAGTCAAGAGGTAAACACAGGGAACATTTTAGCACTGGTCTGATTGGACAACTTCTGACAAGTTATGTGATCTCTGACAATATTACTTGTTGCTCTCTTGTGTGACCCCAATAAACAACTCTTCTGTAAAGGCTTTCACCTCCTTAAGATGAAGGGAAAAGAGGGATTCAAACTATATTTTTATGGCATCTATCTGATTTGAAATTTTATCTGATTCCTCTTTTAGAGCTGTGTGTAAGATTTCATGGTTTAAAAATATTGCCCCGTTCCTGAGTATTTTCAACAATAATTGGATTGATAATTCATCCATACAGTTAGGTACAGAAATGGAATACTCTCTTATCACTAATGAGTGATGGAAGAATTGATAGATGAACATATCCTTCAAGAAGTGGAGGTGTAATTTTGGTTAATCTAGATTAGGTTGCTGGTACCATGTTCCAGTCTCATGTCCCTGTAAATGACTTCTCTTAATAAAAATGTAACCTGTACATTAAAATGCATCTCTTTTCTTGGTGTAGAATTTCATACTGGGTGCACAAAGTGGACACTACTAGAGCTTTATGGAAACATCAGATGATGTAAATTATTGCTGCTAGGTGTCCCAAGGATTAAGGAATTCTGTGTGGCTATTAAATAAGCATGTGTTTTGTATTAGGAGTTTTGAAAATCTTAATTAGAAATGGAATCTTTTCCTTAGACTTTGAGGTCACTTAACACAAAAAGAACCCCAAAACCAACAAAAAAACCCACCAACCAAAAATGAGCCTGGGATATGCTTTTAATCCTCTTTCACTGCAATCCATACTTCAATACTTTTACTCTCCACTGTCTTCTTCTTAATTTTTTTTCCCTGCAAAATATAATAAAGTATGCCTTGCCTGTGATCAAAAAGATGATCAAACATGATGAAGTCTGCTAATGGGATGATGTATGGTGAGTAGACTAACAAGTCACTAGCTGGATTTAGGAACCACAATATTCCCTGTATGCTTTTGTTTCTGTGTTTTAAATCTTCCCTTAACATCTCAAGAGCATGGATACATGTAACCATCATGTACCTTAAGGCACTTTGCACCCTAAAAATGCAGTTATGTCCCAGCTGCAAACTAGGTGTTTCTCTTTTAGTAAGCAGTGTAACATGTTGTTTACAAGAATTGGTATGTGCATGTGCAATGCCATGGTAATGCCATGTGTGTCTGAGTCATGCCCCTATTAAATTTAATTAAACTCTTTAGACCCTTCTCAGTCTTAAGGCTATGTATTTTGTATGCCTTTTGAGAGAAATGTGCAGTCAGCATAATTGTTGAACAAGTATGTGCAAGGAAAGTTAATGAGAGGGCAAGAAATGGGAAAAAAAGAGACAATTCAAGGCCTTTGGGAAATATATTAAGTGGACCTGCACTTGGTGCCTTGGAATAAATTGTGGGATAAATAGATCACTAGTGTTGTTTGACAGGCAGTTACATTTTCTACAAATAGGAGAAAAAAAATAAAGGAGAGAAAAAAAGAAATTGCATAATTTGGACTAAATATACAGGGAAAATCAGATTATAACAATGAGTTCTGCTGGATAACAGAAAGTCTGGTTCTTTAGGCACATTGTTCTATTGAGTGGACGACAGCAGTATTATATGTGCTGCTTACACACCAGTTCGTGACTGGTGTGGGAATGGAGTGGGTGATCTAGCAGGACTGTCCCATCTCAGCCAATAATATCCATCAGAGAAATTAAACAAAGCCTATTCTTGCATCCATGCTTCAGTGTGTTCATAGTCCTATATGGCTAGGTGCCATAAATAATGACTGCATTACATCAGTCCCAGATATGGCGTGTGGAGTGTTGTTTGATACTGTTACTTTTGACTCAACCAAGTGTTTCCAGAATGTTCATCTAAACAAATATATTTTTTTAAACTGACCCCATATATGTCAATTCTTTCAATGAGGCATTTAATAATGGAAGAGTGAATTTATACAAAACTGCAGGTAATTGATGTATTGTGTTGAACAGAAAGACCTGCTTGTGGATTTTGACATAGTTATAATAATACTGCCACTCTCCATGTAGCTCAGGTGGGCTGCAGAAACCAGTTTTTCTTTGGGTTGCACATGTTTTTTGATTCTATGAAGAGTTGATATGAAAGAAAGACTTCATGTATAAGAATGACACTAGCATGTAATATAATAGCCAAAAACTAGTCCTGGGTGGCTGCACATTTTATTTTATTTTATTTTATTTTATTTTATTTTATTTTATTTTATTTTATTTTATTTTATTTTATTTTATTTTATTTTATTTTATTTTATTTTATTTTATTTTTATTTTATTTTTATTTTATTTTATTATTTTTTCTCTCAGTGTTTTTTTTAGAGGAAATAGAGGGGAGCCAGACTCATCCTGACTTACGCTATCTCCCAAAGAAATGACTGACCAACTGCTGCACTGAAAAACACCCCTTCCTTTTTGCCATGGGCTTGACTGAACTATGTCGTGGTAGAGAAGGGGAACTGAAGAAGGGAAGATTTTTTTTAAGAGATGAAAGACATTTCAGGCTTTCCTTTCAATTTCAGAAAATTTGATATTTGTTTAAATTTTTTCAGTTGGCTGGAGAATTAAGGAGGCAGCAAAGGTCAAAACTTGAATGTCTCAGTGATCATTTTCCTTAACTAATGTTTGGAAAAATGGAGCATTTGTAAAACTACTCTTTTTTTTTTTTTTTTTTTCAAGGAGAGAATAACTGCTTCATTGTAATAGGCAGTGTCAATAATTTCATGGCAATTTACTATGGTAGACTGGTGCATAGAGTGGTGCATGGGACCATTTTGAAGTGAAAACAGTTTATTTTTTCTCTGAATTTTTATTAGAAAATTCTTCTTTTGATATCTGACATTTTAAACATCTGTAAGTTTCGATGAGAAAAGGCTGCCTTTGCAAAATCTCTCAAAGAAAAGGTGTGCCAATGTAAAAGACAGAAATTAATTTCCAAATATTTTTTCTCTTCCCCCCTTCTGCCTGGCTTTCTGAATCCTCTTGCTACAGCCATGCTCCTCCTCATGTGTTGTGTGTTTGTAGCTTCAGTTGTAAGTGATCCCAGTGAACCTAGGAAATCAGGCATATGAATTGACTTATGTGTTTGCAGATTTGAAGATTGTGTCTGAACAGAAAGGCAACAAGACCTCTGCATTTGGTATGTTCTCCCCCATTGCGTTTTACTTCTAACCTTTAACTCACAGATAAGGGCACCGGATATTGCATCCAAAGGCTTATTACGAACATTCTCCCTGAAGCATAGTGCTTTACCTGTAATTTGTACAGTGACTTTTCAAATTCTGTTTAGTGGAAGACTGCTGTCCAAAGGTAAACTCTTGAAATCCACTTGGAGTTTAAAGTACCTATGAGTTTCTGTGCTGTAGGTACTGCAGTGATTGATTGAAGGCAGTGTTTATCCTGGAGGTGAGAGTTTTTCGAACTTTAAATATAACCTTTTTTTTTTTTTTTTTAAGAGATGCTTTTCAGGTATGACTCAGCATTATATGCAATGACCTGTCTACAAGTATATTTTTGTTGAAATTTTCCTGTTTAGTGTTAAATTCTATGAGATGCTAATCAACCTTTGCTGAGTGTTTATGAAGGAGTATTTCAGAAGATTAAAGGGCAGTTGCTAGATGGGTCAGAACCTTTGGCTTTCATTGGAATTTATGTTGGTATTTAGGTTCCTACTGAACTTCATGAGCAAGTGAGCTCTCTGCTTTCTAAATTCCATATTTTCATGTTGCATTGTTCATAAATGCTTAAGCATTTTCATTTGCTAATAAATGTACTTATTCTGTAGTCCCTTACAAGAATAAGCTATTATTACAGTCTTCATATGCGTATGTGGGGCAAAAGTAGAAGTCATTAAAAAATACCCCTTCTACATTTGGAAGATACTTGCCCTCATTACCTTAACATTGGATTACAGAGAGTAGAGAGATGTTTTAACGAGTGATTTTGAATATGAACTACACACCACCAAAAATGTGCTTAATTTGTAGTAAGCAAAACTAAGATACAGAACAAATACAAGTTTCACACAGACAGGAAAGAACTCTGTTTTTCTTTTAACCTAGAAGTTTGTGCTGTATTAACATTTTTATTAGAAAAATGTTTATTTCCTCTCTGTTTGGTATTCAGTCTGATACTTTTGGCAACAGTGTCATAACATTATCATGTTTTGCATTTAAGAGTAAATGAGCACACTGAAATGAAGACTATGTAGTTTGGGGGTTTGAATAAAAGGAAAAGGCTTTATCTTTGCATTGTTTTATTTATTCAGTTTTTCTGATTTAAACCAATTTGAAACAATGTGGTTGTAAAATGTACGCATCTTCATTGGCAAAGTTTCAACATCTGCCCTGGGTGAATCACAGTGAGGTTGTAGTGTGGAAAGGATTTATTATCCAGTGATTGGCTTTTTAAAGGAGGTTGAGCATAGGGGTTACCTGACTGCCATTAACTTCTAATACAATTTGGAGACTTAACTTAATCTTCTTATTATGATAACTGAAGAATCTACTGGACACTGAACAGCCACACAGTGAAGAATGTTTTTATCTACTAGAAAATGCACATAAGGGAAAGGAAACACGAAAACCTGATGCTTGGTTGCTGTTCAGAGGGAGAAATACAACTGGATTCATCAGACAGGCGGTTGTTTCTGCACTTCCCTTGACTGACCTGCAGCACTCAGGAGACAGCAAGAAAAGTGATGTACTTCACATTTCAGATAGATAAGAGTGACTGCACCCTGATAGTTGAAAAAATGACCTTATAGATGGTATATAAACACAAACTCCACAAAATTATTAGACTTGTTGCTAAAAGGCAATTTTGGGAAAGGATTTAAAGCTATAATTGAACATTTTTTAAAGAAATATCTGCTCATCAGAAGCAAATTCTTAGGAAAAGCTTACTTCTAGAGCATTTACAAATTTCAGAAACTTTTCATATTTTCTCTAAACGCTGTATTTGAATTATATCTGAAGTAAAAAAAATTTACTTTGTCAGGCTCAAAATTATTTTTTTTTTCCTGTCATTGTCTGAAACTGTGATTATCAGAAGCTATCTTCATACCTAGTCAAAGCGGACCATTCTGAAACCAGTTGAACTGATGAAACCTGCAAGCTGTTCAGACGGTTATTGCAGGGTGCAGTTGGTGTTTGGCTGTTTGTTTTCTCTCCAGATTTATAAGATTTGTTGAAGAATAGGGGTCTGTTTGTGATTATTTTTTTCCTTCTCTTTTTTCTTCTTAGTAGCAAGAATGTTTCTGATATCTCAGATTTCTGTAAGAGAGAAACATGGATTTCTGCTCAGGCTTAAAATGCTAAAATTATATTGCATCATGTCCTTATTTCTCTCTCTCCTGAAATTTAGGTGATGGAGCAGTCTTTGAAGATGCTGATATAAATTAAATTTTTTGCACTGAATCTGAAATATTTTTCAAGAAATCATAACAGGGTTTGGGTTTGGGGTTTTTTTTTGGTAGCAGTGCTTTTAATTTCCTTAAACTGAAACCTCAACTTTCAGGAGAAGTTTTTACCTAGAACAAGTTTTATTCAGTATGTCAATTGTAAAGCAGTAGTCTGGGGAAAATGAAAAGAGGCTTATACAGTATCAAAACTATCTTCAACTGTAATGAATAACTGTAATTGCAGAGTCTTGCCACATGTCTAGCACTGGAAGGCTATTAATTGGTTGCTGATGAAAAGGAAGTAGAACTGATATTTTAATAGGATCCTTGAAATGTTCTGGGTTGCAGATCAACCCTTTTCCTGGTCTTGGAGACCGCATGTTTTCATGTCAGATCACACATAAAAAAATCTGGATGTTGGAGTGTTTATTGGGTCCCTTTCAAATTGCTTTACTACCAAGAAAAATATTAGAACTATAAGCTATGCCATTTATGTGACATCAGACCTCCAACAAGGTAAGAATATAGAGGAAAACCCAAGAGTTCATTAAAATAATTTGAAATGTTTATATGAAAACAGTGAAGGAAAGAACCTGTGCAGTAAAGGATGGCCTAGTTTTGTTTTAAAAGGAATATTCCTCTGAGTTGATTCTATCCTTGCTATAACTTGGCACTGTATTGAGACTATGACAATACTAGGAGGAAAGCAGGTGTATTTTTAAAAATGTGTAAAAACCCTTGTATTTGTAGTTTATGCTAGTGGTTTGGAATTAACTGCTGCCGATGTTGAACTTTACTGCTGATGTGATGTTGTATTTTTGAAAGCTTACCTCTCTTCTATGTGTACAAAGCCAAAGTGGTCTGTTTCCATATGAAATATTGGTTTGACTTAGATAGTTCCATGCAGAATTTCAGTGCTGGTCTGTGTCTGCTTTTGTGCAGAACAGATTCCGGCTTTGTGAACCTGAGAGCTTGGATCTTCCTAGGCCCCCTTAAAAATTCAAGCCAAGATGAAAATGTGGAAGAAGGCTATGTATAAAGCTGCTCCCCAAGCTTTTTATAAAAGTGTATTTAGAGCCTTGTCAGGCTCCTATAACATCCTTATGGGATTTTAAATATAATAGAAAATATTCTGAAACAGTGACCATAGCTACAGAAGAAAGCTGACATATCACCGGGACACTGTGGACATGTAATATGATAAAATGTTCATCAACGTAAAATGTTCAACAATAGTTCATCAACCTACTCAGAAAAAAACCATAGTTGAGTAGATTGTTAGTCAGCAATCTGTATGATCCAAAAATATTTCAACATGTAATATCCATTTTAAGATTGTAGCAGATAAGATTATCTGACCCCAGTGGTTAATAAAAGTACAAGTACAAAAGTACTACTGGCATAGATACTTAATGGCAGAGCTACTGCTGTATTTTTTGGTTTGTTTGTTGGCTTTTTTTTTTCCTTTTTTCTTTTTTTTTTTTAAAGAGCTCACAGGATTAATGTGGGAGTTAAAATATTTTTGCGTCTTATGAAAACAACCTTAGGATGCTTTTTGTGTTCCTGTGGTCAAATTGCATCCAACATTCAGTGAATGAATTTCAGTTAAAGAAGAGGGGATAGGAAGGTATATTTCTGCCATTTATTTTGTTATCTTTTATTTCTGAAAGGCTTTAATCTGTCCCACAGAAAAACATAGGGATCTATTATATGTAGGGAAGCAATTTTGCAGAAATATAAATTTCAAAATACTTACATTTAATAGTCTGTTATGAAGAAGTCCCTGTGATCATGCAGCTGAAAGTTGAGGTTTGTATGTTTTATTCCACTTGTAAGTTTTGCAGTCATGGCCTTCTCTGACAGGGTTACAGCATTGGTGGATAAGGGAAGAGTGACTGATGTCATCTACCTGGACTTGGGCAAAACATTTGATACTGTCCTGCACAACATCCTTATCTTTAAATTGGAGAGACATGGATTTGACTGGTCAACCACTTGGTGGATAAGGAATTGGCTGGGTGGTTGCACTCAAAGAGCTGCCTTCAATGCTCAATGTCCAAGTGGAGAGCAGTGATGAGTGGTGTCCGTCAGAGGTCTGTGCTGGGACCAGTATTATTTAATGTCTTTGTTGGTGACATGGACAGTGGGATTGAGTGCACCCTCAGCAAGTTTGCCGACAACACCAAGCTGTGTGGTTCAGTTGACACGCTGGAGGCAAGGGATGTGCCATCCAGAGGGATCTGGACAAGCTAGAGAAGTGGGCCCCTGCAAACCTCATGAAATTCAACAAGGCCAACTGCAAGGTCCCGCACAAGGGTTGAGACAATCCCAAGCACAAATACAGGCTGGGCAAAGAGTGGATTGAGAGCAGCCCTGCGGAGAAGGACTTGGTGGTGTTGGTGGATCCAAAACTGAATAAGAGCCGGCAATGTGCACTCACAGCCCAGAAAGCCAACTGTATCCTGGGCTACGTCAAGAGAAGGGTGGCCAGCAGGTTGACGGAAGTGATTCTGTCCCTTGAGAGACCCCACCTGCAGTACCGTGTTCAGCGCTGGAGTCCCCAGCATAAGAAGGACACAGACCTGCTCAAGTGGGTCCAGAGGAGGCCACAAATATGATTGAGGGGCTGGAGCACCTCCCTTATGAGGACAGGCTGAGAGAGTTGGGGTTGTTCAGCCTAGAGAAGGCTCTGGGGAGACCTTGTAGCAGGTTTTCAGGACTTAAAGGGGGACTACGGGAAGGATGGTGAGATTATAGTTATAGGACAAGGGGTAACAGTTTTAAACTGGAAGAAGGTAGGTTTAGATGAGATATAAGGAACAAATTCTTTCCTGTGAGGGTGGTGAGACAGTGGAACAGATTGCCCAAAGAGGCTGTGACTGCCCCCTCCCTGGAAGTGTCAAGGCCAGGTTGGACGGGGCTTTGAGCAACCTGGTCTAGTGGAAGGTGTCTCTGCCCATGGCAGGGGGTTGGAACTAGATGGTCTTTAAGGTCCCTTTCAACTCAAACCATTGTATGATTGTATGTGAGCTGCTTATTTAGTCCTTCATGTTGTCTGTGACTACTTGTGAAATGAAGACTGTTATACTTTGCTTCATCATTGGTAACTCAAATGGAAATACCTTAATAAGTTCTTTCAATCCTGCTGAGTGGTATTTTATTGTTTGCTTGTTTGTTTATTTAAATGATGTGTAACAGATTAAGTACTTAATTAAGATATACTATTTTGTGCACTTATTTTTTTGTGCTCTCTGAGTGTGTTCAGATTGCACACTTGCTGGGGATTTATATGGAATTTTAGGATGTTTTCGGGGAAAATAAGAAAGGGAGAAGGAAACAGCAATCTTATTTGGTGTGACTATTTTTTAATTTCCTGAATTTTAACCCTCTCCATTCTCAGAAGAGGCAAAATTCTCTGTTCTCCCACAGTGTTGAATCCTGATGTGGAAAAAGCTTATCTGACTTCTCAAGGGTAAGGGTAATAGCAAAAGAAATGGTGTACCAGTTGTTCCAGTCTGTCTCCTTCACAGACAATGCGCTGAATAGAAGAGAGGGTTAAAGGTGCCCTGAATTTTTGCTTATACATGAGCAAATACAATGGTCTCCCAACACACTTCATTCTGTCCTAATGTATTACATGAATTCTGGTCATTGCCCTGTGAGGAAGATATTGTCTGTTTGGTCCTATTCTGAAAAGAGAAGCAGATAGAGCCTCCCAAATCATACCTAATGAATCCATTGTTTGTCATTTGTGTAAATCTCTGCAGTGTATACTCCTTTCTCAGTGTTCCCTTTCCTCTAGTAAGTGGCATTGATTAGGTCTAACACAGATGGAGGTGGTATATGGATGCAAACCAGATTGAAAAGAGGAGACTAAAACATTTCCAAATACTTGCTGGAACTTGTTCAGCTGTGAAGACTGTATTGTGATAAGGACAGTGGGTAATGTAATAATGTAAAATCCTGTTTGGATGGAATGAACTGCTTGAATGCATCTTCTGGAAGCCAACCTGGCAGGCTGTTTCCCTGCTTCTCAGTCATCTTAATAATAAACAAAAAATTAACAGAAAAGTCTTACTTTGTCCTAATGCTCCCCTTCCCTCCACTGGATGCTGTTATAGCTTTATTTCCTGGTAGAAAATGTGAGACATTGCAGAAAACCATCAGCCAGGTGTCACTTGTTTTTTCCTTAGCTTTTATCCCCTGGTGAGTCTTGACTTCAGCAGCTTGGAAAAGTGACCCAGTTTCTTCCAGTGTAGGGGGAAGAGGTGTGGCTGTCTTTTGCCCTCTTGTTACTCCAGTGTAACTCTGACTCATACAGAGCACCAGGTGCAATTACAATTTTTGCTTATGAATAAGCACACAAGAAATTTTGCTAAACAGATCTTTAAATATCTAAAATGCATTGAAAAATATTAAGTTGGAAAATTCTAAGTGTTTGGTAAAATGTGTATGAATATATAAATATTATTTATTGCATCATGCTTATATGTGCATGAATAGATATTTTCCAAATGTCCATAGGTTCTTGGATGGAAGTCAGTTTCCTACAGTTTAGAGAAAGGGACAATTTTATATTTAAATGGTAAAAATATCCAGGATTTTCAACTATTCATGAAAAACAGGAAATAGCAAAGCAGGTAAACAAAGATATTAGTTTAAATATGCTTGCTGAGCTGGAGGAAGTTTGTTCTTAGAGTCTTGAATGCTTATTTTCAGATTGTGATACAGGAAGACAATTATATTTTCAGTCAGTGAGTTTTACTCAGCTATAAACCTCCAGATTTACTACTTTGAAAGTCCTTCAGTTACCTGGTTTTCTTTACCTTTTATTATGATATAGCCTAGATTTTGAGGGACAGAAGATAATTTAATATAACACAGCATTTCATCCTGTCAAATCTAACTTTGTTCAAGTTTTTATATGTATTTTGCATTGTAAGAGTGGTGTTGACTGGCCGTTAATACTACCAATATTTAAAAAAAAATGGTTTTTGGACTTGAAAAATAATCAAACATTTTAGAATTAAATATCCAAAAGAAAAATAATAATTCATATGGGTGAATGTGTTTTGAACATGTAGACCCAGGTGCTCTGGGCCAGATACATGCATGAACCCTGTTAAATATTGTGTACATGCAGCAATCTATAAACATAGCTGATGAATTGCTGTATGCTGTGAACACAAGAAAAACAAGTAGTTTTTCATGGCTCCTTAAAATTATTGTATTTACAGAGAGAAAAAAAACCTCTAGAAGACAGATCTGAAACCTTCAATTTCAGAGAGAAACAAATGCTAAGCAAAATAAAAAGTTATCCAAATTTTATTCAAGGTCTGTTGTGTTTTTTTTTTTTTAAAAAGGGTCCATAGATAAAATTAAAGATAAAATGCTAAAGCTTCATACAGAAGCTTGTACATTTGTGGCCCAGAATTGAGCAATAGGAATACTCAAAAATTGAACAGATTTGTAAGAGTTCCTGGCTCCCAAGGAAGCTGCATCACAATACTAAGATGGCAATTATAGCCAATAGTTTTTTAATGAATCACTGCTTTAAGTTTTTTTAGTTTTTCTTCTGTAAAGTGTAGAATAAAAATATTTCTTTGAAATTCTAAGCTAAGTGGAACTGAAAATTGCCTAAGACCTCGAGTTTACTCCACTTAGTTATCTAAGTCAATTTTGAAGGACTGGGTTTAAAAACAAAGGTCCGAGTGGGAAGAAACTAAATGCAACTAATGATCTGACCTAGGCTGACTCTCCAAGGCTAAGTCTAGGCTGGATATCTAGTTTGGGCTCAGGTAAGTGGGACAGAAAGAGCTGATTTCATCAGTTGATCTCTACATTTGAGAGTTCAGGCAAGGGCTGGTCTGAGACCACATTGCCTGTTTCCTTACTGCTCTGTTGCCGAGGTGCCCCATTCATGCCAGGCCTCAAATTGCAATTAGGATTAGGGAAAATGGAGGTAACTGAGCTAATCTGATTCATAGGCTTTTTCCAGATGTGACGACAGGCGGATTGGAGCTGCACTGGATGAAAGATATTGGTGTGGGGTTTAGCCGCAAATAGACCTGACTGGTCTAGGATTTGTGTTTCAAAATGGCTTGAGAATGGGGAGGATAAAAAAGCTGATTTTGTGATTGCTGTAAAAGTCTACTGTGATTAATTCAGTATGTCATTTGAACGAATTTTTTTTTTGTTAGGAAGGAAGAAATACATGTTGAAACAAGTAGAATCAGCCACTAAAAGAAGCATGCTACTGCTGGCACATCTTATTGCAGCTCATTTCTGCACATCAGACCTGAAAAATATCTCTGAAAATATCACTGCAAGTGGCTCATCATCAGTGAAACTGCAGAAGTAGAGGAGAAAAACATTTTCCTTTTTTCACCTTTATGAATAAAATAGTGTCGTATATGTAGATTTTGCTATATATTTTTTAAAATTTTGTTTCAAGATTCTTAAAAAGAAGCTGAGAGAACTGACTTTTAATGATTTGACATGTTCTATCTACTGATCAGTTTATACAGCTTTTCTTTTTCAAGTTATTTTCTGAAGACAGGTAATGGTGTAACATGAGAGCCTTATGAAATCAGTTTGCTTCATGATTAAGGGTCCATAGGTTTTGCTAAGTCAGATACAATAAGATATAAATTGAAATCAGCTGTGGATAGATCACGTATGTGTGAAAAGATTACTTACAAAGAGATTTCTCCTATAGGCTGTCCTCTTACAGGTTTGTTCTCTGTTTGGGTGTATAGGGATATATCATGTATAAAACTGCATTTCAATACATGCTACTTCTTTCCATCTGTTGTTTACAAGGCATATTTATGTTTCTGTACATAGGGGATTCTCATTCACTTTTTGGCACTCAAAGTTTTACAGGTGGCATATCTATTTGTGATAACAACTATTATCTACTACAACCATATTTTGTAGTAGGTGTATTTATTGCTGATTTTGTCTTCATTGCAGTCAAGACCAATGTTTATTCAAAGGATGTTAATCCACCATAGGTTATCACTTTGTTTGGAAGTCTATATGCCCTATTCTATAAGTCAAGTCATTCATTAGTATAAATTGATGTGTCTCTGACAGGTTCAAGGTTACCGCAGGAAAAGGTCCACTAAAATAAAACAGTAATAAAAAAAATGACAATGTGTGATCTGAGAAGGAAGGGATGATATTTATATGAAATTAAAATGCTGAATGCAATCTGCAGACTAATATAGAGAGGAAGAGATAAAGTTCTGGTTTAGTTACCCATTAAAGAACAAGTAATAGTGGCTTGAATTCACTTCCAGCTTCAGCACAAAGCCTCCGTGGTATTTTAGGAGTGCGCTTACAGTCTTACAGTGATAATACTTAATTTACCTGAGGAAAAAGAGGATTAGGAGAAGGAACAGATTTGTAAAGTGTATTGAAAATGAAATGTCCTTTCTTTTTAAACTCTTTGTTAGAAAGAAAAGACATTTTGAAGGGCACACTGGCATTTGAAAGATTATCACAGAAGTGTCAGTGACTGAGCAGTGTTATGGAGATTAAGAGCTGGAGAGACCTAGGAGGATGGCACTGCCAGTGTTTCAAACAAAACTGCTTCTTTCAGGTGGTGTACAGTTTCTCAGCCATTATTTCCCCCTTAATAAAGAAGATGTAATGAAAAAATGCTTATGCAAGCAATTACCTGGGGAGTTTTTTTCTCTAATCAATTGTGAGGGAGCAGATGAAATTAATTTCTTATTTTTTCCATCTAGAAAGAAAGTTGTCCTGGAGTGCAGAGGCAGCTTGTTATTTTTAAACAAAATTTAAGAATTAACAGCAAAGACAGCACCAAGTTTTTAGGTTATTATACTTACTGGCAATGTTGCTGAAATATAGACAAAATATTTTAAATAACAGTAAAATAAGTAGGTAATAAAAATGGACTAATAAAATTTTGATACAGCTGTTGCACAAGCAATCTACAGAATAGACTTACTGGCTGCTATACCAGAAACAAACAGCTATAAAATTTCAATTTAAGGGAAAATTCCCCTTGTGTTCTATATATATATTAGTAAATTGTCTATTTAAAGTTGTTTTTGAAAGGCCAGAATTCAAAGTTTTATGTGCATGCCTGTGTCCAATAATGAGGATGGAGTGAGGTACACAGTTACATATCATGGAGTATGGGAAAACTGCATTTTCCATTTGAACTGGCTGTTTGATTTTTTGGGGAATGAGAAGAGATAGTAATTTGGAGAAAAATCTCACTCTGTTGTTTTTAGGCCTGTGGGATAGGAGGCAAAGGTTCACTTCTTTGAGTGCTATATCCTGCAACAAGGAGACAGGGTTGATATGGACTATTTATAAAAGGATACAAGTACCAAAACAAGTTGAATGTGGCTGAAAAGAGGAAATGGATTAGTTTTACCCTCAAAGAAGAAAATAATATAAGGGAAAAGGAATACAGTATGTGTATTTACATCTCAAAGAAAAGAGGGGGGACATTTTTGTTTGTTTCATAAACTTAAACTGATATCGCATTGAAGATTTTATCCTCGAGCTCAACTGTTTGTCTGTCTGATGAACAAGATGGCGTCCTGTATATTGCCCATTTCTGTGTCGTGAGGGGGAAACCCTTTTGACAAGATAGGAAAAAAGATTGCTGCTTGTCTTTTGCATACTCCTTAAACTTCCTGCCCCTGTACAACTCTACACTCAGAGGGTGATATTTTGTTCATAGATCCTGCCACAGGATCAAGCTGAGGTCTTGAATTTCTAACACTTCTTAAGTACCCTATATTTTGCACTCTTTATACAACTTTTCCAGTTGTAAAACAGAGATGAGAATTTACATTTTCTTGTGTCTTTTATATTGTTGGTTGGTTTCAAAGCAGGGATTTTTATGATCTTTAGGTAGCGCACAGCACAACACAAACTAGTTCTCTGCAAAGTTCTTCAGAAAACATTGGCATTTAAATAACAACTGTGAAAAACACAGGCTTTAATGGCAGAACCTTTTCTAGCTGCATTCTTGTTAGCTGAATGTTTTTTGATTAAAGGATTAGCACCTCAAAATGCGCGCCAGCTCTGAAGTTCAGTTTAGGATCTGCTGGGAGCATATTTCTTGCTTGTAATAACAAGATTACATGTCTCCTTCCCAAAGTCTGCATTGTGTAAAGAATCAGTCATAAGCACATATCCTTCAAACTCCTCAGAGTTCTTTTCATCGCTGTCCCTGCTTTAGACATGATATTGAGGTTTTTCCAAGATTGGAGTTGCTGATAAATTTGTCTGTAATACTGGGTAAAATCATGGTCTGGAAAGCAATTTGTAAAACAGAATTAGGAAGAAACTTCCTCTTTTTTAATACCGTGCTTTAATGTTTTTGTCAATACTTCAAACTATGCTACAGCATAGCTGAAATACAGGAGACAGAAGCCAGAGAACTGACAGTGCATCCTTCTCTCTGCAGACACCACCTTCATGAAAAATTCCATCTACAGTTCTGCATATGAGTGTATGTGTGTAGCTGACTGTCTGTAATACAGAAACCTTAAAGTAAGCAAAATTGGGAGTAGGGATATTGAACTTGACAGCTTTACTTCATTTCTCAAACATGAGTATTTGGCACATTTGCAATTCTTGCAGTAGGCTGTGTTTGTCTGAACAGTGGCATCTATTATGAACTCAGAATTTGGAAGAGATTCTTGATTTCATAAAAAGCACAGAATGTCAGATATCCTAAGGCCAAAATAATGTTTACAGCAATTACTTTTGTATGCTACATCCTATTTTTAAAAAGTAGGAGTATTTTTTTCTTTTTTGCTTTTTAGGAATACTTTAGAAGCACTTTATGCTGTTCATATTTAGTTTTATAGGACTTTCACTTCTGTTTATTCTGTCTAAATATTCCAAAATGCCCAGATGAAAGACTGAATTTCTAAAATGGCCTAAATTAGAAAGATATCGATGTTTCTATGAGATGAAGACAACATGGACTTAATTCAACCTGATAGAAGTTTTCTCACTTAATCTGAAATCTAAAGCCTAGGGATCAAAAGATTTTCCTTTTCTTAAAAGCTCTGGGTTGTATACTTGTAACTCTGAGAAGGACAAATAACTTATACTGGATTTTAAAAGTTAAGACATTTTAAATCATTTTCAATGTGTGCTAGAATGACCAAAAGGTCATTGGATATACTTACCATGTCATTGGTAAGACCTGGTTTGTGTGCTTTAGTCTAAAAGGGTGGATTCTAAAATGGTCAATATTTTTTTGTTCATGTTTAACAGGAGCTTCTTCACTTGATGTTGAATTTTCAAAGTTGTGAAAGGGTTAGCAAGAGAGATCTGAAGAGCTCTTTTGAAGCTAGGAATTTAGAGCTGGTTTTCTGTGTTTCAGAGGTGAGCTTGCCCTTATGCTCTCAGTATGAAATGTTTCTTAGGAATCACAGATCGTTAGGTTCACAAATTCTAAGGATTGTCCCCTATAGCAATGCAGAGAGAATGAAATTACTGGGATTAGAGCTTCAAATCACTTCAGCTGGTTTCATGTCATTAAGGAGTGCAGCAAGAGATGTGTTCATGTTGGGGTTGTTTTGGTTTTGTTTTTTTTTTAAACAAAGGGGAGCAAACCATCTATGGATGATCAAACAGTGTTTGGAACTGTTCCTTTCCAGTTGTATCTGATTGGTTTAGATGAGCATGTTACCGATCTTAATGAGGTCAACAACAGGTAGAAAATCTCTTTTAACTTTCACAGAGTTCAACTGAAGGAACATGTCTTTCATCTTTTTAATACAATCTGGAAAGTAGGAAATCACTGCAGAACATTGAAAGTTGAGGGCTTACAGTGCTTTTGCTGTGGGTTATTGGATGCAAGAATAAAAGTCATTGAGCTACAAAAGAAGGAAGTATGAATTTTTAGCCACAATTAATTTGAAAGTATTTTTAAATAAAATTTAAAAGTATTTTTAAATAAGTACAGTGTAGTCAAACAATATGAGATTTGAAATTGTCTTTAGTAGCCACAAGTAGTTTGACTTCTTGGGTTATAATGATTAACCGTACAATTACTATTTTTAAATAGTTGGTCAAAAAGAATATATTTGCCTTTGGGAAGCTTGTTTACATAATTAACAGGATTAAATTAACATAGGTAGTATGCATTTATTATTCTTAACTGCAATGGTAAACTACTTAAAATTGAAACAACATTGTTATTTTGTGTTTGAGCACTGTGAAACAAAGAAAGCAAACACAATAAAAGTTCTATGCTGTTTCCTGATTAGAGTGTGTAGGTATTGCTTTGGAACAGTTTCCTTAAATATGTCATCTTCACATTTTGCCATGATTTTTGTCATACCACTACCAATTATAAATGCTTATAAAACCAGGGATCTAGCAAGGTTATCTTCAGACCAGAGTAGTCTGGAGAATACTGTTTAATTTTCAAGAAAGAGAAAATTCTAAAAATAAGAAACGAGGTGGTTCAGAGGAAGTTATGAAAACAATAAAAGATGACCCTGGATTTTCACTTAATGATTTCCTCTAGCAACATTGACAAGCAGGCACGGGAATCTCACTGGAAATGATTTGAATAGTTATATACAATAATACATTGCACATTGGGAAAGGGTTTAGAAGAAATATGGACAGAAACAATTAGCTGAGAAGGTAACCAGAACTTCATTATGATAAACATTTAAATAACTCCTTCTGATGTTTCTTAATCTTTCTTTGGGTAGGTATTTCCTTTTTTAACAAGCCTTAAACTAAACATTTATTTATTCTGATGCAGCTTTTAGACTTGGACTTCTCTTGGCTAGCAGTTCATCCATTAAATTTAAAAAGAAAGAACGAAAGAAAAGTAATTGGTTTAATGTTGGCAGTAGTTTATTTCATTAAATTGGTATAATCATGCATTCTGTATGGACACATGGCTTTTCTCATGTTTGTCTCTCTTCTTCATCTCATACCTCTTCAAGTCTACTAGGAAAAAATAAACAGTTTTCCCCACAATAACATACCATGTCTTGTTGAAAGCAAAGTTTAATACAAAGATTTAATGATATTAATTATACAAGCCCAGTAATACTAGAAACAGGACTTTGTTCCTTCAAAACCTTGAATAACAGGATGACATGCTAGTTATCTCCAGAATCTTGGAAGTATTATTTACATCCTCTCCTCATGCAGATTATTTGTTTCTCCCTCCCCCTCTTCCCCCACCTACATTCCTCTGTAACTGTGGATGTTTGCCATGGCTTGAAGGATGTTGAGCTGCATGTTCGAGTGTTGCTGTTTACTTAAGAAACTTCCCTGGTGCTTGGTTGTGTCATTTTGCTCACTCTTAAAGCACTTGACAGATTTTTAAGTCAGCATCCCTGTGCTTTTCTCAAGGTCATCTGGGAAGTTTCATTTAGCAAATTCTTTGTCATAGGGGTGCCAATGATGTGTTCAGTTTTTTTCCTTCCTCATGAAGTGCACTGATTTGTGACCTTAAGTACTTTGTACAAGAGATGTGTCTAACCATCATTCCCATGGGTGTTTTGTTGTATGTGTGTGGTAAGCATGCTATGGAGCTTTCTGAAATTGGCCTCTTATATGAAATTAATGACCTATGTGACTCTCTCCAGCCCTATAAAAAAAAGTACCCCCAAGTGAGTCTCTTCTCTCTGTCAGCTAATTTCTTTTTGTAAATAATTTGTTATCAGCTTTTGCGTTATCCGTTGTCATAGGATCTCTGAACTGCCTGTCTTGATTAGTATGGTAATAAAATTTCACACTGTGATTAATACCATTAATCAGTCTTTTTCATTTTCTTTAGAATAGTTTGGATAATTAGATGTGTGTTCTCTGTAGCTGTATTTTGTTTAATAAAGAAACGTGACAAAAAAGGTATTAACAGAAAATTAATCCTTTTTGAATCTTCCATTAAACTTCTGTTTTCTAATCAAAGCAAATTGCCAGTGCATGCATTTATATTTCAAAAAATATTTGTGTTCCTTTCATCAGGAACTGTCATAGTGCTGTTCAAGAATTTCAGTGGTTTTTTTACAATGTTAGAAGCAAGAAAATACAAAATATCTAAAGACAACTGGATTAATGACCATAACCTGGAATAAATTAATTGGCACTGAAGAGCTAAGAACCACATTTATCCTTGATTTATCCAGGTATGAATTCAGTGGTATGTTAATGAAATAATGCATAGGCAAAAAACTCAAAAACTCAAACTCTGTCACGCTGACATTATTTTCTCTGATGACATTTTTTCCTGTTCTTACCATCCCCACCCTCATCCCAAATCCTGCACGTGCATTGGCACTATTTCACAGAAAAGTTTAGAGGAGGTTTTTTTGTTGTTGTTGTTGTTTTGGTTTTTTTAATACAGTGTCCTGCCCTGGAGACCTAAAAATTATAAAGTGATGGTCTGTCTATCTTTGAAGTCCTGTTACTAGAAGAGGAAAAAGAAGCATGTTGTGGATCAAAGTCACCAGCATGCAAGCAATAGCAAGGGAAATATTGATATATGCCTGTATATGAAAGGAGCAGTGATGAGCAAACATGATAGTAGAACAGAGCAGAGCAGATACAGTAGAATGGCGTGTAAGTGAGCCATAAACTGAAAATCTAGAGGGATAAGACAGGCAAAAAATTATAAACAAAATGATACTGTGTGACTAGTGGGGTTTTTGTGGTTTTTTTTTTTTTTTTTTTGCATGTCTGAGGCAAAATAAATGAAAATGATTTTAATATCAGTCAGAATTTAACAGGTTTTGTAGACAATGGCTACATATAACGAAAATGGGACTCTGTAATTAGGAATGACTCTGTTTTTTAATTACCTTAATCTCACCTTCTGCTTTATCTATGCCACAGAATTTTACCCAAAGAATCTGTAGCTAGACAGTGACTTGTGTTGAAATTTAAAAGTTAGCTATGCAAGATACCAATATATCGACTCAAAATTATTTAATTTTGACTACATAGTAATAGCATCATTGCTCAAAACCAATGCCATCTACCCCTTACAGAAGGCACAACATTTTGACGTGGTACAAGAGATGTTTTTTGTTGTACAATAAGGTTATTTGAACTGGGACATGGAAGCGGCAGCCTCTCTAACTCAGGGTTGTATGGTCAACTCCTCTTGTAGCTATAAGCCACAGACATATCCCAGACACATTGGTGAGCAGAGCTCAGAGGCAAGGGGCTGTGTGAGTCCTCAAGTACCCTGTCTTGGGACAATGCTGGGACTGGGGTTTCTTTGCAGATCCTTCCACTCTATCTGGGAATTTGAATTATATAGTAGCCCCCATGTTAGTGGAGGTCTACTGCTGCTCATGTGAATTAGCTGGTAGCACTGCAAAAGAGTTGTTCATAAGCCACATGTGGCTAAAAACCACATGTTGATTGCCCATACATTAAATATGTGAGCATATAGGGAATTCTGTAGTGCAATTTGTATGATGGTCTGTATCAGCAGAAGATAAATTTAACCACAAAGGGATAAATTCGATAGAACTAATGAAACACACATTCCAGAATGTGGGCAATTAGCCAAAGATGCATATTTTGACTCTGTAAGATATGTGATACCATTTTAAGTAGTTGGGAAAGCAGAAAAGCAGGTTTGTACATGTTACTTCTGCTTGGCATCCATCCTGTATTGTATAGGAACACTGTTTAGGTCAGATAGTCTAGAAGTTAACAATATTTAGTAAGATCATCACTCCACTCAAGGAAATTGAGACTTCTGAATCCAGTGCTGCAGAATTACTTTTCTACTTTTAGCTGACACTGCTGCATGAAATTGAAGAGCACTGAATAATTTGAACAGTAGTAGGCTAGATTAGACCTGGAGTGAATATAACCCTTATAAGAATTTATTATTTGCATTTGTTAGTTTGACTTTGTTTTGAGCATGCTTAGTTTCATTTTTTGTGAAATGGTTTTCTGTTTATTGGAATGTGAGCTGGGAGCAGCAACAATTAGCCTTTGCTTTTCTAAGATCTGACTAAGCCAACATGCCAGTATCACCATGTATGGTATGGTGGGTATGTTCAGTTCCTGAGCAACATGTACTGCGTGTTCCGTGACCTTACGAGTTCAGAATTTAGCACAGATGCCTTTTTCAAGTAAAATAAGTAAGACAAACTGCACACCCCTCATAACATCACACTTTAAAGGAAAGTGCACATATATATATGTGTGTGTAAATTTATATTTATATGTATGTGTGTGTTCACAAATTCAGATAAAGACAGAGTGAGTCTTATGAATCTTTTTTATATAAATTCATATATCTGGTGTGCAAACTTAGAACTTTTATTTCTATCAAAAATAGCTTGATACTGAAGAAATACAAAATAAAGGTTGGTTATAAAAGGAAGTAGCATTTTTCTTAGTAAGTTTTAGATACAACTTTTGTTTTCCTGTCCCTAGCTGGGGGGAAAAATGATATAATTAATTGACCATTTAACAACGTTAAACTAAATTGTAATTTCAAAGTGTCAGAGTTGTCTAACACTGTATAAGTACTCAATTTAATACTGGTTAATAATATGGTGGCCAGCAGTCACTTTTTTGGGAGACTTATGGAGTAAGGAAATACAGATTTATTTGAAAGCTGGTAAGCAGTTCTTTTAATCAGCCTGGCAGTAACAATATGTGATTCTGATATTTTATTCTTTGGGACATTATAGAGGCAATCTATAAAGAGGTGTATCAAGGCTGTTTAATTTTCATATATCCTATATCCCCAAAAGGATCCAGCTGCAAAATAATGGTGGATAGGATAGTCCTTGTAGTACTAGGTTTTCCTGAATTTGTTCTACATGTGCTCTGGATTGCTTCTTTTGAAGAATCCAAAAGGTCCTCCTGATCCTCATGTGAACTAAATGCTGTCTGGGGGATGAAGGGATTGAGAGCAGCTCTGAGGAGAAGGACTTGGGTGTACTGGTGGATGAAAAGCTGGACATGAGCCGGCAGTGTGAGCTTGCAGCCTAGAAAGCCAACCATATCCTGGGCTGCATCAAGTGAAGTGTGGTCAGCAGGCTGAGAGAGCGGATTCTGCCTCTCTACTCTGCTCCTGTGAGACCCCACCTGGAGTAGTGTCTTCTGCTCTGGGGTCATCAGTACAGGAAAGACACAGACGTGCTGGAGCAGGCCCAGAGAATGGCCACAAAAATGATCAGAGGGATGGACAACCTTTCCTATGAAGACAGGCTGAGAGAGCTGGGGTTGTTTAGCCTGGAGAAGAGAAGGTTCCAGGAAGGCCTTATTGCGGCCTTTCAATACTTAAAGGGAACTTACAAGAAAGACTTTTCAGTAGGGCCTGTAATGGTAGGATAAGGGGAATGGTTTAAAACTAAAAGAGTGTAGATTTAGACTAGATATAAGGAAGAAATTTATTACGGTGAGGGTGGTAAAACACTGGAACAGGTTGCCCAGAGGGGTGGTAGATTCCCCATCCCTGGCAACATTCAAGGTCAAGTTGAACGGGGCTCTGAGCAACCTGATCTAGTTGAAAATGTCCCTGCTTGCTGTGGGGAGGTTGGACTAGATAATCTTTAAAGGTCCCTTCTATGATTCTATGATTCTAAAAACAAAATAGAAAGAAAATAGATGTGTCCAATGCAAATAGATAGAGGACATGTGACTGGAGTTGGCAGAAGGAAGGAATAATCATTAAAAACTGCTAGACATCAGTTGAAAGTTGCAATCCAGCTGAAGAGAAGTGAGAGAGGAATGGTGTTGCAATTGACCACATGTAAATTCTTTCAGTGCATTTGTGGAGAGTTCAGTGAACCATAAGATAGCTTCATGAGGAATGCCTTTGGTTTAGATAAAATGGTGAAGAAGGGCTATTTTAATAATATCTTTAGGTTTGTGTTCAAGTCTGCCTCTTGACAAAGATGAATAGAAGGCTTTTCAATGAGATCTCCTCCGTTGCTTTTCCAATGCAAGCAAATGATAATTCATTCGTAGGTTGTCATAAAGATACAGTACAATGGATCTGTTCAAGGACCAGGTGTGGAAACAGCACCACGATTTGACTTTTCCTTTTGACAGATGACTGGAATTGAAGACTTGTCTGGGGCAAACATTACCTCATAACATATTTGGCACCAGCACAACTGGAAAGGTTATAAAAGAAAATAGTAATGTGCTAAAACATGAAAAGGGAAAAAGTATTGTTTCCTCCATCCAAAATTTACAATTTGTCCATTAATGCAGCATAGGTTGTCTGTCTGAGATTAGCTTATTCCAATATTTTTGTGTATGGAAACAGGTGATGCTTGCTGAATAAGGTATGCCTGGGCGTCTCTAACCATTTGAATGAACTATTTTTTCATATGCAATGATAGGCAGTCTTATTTATAATGCTTGAGGAAGGTTAACAAGGTGGTCGTGCTGTCATTTTGTGTACTATCATACCACCTTCCACTTTCTTCCTGTTTTCTCAGACCTAATTACCTGTGAGTTACTAGTGATCTAGTAGAAAGCTACGTTTAGAGTAATTTCTGTAGTAACACCTGGTAAGAGGGGGGCCTACCAGCTCCAAGATCCCTAGCGGTTGAGTCCACCCGGCAGTCTGCTTTCAATTTTCTCACAAGCATTCCTGGTTTTGCTTTTCAGCCTTTGGGAACTTTATGGACCAATTTTCCTTTTTGTCTCTGAAACAAATGTCAGCAGAGTCAAGATCCATAAACTCACTGTTGAAAAGTGAAAACAAAGTGCTGACTCAACCACAGGGAGTTGGAGCCAGGTTGCTCCCATAACAGGTTTGCATAGAAATAGCTGCTATGATAGTTGGGAGGGTCTTGTAATTTTTTTTTTTTTTAATTGGCATTTCCATATGGGCATCTGGCATTGTGCTTTTGAATCATTGCTTGAGTTATACAGACTGCACAAACTGTTTTGGGACACCAGAATGGTAACTCTTGTTGAGACCACTTCTTGTGTGTTTCTGAATTGGTATTGTCTGGTGTTCATCATTGTGTCCCTTTGCTCTGAAATGTGGCGGTGTTCAGTTCTGGGAACTGTGCTGATGTAACTGTGAACTGGCAGGTACAGACAAAGTGTGAGTACTTTCTGGCTTGTACTTTATTTCTCCTCATTACATTCTGATGGTGAAATCAGAACTATTCTTTGCTTTTAGATAGTTGTATCTCTAAATTAGGTAGGGTTTGCTCCCTTGAAGACATGCCATGTGCTGCTATTCATTTACATCATTTCTGCAGTGAGAAATCTAGCAAACAAAACTGGTTTTATTAGGCTTAACTTTATAAATTTTCCACACTAGGCAGTTATCTAGTTAACATATGGATTGTGCAATAGATGATCCCAGTGTGACTATGCTGTAAGCCACTCAAGGGATTCTGCTGCTGTGATCAATCACAAGAGCTTTTGCTCTAGGGCCATGTGTTATTATTTATAATAGATACTGTTTATACTTTATAAAACTCCCTTATCACTCCTTATTTCATAAAATCAATTTATTGAAAGAGCCAAAAGATTCATCATTTTTATAATAAAACAGCTGACTTCACCTGCCAGAAGTAGCCAAATTGATTTTTAACGTCTGTTAATGATTTAACTTTCCCTTTTTACTGACGTCAATAAAAGGGTGTTACCACTCCCAGTCCTTAGTGAAAGGGTATTTTCAGTTTATAGAAAAATATACTGCTTGTCTCTACATTTATATATGTGTAATGTACACTACACTTTAATTGCTTACCTGTAAAATGTTGAAAATTTAGGTAGAGCCTAGATAATAGAACTAGAAACTCTGAATGTAATGCTGGACAAGAGGGCATAGAGAGGGGTTTCTTAATGATTCATATATTACATTTACTCTTTATTATGAATACATAAAGTAAGACATCACTTTGATTTGCTTATTTAATACATAAAGTAATACATTGCTTTGATTTGCTTGTTAATACCCCTGGTTACCATTCAGAGATCTTCAGATCAAGTACTGATTAAGTAATGCCCCAAGGAGTGTGTGTGCACATGCATTTTTAGGAAGAAAATCCATTTCAAAAGGAACTGAAGTAATTTATTTAGTCATTGCTGTCTTATGTTATATGGTATGTAACATAAACACAGATACTGTTTTCCTCATTTCACAGTCAAAAATATCGTCTTAAAGCTATCATTAGAATCACATGCTGTGTAAGGGTAGAGTGAATTTTAGCCTTAATTGTGCTTGTATGATAGGTTTTCTTTGTTCAAATGGATTTTCCACTCTTATTAAAAGGTTGATATGAATGCCTAACCTTGATTATAAAGGGGTGTGGTTCCTTTGTATGTAAGATTTTATCAGTTAAACAAAATACATCTTTGTTTACATGTTCTTCCTAAAAATGGGTTAGTCAAATGTTCCCATCTAACATATTTCAATTGTTGCCTAATGTTTCTTTTTCAAAACATTTTGTAGAAATTAAACAATTTCAATTCACAAAGACTTTTGTTCGGAGAGTTTTTCACATCCAGGATGGTTCTCTTGTTTCACAGTAAGAAAAAGAAAAAAGAGCACCCGTTACAGAGTAGCCAGAGAGATGAGAAAGATGCCTGGGCAGTAAGGAGTTTGAAACAGTTTCTCCTGCACTTCATTTGTAAGCTGCCACTGATAATTACAAAGTCTTATGGTACGGTTCTTTGTTGTTGAAGTAGGAAGCTGGGATGGAAAGGTCATTCCCTCTGCCTAATTCTCAAACAGGGGAAGAATTTTTTAGTCTCCCTGCTCTGTCAAAAGCAGTCAGGTTTATGCACCTTCTGAAAGATGTGAACTGTTTTCTGAAAGTGCCTATTTTTCTCTCTTCAGAATACAGTAAGCTTAGGAGGACTGCCTTCCTAATTTAGCACATGTAGGTTAACTTCTGGCATCATGGTGATTAACCACTCTAAATCTGTGGCCCAGTGACAGCCTGAGAGGCCACAGTCTGATGGAGAGCGCACTGAGCTGCTTTGTAAGAGTCACTGGAATCTGAATCTGAGTACTTTGTACTGAGTACATGTGCTTTGTCTTAACTTGCTCTTTCAAATGATCATGTTTTTGGGGTTTTTTTTGTGATAGGAAAAAAGATTCTGAAATTCTCGAGATAACTGTTGGCATGAGCTATAATCATGAATACATTTTACCTGTTGTCTTAATTCCTTAAAAGTGAAAGGTTCTTAACTCTCATTCACTGTGAAGTCTCAAATCAGATCCAGTCATTAAAAAAAAAAAAAAAAAATTACTTTTCTATATTCTGTATAATAATCCGTTCTCACTAATGCTTATTTAAGATTGTGCTTTTAACTGTTAAAATTATATTCTAAAAATATTAATTTTAAAACGTCTGTCTTTGCTCTGAGCAATGGTGAAATCTTGCATTCTTCTTAAAATCCACGTGCTATGGCTTGGACACTGAGTAAGCAGAACTGGGTCAAGATAATCTTGATATTTCAATTTATTTTTCTAAAAAAAAGTTATATTCAAATTAAGTACGGATGTCTTACTTTTCTTCCTTTTCTTTCCCCTCTGCACCTTCTCAGAAGATCGCTCTCCAAAGAGAAGAAATCAGTTTTGAGATGATCATCAGGAGACTGACCATTTTGGTAGTCTGTTTACTCAGATGAATATCTGTGTTAATGCTCATATTCATTTTTCAGCCTCAGGAGAAGACTATTCTTATTTTCTCAAGGTCTTGCTTACACTCAGGTTAGTAATATCAAAGTAGTTTGTTGCCTCCTCTAACAAGAACATGGATAGTTATAGCTATATAATTGCATTTTACTCTGATAGAAACCACATTCTGTGGGCTGAGCTACTTTGGACAACATAGTATATGACTGAGCTTGTGTGTGCTGAGATTACTGACCATGGCAGGAGCTTAATTATACCAGAGGGAAAGAAATTCCAAGGACAGTAGCAGTTCATAAAAACCTGGTGTGTAGACCATGTTTAAAAGATTTCAAACCTGGTGGGAAGAACCAAAAGGTAATCAGGAGCCTTAATGTGGAAATAAGTATGACAGATGTATGAAGATATTTTTCTCCTCATTAGCAAGTCAGCTAACTCTGGCAGGAATTAGAGGACAAGGGAAGCTTGGCAAAGAAGGGTCACAGGCAGTTTAAATAATTATCAGGCTTTTCCAGTGCTTTGCAGGACATAAGAAATTGCATCAACTTCAGCTACTGGGTAGTTTCAGTGTTACTAACTGAAATGCCATTTCTTCAGTGAGACACCCAGGAGCCAGTTAACTCTTACCTGATATGAATGAAAGTGTAGTCCCCCAAGTTTTGTTACTGGTTTCCTGAGAGTAGGGTAGGTCTGTTAAATCTCTTCTCTGAAAAGCCTGGCTATAGCTGGGGACTGTGTTTTGGCTTTATGTGGAGAAACAACTTCAAACTGGCAGGACAAATATCCCTTACAGTGATGAATGTATGGTTCAGTCAAATGCTAAAGTTTCCTTATTCCATGGGATCTGTACAGCTACTTTTTGACTACATAGCTAACATATGCCATTTTTCATCAAGAATTGTGATTCCCATATGGTGAGCAAATCCATGCAATGTAACTATATCACTCCAGAAAATTAATTTCAAAGCTGTCTATAGGTGGGAGAAATACCTTGAAATTACATGTGGGGGCCCACTGAAGTACTGTTGTGAGTCTTGGCTAGCAATGTAGCAGCTTCTCCATTTGTTTGCCTAATTGGATAAATATTCTTTCAGGGAGGTAACACAAGTGACAACAGGAAGCTTAGCATCATGGAAAAAATTGCAGAGAAAAAGGACTTGGTTTAATCATTGACACAGGATTAAGAATGCATGGTTCACATTAGATCATGGTATAAAGCATGCACTGCAACGAGATATCTGTGAAATAGTTGTATTCTGCTTACAATAAGTTCTGTACATAAAATAGCTTTCATAAAGACAACTAAAATGTAATAATGGATGTAAGGAACTTAAGAATAAGGTTGTCAAAAAAAAAATTTCTTTTTTTTCGAAAGGGAAAAAAACAGCAAAGGACTGATAATACAAGCTGACAAAATTTGTGATTCAAATCAGAACTGTGCCCTCAGCTCTCTGCTAGCAATTAACTGCTAGATAAAATGTGAGTGGAGCACCTGTATAATCCACTTAAAGTGCAAAACTGGGCCTATAAAATAGACCGACTTGTTGGGTTACTCTTTTTTTTTTTATTTTTAATCTGGTCCTTGATTGAAAGTTCTTACTAGATGAAGTACAAATAGTACTTATCACTGATAGTGGAAAAATAATTCACATGTCCTAGCCTTCTGTGGCATGTAAGGTATACTGTGTGTTGCACTTCAAATGAACAGAGCATGTAATCTCCATTGGCAAAAGAGAGGCAAGCCACCACAAGCAGGAGTCAGAAAGTTAAGAATGCAGTAATCTTTTAACACAGAGTAGTAATAATATGTATTGTGTTTTCTTACCTGAGGTAATTAACCATTTGTTGCAATATTTTGACAGAGGTTCCAATTGTCTTTCACTACATGTGTGTCTTTTGTTGAAAATGGAAGCAAAAGTTAAATTAAGCACAGGTCTTACTTTTTTATGTAGAGCTTTTTTAACACCCATGTACACACTGAAATCACCAAATAGCAATATAACTGTTTTTTACTCAGGAATCTGATCCAAGCTCTAAAGAAGCCTAACTGTTTTGAAGACCGAAATAAAATTTGACCTCCAACATAAGTTCTGTAACAACCTACCTTACAAGCTGCAACTAATACCCCACATAAGCAATCAGATAAGCCAGAATAGGCTTGGCATACGTGGATAAGACAAAAATTTTGAAGAGATTAAAAATTTGCAAAATATCAGAATTTTATTTTCAGAGGTGAAAATTTCTTACTAAGAATCTATGGGTTCTGGGAGCATAGGTTTATGTGACAATTTTACAAAACAATGTTTTGGTTAGTTTAAGGACTTAAACAATTCAGAGTCCTAGCCATATTGCTTTAATGTAGTGCAAATATTTTTTTTCAGCCTAGTCCCACTTCTTTTTTTTTTTTTTTAATAGAAACTCATCAGTTATTCCATTGAGTCATGTCAAAGCCCTTCTCAATCCAGCATTTCCTTAACTTTTCCTCATATTACACCCACCTTGTCCCACTGAGTTCAATAGCTAACCGAAAATAGTGTGGCAAAGGGTTTACTGGCAACCACAAGTTTCGTTTTGTTTTTTCTAACATAGTCTACCACAGTCACAAATGCTGCACTACTTACCATAAAAATAAAAGTTTTTCCTTTTGACTGGAGATAACTGCATTCTTAATTAAACTTCTTTGACTTTCAGATGCAAAGGAAAAGGACTTCCATTTATACAGACAATTTGATTAACTTTGAGGTATTGATAGAGAGGTTCCCAACACACTGCTGCATTCCACAAGTGCCTTTAGTTCCTAGTGAGTATTAAACAGTATTGTGGCCCTGGATTTGTCCCAATCAGGTTATACTCTAACTCAAACTCAAATAGACATTGAAACAGGAATATATATTTAAAAGATACTTGCTTGCCAAAAGCAAGCTCTTAATTAATTTCTCTTAACTGGCTGCATCTTAGAGAAGTCTGATCTCTATTCTGTGTGACCTGAGTACTCTGCTTCAGTTCTTAAGCTCTATACCTCACCGTGGGCTTGTCAAATCCTGGTACTTACCAACAGGAAAGATGCTGTAGATAATTTAGGGCAGTAGACAGGACAAGTCCCAGGTTGACATCTTGTTTTGATGTATGTGTTTTCCTTTCCTTTTTGTTTTTATGCACCTTTTAATTTTCATCAAGATATGTCTCTAGCTATGGAATGAAAACACTATTAATGTTATGATTCAGAAACTTTGTAGGCTTTGCAGACTTAAAGGTTTCTGTGTAAAGCTGATACCCACCATGGTAAAAAACGACTTTGATTTCCATCTCCCTGTTCTGTAGATGAGGATCCTTGTATTTTGCAGAATAATTTATAGGAATGGGATAAGCAGAATGAAAATTACTTGGGGACTGGGAAGGCATTACTTAGAGCAAATTCTTCAATAGTCAGATGGGAGTGGATGGTTTGGCAGTATCTCCTCTCGCTCCCTTCGTCATCCTTCCTCTTGGGACACAGATCAGTGAGATGTGCTATCTGTCAAATGCTGTAGGACAGAGCATGCATCCTATGCATTCAGCATTCTTTCAGACCTTTACTTTGATAACATATGCAGAAAACTCTCCAGAATGACATAGTTTGGAACAAAGTCATATAGTTTGTGGAAGCACTACAAACTTTATAAATTAGTTGGTTTGTGTTTGGTTTTTTTTTAAGTAGTGACAGTGACAGGTTGCATGCTGCATCTGATATATTTCATGGACTAATTCCCTTCACAAGACTTAAAAAAGACTATGTCTGAAGTATCAGCTGAAAAGGGACTTTGCTTGATTACCCATGAGGATCATGAAAATTGCAAAGAATGACTAATATAGAAACTAGGAAATGTAGTTTGAAGCAGAGGATTATGCAAAGATTTTTCTTTAAAAAGCTGAGTAATACTAACTGTTATTTTTAAAATGAGAGCTGTGGATTTTCAGGGTTTTTTTAAAAAAACATTGTTTCGGTAGCTTTTTGATTGCTTCTTAGTCATTGTTGTGACTAGTAACATTAGTGCCAAGATCTAGCCATTATATGCTAATAAAGGGGCAATATTCACAGCTTAAAAGACCATTGATCCATTGTGAAATAGGACTAAAAATGAAACCTATGGCAAACAGAAGATAGTTTTCATGACAAACAAGAAAAAGCAGGTCCTATTTCTTGCTCTTTTCCCCCTTCTTTTATGATTTTAAACTGCATCACATGCCCTATTAGTTAATTATGATATTCCCATGGTTTGAGAGTAATCTTTCACCTTTCTCTATCACCAAGAGAATCACATGTGATAGAGTTTAATAAAGCTCTCATTTCATAACAAAATATACTGCAGATTGGACAGCATCTTTGTTCATTTTGAAGGAGCTCCTAGGTGAAAGGAGCTGGTGGACAAACAGTAACCTTGATTTTGCCAGTTCTGAACCCATTCTGTACCAGTGGAATTCACAGTATGAATCACAGCAAGCTGCTGTGAAGCTGACTGTCTGCCATTTGCTCCAGAAACCTAGTAAGGAATTTGGGGATGAGTAAAACATGTGAAAAGCCCTACCTATACCACTTCTTCCCTGGTTATGATCGCTAGATCAGGAAGCAGGAGAACTATATTGTATTTGACATTATATCATTTTTATATCATTTGAAAGCTTTTCTTTCATATTCCATCTTAAAACTGATTTGTATATATTTTAGGAAGATGGATAAAAATTACAGAGGAAAAGAGTAAAACTGGCTAGACTGTAGTAGTAGGGTGCCAGAGAACTGTCATTTACACATGTCCTGCTGGTATATTCCTCAGCAACTCTATTACACTCAAAATTTTAAAAGCACGTAGAACATGTTAAAAAGTGATTCATTTCACTAGCTGCAACAAATACAGTCAATTTTTGATGAAGCATTTAGTTTTAGATGTAGAACACAGTTCTGATCAGCTCCATAATTTACTGTGTACAGCTATTTCTCTATAACAACAGGGCTTTTTAAACTGAGTTGCATTTTCAACCAAATAGTAACTAGTAGTCATCTGGAAGCAAGAAATGGATTCTCCAGCTTCTAAATCAGTGCCCCCAAAATGTGTGCGTTTATTATGCCTTTCTAGTTAGCTAAACAAAATTTGAAGTTTTATACAATGAGATTTCAGCTTTTTTGAGAAGATTAATATAAAAGTAGTTAAGGAAAAGAATATCTCAATAGATTATTGAAAATGAAAATTTGTTCCTTTTTGGAATATTTAGGACTAATTTAAAATTTTCTTTTAGAAAGAGTATACTAAGTATCTAAATGTGCTATTTAAGATTTACTCTTAGAGTAATGTATAACATGGGCTGTCCTTAAAAATGGAATATGGGGAAGTTAGTTCTAGCACTAACATTTAAAAAAAAATGACATGACTATACATAAGGAATCCTGTCCCTGCATTATTATTATGGACTTATTTTACACTGCTCAGTAAAATGTTTAATACTTCAGTTACTTCTGACCAGCTGCTGTTTAATGATTCCTCATCTGTAGAGAGATCCCAGTGATGCAGAGGAAAATGTATTAATTCAAGATCTGAGATGAAGTCCCCTAATTAATAATCTAGTAATCTCAATTTTGAGACTGTTTTTTCCTTCCAGTTGAATCCATTTTAGAAATGAACTTTTTTCCTCATCTTTTAATGGCTCCTGTATCCAAATATAAATAAGGCCCTATAATGTCTACAGCATTTTCTTATATTTATACATATAAAATGAGTCAAAAGTGATTAATTTATTTTACATGAATATGCAAACTGATACTGTAATTTTTTATATTTTCAGTCTCCAGTGATGCAGCCATGCAAATATAAATATACCATCTTATATTAAATTGCCTACCTTCTATGCACTACTATTGGTGTTACTTTGGAATTATATAAACAGAGAAGAGAGTAAAAGAAATACCCTTTGCAGGTGATTGCCTTTGTTGTACGTGTCTTAGTGTGTCCATTTAAAGCATCCAAATTCACATGTAATTTTATGGATTTTCCTTTGAACAGCCCTAGTACTTAGGGAACAAATTGCTGCCTTAAAATACCTTTTTTATTTTCTGATCATAAGTGTTAATGTCACTGTTAGCTTTTCTTTATCCTTCTTATAACTGAGCACAAGAAAATAATGCATTTATGATCTATCATTGTATATACTGTGGTAGTGCTCAGGTGACACTTTGTTTGACCTTTTTTAAAGAAAAAACCTTCAAACCTGAAGAGTATAGTAAAGGTTAATAGCTTTTTACCCCTGCAGCATTTGCTTAACCAGACAGTGACTTTATATTCATATTCCAGACTTTTTCCCTCAGGTAAATACAGAGGCCTAAAATTATTAAGTGCTCCAGTAAGGTGCCTGTATAAAGCTTCAGAGGTGTCAATGTTGTGCCCAGCATAGCAACACCTCTCAACCTCTCAGGAGTTTTTTGGAAACAAGAAGTCCTTCAGTGAGACAAGCGGGGTCAAGAGGAACAACAGTTGAAGCAGGCTGTAGAGGAGTGGGTCCAGATATTGCTATGGTGAGAAGAGCACCCTAACACAGCACAAAAGTGTGGATGCCCAACCACATTGAAGCCAGAAGTCTTGTAATCTCTAGTCTTTGAAATAAGACATGAATATGATGGTGTAAGTGTGTTGGATGTAGACTGGTACCCACTTTTAAGGAATGGGTCTTACCTTAAAACTGCTAAAAGACTGAAGTTGCACCCTTGTCTGCAGACCTGGCTGACCTTTGAAAACAGCTCTCTTGAGTAGGACTTGGCCCCTGGAAGGGCCACTGGGCTCAGGGTCCACCACTAAGTGCTGCAGGCACCTTCTTGCACTGTTTGGAATGGGTGATGAGGTAGAAAGGCTGGGCTGTAAGTGCCCAGGAAAGGCTAGGCTAAAGTAATCTCCTGCTAACTCTGCTGTTACCAAAATTATAGGCTTCAGTGATACAGGAGGAAAAGCTAAATGGTTAGTAAAATTTGCCAACAAGAAGTAGGTGTTTCTCAGTAAACACTAGAGTAGGTGGGTTTCTAAACTGTAACGGTACCATTAAAGGACAGTACCCAGATTGCAGGATGTAATCTTGATCACTAGGTGGACTCAGTAAAAACACTCTGCCTGCAATACACAATTTACCACCACATGAAGTGCATTATAGGCCCCTTTCTACGTGTAAGAAATTCTATATTTGCTTACTGTACTGCAACAGGCTTTGTCTATCTGATATGTCAATTATATCTGTAAACAGATTCTGTTTAAGCCTTTAAACCGCAAGAAAATATTTTAAGTAATGTTTTCTCTAGTTTTAGATGGGGATTTTTCTGTTAGCTCCCTGTAAGTTTCTGCAATAGTAATACTTTGAGACTTTTGAACAACTGTCTCTGGCTTCTTTTCACTTGCTGATTTAAAAGTTTGACTTTGTTTTCTCAGTCTTGTGACTGGACAAATGAAACTAAGACTTAATTAAAAAAGGAAGCTGTGACCATAGAGAAATCAAACCGATATAACAAATTTTTCTACTTTCACTTTTACCTGTGCTACCACTGGAATGTCTAGTAAGGTTGACACTGGTGCTGCTCAGGAGGTACAGGATTTCATCCTGACAGCCCCTGTAGACTGAATGGGGTTCACTTATCTCTTTTTCACTTTTTTTGCAAAGCTGGGTCTTACAGAAGGTCCTTCATCTGATCTGTAATCCTATCCTGAAGGGCAAGATTAATCTGAAATATTCTAAATATCAGTGCTGAAATATATCTCTCAGACACGCCAAGAGACATCAAAGAGAGGTCACAATGTGATACAACATTTGAAAGTGAGAGTCCCATCAGATCTGCTACCAGATCTCTATTAAAACTTTTACTTTCAAGGAACTATTTACATTGAAGTCCAGTCTACATTCCCTGTGGTCAACTTTTCAGTTACCTCCTGAAGAGCTGAATTATAATCCAGCTGTAACTGAGATGTTGATGAAGGAGAATGATGGTGTGAACAAATAGGCTATGCACAGATGTGAAGCATTTTTCAAGTCTACTGGTATAGCTCACCCTTGCAACACAAAGCAAAACATATTTAGGCACTTCATATTCCCTTTACATACATAACGACCTCTTGAAGGCAGAGAAATCTTACTGGGCTTTCATCATTGCAATTAATTTTAAAATTTTTGAAGTCAGATGGATAGGGAAGCCAGAAGCCGTCTGTCACCCTGAAATTTTCCTGTTAAAAATAACACCTGAAGAAATAATTTTATCAGTTCATATACCCCTGTCATATTCTATGTATCTTTCAGAAAGTAGTTGACCATGATCTTGCTTCCTGGTTTAGTTATATCCTCCAAGCATACTTCTCAAAAAGTTCTGTTAAGTATAAAACAGAAATATTCCCTCTTCAAGCGAAACTGTTGAAAGCTAAATTTAAAAATTCTATACCTAATTCTGAAAAGTTAATTTTATTTCAAATTATTCCACTGTAAACAGTTACTGACATTGAGAAAACTGATTCTAGAGTGAAGATGAGAGTATGAGCAGCTACATGATAATGGATAGCACATGTGGCAATTAAAACCAGACTCAGTAACTTCCATGCTGGAATGCATTTCAGTATTAGCTCCACTAATCAGTAATCCACAGCTCAGAATCAGGTCTCCACCAGATTCACTGAGTAGGAAAACCTAGTTCCTTACTGAAAACAAATAGGCCGTGAGGGTTTGAACTTCTCTGTGAATCAGTGGGTTCTCTTGTCTCCACTCTTTTTCCTAAGCAGTGCCTTTCACTTTAGTATCTTGCCTCTGTAAGGTCCTCTTCTTTTTATAGCACAAGGCAGTATATAGAAAGACTACAATTTAACAGTTTATTGTTGTTGTCCAGAGTTATTCTGATCATAGTCAGCTCTTTTCTGTGAAGACAGAATCTATATGCTCCTGTATGTTTATCAACATCAATCCACCTACTAAGGTCGCTCCACCATTTTTATGATAGCCTTATCCTCATCAGTATGAGAGTAAGGCAGATTGTTTTAAACCATGCTGACAGTGACTTTCTGTATAAGGGCCATATTTCACTTTTAAATTTTTTGAAAGTTTGAGCAAAATGTGTGAAATATGCTAATGATTGGGGATATTAGCAGATCTGAATCTTGATTTTTTTAGAGATATAGCTCCCCTGGTAGTGCCCACAGTCTTCTAAGCCCACGGTGATATTCTCATTTAGTCATAGGTGTAGAGGCTAGTTATAGACAAAGTTGCTTCTGGGATTTTTTGTCAGCATAGTGAATGAGGCAAGTATCCTGTGGATAAGCACATGGTCCAACCAAGGATGGCATCTTAATGAATTCTCACAAGGTAACAGGTGTTGAGTGGTCTGATTTCTGGATTTGTGAGACTGTGGCCAGACACAGTCTGTGCTGGATCTTAGCTTATGACCAGATACTTTCCTAGGCTAAGTACAGAGTGTAGCCCTTTGGTTTTGCAAAGTTTTCAGAACATTAGCCAAAATCTATCCTACAAATATAAAATAATAGTTCTGTTTTGAGATATTTATTTAAACGACTTGTTTTTGAGTAATTACCACCGAGGTAAATGCTTACTGTCAAATGCCAATGTAAATACCAATTCCATCTAAAAATGACATTTATGCGGAGTACATAAAGGATGAAAATAAGTTGTCATTTTCAAGTCCTAATGCAGAGTTGAGCTAATCCTTTTATGCTGTGATGATACAACAGTAAATGATGTGGGTGATAGCATCTGCCAATAAATTGATAATATCCTTGACCATCTCAATTGTAATTCTCCTTGTTTCATTACATGGCTGAAGTCCCACCACGCTCATCATATGTGCACACCATCCTTGTATTTCACATGTCATCTACGCAAATTGTGGACAGCCGGAACAGACTGGTGTTGTTACATGCATAGGTGTCACTTTGTCTGTATAACTGGTAGATCAACCCGTTGGCTGATAACCTCTTTATTAGCAGCAGATGTTGATGAACAAAGTGGTTGTATTAATGGCCACAGGTAGCCTATTAAGCTGTGGGCTTCCTTGCTTGCCAGCCAGGAAGGTACAAAACCAGAAAGAAGCATACAGGCACTTGAAAGAGGCTTTTTGAGTACACCAGCAATAGGCTCTCTTTAATAATTATCTTTTAATTATTGCTTTAATCAGTTATGAATCACCCTTAAAACTGAATTATCTTAACAATTGTGTATATATTCTGCAACAACACATTTGAGATTTTAATTTTCCCTTTGTTTGTGTGTTGTTTTTTTGCTGATTAGTTTATGTGACATCCTGATCCCATGACAAAATCCTTAACAATCTGAGTGAGAGTAGACTTTCAGTCAGGGTGCTATCTCACTAGGACATAAGAATCTAAAGGCTAGTGAAAACAATCCATCAAACCCAGAGTTTCAATCTCGGACATTAGACAATAATGAGTGCCAAGGGATCTGAGACATGCAATGCGAGTATATGATGACATTTTTCACTATAAGGTTTTTAGCACTTGGTGCCTGTGGATCTCCATGTCCCTTACTGGCAAATTATCTTATGAATATGACTAACAATTCTCTGGATTTGTCTGTGTGTTTGACATCCATAGTATCTCTGTAGTGGTGGTAGCAGCATTTTTAGTGAAGGGTAAATAAAGTAAAAGCAAAATGCACGTGTGCATGTATATCTATATTTGTTTCTTGAGAATAGATGATGGCTGTCTTCAGTGTGTAGTTCCCTTTCAAGCTTCCAAGATAAGTTAGAAACTCTTAAAATCATTCCTAGAAGCTTCAGCTGGTTTGTAGCCAGCCTCCCTGCCTCACCCTCCAAAACAAGCAGCAAAGAAAACACTCCCCAGAACTTGAACTCACAGAGCAGCTTACACGTGGCTCACACAAACAAGGGAACAAACAAGCACACTGAAGGTGTGGAGGGCCATAGATTATAAGTAATATTTATTACAATTGTATTGTATTTTATTTTTATTGTATTTGTTACTATTTATTATAAGTAATATTGTTTACAGTTTGTTCCACATAAGGTTTTTAAAGAAAATAATGGACATTTACAAGAATTAAAGGCTAGAGAAAAAAAAAAAAAACAACAAGTTATATTCTTCTCCTGCACAGTTACACTGGGAGCAGAATTTGATCTCTTACTGAAATTGATTACCTTTAGAGCTTCTTGCTTTCTTGCCTGCAGTGTTGGTGTGTGGGAATGGTATGTGACAATAGTGGTAGAGGTGGATGAGACCTGTGAAATTAGAAGATTGAGTGATGGTGAAGTAATTGTCAACCCAAGCCATTGAGAGTTTTTAATTCTAGCCAAGCACCATGGATACTTGGTTGTATGAATCATATAGAGGAGTTTGATATTTAAACCAGAAAATTAATTTTTAAAAAATACCTTCTCTTAAATCTTTATGCAGTTTTATGGCTGCTGCCTTATATGTTATTATTTCCTTGTTATTATGTTATAGTTACACTTCAATTGTAAGCATACCCACACAAATTTGCACCTAATCAATGGGGATACTATCAAAGGTATGTTAGCACATTTTTATCTGCACAGGTCAGAGTAAAGTAAGTGCTGTCTAGATGCCCAGTGTGGCAGTTTTGCTGTCATTGATAATATAGACCTAGGCTGGGCTGGGCTGTAACTTCAAAATAGGAAGTTTTACAATAGAACTGGTGATTCTTATTTGGTCTAGGCACAGAGATGCAGAAATGGAATTTATATGTATTTTTGTCAGCTTTTTTGGAAGTGATTTGAAGTTCCAGAAAGTGAAACCACTGTTTACCTACCATCTTCTGTATAAATAGCATGTCCTGTTTACAGAAGTGCTCTATGTGGGCTCCTGTTATTTCACATGTATGGGACCATGCATAGTCATACACAATGCTGTAGATTAGCATTTGAGAAAGCGCAAGTTAAATGCATGAAGCTAAAGACTGTAGTCTAGTCTTTTATATATGAATATGTATATATTAGGAAGCATAATTAAGACAGTAGGAGTCTTAGCTTTGGTACATCTCTAACTCTTGAAAGATTGATAACATATGTTTGTTTCATGTAGTTTTTTTCACATGGGATAGATGGATCACTGGTAGTCTCCATGCAGTCCTCCCAGGAAAGAAAACAAAATGAGGTTATGGTTTAAAAGATAATAATGACCTCAGTGCAAGGCATTTGGAGGGGAAGGAAGAATTAATGATTACATCATCTGCTAGTGATAATGCAGTATTAGCATGTTATTTATGTTATTTATGGCATTATAACAGAATACCTTAGAAAACATCTCTGAAAATTCTCTATATGAAACCGTGAAATTTGGTTTGTTTTTTGTTTATATGGCTATGTTCCTTTAATGACCTTAAGGGCAGGATAGATGCAAACATTCAAAGCTTTGGAATTTTTCTTCTGCTTTTTATATAAGACATCATCTATCTGCTCTGTGGATAGCGATATTTGTTCAACAGTATGTAGTCATGATACTGCAAACAATAAGGAGGTAATCTGTCTCACTGAAAATACAGCAGTATTGCCAGTTATCATGATTTTGGTCACAATTCTCTTGGGATTTGGTGTTCTTTTCCCTTTTTTTTTTTTTTTTAAGGTCCCCTTGTGGAAGTGGGAAGTGTGTGAAAGTGAGATTCTCACCTTCCGCTTGGAAAAAAATGGTTTCCATTTCTTCTAATTACGGAAAAAATATTATATATGTGAATCCTGGTGATTTCAGCAAAGGTGAGCAAATATAAAAGAATCTCATAATAATTTTACATCATCACTCCTGGAGACCTGGAGTGTAATTTTGGAAGAATTGGGGTGACTGATACTGAGATCTGGTTCATTCATCTACCTTCACTGAAAATTGAACAAGATGCTTCTGCTAACAGTGACTTTTGTGTGAAGTATTACAGACCTTCCAATGTGCAAAATGTGTAAGCAGATCAATGCTACATTTCATAGGCAGGATGGACAACAGTCATAGGAGAGATATGATAATGTTGAGGGCTTCTTGCATGCAATAGAAATTGAGGTAGAGTATCCAGAATGTCTGGTTGACATACAGAGACTGCATTTAAGTCTTTCTGAAAACTTTATAGCTATTCCAACATGGTTAGCTAGACTAAAGCTGTAATGACTGATTTAATCTATGGAACAATGCTTTGTTCAGTTAGAGGCATAACTCCAGGCAGAGAGTTACCTCTTGCTGTTAAAGGTGTAGGTCACCCAAGTCAATTCCTTCTCATCAGGCACTTCCTCTTCTTTCTCCATCAATTCTGTAGTGATTGTGAGAGATAAAACCAGACTACTGTAATAGATTTCTTACACACTTGGATAAAATACTACAGAAGCCTGCCATTCAGAGTCACTCAGAGTTATGCTCTGATGGACAAAACCTTTTCACTCTGGAGCACAGCCATGAGGTAATATTGGTATAAAGCATGCTTGAGTATGCTCAGATGTTTCTGTCAATGGAGAATTTTCTTCTGCATTGTAAGCACTGTAAAGTTCAGTGGTGTGGCCCAGCCAGGGGAGTCATGGCTGAACTGATGCTTTAGTCTTGTTTCTGCCTGATTTGCAGGAAAGAAAACACAACCTTTGCTTCTGAATGTCTTTTTCAGATGCTCATCACCAGAAAACGCCAAGTTTTCTCATTTTGGGTGGTCATAGTTGTACCTTTTTGGGAATTTTTGAACAGTATATAGTGTGCTTTTTTTTTTTTTTTCTTGGGAGAAAATGTAGATGTATCAAAACGAAACAAGAAAAACAGTTACTATAAATTTTTGCTCAAGTTCTAAACATATTTCAAAATTTTAAAAACATATGTGATTGTTCTGTTTTATTACAGTTTTTTGTTTTGAAATGTCACTTATAAAAAATTAACAAAATTAAAATAAAATTAAATATTCTGAAGCTATACTGATGAAAAGTAATAACCTCAAACTTATTTTAAAAAATTATTCATGTTACATACTTAGGTAATAAGTTATAATAATCAATTAGATTTATAAAATAATAAGGAATATTCTCTGGTAATTTCCAGTCCACAATGGCCAGGCTTCTGTTTAATGGGAATTACATATTGTTATGTCTTTGTTTGTCATATAATTGAATTTAAACAATATATTTTTATTTCACTTATTAAACTCAGTTTCTGAAAGCATTTGTCATGAGGCAAAATGTTTCCTTAATTCCTTGCATTATTTTTGCAATTTGCTCAGAATCTTTTTCAAATTTTCCATGTCTGTTTTGAAGTACAGATGCCAAAAGTGAGTTAAGTGGTCTCATCAGTGCTCTAAATGTATGATATTACAACAAACATCTCTAAACTGTTAAGACATCTTCCAGCAGGGGCAATTGGATTTGGTATTTCTAATACTTTTAAAATGGAAAGGAGCATGTATGTATGCAAACATCTTGCTTAAAAATTCACAAGTAATACTGATAGTGGCAAAATCACTTATACAGGATCTCTTAATTAGAGAACAAAAACCATTCAACTGCTTATGGATGTGAAGAACTTATTTTGTCTGCTACGTAAAATATGTGTAAGTTGGGTAGCACTTAATAAATACGTTAGCTTTTGTACTTGCAGACATTCATTATTGTGGGATACAGTCTAAATGTCAGTAGAGGTTTAAGCTAATACTGAGATTGGGTATTTCTTTAGTTTGAATGATGCTGACTGGATGCATTGAGTAGTGTTACTGCTTTAGGTCGATGGTGATGAGCTGTAAGATATCTGTACATACACAATGCAGTTCAAGTACGTCTTAAGGTAACTACATTTGTTCAGCATTTGAACTCTGCCAGATGAGATTTATGGCAAATTTAATAGGCCAGTGGCCATTCTAGCACATCATTGTGGCTACTGTTCTTCTGTTGGGTTATGTTTCATCTGCTATATAGTTTTAAGTACACTGTTTGGTATAAATATGATGGGGTATCCGCTGATCAGTTCTACACAGTTCCCAGAAAATGTTGAACCTAGTGAATTAATGGTGTCTTTCTCAGTGCCTGATTAAGTTAACGAAACAGATAAATCAACTGCTTAATTACGAAGCTCATTTATCTCCTAGTCTTTCCTTTTCTGGTGTTCCTTCCTGGAGAACACCATAATTCAGCTCTCATGCAAGGACTGCATCTGAACCTATGGAAATTTTCTGTTAAATGTGAGCAAAGATAGAATAAAATAGAATTATTTATTTTATTTAAATTGCAGTGCTATTGGGGTGGGACTATTAATTAATTTTACAGATTTTGTGACATCCTTTGGATTGTACCATAAATTCAGTGTCAAAATCCTATGTTCACAGTTGTCTTTTCAGTTAAAGGTGGCAAAATTTGTTTCTAGTTTACTGTACTGAAATACTGAGCTCTAAATTCAGCCGACAGAACCTTTCTTGTCTCATGGTCTGCATGAATTCAAAATGTCTGTTAGGAGATCCCAATAATACCTAAAAAAAAAACCGGAAAAAAATGGAAGACCATATGTAATAAGGAAAGCATGTATCGACTGGATGAAGTTTGAGCTTTGACCTGTTTTACTGGGTGGTGGCTAAACGCAGCTTTGCTCTCCTGACTTGTCTGTACATACGCAGTACTTCTCCCCAGTGCAGTGAATTCTTTACCCTAGAAAATCAGAAATGTTCATAAAGTGCCTAGTGCTGTAAGAATTTGGGACTTTTCAGCATGTAACGGTAACTAACCTGCAAATGTTCACTGCACAATTTTGTTTGGTGAACTGGGAAATATCTCTTCTTCTGAACCTGGTGCACACCAGCATCAGCAGCTTCTTTGTTGTGTAATTACCTCCAAGGTGGTGGTCAGAAATAATCCCAAAACAATCAGATTGAATTTCCCTGAGTTTAAGCATGACAGCCAGGTTTGTAGCTGTGGAGAAACAACAGCTTGGCACTGTTGCCATTTCATCAAGTCAGAGGATGAAGATAAAAGGGAACAGCAAGCCAAGAGACAACTGTCATCCCCTCTTCCCCTCCTAACCAAAATAAGGGATGTGTTTGTTATCACTGAAAGCTACTAGGGAGCTTTTCTGCACAAAGGCAGAATTTGCACTGCAAGCAGGATATTTTTACTTCAGCCAGGGAAGGGCTAAGGGGAATTTACAGAAGCTGGCATTAGAAATTAAGGGCTGAACAGAACACATGCATAGTGTCTGAATGGTTGTTTATCCTTGACTCAACTTGCTTTATGTGTTTACAGAAATTAATAGGTATGATTTATTTTTTGAGACTTTTTTTTATAGCTTGCTTTAATCAAAGGTCCCAGGAGTGAAAGCATAGATGGGTGTCAAAAAATGTTGTTATTCTCAAATCAATCCCAATGGCAAAGTCAGAGATGCCGAATGGGCAGAGAGCCAGTATGAGTGGTGGAACCAACTGCCAATCCTTAGTAAAAATCAGAAGACTATATTGTGCCTGAAAGAAACTGAGATAAACAAAGACATTGTTTCTTCTGCAGTGGTGCCAGTAGGCAAAGGTATGCATTTTAAAAATTATCTTCGAAATTTTCACCTATCAGTTCTTAATTTATCAGTTCTTATTCCTATCTTCTTATCCCATTCGTGAAAATATTTTCATTGGTTTAGATGCTGAGAATTAGATACTTTTATGATTTTCTTCCCTTTTTACTGGTATAGCAGTGATACATCTATGGTGGACCAAGCTTTTCTTGCACTTCTTAATGTTTTTGCACAGTGATGCTTCACAAGAGATGCTTCAGGAGAGATGAGCCTTACTAGCCTAATAAATAGGTCTACATGAATAACACCCTGAATGTTGTCTGTATTTCCTCCATGGTTCAGTTGAAAATCTTTGATAGTTGTTTCAGAAAATGTTGATATTTGGTCAGTTTCCTCAAAAGATCTTGATCCATAAATATTGTATCAACAAACTGGAATTTTTCTGTTGCAATTCAGGAATTGGTATATTCATACTTAAGCTGCCTAGTGTTAGGCATACCTTATCATCAAAGAACTGAGTGCATAGCTTTGTTATTGTGTAGATGTCACCACTTTGAATTGGCTGAACCATTATCACAGAATCAGAGTCACAGAATGGTTGACATTGGAAGGGACCTCTGGAGGTCATTTTGTCCAAAGGCCCCTGCTCAGGCAGGCTCACCTAGGGTAAGCTTGTTACTCAGGACTATGTCCAGATGGCTTTTGCGTATCTCCAAGGATGGAGATTTCATAACTTCTCTGGGCAAATTTTACCAGTGCTCAGTCATCCTCACAGTGAAAAAGTGTTTCCTGATGTTCAGATGAGTTTCTTCTGTTTCAGTTTGTGCCTGTTGCCTCTGGTCTGTCACTGGGCCCTATGGGAAAAAGCTTCATTTCAGTAATTTATATACAGTGATGAGATCTCCTGTGAGCCTTTTTTTTTGCCAGGCTGAGTAGTCTTAGCTCTTTCAGCCTTTCCCCCACTAAGATCATCATCTTAGTGGCCCATCACTGAATTTTCTTCAGTATGTCCATATCTCTTTTGTACCCAGAACTGGACACAGTGCTCAAGGTGTAGCCTCACCAGTGCTGAGTAGAGGGGAAGGATCACCTCCCTTGTTTGCTGGCAACACTCCTCCTAATGCAGCCCGAGACACCACTTGTCTTATTTCTCACAAGGACACTTTACTGGCTTGTGTTTAACCTGATGTCCACCAGGTCTCTATGTCCTTTCTGCAAAGCTGTGTCCAGCCAGTTGTTCCCTGGCATATACTGATGCATGGAATTATTCCTCCTCAGGTGCAGGACTTTGCACTTCCTTTAGTTAAACTGCATGAAGTTTCTGTCAGACCATTTCTCCATTTGTTGTCCCTCTCATGAGCCATGACTTAAGTTTAGAATAAATCATTAACTTGGCTGACACTGCAATATATGTATTAATTGCAATTAAACTCTTGCTTTACTGCAAGAGTTACCTAAATGCTACAGCATTAATGAACCATACTTATATATAGGACTTATTTTCACTAACTGTTAAATAAATGGTTAAAGTCCAGTTTACATATTCCGGAGTAGAGTCCAAGTTTAGTTTTGGGGTTTTTTTGTTTTGTTTGTTTTGTTCTTGTTTTTGGGGTTGGGTTTTTTTTGGTGTTTGTTTTTGGGGTTCATTTTGTAGAAAAGCTCCAGGAACAGTATGACATAAATTGATAAGTAAGTCTTTTTTGTCTGTCTTATACCTTCTCTATATTCTTTCCTATATTCTCTGCATTAAGAAAAGTTGTATAAAATTTCATCCTTTTTCTTTTGTGATTTCATCTTGGTCTTCTTACTGTGGTCTACAAAGTATAACACATAAACAACTAAGCATGTTGGCCCGAATTTCAGTCTAACTGTAGAATCACTGTCAGTGCATAGTTACGGTGTGTGAAAAAGTGCCAAGTGACTAATACTATTGTAGGGATCACAGCTGTTGATTTTTACAGAAAATGAGTCTTTGGATTTAACTCTTCCACAGTGCTTGCACTGAGATAAGCTTGGGAGGACTTTCCCACTTAGAAGATGCAGCTGGCAGGCACCCTTCTGTGAAGTGTGTGTGTATGTATATGGAAGTACAGTGAAGGAGGATGGCAGCTGCCAATATTGAACAATCTGGCTGAAAAAATATTTCTTACTTTATCTTTTACAGGTAGCATAACAGCATGTGACATAAACATATGCAGTTTATCTGAAAATTCTTCCATCAAAGCCAGATTTCTACACATTTATTTGGTATAAAATTGTCCTCTGAGTAGTAAATTTCTGTTATTTGTTAAAGAAGAAATACTTATTCTTACATATTTTTATATTAAAGTTGGTACAGTCATATCTCAGGAAATGGGATAAATGGCTAAGCTGAAATATGGCTAGCCAATTCCAGATCTATGTCCTAGATAAAAGAAAGAACTGGAGAGTGGATTCTTACCTTTTGCCAAAGCAAACTGAAAGCTCTTACCTGGCAATATATGGGTCTGAGCCAGACTCAAACATCTAAAGAAATTGTAAGCATGTTCTGAAAAGCTTTACTTTAAATTATACTTTTTTTCCTTTGAAATGTCAATGGACAGTTTTTGACCAATCCTACTTAGATACTATAGCTTTGCACCAAATATTTTAATGTTTTATTCTGTGAAAAATAGAAGCTATGTACTAAAATCGGTTGTTTACTCTCTTTTGAATTCTTTCTCATCTGGGGGGTGGAGGGGGTGGTGGGAAGAAATAAATAGATAATAGGGTTGGTAATAAAGACATTCATGATAGGGAAATAGCTTGAATTGGATGCTATGCTACCAGCTGTGTCTGTGTCTTACTGCTGTCATTTTGATGATAATGTCACTGAGACTGTTTAGAGGAACTGAGAAATACCAGAATTATGACAGCTACAGGAGGATCTCTGAAAGGAGGAAGCTGGAGGAGCTTCCCTTAACCATCACTCTTACATTTCCTTCAGGGAAAGGAAACTCAGCATTGTTTTCCCATACCCTGCCAACCGATAGAGTTGGAGTATATAATTTCCCACATTTTTCTATCTATATCACTCCATTATGGAAAATTATGCATTATTTGTAGGATCAGGTATGCGACTGACAGAGAAAGAGATTCCTCTGAACAATTTTATGTTCTTCTTGTAAGTATACACAGGGCAGGGAATGGATTAAAAAAAAAATCAAGTGAAGTTTAAATCACATGCCTTTTAGACCAATGAGCAGAGGAACTAGATTTGTTGTGATGGCATTTAGACTCCAGGATTGACTCTTCACATTGATTTGCAATATAATCTGAGCACTTCTACCATTTATTCAGTGTATGTAAGAAATGGAAATCAGTGAGCTGATATTGTGATGTCCTAATGAAGAAATACATTGAGTAAATAATCTCGCATTCTTTGAGAAAAAAATAAGAAATGAAATAGTGTGTAAGGGTGTTTCTATTTTGTCTACAATTAAGATCAACAATTGAAGCCTTCTCCCTCTTTCTTCTCTAGTTAGTCCTAAATCCTGCCGAAACGCCTGCTGGGATCTACGTTTGTGTGTTTTCAAGCTAGACTATATGTGTAAGTTAATAATTTTTTTTTCCAAAAGTATATTAAAAACAGCTATTAAAACCTTCTAAATTTGAGGCAGGCATAAACATAAGTGGATAGAAATGCAGAGAACAACATATTTCTTCTTCATATGAATGATAGCAAGTCAATTTAAACAAAAATATATAGTGTAAAGTGAGAGAATCTTGTTTTCAGAACTGCTGCTTGAACTATCCCTAGCACAGAGAAATCAGAGGAATTAAAGTCTCAGAGGGTATATAATTCTTAGTGAACCTAGAGAAGTATTTGTTGGCAAAGTATTTGTCTCACTATGGAAAACAGTATTCAGCCTCTGTGTCTGGATGATGAGTGTTCTTCTCCAAATAAGTAAAAGGACAAGATGGCATGCTCATTCATCAGCTTCAGTTCTTTTCTCAAGTAGTGAAATTTCCAGGCATAGGATGTCTTTTCATGAAAAATACTAAGACTGTCTAAATTAGAAATGTAAAAAATCTGACAATTAATTTGAATTCCATGAGAGGGGAGAAAATTACCATTGATATGAAAAGATATTTTAAATGAGATTAAATAAGAACAAAGCTGTATGTGAAGTGATACACTACTCTCAAAAGGGCTCTACTTCTGAATAACAATTACTATATAGGCATGGTCATTTCGGACCGTATAAGCAAAATGGAAATCACCAGTTTTGTTCATGCTTGGATATTATTTGACTTTTACATAAATGTATGGTTAACACATAAGAGTAAAGAAAAAATATACAGCAGCATTTAATAGTAAATCAAACTTGACAAACAAGTTCTTTGAGTAATTGCTTCTGTTTTGTCATCTCCATATGTCTTCTCTGACACTAAGTGTCCAGAAAGACTGAGATTTAAAACACTGATTTATGGAAGTTCTTTTAGATCTGAAAACCTACAGTGGTTTTTTTTTAAAAATTCTTTTTATTTGTAGTTCACAGAAGTTCAACTGATTTGTCCAAAAGTTGCATTCCTGCATGTGGAAATATACAATAACTTTAAAGGGCAAAATTAAACAATGCTAAGACTTATCTCTGTAAAGAAGAAACAAGTTTATTGCATGTTGCTTAACTGTTCACTTGAACAACTGCAAGTATAAAGTACTCACCTTTCCATTGAAGTTCTGCCCTTTGTGTCTTGACACCTTGTTCCCTACATAGCAAAAAATTGTCCTGAAAATACATTCGGTTCTTGATGAAAAAGTGTGGTTTTTTACACTTACACTTAACAACTGTAAATTTAACTTTTGCACAAATGAAAATGTTTAAGGCTATGGGTTAATACCATGTGATTCCTCAGGATAATGAGTTCAGCAAATGCTTGATGAGGAAATGAAGAGTTAGGTATATGAGTACATAACTTTAACTCTGTTTTTTTGGAACTGGCAGAAGCCACTGGAAATTATCTGTAAGTGCTCCTGTTGCATTCATTATGTTCTTCTTGTGTCCTCCTACTGTAACTATGTTTTTCCAAAGTGAGGAACATACTGCAGTGCAATTTGTAGTCCCAGCTTGGAAGCCACTTGTTTTTTCAGTTGGCCAACAGTTGCAAAGTATTCTTATAGGGGATGCCTCTACATCCTTATTCTGCCTGCCCACTCTGTGTGTCCAGGCAAACATATAGATTGTTCTCAATAAGTCTAAGGCATCTGCTAATGCTTATTTCTAATGCCTTAGCAGTATATTCTCTCAAAACGGTGTATAGCATTTTTATATACCTACCTTTCTCACATCAGGCATAAATAGAAATGGCACAAGCATACAACCTTGTGGCAATCCCATATTTGTGTGTGTGTATGTGTTTGCAGGTTTTTCTAAGGAATATTATTTGTACGAAGAATGTCTGTTAGATTGTGGTGTCATACCCTGCTGACAGATTTGGAAGGAACATGGAATAACGAAAGAGAAAAGCTCATGTGGTGATATAAGGTAATCTGAAATACATGACTCTTCCTCAATTTTGAGAATGACCAAAAGGTATAGACAGCTTAAAATACCTGGCATACTTCTCCTTAGTGCAACTGAAGATAATGTGTCGTTTCATGAATAGAGATGTCTCAAAGTAAAGTAGAAAATATTTTCAGGGAGCTAGCTCATTATCTTCATTCTGATTTTTTCAGCTGAGTCAGAAAGCACAATTTGAAAGGGAACCCCTGGGAAAGGTGGATGCATTTATTCATCATAGTGTCTGTTCTCCTTCTTCTGACCTCTCCCTTCTTGTATCCCTAAGTGAGAGCTTTGTATCCCTAACTGAGAGCTGTGATGTGCATAAAGATGTCTCTTAACAATTCCTCAACAATATGTACTTGAGGTGTGTACCCACACATATTTCTTAGCTCTCCATTCAGGCAGAGGTCTGGCATTCCCTGTATATTCTCTCTGGTGGTTGACAGGGGGAAATATTACATGCAGTCAAGTATGCATAGAGGAAGAAAGTAGAGGAGTTCAGGAAAGCTCAACTTCTTTTGTCTTTGCTTCTGATAATTACAGGGGGTAAGGTAGGGTGATTAAAAAGAAAGAGAGCAGGAGTAAGAAAAAGGTAAGAAAGCCACATCTAAAAGGGTAAAAACTTTTCAAAACCTGGGCTTGTATGGTTTAAATTACGGATGCAGAAGAAAATGCATGAGGAGAAGGGCACCTGCGATCGTGGTAAATTGCTGCTGTAATTGTAAAATGGGATGAAACATGTTCATTAAGTCACTCCATGTTAGGAGATTTTGTGGGAGTATACCTTTTGGCTATTCTGTGCACATGAATTGTTTTGCGATGCTGGCACCTGCCTGAAGAAGGATTTTGGCTTTGTTGTCACAGCTTTTGGTTTTATTCTTCCCAATGAGGAATAACTGTCAAACGAGGCATGCAAATATAGCAAAATGACCAATCACAGTGCAATGAAAAAAACATGTTGGAACCTATCAACCACTAAGAAAGGCAGTGGCAACATATTTTGAGGGGGGCTTTTTGGTGAGGAGATGGGGAGTTGTAGGTTGTATCTCTGTTCATTCCTCTGAGAGGCTGATGATGTTGATGAAATCATGAATGGAAAGCACATGAATAGGAAAGAGTTGGTTACTGTCCCTTCCAATCCAAGAACTGGAGATCCTTAAATTACAGCAATAGATGTTAAATTAAACAGAAAAAAAGGGCCATATTTCTTCAAAATGTACATCATTAAGCCACGGGAAGGCACAGATGCAAAGAGCTGAGATCATAGCTGAGGTGAAAGTAGGCTTATACTTGCTCTGTTCTTATACTCTCTCTTAAGTGACTGCTTTGGCCACAGTGGAGGTAGGGCACTGCTAGGTAGTTTCATTGAAATCAATGCAAATTCTCTATGTGAAGAACATGAATTTCTATTGAGAGGGAAAAATTGTAAAACAAACCTTTCAGGCAAACATCTCCTTTCCCAATGGATCAATTTTGAATTAGCATAATCATAACCAGAAAACATTTCCTATAGCAATACTGGTCTTGCCTGATTGAGCCTTGTATGAATACTCTAAAATGATTATCTTACATTGTGCACAGCACCTGTTTTTGAAAACAGTCTAGAATCACTAAGGAGAAAACTCATTTAATTGTAACATTAGTATTTACCAAATTTGACTATATCTTAATTTTTAAAGAACAAATTGTGTACAGATGTTCATTTGTACACAAATGAATTAAAAAAACCCCAACTCAGGTAAACCCAAACCAGATTTGCCTGTGCATCTGTGATATTTGTGGTGTTTTGTTTTTATGAATAAGTGAGGGAAGAATGTTTATATCTCATAAATTGTTTGAAAGAAAAGCTCCAGCAGAAAAAATCACAGATAAAACTGCCAGTCTTAAGTTTCTAACAAATTACTCTGCCAGTCCCATGTGAGCTTCATAATTGAAAATCTCTGTCATGCTGAAACTTAATAGGGGTGTCTGTGTTTTAGTTGTTTGGATTATTTGCTTGTCTTGGACTCAAAAGTTTTTTTCATTTCTGTTTTACATTTCTTTACTTCCTTTCATCTTGAGGATCACAATTTAAAATATCTCCTTCAAATGGATTTTGTCCATTTCTTGCTCTGCTGTCACTCCAAAGTAGGGTTCACCCTTGCATTTCTATATTACTGTCAAATATAATTAAATGTAGCAAGAAACCTACCTGAAGGGATTTGGTTTGCAAGCTCTATGCTACATTAACCTGAAGGAAACAGTAGTCTAAATGGAATAATCCCAGTGTTAGCAAAGTTTATGCATTCTTGGCAGAAATAGAGGGAGGGGAAAGAAAGATATCTCACTGCTCTACAGAATAATCTTAGCTGTCTGAATCTCTTGATAGTCTAAATCTCTTTCCTATCCTGCACATTCCACCATGGAATCTTCTTTAGTAGCTAAGTACCTAGATTAGGAGTTTGTGCAGTGGCTGCAGCCCTGCTTGTAAATCTATCTGACATTTGAGCCCACGTACACTCTGTTTCAGTGCTGATTATTCATTTGCAATTTTATTCACTGCTATTAACAAAGATAGCATGTGTCTGCTGCTGTTTCTGGAACAGATAAAGGATTAAGTAGAAACACTTGACTTCCTTGGATTGTACAGGCTTCCAGACGCATCCACATACATGGAGAGAGAATGCCTCTTCCTCCCACCTTTGTCATAAACTCCATGATCCCAATGTGGATCTTGAGTGGTTTCAGCTGACCTTAAAGTAATTATTAAAAGTGTAACTGAAAGATTAATATGGAAGTAAAATTTAGAGGAACAGTTAAAGCTGATACTTCAAATGTGCATAACTGAAGGGTAGAGAGATGTACCGCTGGCATTTTACCTGATCTGTCTGTAGATCTCTCCTTGTAGTTGAAAATAGTTGATATTAAAAGTTCACTGAACAGTAGCTGCTGTTCTGGTCCAAAAATTTTTTGTGTGTGCCATTGTATAGTGAATTGTTCAAGTGCCTCTGTAACCTTTAATAGCTAGATGTCCGGTGTAAAATGTAGAAAGTGCCATTTCTTATCACCATCTCTACAAGGTATTGAGTTTCAAAGTTAATCTCAATGACACTTAATCACTAGCAATAAAGGTTTTGTATGCGTGGTTGTTGCCTTCAGTAACATTTGTGCAGTGGTATTACTCAGAATGTCATTATTTGTCCTCTAGTTTGTCCTCAAATTGTTTTCTGTCAGGATATGAAAGAAGCAAGAGCCTATTTCCTTTCCACCTTTTCAAGGCTAGTGGGAATAAACAGTAGTAAACAGAAAATTGTCTGCTAATTCAGGAGAGATAACAATGTGAGGTATCAACTCGATATTAATATAACATTTGCCCAGAAAAGAGAAATATCACACTTCTTTGCTGTACTGTATTTAAGTACAGGGTTAATGTCTGATCTGTGGTTGAGAATATTTTAATGGGAAGCTTTTCAATGTAGGTATTACTGTAGAACTGTTGGGCAAAATCCTCAAAGACTACTTGTTTCCACTGTTTTAATACCACTGGAGAGCCTGGCAGGGTGTAACGTCAGTACTAACTAGCTCTGTGAGCTTCTTTTAGCATCAGTTGTATCCGAGTACTGCATTACAATTAATTTTGTGTAGTAATTTACTTACAGAAAGGGAAAACTCTCTCTCTGCAGACTCTCTGCTGTAATCATGGTATACTTGTTGGTATACCTGCGCGGTTATTTTATCTAGATTGCATATGCTTTTACCCTGACATAAACAAATTCAGAAAAGTGAGTGATTTTAATTTGTTTCATGTTTTATACATAAAATTAAATAAATTTTGCTTTGGGAAATGCATATTAATATTTTTATTTAAAACTTTTTTAATATCTTTAAAAGTTGTTTAGACTCTTAAAGATAGTTTGGAACCCTCTCCAGCATGTGCCCTTGTTTAAAAGCTGTTTTGCTGAAAAGTTTGGCTGTCACATAACACAAAGTCCTCTTTTACAACATGCCTCTTGCTGTTAGGCGGATTGTTTGGCTGTCGTAAACCTCTTTTGTCGAGTGGGTGTTCTGAGTACGAGCCAGGCTAATTTCCGTCCAGGTTCTGAGAGGCGAAACCAAACTATTCACATACACTTCTGTTACAGTATCTCCTGGGTTTTGGCTTTTGTTTTTGGGGGGTTTGTTTTGTTTTTTAAAATTATTTTCTCAATTTTTCTGCTTATTAAAAATAAAATGAGATAGGTGTTATGTACAAGCACCACATTCATGGTCAGCTTCTGGAAAAATACTGTTTTCCATTGTATGCTAGGCAAACCATAGGAAATGGAAATAACTATATTGATCTCCATGTTTTTGAGACTGTGCAGCTGGATACAAAACTTTGCTTTCTTAAAAGCAAAGAGAAATGGGGAGAAAACTGGCTGCCACATTCTTTTCAAGAGATAGATCTGTGGATCTTCACTTCATTGCAGACAACTTAACTCATCACAAGCCAATCTCAATACTCTCCATGGGGGGTTTACAAGCCCTTTGTGAATTTGTTACTTTTAATTTCAAATTTCATATGAGTTTCTGGATGATAACTGGATCTGATATGTTTTGTGATGCTGTTATGCTACTACATATTATATAATTTTTATTGAAAAAACCCCTCCTTTTAGGGAATAATAATTTTGGTGTGATTCTAAAAATCTAACTGAAAGATTTACAGTATTGTTCTTCGTCCATCCCTGGTGAAGACTTGCTTATGAATGCTCTTATTCAGCATAAGAAAATCAGGTAAATTAACTCAGTGATTCCTGATCACTGAATACAGAAATATTTGTCCTCTGGGGACAATTACCATGTACAGGCTGCTTCCATCTGCCCTTTCTGTGCATGTGAGTGGTCATACCACTTTCCTTTATTATTTCCTGTACTTCTAGCCCTTCTCTCTCTTTAGCAGTTAGAAGAAGCTATGTGTGGCTTTAGGGAGACTTACATTAAGGCCTTCTGGCCTTTGGCTGAAATTAGGTTCTATAAAGTATAAAGGTTACTACTAGTTGATGGGGAAATCTTGTGGCTGTGCTGAGCTGGCTTTGACTTTCACACCTGGCTTCATGAGTGAATTATAAACAATTTCTGCAGCAAGCATTCATGTCAGAGAAAAAATTAAATATTATTAAATGTATTTGGAGTGGCTTGATACTTTGGTGGTGGAGGGAGGAATATTTCAAAACAGTGCTTTTCAACAGCTGGAAAAGCAACTACATGTAAAACTGCCTTCCCAATTTAACCCTCTAAAGGGAAAGTGCAGTACTATGCAGGTTGCACTCACCCATCTATATTCCCTTTAAGCATGCTTTCTCTGTAAAACAGACCATGAACTTTCTCAGTTGTTATTTGAGGTATTATACTGCTTTGTAGAAAATATACCTTATTATTGCCTTTGGTGATTTGTAATAATCACTATGATAAACAACGTGGTCTTTATTCATGAACTTGATTTAAGCTAAAAGCACCTAACACCAGCTTTCTTGCTGATTTGCATGTGTATGAGATCATCTTCTGGTAGTGGTAGCCTGGTACTTTTATTTCTGGAGGTCAGTATCACATTTTTACCCTCTGAGTTGTGCATTTAAAACAGAGCAGGTTGAAGGAAAGGTTTGTCTTGTCTGCTACATACTGTAGCCAAGCAGGTCTTTGAAGATGGCAGCCAAGGATGTATTTTCCTCCTCACTGTTTCTCTAATCTATCTGGAGGGAGAGGCAGCCACCTCAGTACTAATTTTCACCTGTGCAATGGGAGCTCCAATAGAACTGGAGTTTGCTGCAGAGAAGTAATTTCCTAGGGTATTGTTGAAGTGACACATTTGAACAAATTAATAGTTACCTCGTGTTAATTTTATGACAGGTAAAACCTTTGTGGATAAGTTCTTTTGGAACAAACAAGGATGGGTTAATTTGCTGTAACAGTTTTAGTGCTGTCTGTACCACCAGAACAAGTGCTGAAGCCCTCTAAGGGCTGACTGGTGCTACCTTTTGTGTTTTGAGCTTCAAGGCTGTAAATTTAACCCAGATAGTTGAAACATCCCCTTGCCATCCTAGGAGATGAGCAATGAAATTTAAATACCTCTGCATGCCCATAATCCCATTACAGTTTAGAAAAAAAGCTGCAAGGATGGCTGAAACATTGTATTAATTTGGAATAGAAGAAGAAAATGGAGTTTTCATAGAATTATAGAACAGTTTGTGTTGGAAGGGACCTTAAAGATCATCTAGCTCCAACCTCCTCCAATGGGCAGGGACACCTTCCACTAGATCAGGTTGCTCAAAGCCCCATCCAACCTGGCCTTGAACACTGCCAGGGAGGGGGCATCTACAGCTTCTCTGAGCAACCTGTTCCAGTGTCTCACCACCCTCACAGGAAAGAATTTCTTCCTTATATCTCATCTAAATCTACACTCTGGCAGTTTAAAACAGTTACTCCTCTTCCTACCACTACACTTCCCATCTTTCCTGTAGTCCCCCTTTAAGTACTGGAAGGCCACTATAAGGTCTCCCTGAAGCCTTCTCTTCTCTAGGCTGAACAACCCCAACTCTCTCAGTCTGTCGTCATAAGGGAGGTGCTCCAGCCCCCCGATCATCTCCGTGGCCCTCCTCTGGACCTGCTCGAGCAGGTCCATGTCCTTCTCATGTTGGGACCCCCAGAGCTGAACACAGTTTTGCCTTAGCTTATTCTAGTTTCCTGGAATATTTCCTATTCCTTGAACGGTAAGCACATGTAAACTGCACATCTGGACTAAAAAATCAGTTGGGGAATCTTAACACAAATGTAGAGGTAGCACAACTCTCTGGTTATTGCTCATTAAACATTTCCTGCTCTTGTGATTACTTCATTTTTTTCAGCTTTGAACCACCTTTTGGAACAGAAAGTTATCCCCAGCTAAGTAATAATTCTGTTGACACTTGGCAAGGCAATTTGGCTCTGGACCCATGTTTTTGTGACCTTTGCTCATGCCCAGTTTTACCTGAATGCTTTTTTCCCCCTCTTTTAATTATTTTCTTAAAGGACTCAAAAGATACTTTTAAACTGGGTCTTCTTTTCAACGTTGTTGCAGTGGTTGCCGTTAAAAGGTCATCTTTCACTCCAGTTACATTTACAGTGTTTGAAATAGGATTATCCAGATTTAGAAAAGGAAGTCAGTTCAGTTTCATATAGCAGATGTTCTGATATAGAAACTAATACAAAAGGAATTGTATCTGCAAGAAGGGACTTGCATATTTCAGAGAAAAAAGAGAGATAGAAGTGAATACTTTTGAGTAAATCAAAGATTGTATGCTTTTGGCATTAAAAAAATAAAGAAGAATTAGAGGATTAGGTGATATTTGGAAATGGAATATTTGTTTTGGGTAATCTGTTGCAAACAGCTATACTGCATTACCTGTCTAATGAACTGTCACTGAGACTCATTCAGCCTCTTCGCTAACACAGATTGACTTACTCTAGTTCAGCTTACTTTGAGTCACAGATGTTTATGCCTTGATTAAAACATGCAACAAGTAAGAAATACAGAATTGAGGATTATAAAGTCCTCCTAACAGTACAGCTACAGCCAAGCTCCTTCACCCTTATTCATGTTTTTTTTTCTCCACAAGTAATCTCATCAATGCTGCTGTTCAGTCTGAATAATTAAGATAAAACAGACCTCCAGAATCACTTTTTTCAGATGTTGGTCTTCAAAAATGGATATGAAAACCAAAACAAACAAAATCAAATAACCCCTTTTAATTTTGGTGACTATCTACAAGCAAAGAGTAATTTTGTATTCATCAGTAGCCTACAACCAGACCTGCTGATTAACAGTCTGGTTTGCTGGTGTATTGGAGCATGACACCAGGGAAGTCAGCTTTTAATGAATAACGTGCGTTTTCATATAAACTACTGTTATGGTTATTTAGTTTGTCTTCTCACATGACAGGTCTGGAATGGAGTTGTCTAGCGAATCTCTCTGATGGAGAAAGAAGGTGGTAGAAGTTGTACATCTGCAAAATCGTCTTAAGGGAGATGACAGAGGAGGTCAAAGAGTAGGTTCAGAAGTGAGAGACTAGAAGTCATAGACACATCTCTAAATGACAACACACATTTGATGGAGAGTTCCTGAAGCCCCCTGGAAAAGTTGTGCAGTCTTTGTGTCTTTAGGGTACTGAAAACACAGCCCATGCAAACTACATGCATTTTTTAAAGGAAGTTTCTCAGAGGTTTTTCTAGTATAGGCTATTTTTGCAACAGTTAGCAGATGTTCAGTTCAGGCTTCCTCTAGAGAATTGTTCACTTAGTACTCTGGAACTGATGCAAGGGAAACTTAGATCATTTTAAATCATCCCAAATTTGTATACATAAAACTGAGAAAAAGGAGGAAAGAGGGATGTCAGTGTGAGAGACGAACAGCCAGTTGGCAAACTAAGAAGTGGTTTGTTTTCTAATCTATAATTTTAGGAGTGTATAGAGTTTAGTTTTCATTTTTCTTTTATTAGTGTGTTTTAAAATGAAGGAGCATGCTGGTTTTGGGGGGGACAATTAAATCTGTTGTTTAACCAACTAACTTGGCTATTTGCAGACCTCAGAATTCTTTTGGGAAGGCATTAATGTATGAAGTAGTTGCTTTTCAAAATGTGTTGTCATGGGTCTTTTAAAAGAGATTTCTGCAACTCTTAAGAACTGTGGGCTCAAAATCAGTTTTAAAAAATCTTTTCTTCATTGTAAAATAGCCTGAGATGCTAAAAATATAGTGTCTCTGAAACCTGTGGGAGTTGAACTCCACTTTCTGTCCAAGCATGTGGATACAGAATGTTTGCTTGATATCACAGAATCACAGAATCAAAGAATGGCTGTGTTTGGAAGGGAGCTCTGGAGGTCACCTTATCCAGTACCCCTGTCAGCTACAGCTGGTTGCCCAGGACCATATCCAGATGGTTTTTGAATATCTCCAAAGAAGGAGACTCAACAACCACTCTGGGCAGCCAGTGGCAGTGCTCAGTCACCCTCACAGTAACATTATCTCCTTACATTCAGAGGGATCCTCCTGTGTTTCAGTCTGATCCTATTGCCTCTTGTCCTGTAACGGAGCACCACTAAAAAGAACCTGGATCCATCCTCTTTGCATCCTCCCTTCAGGTATTTATATACATTGATGAGATCTCCCATGAGCCTTCTCTTCTTCAGGCTGAGCAGTCCCAGCTCTCTCAGCCTTTCCTCACAGGAGGGATGCTCCAGTCCCTTCATCATCTTAGTGTCCCATTGTTGGATTCTCTCCAGTATGTCCATGTCTCTCCTGTACTGGAGAGCCCAGAACTGGACATGGGACTCCAGGTGTGACCTTACCAGTGCTGAGTAGAGATATATCCTCTTTCATTTCCAGAAGTCATTTGACAAAATCCCTCACCACTGAGTATTTGAGTGTTAAAGAAGACAGGTACTTGAATAGCCAGGCAGTTGGCTGAAAAATAAATAAAACAATGGCCACATTAAATGTCCAGTTTTCACAGCATAGCAAGATCACCCATGGAGTTTTTCAGGGACTCTGCAACTCTGCAGGTGCAGGCAGCTCTGTAGATTTACCAATGATCTGGGAAAAGAGTATGTATCATTAGGTAAGAAAGTATGTTAGCTATACTAAGTTATTTCAGGTGTAGACAGATATGAAGAACTGGAAAAACACCATATGAAACTGAAAGACAGGACAATAAAATGGCAAATTAAGTTAAATATGGGTGAGTGTGAAGTCAGATTTTATGTGAGAAAGTAGTATTTTAGGTCAGAGCCTGTAATTTTGTAAGAGAAGGAGCATCACCCACGAATAATAACTGAAATAGGAGGTTCTATGGAAATGGTAATGCCTAGTGGCAGTCAAATTCCTGAAAATTATTAGAAAAGAAGAGATAAAAATAGAGAGCCTTTCTATGGCCCTGTATAAATCTGTGGTGCCTGTTATTTAGTTGATACGCAGATTACTGATCTAAACAATCTTAGAAAATAAAAAGCAGCAACTGAAAAAGCTTCAGAGAATGGTGACAAGAGTAATCAAAAGTATGGATGGCTTGCCTCCCAGGAAGATGAATAGTATAAATCTGTATCTAAAAAAACATCAGTTACAAAGGGAAGACATATAGAAAATGCTTTCTTCTTTTTCCACCCAGTATAAAAATTAGGGGGCATCAGATAAAACTAGCCCATGGCAAAGCATACAAGGAGACTGTTCTTCACTCAGTCTGTAGTGGAGCTATGGAGTTCATTGTGGCCAGCTGCTCTGGACAGTAGAGATAGCAAGATAACTGATTAATCTTATGGAAAAAGAAGTCCACTAGAGGCTATCTAAAAATCCCTGTAAAAAATGCCTTTTTTTTGGCCAAAGAGGTTCTTTTGGGACAAATTGTTGGAATCAGTGTCAGTATTGTAGGGAAAAGCTGTGTTTTTACATTCTTCCAGGGCATGCACTGTTGGAGACAAGGTACTGAGTAGTTGTCCTCATGATTTTGTTCCCCTTTGTATATTGTATAAGCCAAAGTAACAGTGATACCTGCTTATCATTTGCCTGTGGACTATTGGGTAAAATGAATACTTGCCAAGGTTTGAACTTCAAGGAAATTAACTTTAAGCTGATGTCTGCATAGAAGCTAGTTCAAACAGCAGGTGTTTTGCAGAGGAGTTATGTACAACTAAGGTGTTCTGTAGCTTCTAGGAAACCTATCTTCACTTCTTTACTTCTGCAAGACCAGACTATTGGCAGCTGAAGCTCTATAGTCATAACTCCAGTGGTTCCTGCAACTATCTGTGAACTTATTGGGTTGAGCATGGGAATGTTTGGGATAAGCAAAGTGAAAATGAGGGAAATAAATGTATAGAGTTCAGAGTGGTAATAGAACTGAAGCAGTAAATGTCCTGGCACCAACTCTCTGCATCAGGAATAATTTTCTTCTGTGGTTAATTTGTTTCAAATTGTTGTGGCATTAATAATCTTAAATGTGATTTTAAAGAAAAGCAGTCAGGACCTGGGGAGTGTGTATTGTTATTTTTTGTGCAAAATTTTAAAATTGGTAATATAGTTCTTTAAAAAGAAGACAAGTCTTCCCAGGCTGAGATATGAAGCAAATAGCAGGAAAAGTTTACTTCTCAGTTTGAAACAAGAATTGGTAATAGAAATGGGGCACTCTATATCTTTAGCTATAACTTTCCACAAGGGCCATCAAAATAAAAATACTGTATGTTATACATAACTGATATCATAAATGATGTGTAACCACTCATTGATCCCCAAATATTGAAGGGACCCTATGAAAACAAAAGTGGTTGGACACCATATTTTAGGGGGTAAAGGACTTTATCTTGAAAATATAGATATTGTTCCTTTCAGCATACTAGTTAGAAACAAATGTAAACAGAAGTATAAATTAAAAGTTTAGCTGAAAGAAATGCATGATATATAAGGAAAAAACACACAGATAGCCTTTTAAAAAAATTTTAAATTTAAAGTATTTCTAATTTTTGCTATCTAGGTAACAATTACTAACATACTGGATAACTCCTTTTATATCAAAAGTATGATTTTGAAGGAATGAGGGAAAAAATAAAGAAAATGTTAAGAAGAAATGAAGAACCTCTGAACAGTCCTTCAGACTCAATAGTCTTCACTGGTCCTATCCCTTTACTAGCTGACCTGGTTGGTAGGAACATTCTCCATTGAGCCAAAACCTAAAAATATAGGAAATCCCCCAGCTATTTTTATTCTCCCAGATTGTGTATAATTCCTTTCAGGTCACTCCTCAAATATATCAGTAACATCCAGCATGTGTTTATAATCAGTGTGTGATCATGCTTTCCAACAAGCGTGCAGCATGTTGTTTCACGCAGGCTGGGCTTCTATAGAAGAGTTCGTCATGTGAAGCCTGTGTAACCTATTCTCATCCTATTTATCATCTGGTCACTTCTGGGCAACAGAGTGAAAAAGTTAAACCTACCAACTGAATGCCCTGGCAAGACTGTCAGCAATGCTGTCAGCCCAGCAGAGGGTTACCTGTACCGGGCTGAGTGTGGCTCATTCCAGGTAGTTGGTCTTCACCTAGTTGTAATTACTGGATATTTATGGTGCATAGTCAGGGCAGGAATGATGAAGAATTGTAGTTGTGGGATGGCTGAATTTTGCTGCAACAATGAACTAGGTGAAACATTTAGTAATAATAGTATTCACTGGGATAAAGCCTTTGGTGCTAACCCTTTGTAATTTAAAAAAAAAAAATTAAAAAAAAAAAAATAGCAAGGTGTCATGTCAGTGCAGAGGCCTGCAGTTCTGAATTTGTTTAGCAGAGCTACACCAAACTTGCCAGAAAAGACTGCTTGTTTAAATGATGAGGAGACAAAAGCTAGAACTGTTGTTCACTGAAGACCTTGCCAATTGATCAGAATAACACCAGTTATGATTGGCAACTAGTTATAATTCTACCTGCTTACATAAGGTACTTGGAATATGTGGGGGAAAGGGCTTACTTCAATAGAACTAGATTAACTAAACTAAAGCTCAATTCCTGTTGTCTAGGGGAGAAAAAAAGTGATAAATACAGTAAAAGAAAACAAAAACAGGACATTACAAGAAATACATAAAACAAAGAACTGGGAAAGTTGTTCTGTTACTAAATGATAAAGCAAGCTAACTCACTGCCAGAAAGCACTGCTAAATCCTTGTGATTGTTTTCCCCATCTTTTTATTAATCTTGCTGGAAATTTAAAAGTAGAAAAATAACATTTTTTTCTACTTGGCTACTAGTTGCTTAGTAACAGATTTAAAGCCTATTGAAGTTCTTAAAGAGGTTCCCAGTGTCTACTGTGAGACTTTGGTCTGAGACTTATTTCTCAGTTTCATTCGGTCAAAAGCTCTTTAAACGCCTTTTGAGTCATGTAAAAACAAGGTCTTGATCTGTCAGTGAGTTCCATACACATTTGGAGTTTAGTTTGTGTATGTCAAGGTTCATAGGGGTTTATGTCAACAGTAGCAGTAGCAGAATTTCTGAACTTGCTTACGTGACTTAAAGTGTATTTACACAAGCAGCTGATACGCAAAATTAAAGTGCCTGAAATAACTAAGATTGTAAATTGTTAGGCTGGATTACTGTGCTGCCCTGGTTACCAGACTAGCTTGAGTGTGAATATAGGACTGGAGTTGCCCTAAGGGTAATAGATCACAGGTCTGAATTTTGTAGGTCATGTAAGCAGCTAAGAAACTTTTTCTTGCTCTTCAACTTGGAATCTAGTAAGGAAAAGCTATTAAAAAAGTAACGAAGATTCTATACCTTTTCATTTTCTCCATCAGTTTTTAACACTTCTCATTAATTTGCCTTATGTTAAAATAAGTATCCTTCAAATGGCAAGAAAAAATAATATGTTGGGGAACAAACATGCTCTGCAGTCTGCCCTCTCCCCTTTCATTTTTTTTTAGTTTTTTTTTTTTTTTTTTCCCTAGGGGGAAGGAGCAACATAATACCACTGTAAATTGTTGGAACATGTAAGGTCGCTTTTTACGTTCCTATGAGGTAATTTATAAAAGTCCTGCCTAATTTTAAGGGTTGTATAACCTATTCTATTTTAATTGTTTACTGTGGTACTGTTGTAAACCTTTTAAAATGGGGACTGAATATGTTACTTAATGCTAGTCTCACATTTTATCCAGCACATAGGTATTTTTCTACTACCATTACATTCAAGGAACTTTGTTTGCCTCAGCATGGGTCCTTTCCACATGGTACAGTCCTTCAGAAATGAAATGCTACAGTGTGGCTTCCTCATGGGGTCACAGGTCCTGTCAGAAAACATGCTCCTGTGTGGTTTTCTCTCCAAAAGTCTTGGACAGAGATGTGACCTTTTTGGAATCACGACTGCCTAAACTACAGTCTGATAATTGGCCATTTACTTTTTGGAAGAAGAGAACAAAGAGATTTGAGTTTCATGATCTCATTTTCCCACTTTCTTCAGACAGATTGGTCTACATTAATCTCCTGTGAAACTCTATGAAAGTTGAAGGGTGACTTGAAGCATTAATTTCTCCCAGGAATAAAAATGAATTGCATTGATATCTAGGAGTGACTCATCTGGACTTTTGATGCAACGGATTACAGTTTTAGAGTATGATATCCACAGCCTTTCATAACAGTAATGTCATCCAACTGCCCATCATTACTGCATAAGTAAAATTACTAGATTGTCCTTACTAACTCTTTTCCTATAACTTCCAAATTTACAGCAGTCATGTTTTGGAAAAGAAGGTTTCTTCAAGTAATATAAGAAGCTTTTCCAGGATGTAGCTAAGGTAGAGATCACCAGTGATAATTATTAGACATGCAGCCTTTGATAGGAAGTCTATGTAAAGGCGTCCAGGACACATTTTATGAGGAGAAAAATATGTTTCAAGTTCAAGTGGAACTCAAAGCATAGTCACTGGAAATTGAAGATTATAGACCTGACAAAATAAAAACTTTTTCAGAATAAGACCAGGATGCTTTATGCATCCTGCTGCTCTGCTGGAGGTGTATGTTGTTAGACCATCCTTCTGTAAACGTCTAGAACATTATGAGCCAGATGCTTCTCTGAGCTCCTCTCCTATTTCTAAACTGCACTGATAAATTCAATTATGTTTGACAGTTGCATAAGTGATTTAAAGTGTCAGGACCTAGTGAGCTCTGCTTTCAACATGTTCGGATGCCTCCTGGCAAACAGACAGAGCTCAGGTTTTTCCTTCCTTCTTGACAGCAAATCTGTTGACTGATCCCATAGATTTCAAAGGGAGATGTTTATGTCCTGGAGCTGTTCAAGGTGCTAACCCTTGCCTTCTTTGACCACTTTGGCCTACCTCTGTTAATCCACCAATTTTAAGTGCTGATTATTCCTATCATCAGGAAAGTGATGTAGGAAAGATATAAAGGATTTCAAAATTTAAAAAAAAAAAAAAATTACCTTTTACTCAGCCATTGCTGGGCAAAAATGTATGTATATTGTGTTCACATGATGAGTTAAGATCTAGTTATTTTGACTAGATGTAGCCAGTGCTGCTGTAAAAGATGAACAAATTAGTCCTATTTGGCACAAACTGCCAACTTAGGACTGGACTGCCAGCTCCATACATCAAAGATTTTGTCTTCATGCTTTGCCTTGTGCTTAGTGCTGTGGGTTTCTGTTCTTTGAGGGCCCTACAATACTACTGAAATCCATGGAAACAGCAGTTTTGAAAGCAAGGCTAAGGGAGAGATAGAAAGGAGAACTCAGAAAAAGAATAACTATCAAAATGAGGCCAATATTAATCCTGGAGGAGAATAATCAATAATTCTAAAAGGAACTATTTCAGAACTTCTAAAACAAAGGTGTTATCACAACAGAAATCACAAAAATCAACAGTTACATGCAAAATTAGAAATACGGATATAATCTTTATTACAACATAGGAAGTGGGCACTGTTTATTGTGTGTGATTTTGGTATGATCTTGGCTTCCAAAATAGTGGTGGAAGAGGAAATGCAAAGCTTTCAGTAGGTTATATAGTGCTGCTAGCGGTGGTGAACATGGACATCCATGAAAGGAAATAAAAATATCAGCTTCCTGTGAGGAAGGAAAGGTGGATTATTACTATCTAAGTGATAGTCTGTATTCAGCTGACGTGCTTTCCCTTAAGACTCCACAAGGGAAATGGAAGTTCATGCTGTGAGAGGATGTGGGAACAAAAGACGGTAAAAGGTGATGAACTGAAGTGAATTGGGTGAGGCATAGGAAAAGATATTAAAAAAAGTGGAGCAGAGGCACACACCTGCTATAAAGCAAAGACCAGCCTGTTCAAAAACACACTAAGAGGAAGCATACAGCACTGACACATGGTGATAATCAGTAGACGGGTAACATTGATAAAGGCACGAGAAAGACAACAAGGAGAAAGTAGTAGCGCTTTAAAAACTTTCTCTGCTTTAAGGGAAAGCAACTTTCTTTAAGGTTCTGCATCTGGTACCTCCAGAAAATGTGCTTTTTTTCAGGTGCCTAATCTAGCATTTCATTTTTTTTAGAAGTTCCAAATATAGAAAAGGGGTATCAAAACAGTTCAGCTATTCACCAGAGAGGCACAGCTGTCAATCCAGGAAAGAAACACTTAGCGTATTTTTGAACATCTCATTACACTATAAATATATCATTCCAGATAAAAGTTGCATGTTTGGTGTGGTTTACTTCCATTGCCTTTATTTTGATTTTTTAATTTTTTTACCTTGTTGTGTTCCTTAAGTGTTTCTCATTTAGCTAAAGTTAAGTGGGATTTCCCCTGTAAATCACTGGTGTCTGTCTGCTACCTTAGATTCTGGTTTTGTATTCATTATTTTCCAGTTGACATACTTGATTGGAATATTTGCATTTGGAGAAATCTATGGGACAAATCTTCCCCTGTCTGAAAATATGCTCAGTTTGAGAGATAAGTTGTTCATAACTCTCCAGCTCTCAGGTTCTGATGAAGCCTTGGGGTAACTTAAAGTACACGAGAGACCTGATAAATTAAGAAAACCAGAGTCCAGAAGCACTGGGAGCAAACAGAGACGAGTTTCTCAGTGTCCTTGGTAATGGATTCCTGTGGGTTGACTGCTAGGAGAATACGAATATCAGCTCCCTGGTCTGAGGATTTTTCAGATGTCTTGGTGAGAAGAACTGAAATCTGTTTGAAATTTCAGGATAATACTGATATTGAAGCTCTACTCTCTAATATATTTTGAGTCACAAGATTTATACACTACTTAGGTTGCCAGGGTAGGGGATAATTTTGTCTTCTTTTTTCTAATTAAAAAGAAGTTGATTTTTTAAATGCTGGTATATTTGCTGCAGGTACTACGTTTATGCAGAATGAACAGAAGGCTTGAATGAGGGCAAAATTTTAATGCAATACAGGGAGTCACAGCTTGTGACATCTAGACAGTAAAATTACTTCATTGAACTGTTCTAACTGTAGGAAGGGTAAGTGTACTTATCACATATATGATGTCTTCAAGCAAAGGGGTCATTCCTGCACCGTACAGTTGAACAAGTGTTTCAAGGACATAATGCAGAAAAACAAACTAATCTTGACTCCTTAAGGAAGTGAAAGGCATTTCAGAGATTTAAGCAGATCAGTCAGCATTCTGTCATCAGGGTAACAACCACCTAAAGTATTTCTGGCAAAGGTTCCCAAGTCAATCTGAACTAGAGATATAGACATTATCTTTGTACAAGTTAACATTTTGCTCAATGAGTTATTGATCCTAAATTCCATATACAGACTGAATTTCCAAGCTGTTACCCATCTAGTTCGGGAACTAACTCTCTACCTATGGCCTTTATGGAATATTCTCCTTAAAGCTTTCACTACAAAACTATAGTGAATGTTTAAAGCACAACTTTTTAATGTTCAATATACTTTCCTTTTTCCATCAGCAGGAATTGTATTTGCAGAGGCTGAAACACAAGTATGGGAATAGTCCTAATTTAATTTTAAATTGTTTGTAAACTAGCCAAAAAGTCTAATTGGAAAAGTCTTTAGAGCTGTTTTTTTTTTGTCAAAGATTTCTATCAAAATGCCTGTTTGGGCAACCCCACCCCTGGAATGCTCCCAGAAGCATATGCATTGAATTAAGTCGAGTGGACAGGATCATCTGTCCATACCTGCTGAAAATCATCTGAACATGCTGGTGGCTCTTTGTGGATCAGTCAGACACACAACATAAAATTGCCATGTTTAACATGTTCAAAACTAGGAAGGTGGGGCTTTTTGGATTTAAAAAGTTGGTCTTGCAAGGATGAAGAAAACATACTGGGTCTGCATCCCAGTAAGATGTTCAGAGTTGTTGAGTGATTTGTATTTTCATATTTAGCATTTGTATCTTTGAGAGAAAGAATGAGTCAGGCTCAAACATGTGATATTTAAATAAGTCCTCATTGTGTCCACTGCCTTCTGTTACTTTACCTTTATAAAATGTTCTCAATCTTTAGAAGCAGTTAACAAGCCTATGTCTGACTTTATATATCATGGTGCTCCAAAGTCCTGTTAAATATTTAACAAGTCTTACAAAAATTGCATGCAGGTGGATGATGGTGAAAGATCTTTAAAACACAGTGTATTTTATATTGTGACATGTTGCACACCATTCCTTCATGATCACTTGTAATAACCAGGGCACAAACTGTCTTTGAATCATTTTCAATTTAGCTTTTCAAAATCCTTTATAGAGAACACATAGCCGTCTTTACAGTAAACTGTTAGCTGTCCTTCTTATTGAGAAAAAAATTCTAATCTGTAAAACAAATATTTTTATTTTTCAAAATACACAGATCCACCTTCTGAATTGTAAATGCTATGGTGTGTAACTCCTTACACAGTCAAATTAAAAAAAAAATAAAATCCTTCATTAATCAAGGAAAATGCTAAAGCAGAAACAGCCAGGGCTAACTGCAGACTATGACACTAGTGCTGGCACATTCTTCCAGCTGACTATTTGTTTAGGTTCTGTAGAGAGCTAATCTGCTGTTAATGTGTCAGCAATCCATTCTTCTGGTTTTCAGAAAATGCTAATTATTTCTAGTAGACCAACACTATACCATTGCATGTGTTTGTAAAATTTATGTTGCATAAGTTTTTAGTTTACAGAAGCAACACAGCTATTCTGATACAGGTGAAGAAGAGGGTGTGGGAATTGAATCTGGCTTTAGATACACCAAGGCTCCAGACAGACTGAAGCATGGTCCCCTCCCTGTTCCCACCCATACATTGGATGACTCATACTACTAATTAGCTTGGCTTCCTGGGGTGCTTTCTTCTGGTCCCTGGGGTCCCAGGCGATTGCCCTGCTGGTTCATCTGTAAAACTCTGAATCCTGTGTGTACGTGCATTACATCAATCTGGTAAAGTTATGAACAATGAAGACCTGTGCGTTGGCAAGTGTGTTTGATTTTAAGTAATAATGTGAACTTTTCATCCCCCCGCCCCATTCTCAATCTCTTAGTGTGAAAAAGTTTCCTTTTAAACAGACATGGTTTAGTTCTTACAATACTTCAGCTGTTGACTTTGTGCCCAAGATATACATGAGGTGTTTTAAAAAAGAGAGGTTGTATCTCTTTTATGGGCAGATTTCTGTGTGAATTCAGGGAAAAAAAAAGTGATACTGAGAATTACCTGCAGTTCCTCTCAATTCTTGGTTAGATGTGATGCTTCTCTGTGAAAAGTAACCCTGTCTGATTCAAGCATCATAAAATGAAAGTACCAGTAAGTAACATGACAATACTGAATCTTAGCCTTGTGGTTCAAATTCTTTTGACAAGCTGAGGATGACAATATGTTACCTTCCTAACACCAAAACAGATAAATGCTTTTTGAGTTCTTTCAGCTAGAGATTAAATAGAGTGAAACAGATAATTAGTAGGTAGGATGACAAGCATTAATTAAGCATAAAGTGATTATATTATGAATGTAAATTTCTCTGTATTCAGTACAGAGATTTTTAGATTCTTCCAAATTGCCCAAGAAATGTAAATATCACACCAGTGAACTGAGCTGAGTAATTTTTGCTTAAGAAAAAGCTATTCAATATGGGGAAAAAGTCATTCTCAACATGAATAATATGTGATTAGGAATACCATATTAAATTTCAGGAAGGAGTTGTCTTTCAAGGAGGAATCTCAGAAAATTCCCCTCCATATTCAGTCCCACTATTTGCATCTTGTTCTTTACTGTCCTGAAATGAATCTGTGCAGTGTCATGGACCTAGTGTGTCAGAAGCATAGTAGGTAGAGTCAGTATCCTTTTTATAGTCTATCTTGATGAGGAAAAACATATGAGAACATTAATGCTTAACTGTATTAAACCAGTGCTAGGTACATCCACCAACAATGGTCTGTTTCCAGCAGAGGTAACAGCAGATGCTGCCTCAGGAGAGTGCACAAACCTAACAGTTTCTTTAGTCTGATCCCCTTGTATTCCTCCAGCCTGTGGAAGAGGAGAGCACAAGGTGACCTCCTTACTTCTCTTCAGTAGCTGCTTATAGATTTCCTGCCCATGCACCCACCTGACCCCTTTCTGTGCCCACTGACACTGCCTGCCTCCACAGCCTGATGGAAGCATGCAAGCCACCATATGACACCGTACATGGCTTTATTTGTTTTAACCTGATGTCCTGCTACTTTCACCAAGTGACCCTTACACTCATACCATGGCATCTGGTGAGTGCAGTCTCACATTCAGCTTGCCTGCTGCCTTCAGGAATTTACAAATTCCAGTCATAGCCCACTTCAGCCTTCCTCTCCAAACTGAAAGACTACTCAGCCTTTTAAATCTCTGCTTGTAAAGTAGCCAATCCACCTCCTGGATCATTTTAACTGTTTTTCTTTTTATGTTCTCTAATCCTACCTTTCCTTTGAGATGCAAAGGCTTGAATGACATACAAACAGATGACCTTGGCCTCAGCGACCTTCCTGATGAAGCCAAACTTTTTCTTCAGATGCCCTTACACTCTGATTTGATGATTTCAGATAACTGTCAAGTTTTCCCCCAAGATCTTATTCCTGAGTTGAAACTGCCAGTTCTGTGTTGTTTCTCCTCAACATGACCTTACACTGATGTTCACCTGCCACATCTGTGAGGCCCTTACATAGTTCCCTGCCATGGGGACAGCATTTGACTACCCATAAAGAGCTGGGAGGTTTCACAGTTGCCTCTGCCTTCCAGGTCACTGAAAGAGAGGTGATATAAAGCTTGTTCCCAGCACCAACCCATAAGGGAGGAACCCTGCTCTTGGCATTTTTCCATCCTGAAAGTGACACCTAAGCACTGCCTTTTGTTTCCTCTGCTTTAACTGGCTCCCTGTTGCTTAAAGGACCTCTTCTCCAATCCCACAGCAATGGAATTGCTTTAAAACATTTCATGTGGAACCTTGTCAACGGCCACTTGAAAATCCAGGTCAGATTTTATCCACAGGGTTATTATTACCCTTCTGCAATTCCAACAAGTTAATGAATCAGGATTTTCCTTTACAGAAGCCACACTTTGTGTTCATCTGTGTGTGTATAAAGTAATCTTTTCTTTCCTTTATATTTTTTTTTTTTTTTTTTTAAAAGACAGATTGCCATCTTCCCAAGGATGGGAGCAGTCAGGCTCACTGGTCCGTAGTCTGCAGGATTCACTATGGAGCCCTTTTTGTAGATGTGTTATAATGGCAACCAGCCAGTCCACTGGCATAATACCTGTTTATAGTGGTAGGTTACATACTTTGGCCAGCAGTTCAGTAATTTCACATTTAAATGCTGAAGGAACTCTTCAAATTCCCAAAGATTCCAAAATCTCAAAGAAATAGGAAGACTTTCTTTTCCTTCTCAATTTTAATGCAAACCCACTTAATTCTTTCAGTAGCACAGTGATTTTTTAGAGAAAAGGGAAGGAGTCATTGTATTTCACACTTTGCCAGACTGTTTTGTTTAGTCATGTATTTGATCTGTTTGACTTAACCCAGAATTCCCCAAAACTGAAAAATCCCTTTCAAATCATAATTTTGATATGAGTGTATGGAGCTACTTAAGAAGAACTGTAGGTAAAAACATTTACAAATAAAGAATTGAAACTAAGAGCTTTGCACTATTATTTTTAGGGATTTTTTTTGTCATGTAACACTCTGTTACTGTTGTAATTCATAGTGTATTTGAAGATTTTGGGTACTTTACAGACATTAAATTGACATGTGAAATTCACATGTGAGATAAGTATTTCTTTTTTTGGATGGAGTGCATAGGAAATCTCTGGCAGAACTTGCGTATTTTGACAATCGTCTGTGTGCTTTATTGTTAAAGATTTCTTCTTTGAATAAATAATGGTTTTGGAATTTATTGCAGTTATCTTAAAAAAAAATGTGTTTCAGATATGGTCATGCAGGAGATTCAGGGAGATTAGATTCACAAATCTTAAATTTCAGTTTTAGGATAAAACCAAGTTTCATGGAGGTTAAGTCCTCCTTGGAAGAACACGGCTATGACAAGATACTGTAGGTGCTTTCCTTTTGCACACTTAAGAGTGATCTTTTAACTAGCAGACTTTTTTTCTCTATGCAGCCCTCCTGACCTCTGGAAACCTTCACAGATGTAGGAATTGTATGAACCTCTGGAAATTTTGGAGGTGGGAGGTTGAAAGAGGGTAAGATGTTCATGACTGGGAGAAAATCTCCCCATGGAGAGACTTCAAGGTTTGTAGTGGGGCTCCCAACATCTTTGTTCCTCTGTTTCATGGGTTAGGGTGCACTACACATCCCCTTCCTTACACCTGTGCAAACACGCATGATCTGCCCTATACACATCTACCTGTTTCCTATTTGGGAAGCAGTGTCTTTGTGCATCAAGTAATTGACTATGGCTTATGCCTCGAACATGCTCTTCAGCTTTAAAATCACAGATTTTTATGCACTGTAGGGGACTTAGTGAGACTAAAGATGGATGCTAACTAGGTCTGACAGGTAACTGAAGGATCTTAGTTAAAATGACGACAGAATTTTTAAAAGGTTATGAAGAGATTGAAGGAACCCTATGAAGACATTGAAGGAACCCTGTACCCAGTATGTGAGCTAATATCTATTCCCACTATTAGCATGAGAAGAAAGTCATCTGCTCTTTTTGATCCTTGGATAAATGAATACGTTTTCAACCTTTTACTTTGAAGTAGCATGTGAATTTCTATTTCTGTCTGACCTTGCAGCTGTTTATGTACTTGCACACTGCAAATTCATGCTCTAGGGTGATCCTTGTGGTTATTAGCTCATCTGCTACAGCTTCCTCACTGGAGCTGGTGCTGCCTCCCACCAGGATAGTCTAGTCAGGATACTTTTGGGCCACCAACAGAATAGGGAGTTGCCAAAATAAATGTTTTCCCGCAAGATTTCACACTCATGCTTAATGAAATAGACATTTTTCTAACTGTTGCTTTAGAGCTTAGATTTTTCTTCAAGGTTTGTAATGAAAATATTTCATGACCTGTTGACATATTCATATGGTGATTTTCAAAAGAGAGATTTCATTTACAAAATGGTCTTGGCAACAAGCTGGAATATCTGGGAAGTTGAACAAGACTGTTGACAGGCAAAATTAGGGCTGTATCATAACTGACACTAGCTTTGCAGCTGAGCCATTTTTAAAACTGACCAATAGGGTTTGCGCTGCTGTTTTTGAGAGTACAAAAGTGAGATGGGTAATCAGTACGTACTCACAGGAGTGGTTGTAGTTGTGGAGATAGTTACATGAATGGCAGGTATTGACAGAATTGCCTGGCTCTTAACTTCTGTGGCTGTGCACACTACAAGAATAGCACAAAGAAAATGTTTGGCTTTTAAGAAATAACTCATGGTGAGAAAAACTCTTTTTTCGTTGGCAGTAGAATAATAAATAAAATAAAATCTTTAGGTTCCCCTCTTCTGTATGTTTTTCTTTTTTGTCCTACATTTATTTTCTTATCACAATGGAGAAATTCCAAGTTTTGTCTTGTTGTCCAGACTCCCAAGTGCATCACGAGTTGGCAATTTATTTCTGCTGGTTTTAAAGCTTGCAAGTGCCCCAATAATTCTTTGTATTTATTCAAGAAATGAGCACAATGGTTTATGTAGAATTGAACTATACATTCACTCCTGTTAGAGGGTCATGTTTTTGTGTGATGCAGAGTACCTTATAAATTCTGAAGTTTTAATTATAGTTGCAGTCATTCAATATCATATAAATGCAGCTCATCTTTTAAGAGGCACATCATTCACCGCAAGAGGGTGAACAATGTTCTTTATAATAGTGGAAACAATAGTTCAGACCTTTAACAGTATCACTCTCAGGGAAACAATGAATACTCCATGCAAGCAGTTACAGTGTGAAACTTGGGAATCTATTGATGAATATGATGCTAATCACTTCAGTGATTGCTTTTTTATATGGGAGTATTTCACAGAAATGTGATAACCTTAAACACACACTGCAATATAAATTTGAAAGCACAGATGACTTCTGGATGACAATTCAGGACAAAAATGTTGATCCAGTACAGTGTAGTTTTGATTGTTCTAAAATTTAATATCGCTTGTAAACTGATTTTACTGAGTCAGTGCAAAATAGAGAGTCATATCTGTGGCAAACAGGGTATTTACAAATTGCATTTAATGTAACTATGTAATTGCTAGGCCTAAAATCGTAATACTTCCTTCAGATAATATAACGACACTTTGACAGGACCATCAGGGTAATTGAGGATGGCTGTAAAGTAGACTTGATAGAAATGGTAGAGTTTATAGAAATGAATACAGGTTTCATGTACTAAACATTTTAAATGCATATGCATATGCATACACATGCATAGAAATTAAATTATATCCATGTATTTTAATTTTCTGATGAAGCTTTAAATTTGAAAAAGTAAACTTTCCTTACTGAAAATATAATGCTGTGCTCTGGCAAAGCTCATTTTACCTCACTACATGTAGTACCTCTGATAAATGAAAAGCAAAATGGTAAGAATAAAAAATATTTGGGCTAGTAAGTGTAACATGCTTATAGAAGAAATGTCAGCCATGTTTTACATCATCCACATTTTTTCAAAAAGCAAAGTAGGCTATTTGTTTATGAAGTCTGGAAAAAAGCTTTTGGGAAATAAAAAAAGTTGTATTTAATGATGAACCTTGACTTTGTACAAATGTAGAGTTTCACTGCTTAACATTTTATTGCTGTGTTTTGTGGTACCAGCACTTGCCCAAATCTTCTAAAAAACAGGCTGTGAAGCAAAACTTTATATTAAGATTTTCTACTAATGAAGCACGCTATATGTATAATGATTAAAAAAAAAAAAAAAAGTAGTGGGATGGATTAAAGAAACCATAATCAACCTTAAAAAACATCTTCTTTAAATTTCCTTCAAACTCAGTGTCTGTAGGAACAGTAGTATGGAAACTGCTGATTATTTGGAGGCTGTTGCTAGTCCTAGGTCTAGTATTATCAATGTTACAAGTTATAAGCTTTGAGGACTAAAATATTTTGACAAATGTAGTTCATGCTTCTTACTTCCTCAGTGTATTTACAACCATATTTTGATACTATCAGAGCTCACAAGTTTAGAAGTGTTAATTTCTCACCACATAAAGTGAGAAATTTCCTAAAAATTAGTATAACGCATAAAAAGCTGCATGTGCTCAGTGGTTTGCATTCTTTCATCTGTTCCAAATTAAAGCCAGTCAGGTTAAGTAGAAAAATAACCTTTCATTTTGTAAGAATTTGATTTTTGCTAAAAAGTAAAATTTAATATCTTCACAAAACGTAGTAGTAAATCTGTCAAAACGCTTTGGATATAAGTTGAAATATTCTGGTATTTTTTAAATTTTTCTTTTCACAAACAAAAATTTGAGGAAAAAATTTGCTTTGCACTGTTCCAAAGAACAACTGTTAAGGGAAAGATTAGTCTGGAGAATTTTTCTGAACTGAGGGTTTTTTTCAACTTTGAGTTTGACAAAATTTTGCAACTTTATATTTTCCAGTATGAGACTATCTTAAAATGAAAATGATCAGGGGACTGGAGCAGTATATACAGTCTCCTGTATAAGTATAGTTTGAGAGGTGTTGTTCACCCTGGAGAAGAGAAAGCTCTGGGGAGACCTTATAGCAGCTTTCCTGTACTTAAAGGGGGCTGACAGGAAAGACGGGGAGGGACTCTTTATCAGCAAGGGTAGTGATAGTATGAGGAGTAACAGTTTTAAACTGATAGAGGGTAGATTCTGATGAGATGTAAGGAAGAAATTCTTTACTGTGAGGATGGTGAGACACTGGGACAGGTTGACCAGAGAGGTTGTGACTGCCCCCTCCCTGGAAGTGTTCAAGGCCAGGTAGGACGGGGCTTTGAGCAACCTGGTCTAGTGGAAGGTGTCCCTGCCCATGGCAGGGAGGTTGGAGCTAGATGATCTTTAAGGTCCCTTCCAACCCAAACCATTCTATGATTTTATGAAAACAATATACATTATTAGCACTAGTCATTGCTCAGAGTGACACTGGGAGACATTGCAATATGTCTTGCCTCATCTTTAAAAAGCTGAGGTTCTTACAGCTTCTGATCATATAGTATAAATTATTTAACTTCATTTTAACATTCTTTGAACAAGCAGAATGTCCTAATTCAAGGTTAGGTACTGCTGCAAAATAATTTTGAGTGATAGTACTTATGACCTGCCTTTGCTGAATTTGGTAACATAAAACTAGAGGTAAAGATGGTTTGTTCATGAATAATTTTTTATATTTCTTAGACTGTGATATCACAGATTATGGCTTGTCCAAAGTAAAAAAGCACTATGCTAAATAAAGGATGTAGTGCAGTAACTAGCCTCCCAAGCTATGATCTGAATCTTTCTATTGTTTAGATTAAGCACAATAATATTTCTTGCCCTCACTTTTGTGTTTTTAAACAAAGGACAATATGCTTATTTTCATTAAAACTATTCCAGTATGTTAGAAAAATTACTTCAAGGAAGTCGTTCATCTTCAATTAGTTCAATATTCGGGTTAATTTAGCTAATAATGCTATATTCTCCCTTGCCTGAGTTTATTCCCTGTAATAAGCTGCAGTCTGTTATTCCTATTGAATAACATTATGAGTCAGGCAGAGGAGAATTAGAAGTGTGTTGTGAAAGTTCTTGGTCCATTTTTGTCAAGTCCACACATAAAAGCATGACTTATTCAAACACAGCTTCACAGGATGCAATGACCTGAATTTTTCAATTTGGGTCTTTTTTATACTTGTAAATTTCTTAGAGCAAGATCAATCTCTTGGTTTTGGTTTGCATGCCACATAATGGTTCAAAGACACTAAAGATTATTGCCACATAAACAGTAAATTGAAAAAAAAGTTTAAGATCAGTAAAATATTTATTTATAAATCACTGACCAGAGAGAAATTTCCCTAGTCAGTTTTGTATTTAGCGAAAAAGGGACTCCTGGTCAAAATGACACAGCCATCTCCAACAGTTTTTTGAGTGCTTCAGGAAGAATGATGTAGTATTAGCATTAATTATTTTTTTAACAAGAAAATTAAAAAGAGAGAGTATTGAATAAATTGGTTGTCTCTTAAAAAAAAAAACAACCCGCATGTTTCACCTGGTTTAAAAGAGAAAAGACCCCTTGTAAGCACTAAAATAAATTTATATTGATATAATGTGGCATTGTGACGGGTTTTCTGTTACTGATTATTTTTTAAGGTTCAGTTGTTCAGGAACAAGGAAGTTGTCTAATAGTTGACAAAAACTGAATTTTGATTTGTTGGAAATTTCTGAACAGATTTCACTCTGTTTAAAGACCTTAGAATTTTTATTTATTTATTTATTTTTAATTTCAGCTGGAGTCCTGGTTATTCATGAAGCCTTATCTGATATATTTTTTGCATTATTTCAGTGGCATTTTAAACTGATGTTAGGGTGATGAAATATACACTAAAGCTTACTTGGCTGTGTTTTGAAGTCTTGGAGAGCATCCAACTACTTTCCTTTAGGCAGTCTCTTGGTGTCAAAGCAAGATGCTATACCACTATAATACTGATGTAGAATGAACTCAAAAACCACTTTTTTTTTTTTGTATTTACTGACCCCAAGTATTTTCAAATAACAACTTGTTTGTTTGTTTGAAGCATATCATCAGTAAGTGATGATGGAAAGAGAGGAATTCTGACTACATCAGATTATCATATAGCGTATGTAAAACAGGTTGTTGGATTCAATTCGTTTCATGGCAAACAGGTGTGTCTATTACAAAAACAACATTCCTACATCTAATACTAATTGAAACTCATGTTGCTGGGTGTTTAAGAACAAATGACAAGGATTAAACTGGCATGAAGCCTAAACTAACCTTTGCCTCTGTAATAAGTACATACAAAAACCTGTTGCAGTTTCATGAAAGAGCTGAAATTATTCTTTATAATAGTACGTGTTGAATGAAGTATTATATTTATGTGCACACAGAAGGCAAAATAAGAAGCCTAAGTAAATAATTACTTCTCACTGTTTTTTATAAATCCAAGTGTAGGACTTAAATGCAATTCAAGCTCAGTGGTGTTTTTTAAAATTTAAGTGTAACTTGTGTTGGGAAATAATTTTCATTTCACACATGGAAAATGAATTTAGCTGCATTAGATGATCATGAAGCTTTCATGTTGACCCATGCATATATACCTAAGGATTTTAAGGCATGTCTTTGGTAGATAATAAATGGAAATAATTTTCATTATATAAAATGTGGTGCAAAGAAAGTATTGTTTGAGGTGATTGAAGCTGTTCTTTTCCCTGATTAAAGAAAATAACAAGCAGCTATTTCTTCCATAAAAGCGAGAAAGAACAGAACTAATGAAGAAACAATTAAATGACAGTAATGAGATGTAGATTCAGTGAGAGCTTTGAAGTGGATGTGCCTAAATTTTCTCCTATAATGAATTCCTCAAAAGACTTTTAAACTTTAAAAAGGCAATTAAAAAACAAAACCAATAAATTAATCTTTTTAAATGGAGAAAAATAAAACTTGGTATGAAATACTTCAGTAAGAGTAGAAACAAACGTAAGATTTATAATGGCAGTTCTTCTCAGTGGTAGCAAACACATACATTTCTCCCTGGTTCCAAGGAAATGCTTCTTTCTACCACCTCAGAGATACCATGTCATCTCTTGAACTTTCTTCTCTTTTGTCACACTTAGCGTCTCTCCATGCAAAAGAGAAATAATATTTTTTCCTCTGGGTGGGTCTTCCTTACTTTTTGTTTTTAAAATAATATGAGCTTAGAAAGAGTTTCAAGTGGACATGGATAAAACAGAGGTACTCAGTGCCTTCTTTGCTTCAGTCTTCTCCAACATGGTCTGCCTGATTCACTTGACTGCCTTTTACGAAGAGTAGAAAGGCTGTATTTTTGAATAATGTGAGGGCATTGGATGTCATTTATGTTGTCTTTAGCAAAGATTTGGACATCGTTTACCACAATATTCTTGTATTGATTTTAGGACAATTAAGCTTGTGTAGGTGGATGAGTAAAATGTTTTTTGGATGGTCAGGTTGAGAAGGTTGTACTCAGCCTGGAGGCCAGTAACAAGGGGGCATTCAACAGGGTCTGTCCTGGGACCTGTTCTGTTTCACACCTCTCTCAGTAATTGGGAGGAGGGAATGGAGGGTACATTTGTCAGGTTTGCAGATGACTCCAAACTGTGGTGACCACTCTTCCATCAAATTTTGTGTGCTTTTCTAGGATAGTTCTCATAATTTTTGAAAGGCATATAAGTGAAGACTTTAAAATAACAGTGTTAGTAAGCTCAAAATTCTATAACATCTGTTTCTTAATTTCTTCTAATTCAAGGATATAGGTTAGAGTATCAAAATTGAAAATAAATAAATTGATTATATAAAACACATAATGTTTAGCTTAGTGTGTTTACCTTGGCATCATCTATTCAGTTTGTGAATTTGTGAGCTACAGCCAGCATAAGTGAAAATTTGGAAAAGCAAGTTGTCTGTTAGTTTTGTCCTGATTGATTTTTATGTGTTTTTTTCCTTCTTTCTTTCCCCTTCAACTCTTTTTGTCAAACTAGTGTAAAGCAGTGATATGATTTTGCCAGTGCTTTGCATACTGATTATCTCGCTCCTTGGGAAACTTCCTTGCCTGCCCAGAGGAGTGTTTTGAGGAGAATTCAATATTTGTTAATCCCAAACATGCTAGGATTAAGTTAATTTTAAAATTAATAGCCTTTTTTTTTTTTTTTTCCTGGTAATTTGAGAAATCTCATAAACTTGGAAAATCTTGGAACTGTCTTCTGGTGTCATAATGCTGCCATTTGCTGTTCTTGTTGAAACTGGAGTGAAAGAGCAAGAGAGGTGCTAGCTATTATCGAGGAGAACAAAGACAGTGCAAAATTATTAAAACACTCACTTTGGAGATGTGCACTGGAAATCTAGGACACGGTGTTAAACATACTTCTATTTTTGCTTAAGGATGTTTTAGCAATAAACAGTCTCTTTGCTAATAACTTTCCAAGGAGACTTGCCTAACATTAACCGACCTTGTTTTAACATTCATTTAACTGACACATGGCCGTTGGACAGGGTCCGATTGTTAGAAACACCCCTAAATGAAATGCCCCTCATTACTCATGATCCAAGTGGTATGTATAAAAAGGCAAAGCAGCCAACTCTCAATCTGTGATCGCCGTTAATGGGGGCGAACGGGGATACTCTGGAACCACGGAAGTCAAAACCAGAGACAAACATAGAAACAGCATGGCCAGGGGCTCTTTTAATCACATAATGAGGACATGATGATTTGATCCAGCTACACTCAACACTTAGGAATAGATGGGACTTCTGAAAACCAAGTGTATTCCAAAGTGTAATAGTTTCAGGTTCAAATGAGTTGGACTGCTTTCAACTGAATAATCAAATATCTTTTTCTCATTCTTGTGTATTTATTACTCAGATAAAAGAAAGAGTTGAACAGCAAATTATCACAGGCTGCCTTCTAGCTACAGTACAAGCTATGCTAACAGGCAGAGCTGCAGAGGTTGGCACTACTGTATTTTGGAGATAGAATCTGCATCCTTCTGCACAGTGAAAATTAGATGGCATAGATTTAACGTTAGATGTTTCATAGTCTCGCAAAGAGAGGAGGAATAAATAGTCCTTGTCTGCTGCTTAGCTACTGTTTTCAGAAAACAGGAACAAAATGTCTTCCGAAGTCTTGAATTCATTCTGCTCTTATTTTTGTGGTAGCACTAGTGCAGCCCTATCTTGAGGGAGTCCTTTTAAAAAATAATTTATTTTTAGCAGTTTATTTTCTGGTGATGAATGAGCCAGCAGTGTGCCCAGGTGGCCAAGAAGGCCAATGGTATCCTGGCTTGCATCAGAAATAGCGTGGCCAGCAGGGACAGGGAAGTGATCTTACCCCTGTACTCGACACTGGTGAGGCCGCACCTCGATTCCTGTGTTCAGTTTTGGGCCCCTCACTACAAAAAGGACATTGAATGACTCGAGCGTGTCCAGAGAAGGGCAACGAAGCTGGTGAAGGGTCTGGAGCACATGTCGTACGAGGAGCGGCTGAGGGAACTGGGACTGTTTAGTCCGGAGAAGAGGAGGCTGAGGGGAGACCTCATCACCCTCTACAGCTACCTGAAAGGAGGTTGCAGAGAGCTGGGGATGAGCCTCTTTAACCAAGTAACAAGCGATAGGACAAGAGGGAATGGCCTAAAGTTGCGCCAGGGAAGGATTAGACTAGATATTAGGAAGTATTTCTTTAGAGAACGGGTTGTTAGGCGTTGGAATGGGCTGCCCAGGGCAGTGGTGGAGTCCCCATCCCTGGAGGTGTTTAAGAGTCAGGTTGACATAGCGCTGAGGGATATGGTGTAGTTGGGAACTGTCAGTGTTAGGTTAATGGTTGGACTAGATGATCTTCAAGGTCTTTTCCAACCTGGATGATTCTGTGAATGGCTCATAATTCTAAAGTGAGATTATTACAAGCAAAATTGTTGTTCCTACTAAATGCTGCCTGCTGTTATTAAAAGAATAACTTCCATAAATTACTTAGCTGTTATTAGAGATTCAGATATGAATTTCTGATACAATAACCATGAATTTGGGGAATATTAAATATACTGTGAATATAGGCATACTTCTACTCTGTCCTGTTAAATGTTGTATGCTCAGAGAAGGATGGCTATCCTATTTCTATTGTTCCATTCTTGGATGCTAGTGACCACTGTTTTAGATTACCAACTGGAGCACATAAAGCTTTGGCCTGATGTAATATAGTTGTTCTTATGTGTATACTACTGTAAAGGAGAACATTTCAGGTTTTATATGCTGCATAGTCGTAGCTTGAATTGCTTATCTTTGATTCATGTACTTTTAACTCTCTTGAAGCTGAGATGAGGTGGTTTGAGCAAAATATCATATTAGCAGTGATCCTGGTCCAGATGTCCGCAGAGTCTCCACTGGGAGATAGGTGGTACAGTTTGCTCAGTAAGCTAGACTTCTGACCAAGTACAAGCATAAAAGATCAGGGTGAAATGTATAGTTTTACACATTCTGAAAATATTACTTCAAAACTCCGTTCTCATTATTTTGAAGATAATCTTCAAAATATGAACTGTGTTTAGGCAAGTCTGATTGCTTCTGCATGAAGTCTTAAAAAGAAGTGTTAGAAACCTGGCCACTATCCCAATTCCCTCTGAAGACTTGGAAATTCTCTTCTACTAGGTACCACAGTGTTTTGATTTGCCATATAATGCTGAGTTTCCTACATGATTGTTTCCAGCATACTAAACACCTAGGGCTTGAGCTGAGGGGCTTGAGTATTGAGCTGAGATAGTGAAGAGAGTATCACTGTACTTCGAAGTAACCTTAACCCTAAGGAGTGTATGAAGACAATTTCCTGTGAAAATAAAATTTCTTCTTGCACTTGTCACTAAGTAGTATGTGAATATACTATTATTCTTAAGTACTGTTTTATCATTCATTGTAAATGTAAGTTTTAAAGATGAGGAATGCTTCATTTTGCACCGTTTTTACTTCCTGGATTGATTTCAGTTCACCAGAGATTCTCAGCCATGACTCATGACATTTGAGTGGACATTATCGTCTCCCTGCCCATCCTCACGGGAATTACAAGACAAAGACAGACATGGCCCTATTTTTTAAAAAAATAAATAAATATGTATAACTGTAGGAAATAAAGAATGATATTTATAATGGATTAATAAATTAATATAATAATTTGTTGTTTGTTAATTACGTATATCTACTGTTTCTATGTTTCTCATATGTAATGGAACCAGCTATGTGCATGAATCACCAGGTCTGGGGATTCTTTAATATTTACCCAACATGCTACTGACTTCTACTGTTAAACAATGGAACTAATAAAACTTATCTGTGGCAGAAGAAACTTGACAAAATGGAGTGCGGCTACTTTGAAATGCTACTGTTACTGCTGAATTAAGTACAATGAAACTTTGAGCTAGTAGATGCTCCAACCAATACATTTGATCTACAAAATCCATTGGTATTATGACAACTAAATATTTTGTATGTTTTTTAAAAGTGATTTTCCTGTAAAATCCAGGCCATTACCTCCTCTGTGGGATAATCTGAAGGTGCACTAGAGTATAAGCACATCCACGCAGCCAATGGTAGATGTCCTGGTTACACAGCTGTCAGCTGATACTGCTTGGGCTCAGCTGAAGATGCTGCTCACCATTTCCCTTAGTTGGCCTGCAGTATATATAGGATTTTAAGCAACCAATTAACATGCTGGTCTGACAGAACAACAGCAAGAAGTAGAATGAAGGTTTGAGTAAATTTAAATCTTAAAAAAAATATTTTAACACACCACTGTTAGAAGTGACCTGAAATATCAAGGAATACTCTAACCTTTAGTCAAATCATGTCTATATAAAATGTTTGTCTTACTTGCACAATTTCGATAACAAAGCAGTTAAATCTACATGAGTGGGCATTGTGCTTGTAATTCACAAGCCTGGCCTGCGCTGAGGGAGAAGTGGGTGCAGAGGGGGGACCTGAGGCTAAAGTTCCTTAGTGCTTTGGAGTTTGTTATAGTTGTGTTTTGAAAGATGTTGGGAGTTCCCAAACAAGAAGGTTGGTTTTTATTTTTTGCTAATACCTCTGTTGCCAGACAAGGGGGTAGGGCTGGTCTCCCAAACTGTCTGTCATCCTTGTAGAATGTGAGGAGTGGAGACTTGGGGAGTGGAAAATGAAATTTCATTGTGTAACCAGGGATTCATTGTTAACACCATGAAGTATATGGCACAGCTGTGAAATTTTTGTGCCAGGCCTGGTTAGCTAGTGGGAAAGCTCTCAAAGCCAAGCAAGCCATTGAACCAATGGCGTTGTTAGTAGGAAGAAGCAGATGATAAAACAATCTTATTTAAAAGCTTAGAAAAATAGTCCTGTGATTTATTACCTAAGCCACCAGATGTACTGTACTATACTGTACTACATCATTGAGACAGCATTCTCTGATGTAATAAAGATATAAAATATGTGTGTGTGGGTGTGGGGGGAGAAAGGAGTAGTGGAACTGAGGGCAGTTGAATAAACTGTTGGAGATTTGTTGTTGACTTTTTTTTCTCTCATTGCAGAGTGTAAAATCCTAATATGCCCCATAACCAAAAGGCTCTTTAAAAATAATGGTTCAGAAGGGCTGATTTTTGCCACAGATCAAGTCCCTGGCAAGCCATTCCCTGTGCATGGAAAGATGGTTCAGATTTTGTCATTCTTTTTCAGAATAATTCCTGTCAGCACTGGGAAGGTTAGTGACCTAGGGATTGGGTGTGGAGAGGGGAGAGGTTCAAGCTGCTTTGGCAGACTGCAGATTATTAGCAGGAAGCAGCCAGGAGGAAACATGCTGTTTCTGGAACCCTGTTCAATGCTCCTAGAGCAATGAGAAACACGCAGGGTTTTTGGTAGCACATATGGCCATGCTAGACACGGAGTCTGTGCTGTGCTCAGATGGATGGTTCCTTTAGATCACAAGGTTTTTTTGTTGCCTCCCAACCACAATTTCAGAAGTCCTCCATAGTGGTATGTGAAAGGCATTGCCCAGATGGTGGGGCTGGGAATATAGGGTGAGCTGTAGAGAAAACAGGAAGGGAAGAGAGTTGGTCAGTGATGACAGATACCCACTGTGTCAGAAATAGATTTGAAAGCTGCTAAATATTAGTTGTGTACCTGTAGATGTCACCTGCTTTGCATCATAATTGCACAAGAATCAGAAGCCTTGCAAGAACTGTGACAAAAGCAGTTTAGTTTGTAAAACTGGAAATCTGTATGAGATACCAGTTTTAAAAAAGAAGTCAAAATACTTCAGTGTCATGCTAAATGTGTTCTTTTCATAGCAGGGATTCAGGTAGTAGAGATAACTGCAAAAAGGAAGGGATAAGAGGAGTATCAATGTCTCCACAATTTTTGTGAACCTTCACCCAGACAGGTTTTTCTAGATCTAAATTTCTGGATATCATATGTCTCTTTTTATAATAGAGTTAGCAATATACAGGTGCACAAAATTATTTTTCTTCAAAGAAGATAAACTGTGAAGTTTCAAATAAAACCATTTATTTATCAAAAGGGAAAGAGAAAAGGAAGAGGAGAATCAGAAAGGACTGTTATATCGATAGATTTTTTTATGACTTGAATTTTGACTTTGTAAACAAAATTTCTAATGTTTTTTTTTTTTTCTGTCTCTAAAACAGTGAAATTTTACTGTACATGATTGATGCAGAACCAGCAGAAAAGGTAAAGTTATAAGTGGATAGCAATTAATTAAGAGACAAAATGAAGCCATTTCCCTACTCTCACCTCAGCTCAGAAACTAAGAAGTAGAAGAAATTATAAGATCTATCTGGGCAAGTTTATCACAAAAATATGGTTTTGACTGAAAATAAGCAAATTCTTGCACAGGAGAAGTGTTGATTTTGCTGGTAATTTTTATTTAAACACGAATTCAGACTTTATATACATATATATACACATTCAGATATTTAATTCTGAATGAAAGAATAGTTTGATAAAGCAGAGTTTGCTGTTAAAAATATTTTTTTTTTCCAGCACATTTGTTCCATGATTTGGTCAAAAGCTTGTAAGTGAAAAGCGCAGACCTGTTCACGAAGGCAGATGTAAATCTGTCTTAAGGAAGGGGTAATGAAGCCTTTATCTGAGCAGCAAGGACCAGACAAATATGAATGCAGGTGCTTGAGACTGGAATTTAGGTCTTGTAGCAGAGGCAGGAAGACTAGTGTTTAACCTTAAAAGTTACCTTTAGCTGTTGGACTCATAAGTTGATATTTCAAGTTCTGACTTGTGTAATTATTATTACAATTTATTGGTTTTAAGTCCTTTTCCTATCCTGAGACTTTACACATTGTGCAGTAGCATTTGCCTTGTCTCCCAGGGACCTGTGTTGAGGGTACTCCTGCATGTTGCAGCCTGTATTACAGGCTTTCAGGTGCTGAAGGGTGGGACCTTTGCATTTTTTTGCATGAAATCTGCTAGGCCTGAAAAGTGGGAGCAACTCCTGGAGAGTAGAAGACCCATTTGTTTCTACTGACAAAAAAAAGATGAGGTGGTAGAAGACTATGGAAGAAATGAGAGAATAGAGGAGTGGAGCATGAAGCAAGTGCATGAGCTGAAGTTGTTGCATATCTTGTGTAGGTAAGGTGTCAAATCAGCAAAGAATGGTTTTGGATCTAGGTCGTCTCTTTTCCACAGGCTGTTTTATATACAGCGTTAGTTACTGTACTGAATATAGGGTTAATCAGTAGTTGAATTCACAGGGTCACAGATTGTCTAGGTTGGAAAAGACCTTGAAGATCATCTAGTCCAACCATTAACCTAACATTGACAGTTCCCAACTACACCATATCCCTAACCAGTATATAATTCAGTGTAAAGTACATAGGAAACTACAGTAAAGTGTATTTTTAAGGTTTTAATGAAATTGAATTACATTTTTTTAGCCAGCCCTAGGTTTTTGCCATAGGGTGCTTGCAAATTGGACTGGGAAGGAGCAATTGCCCCAGAGTAACAACATAAAAATATCTAAGATGTTAAATGGAAACAAACCTGATAGTTTTTTATAGCACTTCTGTAGCTCATGATTTGTAAACAAGTCATGAGTGTTTTGGTCCTGATTTAAAGCTCCTGGGCTTTGAAGGTTTCTCAGGATAAGAAGTATCCAATTTAAATATCCCTTTTCTACTATGTCTATGAAGTCTAGGGTTTTGTATTAGCTATTTTCTTTGTAGGGTCAGAAGTTCTCATAAATAGGATTCTACACTGTGAATTTTGTGAAATAGGATACCTGCATGTGATTTTCACTTCATACTATCCAATGTAATTTCTTTTCTATCCCTTTGTTTCTCAAGGTTACATAATGCTCCTTTGTGTTAACAATATGTCATCATCACATTTTGCTTTTTGTGCCGAGGTCATGAGTAAAATATAAAATATTGAATATGAGGCCCTTGGAAGCCTTCTCAGATTCCTGTCCTCTCTCATCCTTCCTTAATTTGCTGTTTTTTTCACCATTTGCTGCAGAAGGACTATTAAATACCAGACATTTGATGTGATAAATACCAACTCACGAAGCTTATTTACTGTCTCTTCCCTTCCTTACCTCTCCCTTACAGTATTGTAAGTTTTTGAATTGGTATGGCAGTTACATTTCCACATTCTTATTTCATAATACTCATTCTATGATTCTGCCCATATGATCAATGCAACTAATGTTACTTAAAATTTATATCAAAACTTCATTTGTTTTTCTAGGCTGAAATTCCCTATCTTCGAGCTTGATTCCTGTTTCACCCAGTAGCATTTCTCCTTTTTTCCCATCTCATCAACTTTATTATTTTCTTCCTCAGGGTTATATCCAGTTTGGCTTTTAGTGAATGTTATTTTATCCTCACAGTGCTAAATCTCAGTTTTCTTTGAAGTTCAGTCTCTTTTTTTTTCATTCATTTTTTGCAGGCACACATATTATTACTGATATCCCTTATATACAATGATTCATTACAGTAGTTCTGGATGCTTTTCTTACTTGTTTGGGATTTGTGTTCCAAGTAGGGCTTTTATGTAGTTTTGACTTGGGGAAATTTAAGCCTCTACGCAGTTTGAGACTTTGAACTCTTTATTTTGACTGAATTTGCTTACCAGAGGCCTTAATTCTTCACAGACTGACATTTTCGCAATAAAAGCTTATTTTACCAACTTATTTTTTTATCTTTCCATCTGTTTATTTAAATAAATTAACATACAGCTACTTCATCCAAGAGTATTTTCCATTATTTCATTCCTGCTTACAAACTAGGTCTAGTAGTTACTTTTTCTTTTTTTTTTTTTTTTTTTGGTTAGTTGATTAAATGTTTTTCATTCATTTTTCAAGTTCTCTTAGCTACTGCATCTAGAAACTACTGGGTCTACCATTGTTACTAGTGCTTTTTTTTTTCCAAAGTAAGTTTGGGATATTAGTTTTTCATAATGGCACAACTCTTGCCAGTAGTCTCCTCTCCGGTAATAATACTGAGATCTTTGCCTATATCCAAATGGGACTGTAGTTGTGATTGGCAGACTTACTGTACAGTACCGTTAGAATATTTTTTTAAAAATACTTGTTTCCCAAAATAATTTTCTCCCAGATCATTTTTAAATACATGAATGCTTACCCAACAGTTTTCTGTTTTCCACTCTTCTTGAACAATTCTTTCCCCATGGTACCTGTATTCAGAAGTTTTTGGTTTTTGTTACACTTAGCTTTACATCTTATATATGTAGCTTTAGTTTGTTCAGTGTGTTGATCCGCCTTCTTGCATAATTCTATGAAAATCTTGCTTATTTCTCATTGACTTCATTCATTTTCCAAGCCAAGTTTGTCAGCTTTTTCACCCTCTGTATTTCCTACTTTATCTTTGCTCTTCACTTATTGATGTTTTCTCTAACTTTTCCATGGATTTTTTAAATCTATTTTTTATTGTGTTTTACATAATTTTCTAAGTACTGTGATGTAGAGTTATGAAAACAAACCTTTCTTTTCTATATATTTAACTATTTTCAGCCTCCCACTCACCCAGATCTGAGAAAACTAGTATTTTACATTTTTGGACTTCATACATTCAGAGTTCTTTTTCTGTTTTGCCTTCTGATGGCTAAGGGCAGTCTAGAGTATCAGTTCTTGATTTTTGTCATTATGTAATTCAGTTTTTCTAATAAGCAAAATAATTCTACTACAAGTCACCTGGAAGTCTGTTTCTATGAAACTTCTTCTCCAACATGGCAGATTTATAATTTGCCTGGAAACATCCTTTCTCAAGGATGCCTTAGGTTGATCAATGACAATCTCCCACTACCACCACTTTAGGATACTTTTCAGCATTTAGAGTGCACTTTGTAGCATTATTTTGGCAAATAGATGGATATTCTGCCTTTGGTCTCTTTGGTGTCAAGCATGGACCCTCTTTGCAAAGGCCCTGTCTATTTATTTAGACAGGGACTAGATGATCATTGTAGGTCCCTTCCAACTGTTCTGTTCTGTTCTGTTCTGTTCTGTTCTATTCTATTCTGTTCTATTCTATTCTGTTCTATTCTACTCCTATTCTATTCTATTCTATTCTATTCTATTCTATTCTATTCTATTCTATTCTATTCTATTCTATTCTATTCTATTCTATTCTATTCTATTCTATTGTATTCTATCCTGTTTTTTTTTTTTTTTTTTTTTTTGTGTTACTGATATGAAAGTTAAGTCTTTCCTTTTCTTTTGCACATGAATTACATGTATTTGTGAAATACATCTAAGGTATTTCTGTTCTCCAGAAGCTTGCTTCTTGTATTGCCTCTGATTGTGGCTACGTACTTCAATGGTCAGTTTCTTTAGCTAGTGCCCTGCTATTGCACAGACACTCATAGGCAGGAAATTTTATTTTAAAAAAGCCTCAGTTTATTGGGATTGTGGCATAGGATAGAGCTCTCATTAATTCTTTCAGGCGGAATGATTGGTTACTGTCCAAGTAGTGATAGCAAGGGTCCTTGCTGTCTTCAGCAGGATCAACCACTTTTTTACACTCAGCTGGTCCTGTGTGACCACTCCAGAACATGCGTCATCCTTCATTATTGGCTGGCTTGGATTACATACAAAATTTCTCCTAACCATGTACAAAAGACTGTTGTATGTGACCATGTCTGCATCTGCAGGAAGAATTTCTACTATTTATAACCGTCATATTTCTGCACTCTTTATTCAGTCCTGTAAAGGAATGTTCTAGGGAGTGAGTATCCAGAAGGAAGGGTGGGATTTCTTCACCCAGGATGCTAATCACCATATTGAAACATACAAACTGGCAATGCACTTTGACTACCTTTCAAGAGGCATCTTCAAGACAGTCCAAAATTCCCATCTGAAGTAATCCTGGACCAAGTAGTCAGACACTTTGTTCTGAAGACCGCTAGGGTTTCAGTGAATCACCTTTGTTGTAGTCAGCTCACTGTTTCAAATCAATCCATTTTCTCACCTATGCAGATGGGTGTCTGGAGAGTTCCTGGGTCATGCAGGGACTTCATGACTTAAGTTCACTGGGTGCACACTCAAGCACATCCCTGATACTAGACTAGACCACATTTATAGTTATAGGACAAACATGAATTTCATCCTTATATCTCAGCTACTAGCTAAATTCTGTAGCTCTTGCTACACTACTCTTGTGTTGTGCAGGTTTCTGAAATCTCATTTTCTGTGCAGCTTCCTCTATCCTATCTTCAAATTCATCTGGATTCCTAATGTATTTCTTGTCAGCTGTCATTTTGCTCATGAGTTACTTTTGGAAAGAATTCAGACATAATTAACTTCTACTAGATAACCAAAGAAGAGAGAGATTTGCATCTAATAAGGAAATTTTGCTGTATGTTGAAGTTTACAACTGAGTGAGACTTTGTTTAAGCCAGATTATTAATACAGCACTGAAGAAGAGGAAAAAATACCAGTTGCCAACTTTTGCAAGGTTTTTAGCAGTCCTGGGTTTCAGAATGTCTTGTCTTTTCATTTCCAGATGAACTGAAAGGACATGGAGAACATTAGAATCAAAGATAAGAAACTGTATCGATGAGAATTGGAGAAACAAGAGGCACAGGTGGTTGCTTTGTGTAAAGAGTCATCACAGTTAACCTTCAGAGAGGGCACACAAAGGTGTATGAGAAGTACAGTCTTAAATTCAGAGGAACAAAGGAATGAAAAGGAGTGATTAGGTCTAGGGTGAAAGAAAGCATGAGTTAGTATTTTCCTTTCAAATTTAACTGACTTTTCCTTAGTTTATTTTTGTTCTTGAAAAAATTATTAGTTTGATCTTCACTAGAATGTCCCTCAGGAGAAAGAGAGACAAAGGGCACTTGTTGAAATGACAAATCCACTACCTTTCCTATGAAATGAGGGGAGCTAGCCAGCAATGTCCTCACATTATTTTTCCAGCATATTTTCCACTTATTTGTGATATCTTGTTTCTCTGAATTACTAGCCCTTTCTTCTGAAGGACTAAGGTTACCCCTTTTTTCAGACTTTATGCTTGATTTTGCAGTGTAATCTGTTTGTTTCACTGCTCAGAAAATGGATTGGTACCTGAATGCTGGAGACTTTGAACGACATTTTCAAATATTTTGCTTGTTTTAGCACTTACATTCCTTAAGTTTTCACCTGCATGTCTTAATACTTTGGGATTACTTTGTTTAATGGCCCTTGTCTCATTGAGGCTGGATGTCAGCCATACTGGTGACCCATTGTGGTTCTCTGTAATCTCTTCCTTTCCTGTGTCTTTCTTCAGGGAAGATAGAAGTAACAGCTACAGGATGCTTTCATGCATGTGGCCAATCTTCTCCTAAGTAAAGGCTGTAGATTGCACAGCTGCAATTCCTTAGTGGAAGCAGATGAACCGTGACCTACTGCCGACGGCCACTTTGGGTTACATCATCCCACTAGTCACCACCCACTGCTGCAGACAGCCAGCCAGAGAGACGCAGCGAATAGGCGGCCCTTCATTGACACTTCATGAATTAACGGTTAGGGGCTGCTCAAGAGGAGCACAGTTGGCATCTCTTCCTCCTCAGAGACCCACTGTTTGAGATCCCTATGGCAGAAATTCAGGGAAAAGAGGATGAATTACAACAAGCGTCTCCTTGCAGTTTTGGAATGTGTTGTCCTTCTGGCAACAGTGTTTTTTTGTTTTGGGTTTTTCCTTCTGTGCTACTAGGTTAGTGTATTACCTAAAAAGATAACCCTCTTCATGCAGAATGCTTTAGGGAAAGTGCTGAAGATGAATTCCCATTCTTCTCACATGACATCCTTTTGGTTCTTATTAAAAGATGACTGCATGTCTCTGTTTCTTATCATCCATGTTTTATACTCTCAAAAGGAATGATGTGCACTGTGGTGAGCAAACACTTCCTCTCTCTGTCTTGCTGATTTGAGATCTGCTCCTATGATGTGATCTGTCAGGCTACCCTCAGTTAGAATGTGCTTTTATTTTCAGATTAGAAATTGAATGACGGACCAAACAAAAAGTAGCTAAACAATGGCTTGCTGTTGGATGTCAGACCAGCAAAACCTACATGCTAATTCCCTGCAGATGAAGTAGTATTCAGTATAGTGAGACAAAAGTTGTTGAAAAGTCAAGTCAATTCTGAGTGGCATTTATCCTCCGTCACAGCTAATCTGATGTAACGACTTCTTAATACAGAAGCAAAGAAATGCTCCAGGGTAAAAGATTTTTTAAACTGAAGCAGGGTTTCTCAAAATTTTTCAGCATCAATGCACTACCTAGATTGAAGGACAAAGAAGAGGCATTAGGCAGGCAGGATAATTATATATAATTGGCAGCCTGGTCCTAGTCACTAATATATAGTTTTGCATAAATTACATTTTATAGATAATTTCACATGTCAGTAAAGCAACATTTAATAGTTGAATCCACCTTTGTGACTTTATATTCCACAAAGATATTTATGACTGTGAAAACACTCTTTGAAAATTCAAAATGTACAGAAAGGCATCAAATCTGACATGTCCATGTTTGAAAGATAACTAATAGCAGCTGCATCCATGTTGTGTCTTTTAAAAGTGATTCTAGTACTTAATAATCTGTGCTCATTTGTTTTGAAGTACAGTAGACGAAGATCTGTCCACCTATTTTACTTTTAAAAATGGCTACTAAACTGGACATTTACAAATTTTTGTCTGGTAGTAACTACTTCCATTACTTCATTTCCTTTATTTTGGTAGAATTATATTTGCAAAATAAATACGAAAAGGAAATCTGTGGATCAGTAGAATATTCTTCAAAATTCAAATGTTCTTCAAGTGAAGTAAAATATGAAAGATGATAGCTTGAAATAAAGTAAGTGGGTTTAGTTTATATTGGCTTCAGTTTATTTTTGTTCAACAATATTCATAGCAGTTCTCTGTATGATATTAGACAGTCTTAGACAGGAGTTAATTAAATAAGCCTATTTCTAAAAGAAAATTAAAATAGTGCTGAAGATAAAATTAATACAGCTTCTGTCTGTATTTTATTTAGGAAGTTAATTCTATAAAGAGCTGCATGCTCCTCATTCAATGAGCCCTGGCTGGATAAGTTTTTATACATAAGGAGAAAATCTTGGAAGATACAGATTCTAGATTTAATTTGCCTAAATTCCTTAGAGATTTCTAACATTTATCTCAAAATTTGTCTGATCCACCAGAATCTGCAAAATTTAGCTGGGAATTGCTTGAAAATTTACAGTAAGACTGCTAGTATTTCCTGCCCCATCTTGATCTGGGATGGCTGTAAGAGCAGTTGGTCTGTGTTAATGGAGTTTTAGCACTTTTCTCTCTTGGGAGATATGAAACTGATGGGAAAAACAGGAAACCAAATATCCAAGCAACTTCAAAACCATTTGTGGTTTTGGTTTTAGAATTTTGTAGGTGGAGGCACACATTTATTTTTCTGAAGCAATTTACAAGCCCATAAAAAGTTCATCAAACCAATGACTGTTAGTTGCTCCCTTCTTATCCACACATTGTGGTGTTTAGATTATATAAGTGCTACAGTAATATAGATTAAAATGATTTGAATAAAACTGAAGTGATCCATTTTCTTGAGAACTAAACATTAAGCAAACAGTTGAACAATCTTTAAAACTTTTCCTGCTGTCACATGAATAAATAAAAGAGCTCTGGAACTAGGTCACTGTCAGGCAAGAGAGTAGGGAAATCCATTTAATGTAACAGTGCAACTGGGAACTGAGTTCTTATTGGAAAGCACCTGTTTCTTCCATTATTTCAATAATATGAATATACTCTAGTGATCACATTTCCTATTTTGTAAAATTAAAGTTATAGGAAGAGAACCCTCTTTAGTTCTGCTAAATCCTGGAAGAGCGCTCACAGATGGCTGAGAGTGTGTAATAGCTGAGAAAATATGTACTGTAGAGAGGACTTATGATTATCTGAGATGAGTCGTGATGATTTCCCTGGTTCATGATATCCTGTAAATTCCTGCTATAGTTTAGACGAAAATACTTCACAGAAACACATTTTAGGGATTATAAGGAGGTACAATTTGTATTCATGTGCTGGACAAAATGCCTGGAGCATGACAAGATTTTTTAAAAAATTATCCTTAAATAATCCTTTTTTAAAGTTTGCCAAAATGCTCTCTGAGTTTAGTCCTGTTCTTCAAAATTATTAATAAAGGAAAATAATATGTAATAAATTGTACATTTGAAATTACTTCTGCTTGTGTCTGATTAAAACTTTTACCTGAAGAAGAAAAAAATATGTCTGAACCAAGGCAACTTCAAGGCCTTGTGTCTAGTGAAAGACAGAATGTCTTGTCCTTTTTTTTCTCAAATAAATGTGGTTTGTATGCTGTTGGGGTCACCATTAGCCGGGGTCTGTCCTTCTCCATGCGGGAACAGGAACGACACAACACCAATATGATGATCAGATCGTCCTCCTTTATTTCACAATCCTGGTTACATTTCTATTCTACTAAGTTCCGTACACGCGCTCATCTATCTTCTAATAGGCTACAGGTTATCTGCATGCGCTGTTCATGCGCCTCTACAAGCATTTGCATTGGTTAATTGCAATTAGTACATAAAGCCCAAAACTTGCCAAAAACTCCCTTATCTCATACCCTGTTTTGCTCAGACTTGTGTGCTTTTGCTGACCACAGATGTTTCGCACTTCTCTGCTATCTTGTGTGGTTTTGCCAGCCTTATTTTGCTGGCCTTGTCTTCGTCCTTGCATTCTTCTGCCTGCACTAACTTCCCTCCAGTGTGGCCCAGACTCCTACAGTATGCTAAGGTACATTTATCAGAAGAAGGAATTGCCCAAGAATAGGTGTTGAAAAATAATTTATTTTCTTTTCTGCTGCATGAATCATTTTTTCTACATATGAAAATAGAACTAGGAGGAGCTTCCAGGACCATTTAGTCCCATCATCAACATTGTACACACCTTCACTTTTTTGCAGGTTATTTTTTAGGTTCCATTTTTTAATTTTTTTTTTCTCACTGGTTCTAACATAGAGAAGCTGTTTCAGAATAACTCCCATCTGATTCTAAAATAGGAGTGTGAAACATAACTTTACGTGTCAGGACAAGAACTGTTTTTTTCAGTTCCCTGATTTCCTAGTGGAATGAAATTAGTTTCTATCTTTAACACAATATACACTCAAAAGAGACAGAAGCAAATGTCAGTAGGTTTGTTGCACAAAGTATGAACAACTTTGAGAAGTAAGAAAAATCCTAATACCTAATGTGTGTAATGGAAGGTAATAATACATAGAAATAAAACAGAAAAGGGCAAATAAAATCTAGGGTACATATTAATTTCCACATAATTTCTGGATTTTCTATTAGGACAGATGTATTTATGTACTGAATAGACAGCTTTAAATGACTTACCATGACCACTCTTCTTCTTAAGCTTATATTGGTGAAGTTTCAATGTAAAACCCGAACTTGTCATAATTTGCAATTCTAATCATAAGAGCAAAGGTGGCTTTATTTTATGATAGTTAAAAATGTAAAATAATAAGGTCTAATACTAGTATACTCATTCAAATATCTCCTTCATCTGTGATTCAGAGAAGTATCTAAACAAATGGGCTGTGTGATGAAGTACTGCTCTATCTGGAGTCCCACTTGGTCTTAGTCTTACTCACTAGTAAACCAAATGTGAAGATAATTATGATCAGTACACCTGTTTTTTAGAAACTGCAGTGAGACAATTACTTCATTTTACACAAGCTGGTTAATTACATTTTAGAAACTGTCATTGCTGAGCAAGTTTTTGTGCAGTAAATGATTTGTTAAATCTGTTTAGCTCTCTGTTTGCAGGTTATCTATAAGCAGATCTGTTCACAGAAGGTCATTTAACTTTTCGTTGTTCCCTGGGTCACCACAGAGTCTCATGCTCTGTGATTTTTTCTCTTGATTTGCTGATTTATAAGGTATTGAGGAACAAGACTGAATTCAAGGTTTAAATAATCTATATTTAGTGATTTTTAAAGATTTTTGATTGTTAAAACTAAGTTGAACTTACTTGGAAGAAGAAAGTAAAGGCTCATACATAGCCACTGGGAGTTTATAGAAAGACTTTTCTTAATTAACTTCAAACAATAAAGTATCACTATGAATGCTAGTAGAGTTAGAATAAACAGGACTGTAAGGATATAAAATCAAATTGTCAGAATTTAGTTTGGAGAATATATTTTGAGTGTTTGATCAGCTGTTATAACTACCAGTCAACTGCATTTCAGTAGGCAATGTAAAAAATGAAATTTTTATCAACACTTTGAGCCAGAGTATAACTTTCATATAAATGAAGTTTTGCACTGGGTTTCATTAAGGGGAAAAAAATAGTTCTTCTATTAAATGAGCAGATGAGTGAAAACTGGGAGCAATTTTGAACTTATTAAGCGGTCTCTTGTAAATTCTGTGCCTACACTGTGCTTTATCTACAGCTTTTATGATAAGCATTTGTGCAGAATATTAATTAAAGATTTTTTTAGCATAGCACCAGTTTGGGTGGGAGGCAGCTGTGTGTACCTCGTGGCAGATAGCTTTGTTTCTTTTAAATTTACTGACAAAAAAGAAGCTATAAACATGTAAAAAAGTAAGAAGATTTTAAACTTGTGCATAGTATTATGCATAGTGTTCAGGCCAAATGGGAAAACCGCTGTGGTGTATTAGTCTTTTACTTTTTTCCTATGCCATCAAGACAGTGAATCAAAATTTTTGATTAGCACTGCCCGTTATTCCTTTTCTACCACTGAAATACACTGTTATATTTAATTCAGTGTGATTTGTGTTGTATTCTTCTTTTCCAAATCTATTGACTGTAACAATATCCTCTAATAATACTGTTTAGTTCCTCTTACTGCCTTCCTGTCCCCCTTTTTCCTTATTCTCTCAATATATGGCACCTATGTCATGAAGTACATACTGCTTTTCTGAGTACATAGATTCTATTTATCTTCTTTGTGTTTGAAAGATACTTGCAGTAACTTCATTTGAATTAATTGTATTTTCGGACTTCTGATCTTTTACAAAAGTTATGGATTGTGTGACCAGAAGAAGAGTAAGCTTCTGAACTCCTACTGAAATTGCTTATCCATGTGTTCTCATCCATCGTTTCCACCACCACTGTGTAAGGGTTCATTTTTCCTGCTTTCCTTGCTGCCGTGTATTACCAGAGTGACAAGGAGATGGATGATATAGTGGCATTAGACTAAAGAAGTAGTGAGAGCTCTTTGGCAGCTATTATGTGTAGTGTCTCAATTTGCTGCTGTAAGACTTGGAGTATATTAGGTCTTGCAAAATTTTTCATTGCCATTCATAACATCAGCTGCCTTTTTCTGGATTGTAAACATAGCAGTGCAAAACTTCTTTATCCCATGAATTACTTACATGGAATTTAAAGTCCTTCATCAAGATGTGCCTGTGAATTGAATCAGTACAGGAGATGCTCCTAAACTTCTTTAGGAAGCATTTCAGTTTTCTGTGGGCTGTAGACATTCAAGATGCCCATAATAGTTTTCTTCCTACACTTGAAGACTGTGAGAAGGGTGTAAGAAACTGTCTTGTGGGAGCCAGAAAACATGGTCCTGTTTCCATTCCTGAGATGTGAGAAGAATCACAGGCTGTGTAGAAGAAAGTTCAACTCAGTGGGTTTGCTTTGCTACTGAAGGTATCAGGGCAGGTGGTAAATCATATTTCAGCCTGGCAACAGACTAAAGTTAGTTTTAAATAATCTTGCTGATTGTTAACAAAACATAGATTCCTACATGTTTCTTGGAAACAGTAGCATGATGCCGCCTGCGAGAATAATGATGGCTTGGCATGATTAAATCCAGTGGTGTAAAGCATGTGACATTTAAAGACATTTTTGTTCTTTTTGTCATGGTGGCTGTTTCTTGGCTGTTGAAACAGCACCTCTTTTTTCTTTCCAACCTGTCTTTTAATATATTGTGACTTGATGTACTCTGAGATATGAAAGAGAGAATCTTTCCTTCACTCCTTATAATGGCCTGGATCTGGGCTTCTGGACAGGAGGCAATGCCATGTTTCGTATACTGTTATTTGTGCCAGATATTCTACTACAAATAGGCACTGAATGTTCATATGCATCTACAACATTTAAGTTCTTTGATAGCTATCTTCAGGAGGTCTACAGCTGAGTGTGAATAAACAAACATGAAAAAGAATGTACTCTGCCTGTTAATAGATGACACTCTTCCAGTTTAAAACTCAAATTTGAAAATCCAGGAGCTTTTAACTTCATGGCTTTAGCCACTTCTGCTTAGTGATGGAGTCTTCCAGACCTTCATGATGAAGGTCATGAACATGTTGCTTGGTTGCATTCTTAAAGGAATATTTTCTATGTAAAGAATTATTTCTGAATAAAGTCAGTCTAGTTTCTGTTTCCTTGTTCTGTTAATATAACTGTAAAATTTACAGATTAAAACCCAAAAAATTATCTGCTTGAGGTTCAGAACTTCTTGCTGATGTACCAGATGGTTGTGGAGAGGCAAATCAGTTTCTTTTTAGGAAATACCTCACTTTTATGTGAAACAAGGTCCAGTCACTGGACTAAATTGAAATAATAAGTTCTAATTTAGAAAAGTACACAATAGATTCTCTAGAATGTATATCATCAAAAGCTTATTTTCTAGTATGCTAGCACTGACATCCTGAAACAGACTGGTGTTCATCCAGTCCTGCGGTACATATCCAGCTTGAGAAATCAGTAACTTCAGTCAAAAGTACAGACACAGTGAGCAGACATAGTATAACTTGCCTTTTTAAAATGGATGTTTAGATGTTTCTGATTTTCTTGTTTCCTGAACCCTAAAAGGTACTACACATTTCAGTGTATGTTATCATTCACTGTGGTAACCCTGCATACTCTCCATATTAACTTACATGTCTGGTTGTCTTCTAATCTATTTCCATTTCAGTCCTACTATATTCAGTTCATCCTTGCTAATAAGTTTCACTGCTCAGTTATCTTCGGTAACTGTGATCACACCACCACCCTGTTTTAGCTGTAGAGCTTCTGGGCAGCTTTGAGGATTGCACGGCGGCATGTGAATTCTGAGTTGATAGACCCACAGTATTGATGAAATGAGACACTACATTTGGCAGGATGCTGAGTTACTTGTATACTGGTGGAACATTCTTAAACTAGTAAAAAATCCAGAATTAACATAGTAAGATCGTGGTTTATCTAAAAGATGCAGCAGTGAGGACTGCTAGTGAAAGCTGTCAAGAGGTTTAGATCAACTGGAAGATTCTGTCCATATAGAGTTTTGATGCATAGTGGGCTTTTTATCGGGAAACTTCTATGCATCTTTTGTTTCTTTTACAGTTAATCCCTGCAAGGAGTGCTGCATTTTACTCTGGGTTGTGATAAACAGAAAAGAGTTGAAAGTAAAAATTATCTTTTAGAATCCCAGTCAAGGTGTTTTACTCTGGGATACAAATAAAGCCCTGAACAGACAGGATAAATTTTCTTGTTTTACATGGATGATATACCGATACCCGTAGCTTCAGACTGGGAGAGTCAATTTCAAATTCCTTGAAGCCAAGCAGGTCCTCAGAGTAGCCTCATTGCAGGCATTTGGGAGCTTACTGAGAGGCTGTTTGGTTCTCTGCTCTGTCTGCCTCTGTGCAGACTCTTGGCTGCTGCATTCTGCCTCTATCTATGCCTCAACCTTAAATACATGCAGTAATCTTCTAGCAGCTCTGAGTAGCTGCTGGATGTAATACTTTCTATAGTTGGTATTTCTTTCACTTGTGTATATCACAATTGTTTTTTGGTTAAATTGTACCATGTTTTAAACAGAAAGATGTGATAAACTGCACTGAAAGACATTTTAGGAAGGAATTTGGGTGTAATGACTCTCTCTTGTACAATGTACTTATGCTAGTATAGGATGCTATTTCATGCTCCCTAATCATCGAGTGATGAGATACGTTTTGAGACTGGATGCTTCTTCTAAAAGATGTATTTTCCGTCATTCAAAAGTTATTGATGAGTAATGCAGAGTACATTAATGGCTTAATTCAGGAATTATATGCCTGAAACTGTATAGCCTGATAATGGGTGTGACCTTTGGCCTTCAATATTATGAAAATCTGAAAATCCTGTGAAACACCATCTGGTGAGACTGAGAGGTGTATCTAACACAAAACAAGCTTCAAATAATTCTGCCGCAAAAGGTATATGACTCATGTTCTAGGAAATTCTCTCATTACTGACTGTAGGAACACAACGTAGTATAAAAGGGATGCTCTGTTGTATGCACAGACAGGGAGACACCCTGTAATACAGGTGGTGAAGGGGGCCTTGATTGTGCTCGGGAGAGGCAGTGGGATTTATCATGAGCTGGGAAGGGTGTGCGGAAGGTGTTCTCTGGCTGAATGCACCAGCTTATAGCATTGGGCAGCAGCTGCATTACTGCCCACTGCACTCAGACAACAAGGACTCAAATATTCTGAAAAGTGTTTTAGAGACTTGTATCTTGCTCAGCCAGAAAGCTGTAGGGAAAGATCAATAAATAATTGGAAAGTCCTGCTGTGATTTTTTTTAAAAAAAAAAAAAAAAAAAAAGTATTTTTGTTAAAGCAGGTATAATTCTTCAGCTGGTATAAATCAATAGCTTAAATGAAGCTGTGCTAATTTAGTCCAGCTGGATATCTGGTCTGTTACTTGCTAGTTTGTGTCAAATACCCGTCCCTGCTATCATCATCTCCAGAAAACATTCAACTCCTTTTTTAGAGCATAAAGATCTGAGAGACGTTAGACATTCTGACTGCAAGAGTCTGACCCAACTGACTTCATTGATAACACATGTGACAGAGGTTTGGTATACTAAATATGGAGAGATAAAAAAGGAAACTCCAACCCTATAAAGACAAAGCTGCTTGCTCTTTTTTTTTCCCCAAGGGAAAACAAAAAGCCCCACTCCTATATCCACATACTGTTCAGAATTAAAAGGACTCTAAAGTTATTAAAACCAGTCTTACCATTGGCAGAAAGTATTACAAATCTCATCAAATGTATTTTTAAACTAAAATACAGGACGTAAAATCCAATGTGAAGAAAAAGATTCCTCAGAGTCTATGAATCAAGTCTTCTTGATACAAGGACAATCACAGTGGAAAGATTTACACAAAATCTGATGCCAGGAAGCTACTTGTTCTGATACTTTTCTTTCTGGATGTCTTGGTATTTCACAAGCATGAGAAAATCCTGGCTTCTATTTGAGCATTGTGCAAGCTGTCACAAAACAGTTTATTAATCTGATCACAAAATACAAAGCCAGTCATTGTATTGATGGAAACAATGGTAGCTTACTCACCTGGACTGAATAGAATTTGAAATGCTTTATTATAAAGAAATGTGATAACTGAAACCTATCTCATTGAACTGCAGGTGATAAAGATAGTGTTACTACTGGTTTTTAATGTCTATGTTGGCTATTATTTGAAGTGCCTAACTTGCTGTAAATACTGTATGTTTTGCTTAGCAGAAAATAGTATAAATGTAATAAATACCCATCAGCAGTCTGCCAGGACATTCTGAAGTTCTAGTCTCTAATAAAGCAGACAGATGGTCAGAGGCCCAACAGTATGACAAGTCTAATGAACAAATTACAGTTTGTGTAAAGAACCCTGTGAAGAATTATGTTGTGATAATTACCTTATTTTGCATTAATATGATAGAGATACAGTAAAATAAACAGGATGTTCCACCACCAGTACTTCAACTCCATGTAACTAAGGTTTGAGGCAAAGTCTATAATATCAGCTCGATTAATTATCTACAGAGCCCATTATTCTGTAACATAATAAAGTTTAACAGTAAAAAAGAAGCATAATGATTAGTTTGATTCCTTTGCTTAAAAGTTATTTGATGTTCATTGGTCATGGGTTACAAAAGCCCAAGATTCAACTGCTGAAGAAAAATGTGAAGATTATCACTGTGAAATTTTATTTTCATGAGGAAAATACTGTGCTCAGAGTGCCCAGGGAGATTGATGAAGCGATTCTGGAGAACTTGCCAGTTTCCTCTTCCAAACTCAGGCAAAATTGAAGAAGGAAGCCTAGAGGATTCTGTAGTTCAGCTGAAATAAAAAACCTCTCAGCAATGGGATTCAGTGAAGAAGAACAACAACTTCTTTAAATTATTTGATCTCTAGATTAGATTATATTATCTAATTTAATTATTTACTTGGATGCACATTTGTCATTTGTTATTTCTTTACTACAGGAAAGTTGCATTAGTAACATTTTTTTCTAACATGCACAGAAATACCAAGTGCAATAAATCATGATAGCCCAAGTACAGCTAATTATGATGTATGTTGCAAAACAATGGTAAATCTTATTTTCTGCTTTGTTTTGTGTTGATAATCATTTGAAATCAGGTATTGCTGACAGATAACATTTGGAAATGACTGATCTTGCTAATCCCAGATAATTATTTGTTCATGCAATTTGGCATAGTTTGTTATCTGTTCTGGCTTTTAGGGGGATATTGCAGGTCAGCAACAAGGTGTGTTGATAAATGAACATACTGAAGCTTGCAGAATGACTTCTGAAGCTGTTACTTGTTCCACTTTCTCACACGGCACGTACTGATTCTGACCATTTAAAAACTGATTTGTCTTTTGGAAAAGGGCAGTGAAATTATCTACTTCTTACCTGTTGTTGGTCAACCAAGGGAGGCAACAAAACAAGTGGTAGGAAATGAGTTCTCCAAACTGTATGCCTTGGTTTCCTTTAATTATGTGTCACATAGCAATTCATGTGTCTGCTTTCAAGTATTTTGAATGACTATTTTTTTGGCATGTTTTAGAAAGCAAATCTGTCTTGAATTTGGACACTACCTTGCTTAAACCACAGTTGGGGTTTTTTTTATTTTATTTTTTAGAAAATAACTTTCTTGAGGAACACAAGTTATACCCATCTAAATATCTCTTGTGTATCCAGTAAATGAGAAACTAGATAATGTTCTCAAATATAATTCCAGCTCTTGTTCATGAAACTTTCTAACATCTGTGCATTTTTTCTTAACTACAGCTAGAAAGACAGTTCTAATCGGCAGGATTTTAAAGAAATTGTATTTGTTTTGCTTCTGTGTGACTTCACCTTTTTTCCCCCACAGTCTGTTCTTTTTTTTCCCTTTTTTTTTTCTTGTTCTTTCTCTGCTTCCCACCTCCTGCCTTCTTTTTTGGCTAAGGTTGCTGGGCAGCAGGAGAATTGCTGTGGTTTTGTGCATTCTGCATTTTTGCCACTCCATTTAATGGGGCCATATTGGCTTTCTCCCTTGTTGGTACACCATGGGTCAAGTGTAGGCGTGTGCATGCTTTACAAATTTATCCCCATCATTGCTAATGTCTGTCCAAGATGTTAGTAGCTGGTGGTTTTTTTTGAGGGACACTTCATGCTGTAATTCTTGAGTGCAAATCACTTTTTGTTTCTTTTGTTCATTTATAATGAGTGACTGAAATGGAGCTTAAATAATTCCTTCAATGAATACATTAACCAGACTCTTCTATTGTGACTGTTTAAGAACTGAAAATAATTAGCACAAAGCCACATTTGCTTCACAGAACTTTAAAAGAAGTCAGGGCATTACCATTAAGATAATCATGAATTCAGTCTCTGTGGAAAGGCTGGGAGGAAAGAAAAAAAAGATTAAATATATTTCAAGACAAGCAAAGAGATTTCTGGTGGGAACATTTCACCATTGAATAAAACATTCCCTTGGGAAATTAATTGCTATTTGTGTTTGTATTTTGAGGCACGTCGTGAGTACCTTCAGAGAAGCCAAATAAGAACCTCCTTCTCTCTTTAAAAATTCTAAGCCTACAAAACCATTACAAACAGTAGCCAGTTTCCTAAGAGACAGGCTGTTAATTCTGATACAATAATATCATCACTCTTTGGAAAGACAGGAATCAGAAAGCAATATTGTTGATATTTGGGTCTCGGGTTTTCAAGAGAGGTAAAGATTTTTTGGTTGGTTTGTTTCTGTCATATAACTTATCCTTCCCAGGACATGCAATCCTATTTTCAGACATCAGAAGAAGATAAATCCTATTTTAGGATTCATTTAATTTGTAAATCTAGACAACCCTTTCTTCCGTTTAAAAGAATGTTAGCAAGCTGAGAATCAAAACCATAAAATGTAAGGGTTGTAAGGCAAGAAATAGCTACTAACTATGCTACTAAGCTTTCCATGCCAAGGAAAGCAGGGAATCTAACCTCTAAAGGTTACCTTCGAATAAAATTCTCCATGAACAAATAGAACTCCCCTTCAAACCAGATTAATAGGAAACATAGGAAGAAATCCTGCTGGTATCAGTTAGCTTAGACCTGGAACAGTCTCTTCTACCTTCAGTAGAGATGCTGAATTTCTTCCAAGGATAGTAAAGAATTGAAGGTGGGAGGAAAACACAGAGAACATCACAAGCATCTGACTACTTTCCTATAAGCTTTCTACTTGCTGTGACTGCATGAGAGTTGTGTATACAATCACCTGAGTTTTCTCCTGCCTTCTCATATGGTGTTAAATATTTTCTATATAGTGACACCACTCCAGGAGATGAATGTCCAACATATTGGTAAGTGAGATGCTCATGTGAAAGCTATCTACATCCACATAAGCACATTTGTCATTGGGCTTTGGGGTCACTGGGAACCTAACCTTTTCACCTGTGGCACATTTATTACAATAGCCCACAGTTTTCTTTGATTTTATTACAGTGGTCTAGAAATGAAACAAATTGTCTTGTCTGACCTCACAAAAATGAATGGAAGAAAAGATTTTTTGTTTTGTTCTTGTTGTTGTATTGACAAGAAAACAATTTATTTGGACTGAATCCAAACAGAATTAAATTTTATAGAAGGGAAGGGAATTTTCATGGGGAAAACAGTCACCTTCACAGCTTTGGTTGAATCTGAGAGAATGCAATGGTAAAAGAGAAAGAAAAATCTAAGCTGTCGGTATAACTACCTCTGCCTAAAAATCAGATTTTTTGGAGTACCTTATTGCTCAATTCACGTTAGACATGGTTTCTTCTAGTCTTTGTTTTAAACCAAGAGCTGACTTATTACAAATGTATTGACACCACCTCTCTGATTACCTGGGCCTGAATATTTCCCCATGGAGACCTAGACCCCATTTCTGAAGGACCAGTGTATTAATGTGTAATATAGAAACATAGCACTTGGAGAGTCATGTCCTCAATTAAATAGGGTAGTGTCTCCTTTTGCATGTATTCCTCAGAAAAACATAGTGTGCTCATACCCAAGAAATTCCCAGAAGAAAACATACAGAATAGATTTTAAATTGTGCAGAGCTTTCTGTTTCTCCATGGAGGAATGAAAAGTGTTCAGAATGATTAACAATGGCAGAATCAGGCTGTAAAATCTCTGTGTATTTTTGGTTCTTATGTGGACTTTGGTAAAGACAACAGCTTTCAGAATTCAGATTTGGAGCCAAACTATAATTGCTTCTAAATCTGGGACCTGATAATGGTCTTGTATTCCTCTCTACCCACACTAATTCCATTTTGGAGAATAAAGAAAAAGAAAATTTGGATCAAAACTGCAGCACAAAACTGTGGAAGATTAAAGGCAATGATAATAATTTTCTTATTTCAGAACTCCCTATAAGATTTTGTTAAACATTTGGTTGAGGCACCAGTGGTACTAATCAAGTTTATTTGGCAGCTAGCAGCTGCTTAAACACACCTGTGAGTCTTCTAGAATGCCTTTCCTTCTTACATGATTGTGTCTTGCAGGGCTGAGGGATGCAGTAAAGCTCTTGTCACCCATATAAAAGTGTAGCACTCTTTCACTTGGTAGTGTGCAAGCAATACAGTGGAATGTTGTTAGCTTTTATTGAGAGTAGATCAGAGTTGAAATACATGTGCATGTTGCTGTGCTGTTTAGAGTGGAGTTTAAACCGAAAAGTGTGTTGCACAAAAACTTAGCGTGTTAAAAGCGTGCATTCCTCATCCCTCACTATGAATGTCGTTGCTACCTTTCTGGTATTTAATATTTTTATTTCTGTCATATGCTTCATATATAATTTGTTCCTGTCATAAAATCCGAGAGATTCATGACTAGGAATACTACTAGTAAGGAAAAGTAATCCTTATCATTGTTAAGATACTCTAGGCCTCTGGAAAAAAACACCTTAAAGAACCTGATTTTTAAAACCGTGTTGTCAGAAGACGCATTTTTAATAAACTAGTATATTTTTTTTTGCCTCAAGTTTTGATGTTAGTACTAATTTTCTGGGTGCTTTGGGCTTTGAATATCCAAAATAAGAAAAGCTTTGACTGAGCAACTGTAGCCTTGAAACTACTCCTGGGATGTGCCCAAATAGTTAATTATAAATAATTGAGACCACATTTGATATTTCTGCTTTGTGAGTGAGATACTTTGAAATTGCCTGGCCTCTGTGCTGAGAAAGGTGGTATCAAAGGCACCATGATTATCTGCATAATTTTCCTGGCCTGTATTGTGCCTCTTGAATTCAGCAAAATATCGCTATTATACCTTGCTAACAAAGAATTATTAGTAGTTTACTTTATTGCTGGTCACTGCAAAATTAATAAAGTTACTTCCATAGTGGGACAGTACTCAAGTGCAAGAAAACTTAGACTCTCTTGGCTGTGAGGCATCCTTCCACCCTCTGGTTTGTGTTAAGTCTTTTATTTTCTAATTCTGTCTTTATGTCCCTGACTCTTCAAAGATTTCTGTCCCATGGGCTCACACCACTGGATCTAATGGAACAACTTGTTTTTTGCAGTGATCTAAGAGAGATAGGAACTGAGCTAAAATGAAGAAAAACATTATTGCTTAGATATTTGCTGGAATTTTGTCTCACATCAATTTCATAAAAGTCTCCTTTGTAATGTCAGATGAGCTTCTGAACACCCAGATAGCTTCCTCATGCTGAGAAGCTTTGGTGCTATGCTATCGATCTTCATGTATGCATCAGTGAAACCTCATTTCCAATAGTGTTTGCAGGTTCTTGAAAAGCCACATACTGCTGCGGATGATTGCTGCTGCTAAGGGTCAGATTTCTGCCAGGCTACTCTTCCTTCATATGGTGTGCTCACTGCTTAAGAAGGCTTCAGTTGCCTTATAGCTGGAGACTGTTTTCTAAGCTTGTCTGATCATAAACTGAAGGAACAGTGGTGGCTGTGTTACAATGATAATAGGTTTCTTGAGAGAATGAAATGGTGATACATATGTAGCCAAGACTTTAAGGAAACTTGAAAAATGGAAAACAGTCTTTCCAGATTTTAATCCAATTTACTGACACTCATCTTAAACGGGTTGAATCCAGCTCTCTCAGGAAGGATGGCCATACTCTACTAGGGCTAAATTTCATCAGCAGATGTATAAATTACAATGAACCCAGGAGGAACTACTGCTCAAAGCAGAAAAGTGTATGATATAAGTCAAGATGAGAATAACCTTTTCTAGACGACTTCGTGCTTTTCAGTTGCCTACTTTTTTTAAGACTTTATCATTCAGATTTGCTGAGTGAAAAAAAATATATAAATTCATGCTTTCATTGCTGTTTTTCTTGTTTTTTATTTCTTATCTTCTTCCTTCATCCTGAGTTTTCCAATGTCTTTTTTCAATTCTTTTCATCTGTCTATTCTTCCTGAATAGTGCCTCTGGCATCTATTTCCCCCCCATGTAATTATCAGCAGCTAAAGCATTAATAGTGATGTGACAAATAGTTAAGTTTTATAGGTTAGCAATACTTTACTGAGATTATTGATACTGCAAATGCATTCTTTATGAAGTCTTTATATTAACTATTGATAATTTAGGAAGATAACACAGTACTTCAGAAGGTTTGGTCTGGTTTTGAAAACCAGTTAGAAATTGTAGTAACAGGAAGCTGACTGTTCTTATGAGGAAAGGATTTTGCAGAATCTGGATATATTTGTATAGGGACAAAATAAGAAAAGTAGGAAAGTGAATCATTGGTGAGGAAGTGACTTTTTTACACTGTTTGTAATTAGACTTCTGAAATTAGAAGCACAAAATTGTAAGAAAACATGATTAATCATAATTTTATAATTTCATTTACTGACCATAAGTGCTTACAATAACAACTAGAGACTGTTACTTAGAAGTAAAATAAAACTACAAATTTCCTTTCTTGATAAACATTTTTTGTCACTCCTGGGTTGAAACATTTTTATGAAATTTGAGCTATTTCAGGGACATTTTTATTTGTAAAATAATGATTTGTCTATAATTTTTATGACAAAGAGAATATGTGTCAGTAGCAGGGCTTCTTTTTCTTTTGGACACATGCATGTTTATTCCTCTGACATCCCTGTGAATTCATCATTGCCATGACTCAATACTATAAAAGTAATATCAGTGGGTGTCTCTCTGAATGTTATCCACAAGACAGGAAGCTAAGTATAAATTTTAAACCCCCACACTTGTAAAATGCCATTCCTTTTATGGAAAGTGTTTCTTTTTCTTTTAACTTAAAATTTACAGCAGAGGAGCTCAAAGCAACCAAAAAAATTAGGTGCCCTGTATTTTATTACTAGAGACAAGAAGTTTACATCAAAGAAAAAGTCTGCTATGTTAACCAGCATAAAGTTTGGATTCAGAGACTCTTAGTTCGTCCCATTACCCACTTCATATTAAGATATTCACATCCCCCAATTTGATTTTATTAGCTCATCTCCTTCTAGTCACCCCGTTATAGCTGCACTAACTTTGCAGCAGCTCTGATCTCACTTCCCAGCTGGCAGGGAGGACTGTCTCCTCCCAAACAGCAATACCACCTCACTTGTAGGGAGTGGCAAGGCAAATCTATACTTCATTCTCCCCCTGGATGCTACACATCATATTCATGGTACTCCCAGGCCCTTCTTTTTCTCTGAACTTCTCAGCTAGGATGAGTAGAGCCAGAATAACTATTACATCTGGCTGTGCAGAAGGATGAATGCAAGAAATAGTCAAAATAAAAGCAGCAGAGTATGGACTTTCTTCTTAGTAAAAGAAATTTAATAATACAGCACTTGTGAATAATAACAATAATCCATTTATAAGTCCTGTGTTTATCTTAAATACATGAGAAAATACCATATCTACTATTCCTGATTATAGTATCCTGTTCTTCAGATGGAGAAACAGAAAAAGATAACCAGAAACTCCAAACTCAATTGCCATGCACATGTATCTCACATACCTTTATAGGAAGATAAATCAGTACCTCATATAAATAAATTATTTATGATTGTTACACTTGCCCAATTCATACTAGAATTGCAGTCTCTGTTGTCAAATACTAAAGTACAAAATATTCTTACTTAGCCATTTTGATAAAACATACTGTTATCTCAAGCTGAGTCACCTTCAAAATATGTTGTGAAGTGCTGCAAACTGAAAAATCTAGATTTCCAGTTGAGAATATGCTCCCTATTTCTGGTTGTTAACAACCTTTATGGCTATTTCACCTGTTCTTTATAGTCAGTCTAATAAAAAACAACATATTCCATTAATATGTAAAATCCCTCCCTGATATTTCACCAGTTTCCAACATTTAAAATTTACTTTGCACCTAAAAAAAAATTCATTCTTTAGGTTGGATAATCAAAGCAAAAAAAAGATGTGGAGCATGAGGAATGGTGTGGATTTGTTTTTATTATTTATTTCCAAAAACTGTAAGAATGACATAATAAACCTAAGACATTTTGATTGGTATTGGTTAGACACTTACTAAAGAAACAACTTCTTTCTCTAGTAGCTTATATATCTTCCTAAACTTGAAAACAATAGTTGTAAAGTTAATTTAAATGATTTGGAATACATGTGCATATTTAAGTTTGCTAGCCAAAGTACTTATATATAAATTTTTCCTGTCCCTCAGAAGTTTTAAGCTATAACTTCTTATGATAGAGCAGTCAAAATGTTGGACAAACATGATCTGTTCCAAAAAGTAAAAATACTCTCTAAATATTAGTTAATTTCACAAAAGAGGTTTTAACTGTTAACTGCCTTATAGACCATACCTGTAGGTAACAACATATAGAAACTTATTTTACAACATAATCTCATGTAAATGGCAGTTATTCATTAACTTTCTGACTTTCTTTAAATGCATGTCTTTGTTTTCATTAATGGCAATGCTGACCATATAGAATGAGTTTAGTAATGAAGGACAAAGGACCATTAACGGTCATTTTAATCTTCCAGTCTGATTTGTCTGGATATTCTGATTGCATCTATGACAGAATTAAAGTTTTGCTTTTCCTAATACCATGTTTTCCTTCTAGGTTTGTGGAGACCAAAATCAAGGAGCAGTTTTCCTACGTGAATTTACATTGATTCGGAGAGAAAGCCTTCATGATGATTTCCTATCTGATGTGCTGAATAACCACAAAACAGAAGATCCGGTAGGAGTTTTCTATTATTCTAAAAGATTTGATCAGAAATTCTTGCAGAAATACAGATTTTTGTGATAGGTTTTTCATTCTGCTTCACGAATTTATGGAAAGTTACAAAATCAGTTTTGCTACTTAAAAATATCAGCCTAAAAACATTGAAAATTCCATGTAAATAAAGACTTGTTCAAAGGATGTGTGTCAAATGCATATGAGGCTTCATTATTTTAAGGACAGACTTTTTCAAACAAAGCACAGATTCGTCTTGTGTTTTCTAATGAAAATTTTTCTCATTCAGAATTTTGGCAGTCTAATTTGCTACCATTGTTTGATTTGCACATGCAAAGGGAGTTTATGTTTTATCGAATATGAATGAGTAAAGTTAAATATACAGGTTATGTAACAAAAAAATAATGCATTGAAAATAATAATTTTATAAAATGCATCAAGAAATGTAACAAACAGGGAAAACAATTTTATGAAAAATGTATTTTTTCTCTCTTCTATATATGCCTGGCAAGATATTTGTTTCATGTCTGTCTAGCAGCTAAACCTCGGATGGTTTTGAAGACAAGAATGAAGAAGTAAAGAACATGGAAGTAATGTTTATTCACGCTTTAATAAGAAATAAAGCAAGCCAGCTGATTTTAAATGGCAGTAAATTTATAGGTCTGATATTTTCCACGACTGATATATTATGATGTCCAACACATTCTGGTTTAACAGAAGTGGTGATGCATTAGCATCTTGATATTACCATGAATTTCTGATGTATTTTAGGGGTAATAGTTCAAAATAAAGACTCTGTAGAAAAGAAAAGGAAAGTGATTCTAAAACAGTAGTATTGGCACAGTCATGCTTATCACCTTTTTAATCAACTTTTTCTCATAACCTGAGAGGACAATGCCTGAAGTTACCTTTCATACATGCATGAGTGAGTATTAGCCAATTGTCATTGGTGGGAGAATGTAGTGCTAGGACTTTGGAAGGATGGGGTGGATGTCTTTTGATAGGTCTTGTCACTCAGGTAAAAGAATCCAGTCAACAAAAGGAGTGAAGGTATTAAACAATCCACTGTGCTAATCCATCTGCTCTCAGACAAGTTATCCTTAGTGCTTTACAACTGCTAAAAGAGATTTCAGATCAGGCAAAACCAAGACTTTGTTCTACAACTGTGGGTAATTTTACGGCAGTTCAGAATAGTATCAAGCAACTGCTTTACTACTGCCAGGACAATAAAGATTCATTGAACAGGGAGTGCTGGTCTTCCACTATCCACATCCACTCATTGAGGACGTATGGCTGAAATTGTTATTCATTAAAAACATTTATTCTCTGTGGTTCAGAGAAGCTGGCAGCATTTTATTACCATGTTGTTAGTACCAGCGAAATGATTTGTTGTTTTTCTGAGTTGTGCTGGTCTTATGCCTCTTTATAAGTGTATTGGTATTGTATTCACATAAGCAGAAACTATTCTGCAAATTATTCATAGATTTGACTTTAAAGTAGTGTTCTTTTATTATTATTATTTTGCAAGGATGCTGTATTATTCCTGTGGTCTTCCTTCTGTGCAGCTATGTATGTATGAAAACACAGCTACACTGAAACAATATTGCACAGAAAATATGACTTTGCAATCTTCATTTAGGTATGAATTAAGGAACTTTTAGTCCAACCTAATCTCTTTGTGATACCATCTTCAACTGCAGAAACACATATTATTTTCTCTGCATGATTGATTCAGTAGGGAGCAGGTAGTATGGAAGAGCTTGAAATAACTTTTCTGTATTTTGCCCGAAATATTTTAAATATACGAGTGGTCTCATGACTTCTTTACTGTGTGCTACGCTGACTTTATTTCAAAGACAAGCATTCATTTCAACAAGGACTTTTCTCTGGCACTTATTCTAAATTTTTGTTTATTAAATATTAGTGAATTTGTTTTCCTTAATTTCTGGGGCATATACAGGATATTATTCCTATTTTATGGATGTAGACTCACAGGCTTACAGACATTAACATCAAAAGCATCTACTCTTGAGTGCTCTGTCTCAGACACGAGGATCCATTTGTTTCAAGTCTCCTCACATGACCTACAAATAAGTCAGAGGGGAACTACTGACGTCATATGCAATCATGAGTCCTCAGTATCTTTGTCTATCAAGCTGAAGATAACAGGTAAGGCATCTACAAGAACGAAGAGTACGTGATTGCTAATGTATGAGAAAAAAATGCTACAATTGCTTGTCTGGAGTGATACAAGAACTGCTGCAGAGGCAACAGAGATATATAGTTTTCCAGAACAGAAAGTACAAGCTGTATTTCAGGACCAACATTTCTCAATTCGTAGGACCAATCCTTTTTTTCCTGTAATTTCCACTGTGATCATGGTGTATCTAATGAGAAAATCTACTGCAAAGATTTTTTTCTAACAAATCAGACACAGAGAAAACAACTTCTTTTATCATACTTCCCCAGTAAATCTTGCACTTTGGTTCTTTTTAGGAGTCCCGTGACTAGCATAGCGTATGTTTATCTGTTTGCAGCTTTACAAAATCAGTGTGCACACGGAGCCTCAATGAAAGCTGTGCAGCTAGTGTCTTAATTACCGTTTATAAAAATCCTTAACCCTCGTATTTTCCCCTGATGATGACATGAGCTGATTTGATGCTTTCTGGGAAAATTCAAACTGGTGATCCAGATTTAGAAGTTGCTGTCAAAAATGACCATGTGTGACTATTTTGTTGAGTAGCTGAGAGCATCCAAAAAGGTTGATTCAATTCTGATGTTGAAAAGTATTCCCGTAACTCCATAACCATTTGGGAGAAGAGATGCATTTCCAGAGGTACCAGGTAAGTCTCTTATGGTATAAATGAGAGAATGGCCACAGTCTGTGAGCAGACACATATAGCTTTCTGGGCATATGCCTTAAAGCTGTTAGCAATGTTGCTACAGTAATATCTTGCAATTCCCAGCAAAAGTTGGAGAGAGCAAAAGACCTTTTTTTTTTTTTGTAACTAATTACTACAGCAAATATGCTTGATGAAGAAATATTCACACTACCTGCTTGTGAGGTAGTTTTAAGCCATTATTTGCAAGCTTGTGTGTTAAAAAGTATGTTAGCCCAAATATCTTAGCTTGCAATAGTCAATGTCCAACAAAGAATATATAACAGTATGTCATTTTTTTTGCTGTCCTGTACTGGATGCTCTGTTTCTACAATCTGTAGGCTTTGTCTTGGTCATTGAAATGTCTCACAGAGGCTCTTTCCTTACTTTTCCATCTTCCATCCTTGGAAATAATGTGATTTAGCCTCTTAATACTGTAGCCGTTAGGTCTTAAGAGTTTCCATTTCAATATAAGCACTAAAACCCAAGTCTATTGGTGTAGCTCTACCATCATTAACTTCAGGGAGGGAAATTACTAGAAGCCAGAAGAAGATTTATATTTTTATCATTTTCTGTCTTGTGCAAAGGCAATATGTGAGATTACACTAACTAAATTATTCAAAGGAAGGCACAGAGGTGTGAAACTCTCAATTCCTAAATTATGTTGATTTTCTTTCTTTTTCTGGAAAAATATTGAAAATAATTTAAGAACTAGGACAAAATAATTGAAATGTAATGGCAAACATGGATTTAGAATGATTAGTGGAAACAAAATTTAGGGTTAAGGAAATTCCTAATTTAAAGAACACCCTAAAGATTATTCTCCTACAATTTTCTGAAAGTTCCTATTTATGTGTTCCTGAAAGTCAGGGATAATGCTATTTGGGATTCATGAATCCTGAGGCAACTCTGTAAGAAATAACTGTTGTACTGAGAAATTATTTAAAAACTTAGATAAAAATCTAAAATTTTCTGTGCTGAGTTCTGATTCTGAGATAAAGTTATTGACTAGAATTTCTCTACATTATGAAGTAAGAAAGAAAGCAAGCCCTGTATACAGTGAAGAAAATCTAATATGGGTGTCTAAACTTTTTTTTTCCTGTGTAACAGTTGATTCTGATATTTACAGTGTATTGCTTATGCATTTCAGATAGAGAGAATAATTTTCAGAATTTAAATATCATGAACATTTTATTTATGCTATTTTTTGAGCCATACTTTTTTTTTTTTCTTTGTACTCTGAATTATTTGTTGTGTAACAGTAGAGGACACTCAGCCCAGTGACTAAGGAATTTCCAAGCTTCTCAGCTAAAGATCACATATTTCTAAATGGTTATAAAATGGTGCTGCAGAATCTAGCTTTGAGCTCCTTAGGGACGGGAAATCACCAGATCACAGGAATTACGGGGATTGCTCCATGCAACTGCTGACATGACAGATAAAGAAAAATGCTTTGATGATAAGAGCAACTCTTCTCTGACTAGCCTTACTTTTTATTTGCTCTTTGTATAGAACAGATCTCCCTGGTGCAAGTTAAGACAGTACTGTGTATGTTGCTGTGAACACGATTACTGGAAAATCATGAGTCTATCCTGGCAAACCCATGAAACTGACCTCAATATTTTGGGGTGTAAAGCAGAGCTCCCTGAATTTTTACTTGCACCCAGAGACCAGGAACTCTTTTTAAAGAGTTCTCTGCCAAATAATGCCCTCGGAGAGACCTAAATCAAACCCAGGCTTTGTCAGGGGTGGTAAGGAAAGCAGTGGGAAACAGGGCACAGACTTCTCACAAACCACCCGTAGCAGCTGCGTGGCATGGCAGAACATGGTTTGTGAAGCTCACTTTCATGCCATAACCATTTGATTTCTTTAGAACAACAGGATGCCCCTAGGCCATAGGTTAAACATCATTGCTGTGGGAGAATCTCATATCTTTAGAGATGAGAGCAGCCTTTTCAGTTTTTTCAGTGAAATAGAAACTTGACTGCAGACAGTGGGATTCTCTTCTTCCATATAACCTTGCTCAGCTGTTTCATCAATCCAGAAAAATCACTTGACCACCAGCTGATAAATCATGTTCTGATTTTACTGAGTAACATAATCTTTTGTGTTACTTTTCTCACAACTGATAATTGTCAAGTTCTTTAATATATCATACTAATCTTTAAAAAAATTATTTTGTTAAATTTCTGTCTCATGATCAACTCACATTCATGACTTCTCCTTATCCACTTGTTTTGAGCATGGACTGTTTTCAGGGAAAATTATTTCCTGCCACAAATGTTTTGAAATGTTTATCAGTCTATAAAAAATTTTTACTTGTTTCCTCCAAACTAAATTGCTCTAAGTTGATCAAGGTTTTTATCTTAAAGATTAACCTGCTTTAAAAAGGGAAAGTATTAAATATGTTTAGAGATCTGTGGATGACTGAAAAGAAAAAACAGGATGGACCATCTGGCATTTCCCACCTGCCTTAATTCTAAATGTCTACAAGTACTCAGATACCAAAAGCTTCTAATGCCTTCTTGTCCATTTTTCTGATTGCCTCTTAATGATATTATTTATATCCCTTTAAAAATAGAAGCATTAGACCATTGAATGTTTTGGATCCCTAACTGTTCCTATATTTTTCTTTTTCTGTTAGAAAGGCAGTCAAGACACTACTGCTCAGAAAGAAAAGATTACATTCCAAAGCTTTGAATCCAGGTCCCACAGTTGCCAAAAATGTCCTGTGACTCTATATAGTGCTGGAGTTGACACAGGAGGAAAGGAGGCTGTTTTTAGAAAGACTGAGTTATTAGCCTTGCCCACATTAGGAAAATGAAAAATTGAAACACAACTAAGCCATTGTTTGTGTAATGATATAGAACACTGTTTGGTCTACCACAGTACTTAAACAGAGTTAGATTTATTCATATCTGTTCCAGATACCTCTTCCCTACTACTGAAAATTTTCATAGTTTTCATCAGATTAAGTAGCTTTTCTGTTTGCTTCATTGAAGTCTGGAAACGCTTTTTTCATTACACCATTTCCACTCTACATGAGCTTAACTCAAATAACTAGTAGTTTATTTTGCTCTAATACACTATGGGGATGCTCTTTATGTGTGCAAGTCTTGCTTCTGTGCATTTTAATAAAGGTCTTTTGAAACTGTAAATTGCAACTGTAGTGTAAATAGTTAATGAAGGAAATTAGTTGAGAGTTATTACACTCAAAATATGTATAGTTCTAACTTTTCAAAGAAAACACTCAACATCTCTGCTTTGTAAGGTCTCACTTTGTTAAAATTAGCTCTTTTTTATGTTTATATTTATATTTATATAAAAAAGATTCCTCTTTTTTATATTATTGGAAAAATTTGTATAACCATTTTTTTTGAACTTGTTAATTCAGATACAATGGGTGAAGGGTAAGCATCAAGTAAATGAAAGAATATAAAAGGTCTCTAGCAAGGAAGATAGGATACTGATCTGAGGTATTCCAAACTTCCTCCTCTACCTGAGGTCATGAATTTCACCTTGAGTTGTTCTATAGAAGACAAAGCATGAGTGAAAAGAGCTATAATGTTTTAACAACTAATGATGAAATGAGTAGCTCATTTAAACATTTGGAGGAAAGTAATCCTTTTTGTAGGACTTGGAATAAATTGTCGATAGAATACCCTTTTCTACTGCTAGGCAGATGTTTACTGATTTTCTATTTTATAAATATTAACTGATCATGCTAGCAAAAAATGTGGTTGCATAGCGTTAGCTGCTTGCAAGTTTACCATTCCTAATATCTTCATATTTCTGTGTTAGGCTGGTATATCTTTGAAGTTCTGTTAGTTTTCTTTCTTCTTTGTATATGTATATATAATACATATATGCCATATATAGCTAATTGCAGATATGGATGCACACACATACACATTTATAATGTGCATGTGCCTATTTAGATGCCATGTTTGCAACATGAGTCTCAGAAGTATGAAGCAATGTAGACATTTCAGAAAATGCTTGCTACTAAGATATCCAAAACAGACTCAAGGAACAAGTCACAAATTATTCTTTCAGTTTTCTTTTTCAGGTAGTTATAAAGAGCCTTCTGAACTATGGCCTGTGATGCCTGAACACCACAGGTGTTTCAGAATGCTTCTCTTGCTTCCCAGTTGTACAGAGCTTTCTTAGCTGCACTGACTATAGGCACAGAAACTTTGAAATCAACACTGCCTCTTAGAGTTAATAAGAGACTGTCTGCAGTCCTCTACCCTTGGTCAATGCCTCTCAGCATCACTGCAAATGCAAGAGGGATTATTTTTTTCCATTCCCTGTTCACACAGGCCCAGGTTGCCTCCTGAGGATGAGGGCTGGAGAATCCAGCCTAGGGAGCTTTGATTATCCAAGGGAGAGGTAGCACATTGGAGAGATTAGAGAATGTTAGAAATGCTTCAACTTTTTCCTTTTTGGGCCACACTAAGCTATGCCAGGGCATTGCTCCTAGAAAAATTATACTACTGAAAAATCACTGGCAGGGTTCAGAATCTATATTTAGTTTTCTGACCTAAAGTAAGTCTTTATGCCTGCATATTTCCTAGCTGTCATGTGTGCCATTATATCCTGGCCTGGTTTATTGAGTTGCCTCTGGTCTAGAACACTGATGAAGGGTTTTGGAAAATCCTGCTCCTGAACTGCGTTAAGTAGGACACGGCCAGTTTCAGTATCAGTAAAAAGCACCAGTGGATGTGTATATAGTTTACACCAACGATTAGAAGGCCTGGATTCTAATATCTTCACTGTCAGTGCCAGAAAGTCTGTTTCTGTTTGCTAGGTCTCTTTCCTTTTTTTTTGTTGTTTTTTTGGGTTTTGTGTGATGGGTTTTTTTAAGAATTGTCATGGTTTGAACTTATCTGGCTGCCAAACACCATGCAGCCAGTCACTTACCCTTTCCCCCCGCAGTGAATGGGGAAGGAGACTGAAGGAACACAAGGGAAACTCGGGGGTTGAAATAAAACAAACAAACAAACAAACAAACAAAAAACCCAAACCAAAAAAAAAAACCAAAACCAAAAAAACCACCCCAAACCAAAAACCAAACCAGTTTAGTGATGGTAACAAAACAACAGTAACAATGGGAAGTCCAAACAGGTAATGCACAATGCACTTGCCCACCACCCACCGGCTGATCCCCGGCCCGTCCCCGGCAGCGATCCCAACAGAGGAGATCCTGCCATCACAGACCCGGAGAGAGGGGCCCCACCTCCTTTATATACTGAGCATGACGTCACATGATATGGTGCTCCCATGGCCAATCCAAGCCTGGCACTCCGGCTGTGCCCTCTCCCAGCTCAAGAAAACTAAACTCCATCCCAGCCAAAGCCAGGACAGGACGTTAATATGACCCTCATTTCATGGTTGACGGAAAGCTTACTCTTTAGTAAGTGTGCATAGTGATGCTATTCAAGAGCACAAACTTTTAGAAGTGACTTTATATAAGCATAGCTATAGACAAAACTCGTGTTTCCATGTTCACATAAAGAAATCAGCAAGCAGGTTTACAGATCTGGCTAAAGCCTGTACATGATCAGAATCAAGTGGCTGCTTGCAGAACAGTTTTGCAGCATTTACTCAGCTCCTAGTATCTAGATTTAGAATGGTAATTACTTGAAAAGCTATGAATGGATGACCACAGAACCAGAATAAATCCTAAATTGCTTATACTCAATTGCAGTACCGTTAAGCACAATGTGGTTTCAATAGTCAGTTGCCACATACTGAACTGTTAAATCATGATGAATGTGTTTAATCTGTTGGCATTTTTAATTAACATTCCATAATTGTCTTATTAAATCCTTATTTGAAGATTACATTCCAGTCAGCTTCAGTTTTATTCTTGTATGATTTCCATGGTTTCTTTTCCTTGTAGCTTTCAGATTAGTAGTGCAGGCCTGTATCCAAATATGTTGGCTGTGCTCCATTATGCCTTATAAAAAGATGTTTGTCAGTCTGAGCATACCAGATTTTTTGCAGACTTTTGGGAAAGCAAGCAGCAAAAGATTATTGGTAGAGTCTAAACAGTATGTTTATCAGAAAAATTCTGCCACAAGATATAGGACATAGAATATACAGCCTTGAAATGACAATCCACTGTAATACTTTTTCTGCTACACAGAGTCTTGCTGGAGTGTGCTTTCAAAATAAATGTACTGAATTTTTGCATTATTTTGTACAACCTTTTATGCCTACAATGTCTTATCTAAAGAGTATTAGTTATTTATCATTCTACAGAGAGATTATTATATGAATGAGAAGCTTATTTCTATTCCATATAGGTTTTTGCTCTGTGTCATTCTTACCTGGTCTCTTTCAGTAGCAATGATATTTATTCTTCCCTTTTCCTCAGGTGGAATAGTGTGGGCACTGGAACAATCTTATCTTTTGCATACGAATGTACTATGATAGGTATTAATTGTCATTCCTATTTATGATGAAGATAGGAATGACTCTGCATTAGGACCAGAAGATAGTGAGTTTTGGACAAGAAGGAAGGGTGGGGTATCATCCTTTCAGGAATTTGTTTTTCAGTATAGTACTCTCACCTCTAAGAAAGTTCTTTTTATGCAGAGGTGAGTTTTCCCTATGCTGTAATGGATCACAAAAATAAATCTGTTGACCACTCCCCATGTACTGAATTCAGTTTTCAGACACTGTGTACCTTGCCCATCATGCAGCTTCTGGACTAAAACCTGGACCAATAATTTTATTGAGTATTTATGGAGAGCAAAAGATACATTTAGTGTGGTCTAAGTACTCAGAGCCAATTCCTTCACTTGCCACTGAAAATTCTAGATGCTCTGTTCTACATGATGAGAATTTTTACTTCTTTCCTATCGTGTGGAAAAAAAATCTGTTGCATTTTTGTGTTGCAAGAAAGGTATGATGTGACTTTTATTCCTGCATGCATTGCTGACTAGTTGTGTTATCTTTATGAGAGATAACCTTTTTTGTCTTCAGTTCTCTATGATTTAAACTCAAATTGTGATAAAATAGGTTTTAGAGGATTTTTCACCTGTTTACATTAAGCTTGATGAAGCACTCTGGCTTCCATATATGAATCTAAAACAATCAGATAGATTATCTTTTAAATATATTAAGAAATGTGCCTAAGGACCTGCAAAGTATGTTGGATACTCTTTGTCTATTTAGAAACTACAGTGGCTGGTTGGATACAGTGAAGTTGGGTCCACAGCGTTTGGAATATGTGTGTATGATTTTTTTCTCTCTTTGGTTTTAATCTTCAGAGAAGAAAATATGGGAGTCATTTATTTCAGAAGCAGCTCTATGAGCTTTTTATTTCTCCATTCTCCCCCCCACCCCCAACCCGAAAAAAAAAAAAAAACAAAAAAAAAAAACCCAAACCCCAGCCTATTCTACCTCTTTGCGTTAAGGTGGATTTGTTGGAAACCTGATGTCTGAAATAGAACTTAGATATAGTATTGTCAGTAATAATGAGTGATTTTTTAATGATTCATTCAAAACCACTTGCTTTTCATGGATTCAAAATCCAACAAGGTGAATTAGTGGTCTGTTTTTATGAAATTGCTTGAAAAGGATCAATGAAGGAAGAGAGAAAGAAAAGTTGTAAAGACAAAATGCTGTATATTGGGTAGGTATTTGTTCTGTCCCCTTGTTACTGAACAGATAGTCTGCTAAGCTTAATGCATAGCACAGGCTTTTTTTGGACTTCAGAAAACAGAGCTGCATTCTAATTTAAATTGCTACTTTAACAAAATTATGAATTTACAGTTTAGGAATATGTCTTCACTGACACAAGCAGACATTTACTTCTTTTTTTTTTTCAAAAAACCTGTTTTAATTGTGTTAACAAATGTGCTTGCTTGGTGTTGTATTTAACCAAATCCACATTTCAACATACTGCTGGAAATTCCCACTATTATCATATTCAGATATAGCTCAGTCATTTAGTTTCCTTTAGTATCTCTGTGTGCTGAAATGTTCATGAGAAACTATGCAAAATGATGTTAGCAAAATTAGTTTGTACTGTATCCCCTGTATCAGCCTTGGCATACAGAATGGAAGAAAAATCTCTTCAGCAAGCTTCACTGACTTTGCACAATTTATAACAGAGGGAAAATGGTGTGGTTAAATCCTTATAGACCATTTCATGAGTGTAAAATTAACTTTATGGTAGTTCGTAGTTGCTCAATTTACATTCACTTGGTGGTGTAGATATGCATAATGATATATTAGCCGTTGACTTCATGTTCAGGTCCCTTTGGCAGCGTCTTCTGGGTCTTCATTTTCTATGCTTTTCTCAGCCTCTGTTATGATATACAGTCATTAGGAAAATAGGTAGTCATAGGAAATAATAAAAAGAGATAGATTGAGAAGGTGTAGGGAGCAGGCAATTTTTTTGTAACAGGAAATAATAAAGGCATAAATTGATTGAACTGATGAATAGAAAGGCATTAAGGATTGAACAGAAAGAGGCAATGAGTCTGATACCACAAAAAAAACCCCTCAAACAGGTGAGCATGTGAGGATTTGGGGCAGAAACTTGCATCAAGGCAAATTCTGCTGTATGAATAAAGTGGACAAGTACCTCGGGAAAGATACAGAGGGGCAGGATCACTAATTCTAGATGCTATAAATCACTGCAAAGAAAGCCTGATTACTGTTTGTTCTCAACAAGAATCACAGACCCATGTACTCACACAGGCTGGTGAGGACCTGGGGAGGTCTCCAGTCTCAGCCCCTGCCCTGAAGCAGGCTTACCTGAGGGATCAAACCAGGCTGCTCAGGTCCCACAGTCAGGGTGTGAAACTGCGCAGGCAGGACACATCCCAGCTTCCCCAGGCCCTGGCTCCACTGCTGGGCTGTTCTGGGGAAAAGGCTTCTTCTTATCTCCAGCCTGACCCTCTTGTCTTTCGGCTTGTGCTGCTGCATCTCACCCCTCCCTTCACACACCACTGTGAAGAGCCCAGCTGCATCTTTCTCCTCCATTCCCTCCCATCGGTGCTGGGGATGCTGTTGGGTACTTCTGAAGATATCCCTTCTCCTAGTTGAACCAGCCCTGGTCCCACAGCCTCTCCTCACAGGGCAAGGGCTCCAGCCCCACTGCCTTGGTGGCTTCCTCTTACTTCCAGCCAGTTTGCTGATGTCTCTCCTTCATGCAGGGTGATATTCTTGATGTGGTCTGATGAACAGTGTAGAGAGAACAATCCCTTCCCTGGCTTTTGGGGCTGTCTTGTGCTCGCATCCCTAGGCAGTGCTGTCCCTTTTTGCTGTCCAGGTACACGGGTGGTCCTTGCTCAGCTTGCAGCCCACCAGGGCCATCCCTCAGAGCTGCTCCCTGGTCCTGCTGGCCCCAGCCTGCACCCTGCAGGGTTCTGCCTTCCTGGGGAAGATGTTCCTGTGTGCAAATTTCTGTCAAGTTTCCCCTGGATGACAGCCATGCCCTCAAGAATATATGTTGTTCAGACAAAATACTTTTGGAATGTAAATAACAGAGTCCAAGATAGTCACCTGAACATAACTTTGCTGTCCACGAAAGATCCAATAGGAACAGGTATGAAAGTATAGTCAGGAATTAACAGATAATTAACTCTCTGGTTGTAAACTGCTTAAAATCACAAGTTTGCATCATTAATTTAGTCAGTCTCCTGTTCTGTGTTCATCTGCAGCTACAAACTGAAGACTTCAGTATATTAGTATTTTAAGAGACCTGCAGTATAAGGCAAAGGAATCATTGGCATACTAACTTACTTGTAGAAGGGCTAACACCTATTGCATGTGGAAATAACAAATACATATAAGGTAGCATCTGCAGAATCAAGGAGCAAATGGTTTAGGTAAAGAGATATTTTAATCATTAATATGTATAAGCCCAGGGAACATTACAGTATCATTAACACTAAATATGTATCTTGTTATATTAATGGGTCATTAAAAGAACAGCTAATTAACAAATGTGACCCTCTCCTGTACTGCTGTTTTCTGTACAGAAATTGGACTTTCTTTGTCATTTCTGTTTCCTTCTTTAGGCCCTAATGGTGGTGTTATTTGTGGGGTTTTTTTTGGTTTTTTTACTTGGATTTGCTTTAAAATTTATTGTGAAAAGTAAGGCTAAGATTTCTAGTTTTACTTCTAGTATTGATGTTTTTGACAGTAATTTTTCTACTGTAGAATGTAATCTGTAGGCTAAATCAGAGCATAGTAAATTCCAACCAATTGCCTTATAGAATTAATACAAAATATGCATTGGGCTGCAAAGGATTGCAGAAGTACAGGCACATGCTGAAGCCTTTTATTGCTTTTATCTTTGAGGATACGGAATGTTATAGTGACAAGAACTATATGCCACTAGGGAAGATGTGCCATTGCTCTTAATTAGAAGATATAGTAATGATATCTAAAGCCACATTCCCAATATCAAATTTAAATATAATTCGATAGTTATGGTTCATATATTTCTGTCTTCTGTTCCACACAGATAATCTCCTATATAGCTGTGCGGTCATAGCCTTCTGTTTAAATAGATAGAGGTATAGGTTTGTTTATTTTAATAGAAAAAGATTAAAGCTGGAAGAGAAATATTTCTAACTACATAGCTGTGCATGTTTCTTTGAGATATGTAGTATAAATACATACTCTTAACTGTTCTTAGCTCTTTCATTGATTTTATGGTTCTTCATACAGTCAATATTGGTTGTATTACATTTGCAAAAAACAGAGTAATTTTACGTTTCCTATTTAGTTAATTAGTTTAAAAGCATAGATATAAGCAATCATATTTGTTGATTTTAAGTATCTCTATAGAGACATAAATTTATATAGCAGTAAATATGCGTTTATACAGCTAGACACAAATGTAATAAAAAGATAACTATTGCAATTATCTATCCCTAATCTGTGTTTTCAGATAAATTTTAAGTGTACTTATCTTTCAGATACAGAAGAGATAATAATATGAAGTTAGAATATACTAGTGGCTTAGTGAAGAAAATTCCAAATTAAAAAAAAATTTCAAGAGCACATGTCTATAACATTAAGCAATGAATAGATGTCCTGGAATTTAACATTATGGATTTGACAGTATCTCAATTATTTAAAAAAAAAGAAAATTTTTTTAGAACATGGGTTAAGATCTGCGATGGAGAATGACCTCACATATCAGATTAGCCACCTGCAATATTTTTTGCCTGAGTTAACCAACTAAAAATGAGAAGATTACCATTAACAATAATGTTTATTGTCAGTCTTTTGCTTTCTTTTTGTTGTAATCGTTATAGATATAGTTAAGCAGCTTGTGGATCTTTGATATTAACTGAAAGACATTGCTTATGGTAATAAGAAGTACTTCTGATACTGTCCTTCTTGAGGCCTACGGTAAAATACATTGTCCATTGGCTGATAAAGGTTACAGAGCACCATCAGGTTGACATCATTCCAGTTAAGAGATATATTTGAGGAAGAGGAATTTGTCCTTGACTTTTACCTGAGTTCTGCAGAAAATCAAAGCTTTCTTAATCTCTTGTGAAATTCTGTGTAACTGTATGGTTATGAATTTATTGTTCCTAATCATTACATGAATAATAATATTAAAGTATTGTGAATACAAATAGAAATTATCCCTTCTTGATTTTTTATATTGATATTAGTTAGAAACAGGTTGAAATAAATAAACAGTAAAGGAAAACAAGCATTTTATTATTATTTATCTCCCTATCAATCATTTCTTCTTCCTTATTTTACCCCCGATTCTTAAATTCTTTTTAAAAATTTTGAACTATTTTATCCTTTTTTTCCTCTGGATATGCCTGGACTCTCTTCGTCTGCTATTTCTTCTCTTTCCCTTCTTAAGAGATCATCTAGTTCTGTGGGATATGAATAAAGTAGGATCTGTATTAACCAAGTCTTGCCAATTTCCACATCTGTTTTATTCAATCATTTCTCTGTTAAATTTTATTTCCTAAATGCCAGTCCTGTAGTTCACCTCTGAAAACTCTGTACAGAACCCAAGTTAAGGACATCTGAGTATAATCTGTGAGGCTTTTGCATGCCAAAAGTACCTTTCACTTCTTTTTGGGCAAACTATTTTCAAATTTAGTGCATGAAAATAACAAGAGGGAAAGAGAAAAATAAATATGTGAAAGGAATATACCCCCTGTGGCAGGAAACATCATACTGTAATTAATTTTATAAACCTCGCAGGACTCATCAAAATTCTATTTGTTTGCTCTGTTGCTTTTAGTGCAAGGTTATTCCAAAGCCTTATTGCTTTGATAGTTAGAAATACTATTTCCAACATTGCTTATGTTGTGTTTTACATTTATCTTACAAAAGAAATCTGATAAGACTACCCTGCCAGATTTATTTTTTTTAATATTGTTAAATTTCTTGGTATAGTGGGATGGATGGATAGCTTTCTGCCTTCTGACTTGACTGCCTTAAACTGCTGACTTCTTTAGATGATTGCTTTCCTTTCCATGTCATGAGTCCTATTTCCAGTTTTAACTTTGTCCTCATATTATATATCACCTTTCTTTATGGAAGAAAAACGTGATTCTTTCACCTCAATTCCCTCCTTACTGCAGAACTGTCCTTTTTTTTTTTTTTTTTTTTTTTTTAACGTTGTCTATTTCATTGTATTTATTGACATTATTGCATTTATTACTTATAGGCTGAAGAATGTCTTCAGATTTTCTTCACAAAGCCTAATGGGAAGGGCACAATTGTCTGTTTTTTCATGAGACTATTTTCTATGACAAGTTCTAAATTTCTTTATCTAAATTACCAGATTTAAAATAACACTTCCTCTTACAGGTTTAGTGACTCATTGGTGAAGAACTCTTTGAGCTGCTGCATCCAGAAATCTCAGTATCCTGTTGTTAGTAACTATCCATGTTTGGAAAGATAGCCTCCCATAGTGACATGATTCTTATTAATATCAGTTCCTCCAGTAACACTGCAAAACTCTAAGTTGAGAATGAACCCCTGATTCTCCCTACCTGAGAACATTTTGATCTGAGGTAATGTCTTTTTTAAGACATCCCTTCTTATTCTTTTACAGGCTATCATGACCAAGTGATGTTAGGGGCGAACAATTTTAAGCTATTTGAACAAATGTTAGCAAAAGGAAGTGTTCCAGGATAAGATTTGTAGATGACAGTGACCTGAAAGTGGGAGAAGGCAGTTGGATATCATTGATATATTGTGTATATACTTTTGCTTTTGTTCTTGTCTCACAGCATGTATAATACTTCCTGGCAGCTATATTTGAGTCATAATTGCAGGTCCCCAGGGTGGGAACCTCCAATTTTAGGGATTCCTCCACTCTTAAAAGTCTATTTTATTTGTGCATCAGAAATTGTATCCTTGTGCTGCCTGGGACCCTTTCTCAAGTGCGTATTTCCTACTTCCACATCCAGGCTACTCCCACCCATATTGCTTCTCTTTTATTTCTTGTTATTGTTTGTCCATTATTGTGTTGCCATTTGCCTGTTTCCTTTACCTTCCTCTGTACGAGTTAGGTGAGAAACATGTGTCAAATGCCCCACATCATCATAGAGCTTATCCCTAGGTCTGATGGATAGTTTGCCTTGTGATGAGGACCAAAATAGCATGACCATCACTATATATCAGTCCAGTACACAGATTCTATCTCTACAGTGGAAATGCTTGACTTAATGGAAGGAGCAGAAATCAGAAAGCAGGAAAAAATCCTAAAGACTTTTTTCAACCGCTAAAGTTATGTTGCAAACACAAGGACACAAGATTATGTTGATTCTGTTCTGAGTAACTGGGGTTGCTTTCCACATATGTCATCTTTAAGATAGATAGTGCAATAAAATCAACCAGGTTCATGTTGTTGACAGTGTTTATAACAATAATTTGTCAGGTTCATAGTGTTTATTAAGATAATTTGTCAGGTGATTTTATAAAGAAGAGAGTGAACAGCACAACATTCATGATTGAACTATCATTTCAAGTGCATAATTTCTTAAAAAATAACACTATCAACTACCATCTGCAATGTTCAATAGGCTTTTTCAGAAAGTACGAAACACGTCACAAGATCAAAAAGTAGTTTCTGTTGTCTAAAAGACATTGTCTTTACAACTTTATCTATAGTATATGCATTTTTCCTAATGAGCAGTGTTATATATAAAATGATAGAAGATATTTGATATTAAAGATTCAATGGAAAAGTGAGTTTGGGGGTTGCAGAACTGTTCTTGAAAAAAGTTTTAGAACGATCTTTAAGAGAAAAGAAAATTAAAACTTTTTCAAAGTTCCAAAGCTATAAAATGACAAGTCCATTTAATATCAAGTATCTTTTTAAAACATTATATGACACTGGTTTTGTTTTCAACTGTAATTTTATTATCTTAATTGGGGTTTTTTTTCTGTTTTATATTAAAAAATATGCATTTGTGAATACAGTCTGTGCAAACAAGTCTGACTCCCAGATACTGGATTTACTGTCTGCTGGTTGCTGTTGCATATCCAGGAAGGGCTGCAAGTGAAAATCTCACTGCAGGAATCTTTTTCCCTTTCCTCCTCTCTTGAGAAATGCAATGTCATAACTGACTGTGTGAAATGATATATGGTGTGAATTGCCCTCTGAGCTGCAGAGGAGCTGAGTGCTTTAGAGACATATAACTGGATAATAATGGAGATTAATGAAGATAGATGCAGTAAAAAAGACTGCTGCTAATAGAAATATTTTAAAAATTTGCCATCAAACTGAGAAATGAATAGTCTTAATGTTAAAAAGAAAAAAAAAATTGAGGAATGCTGAGAAGCAGCTGCCTTAAGGAATGATTTTTTAAAGCACTAGTGATCAAGAAACTATGGATATTGGACAGTGAGATACTATATTAGATTATCTTATCACTCCCACTTCCACAGCAGGAAATTAAATTCTTTAGTATGTTATTCAGCATACTGTCAAATGTTTTACCCAGACTAGTTTTAAATGGCTTAGGCAATGGATATATGGGAAATTCCTTGATATTTTTCTGGCTGATTTATGTGAAACTTAAGCACAAATTATGAAATTCCAAAAGGTGGTCAATACCCTGAAGGAATACCTGGATAAGGAGCAATGAATACTGTGTAAATGTTCCCAATGATGAGGCTGGTGATAAAGGAGTGTGAACATGCTAATGCATGAAATCAGACCCTCAGTAATGAATTTAAAAGCCAGTGGAGAATGCTATTACATTCACAACCTGCAGTTCAGAAGGCAACCCAGGTAAAGGAGTCTTGATGGAACTTGGAGAACACACGCATGCTTCTGCAATTGTGTCCTCAGTCTGTAGAAATAAGAATCACTTCCTGAATGCGCTTTTGTGAAGAAACCGCAGAATGAGAACTTTAAGGATACAATTGCTTTTATAGACTAGAGTAATTGTAGGGTAAGTGAAGAAGAACGTGACATGTATTCTATATATCCAATTGTATTGGGTTTGCATGGCAAGGTTTTGGTAGTGGGGGTGGGGCTACAGGGGTGGCTTCTGTGAGAAGCTGCTAAAAGCTTCTCCTTTGTCCAACAGAGCCAATACCAGCTGGCTCCAAGACAGACCCACTGCTGGCCAAGGTGGAGACAATGAGTGACAGATAGCATCTCTGTGACAACATATTTAAGAAGGGAAAAAGCCCAAACTTACACAACAACAATTGCAGCTGGAGGGAGGAGTGAGAATATGTGAGAGAAACAACCCTTCAGACACCAAGGTCAGCAGAGAAGGAGGGGGAGGAGGTTCTCCAGGTGCTGGAGCAGAGATTCCCCTGCAGCCCGTGCAGAAGGGTGAGGCAAGCTGTCCCCCTGCAGCCCATGGAGGTTAATGGGGGAGCAGATATCCACCTGCAGCCTATGGAGGATCCCATATTGGAGCAGGTGGATACACCTGAAGGAGGCTGTGACCCTATGGAGAGCCTATGCTGGAGCAGGCTCCTGCAGGACCTGTGGACCTGTGGAAAGAGGAGCCCATGCTGGAGCAGGTTTGCTGGCAGGACTTGTGACCCCGTGGGGACTCATGCTGGAGCAGCCTGTTTCTGAAGGACTGCACCCTGTGGAAGGGACCCATGCTGGAGCAGTTCATGAAGGACTGTAGCCCATGGGAAGGACTCATGTGGGAGAAATTAATGGAGAACTGTCTCCTTTGGGAGGGACACCATGCTGGAGCAGGGGAAGAGCACGAAGAGTACTCCCCATGAGGCAGAAGAAGCAGCAGAGACAACATTTGATGAACTGACCACAACCCCCATTCCCCATCCCCTTGTGCCACTGCAGGGGAAGAGGTAGAGAAATTGGGAGCAAAGTTAAGCCCAGGAAGAATGAAGGGGTGGGGGGAAGGTGTTTTAAGATTTGGTTTTTATTTCTCGTTATCCTACTCTGATTCGATAATAAATTAAACTAATCTTCCCAAGTCAAGTGCCTGTGACGGTAGCTGGTGAAGGATCTCCTGTCCTTATCTCGACCTATGATCATTTCATTATATTCTCTCCCATCTGTCCAGCTGAGGTGGGGGTGTGATAGAACGGTTTTGGTGGGCACCTGGCATCCAGCCAGGGCCAACCTACCACACCAGTATATGTGCTTGTATGGAGAGAGCGTATCAAAAATGTTAGCAGTACTTCTCTTTGTGCCCTTTCTCATTCTCTGTGAAAAGGACGAGGGGAATCTCTACCATGGTAACTCCTCACTAGTAGTGAATTTTCCATTTTTCAGAGCCTGAGAGAACAGTGACTCCAGTGGAGTTGGCAAGATTAGCTCTAGCACAAATACACTGGCCACTTAACTATGCTGTGACCCTTCATTTAGCAACAGATTTTCCAGAGGAGTTGCTTGAAGATAACAGGAATGGAGTTAACTGACTTGAGATCTAGAGGTTCTACATTCTGCATCATCTATACATTTGTAATTCTTGAAAAAGACCATTTATATGTGCACAGAAATTATCTGCTTAACTCTTGTAAAATAACACAGTGTCATAAAAGTGGCATAACAGTTTTTTTGTTGGAATGGTGCCATGATGTTATCTGCAGGAAAGGTATTTTACATATTTATTTATTCAGATTTAGCCTTTTTTTCCCCCCTCTCTACAATGAAGATAACCAGATACCTTTTTTTCTCCCGCATTTGCCTCTGCAGTCTTTTTTTTTTCCCAAGTACTCTTTGACTCTTGTACATGTTTTACTTGCACAAGACATTCAAGACTAGCTGGCATGAAATGTCTTTAAAATTTTTTTTGCCCCCAAATGCATGATAAGTGGAGAAGAAAGTAATTAAGTTATATACAGTTGTATCCTACCCAGAAATATCATCATATACCATGACTGAGCCTAGCTATCAGGTTTCATCCCAAATAGCTCACTGCTGTTTTACCTAGAGTACTGGATGCTCACTGAACATTTTTCTCCTACCGTCTCAGTTCTTTTCTCAGGAAATAAGTTTTTGTTTTCTTTGGATCATGGTATTGGAAAATCCCTTTTGCAACCTCTGGATGACATGTAGAAATAGCATCTTCCCCACAAGCATCTTAATCACCATTCTTCAACTTTTAATTATTTCTCCATAGTTGTTTTGATTATTAATTTTCCATCTGTTCTTCAAAAATTCCATCTGATTTAGTTTGCAGTAATCAGCTGGAATCTACACATTAAACAGAGGTAGTTTCAATATTGTACTTATTCATTAAAGACAAAATACACCAAATTTATCATTTGCAAAATTACACTGGATTGTGGCATCTGCCCATGTCATTGTCTGTACTTTTGTGCTTAGGAATGAAAATACATGGATGAAATATTAGATTTATTTATAAGCAGGAAAAGATGATATTATGAACCATTCAAGGATTTCGGCTTTGCAGCATTTGCGAGGTATCTGATTTTAAATGGATGTCATAAACCAATTACATGAACTATTCTTGCAAGTGTCTCTTACAGTGGAATTTAACAATGATATAGGAAAAAAAGGAATCCTGCGCCTGGCTAAAATGAAATAAAAGTTCAGGTTGAGTGTAGAAAGTATTTCACATTTTTTTGAGGGATAAAGTTATGTTTCTTCCAGGAATATTTTGCGCATTTTTGATTTATCATGTTTGCGTCCTTTACCTGTTAAACATGCTTGGCCAAATTTCTTCCTAATACATCTCTGCTCACACCAGCTGGATTTACAGCAGTAGTTTAATGTGTTATTTCCTACAACTTTGCTGAATTTAGTAAGTTAATCTCCCTCTCCAGCATTACCTTTCTTTCACTTCAGAAAAGAGCCCTTAACAAAGGAAAAAATCCTGTGAATCCATCTAAATGTCTATTTTTTCAGGAACATCCTATTACTCCATGTTTTATCAGATCAGTTAGCAGCTGACTCCCCAAACCAAACAACACAAAACATGACTCTTAAAATCCAGAAGGTTGATATTTATTTACAGGGAGAGGATTTATGTAAAGACCTTAGGAGATGAAGATAAATCGATGTTTCTTAAAAGCACACTCCTTTTTTGTTTAACTGGAGTTCATCTGAGTTCCTTCTTCCATCAGAGTGTATTAGCTCAGATTCTTAATGTTGTTTCCCCATGTCTTCCAGTCATTAACATTCTGGGCATCTTAAGTACTGATCGCTGTTCAGTTTCATAAGGAACACATTAATTCCTACCTTTGTCTTTCACATTAATTTCTCTAAATTTCTATGGATGTAATTTATCAAAAAACCCCAACCAACCAGACTATTGCTGAATAATTACAGAATTTACTTGTAGTTTCTAAATGTTCATTAATTAATTGTTCTTTTGGCCACATTTCCTTCTTTTTACTGCATAATGTGAGCTTTGCAAACTTGAGAGAATATTATCTTCTTTTCCTTTCTCTTCTCTTTCTTTGATATATTTTGTTAACATTGATTTTATTGGGTTAGGTTATCTCATCCTTCTGGCTTTGTTTCAGCCAGAAACAAAGGAGGTATTTGTCCCCATCTACACAGTACAGAATATATGTTCATAATATTTTTCCAAGTGTTGTTGTAGGCTTTACCTGGAACCCATCCATAACTATATGCTTATACTATTCACAAATACACAACTGATAAAATATTCATAAATATAAACTATTCGCAATATAAATTATTCATAAATACACAGCTGATAAATCAGTTGACGAATCTAATTTTCTAATGAGTTGGCAAGAGTCTTGATTACTACATTAACTTACATGGTGAAGAAATAAAATGACATGCAAGTAATACTCTCAGGAACTTTACAAGTTTGATGTATTTTATATTTTTAATTTTATATAGCTGTAAATAATTTGCAGGTTGGTTGTGGGAAGGTCATATCCAACTGTTGGCAGTGCTTAAAATGTTGAAATAGATTATGATATATTGCATGACTCAGTTTGAAATTCAGTTCCAAGTAAGAAGAAAAAGTATTGTCATAGTTTGAACACCACATGCTATGCTTAATATTTTATTGCATTTATATTCAAAGTCCTGCCTAAAAATATGGTTATTTCATATGATTTTTTTTTTGGTATGTCTGTCTTCAGGCTTATCCTCCTTGTTCTTCACATGCTGATGATGGCAATATTCTTTCTGAACAAATAACAAATCAACAGCCTGTGATATAATACAGCAGTTGAGCCACTCTGTGTGCTGCTGAAACCCCAAGGATGTGATAGTTCCTTTTTGTGCAGTACCATTGCCTTTGACCTTGGTCATGCATGAGTTCACTGTTTTTCCTACCACCCACATTTACTGCAGCCACCAATCCAGTTGCTGAAGAGTGCTGTGTCACACAGAAATTGCAAATGAGTTTTTCTTCAATTTCTGGCTACAGAGTCAGAACTATTTTTCTATGATAGCTAACACTACCTGTGGCTGTCACTGAAAAACAAAACTTTCTCTTTTTAGATTTTTAGGCAGTAATACAGAGGTGGTGTAAGATTTTTGAGTTATTTCACAAGTTGCTTGTCAAAATGTATAAATGTGCATTTTGGAATTGGTTTAAAAAACTGTTTTCTACATGTTGGCTTTGGCTTCTAAGCATGGTAAAGCAAGGGTACATTTTTCAGATTACAAATCTGTATTTCCTAATGGGTGTGTTCTTTCTCAAAGTTGCATGGCAAGAAATTTCTCCATGAAATTCAACTTGACAACATGTTCCAAACAATTAAAAAAATTATGGCACAGATTTGAAAAGGTAGCTTTCTATCTTCTTGTGTTACCTAATTACAGATTTAATGCTAAGACACAACTGAACAGTTTGTAGTGCCTATTTCTAATTAGCTCTTAGCTTGTCTAATTCTTTAGTGAGTTTCATGCTATACCTCTATTGAATTATAACTCTAGTCAGTTGTGCCATACCTCAGCCCAAATATCTTTAAACCCTTAAATTTTTTAATTTTCTGTAAATAAGTTGCTTTGCCTCAGGTGCATATGATATTCTTCACTGAGCCCACCCATGACCCTGTGTTGATTTTTTCTGGTGGGCAGAAAGGATACAGTCAGAAAAAAGAAGCTTTTGAGTATTTTGTCATAAAGGTTTAGAAATAAATAAAGAAATAAAACAATACCCCAAAACAATGAGTGACTGGTGGAAAAAAGATGGTAACGGCTTTCTGTGAAATTATCAGTTCAATGACAAGTTGAATTCCTTATCTGAGACATCTGCTAAATATTTCTTATGTGAGCTAAATACTTTTTGTAATGTTTGGTTACTTATATGCTTTGCTGCCAGGCACTTTAAACCTATTGCAGATTAATGTGGGTCTATTCAATTTTTTTGGTGATACTGGACTTTCTTATAAGGTCTAGTGTACCCGTCCATAAAAATGAAATCAAATTGTGCATCGTTAATTGGTCAGTTGTGGGGAGTGAATCTAGAATTTTTATCCAGACAGAGTGCATAATTTTTTTTTTGTAATAAACCTTCTTATTAAAAACAATTACTATTGTTACGATTGAAAAAAATTAAAGTAGCTTTATATGACTTGGGTTCGGGTATTCTCAGAAAGGTTTGATGCATTCAAGCCATGATGCTTCTTTATCATAGAATCATAGAATAGTTGGGTTGGAAGGGACCTTAAAGATCATATAGTTCTAGCCCCCCTGCCATGGGCAGGGACATCTTCCACTAGACCAGGTTGCTCAAAGCCCCGTCCAACCTGGCCTTGAACTTCCAGTGAGGGGGCAGCCACAACCTCTCTGGGCAACCTGTTCCAGTGCCTCACCACCCTCACAGCGAAGAATTTCTTCCTTATATCTCATCTAAATCTACACTCTTTCAGTTTAAAACCATTAGCCATCATCCTATCACTACACTCCCTGAGAAAGAGTCCCTCCCTGTCTTTTCTGTAGTCCTTCTCTAAGTTCTGGAAGCCACAATAAGGTCTCCCCAGAGCCTTCTCTTCTCTAGGCTGAACAACCCCAACTCTCTCAGCCTGTCCTCATAAGTGAGGTGCTTCAGCCCCTGGTCATCTTCGTGGCCCTCCTCTAGACCTGCTCGAGCAGGTCCATGTCCTTATACCAGGGACCCCAGAGCTGGACACAGTACTTCAGGTGGAGTCTCACGAGAGTGGAATAGAGGGGGAGAATCACCTCCCTTGACCTGCTGGACATGCTTCTCTTGATGCAGCCCAGGATATGGTTGACTTTCTCAGCTGCAAGCACACATTGCTGGCTTATGTTCAGTTTTCCATCCACTAATACCCCCAAGTCCTTCTCCACAGGGCTGCTCTCAATCCACTCATCGCCCAGCCTGTATTTGTGCTTGGGATTGCCCTGACCCATGTGCAGGACCTTACACTTGGCCTTGTTGAAAGGTTTCCTCAGGCCCACCTCTCAAGCCTGTCAAAGTCCCTCTGGATGCCACATCTCTTCCCTCCAGTGTGTCGACCGCGCCACACAGCTTGGTGTCATCAGCAAACTTGCAGAGGATGCACTCAATCCAACTGTCCATGTCTCCAACAAAGCTGTTAAACAGCGCTGGTCCCAACACCAGTCCCTGAGGAACACCACTTGTCACTGCTCCCCACTTGGACGTCGAGCTTTAAGGATGACCATCCAGCCAATTCCTTATCCACTGAGCGGTCCATCCATCAAATCCATGTCTCTCCAGTTTAGAGACATGGATGTAGTGTGGGACAGTTTCAAAAGCTTTGCACAAGTCCGGGTAGATGACATCAGTTGCTCTTCCCTTACCCACCGACACTGTGACCCCGTTGTAGAAGGCCACCAAATTCATCAGGCACAGTTTGTGCTTTGTGAAGCAATTTTGGCTGTTACCAATCACCTCCTTATTTTCCATATGCCCTAGCATATTTTCCAGGAGGATCCACTCCATGATCTTGCTGGGCATAGAGGTGAGACTGACCCTGTAGTTTCCTGGGTCCTCTTTATTTCCCTTTTTAAAAATAGGGGTTATGTTTCCCTTTTCCCAGTCAGCAGGAACTTCACCGGACTGCCAGAACTTCTCAAATATGATGGAAGTGGCTTAACCACTTCATCTGCCAGTTCCCTCAGGACCCATGGATGCATTTCATCAGGTCCCATGGACTTGTGCACCTTCGGTTTGCTTACACGGTCTCGAACCTGGTCTTTTCCTATAGTGGGCACCTCTCCCAGTCCCCATCTTTACCCTCTGTGTCTCGGACAGTGTGGCTGGTGAAGACAGAGGCAAAAACATTGTTGAGTGCCTCAGCCTTCTCCATATCCCAAGTGACCAAGTCTCTCTTTTCCTTCCAGAGAAGACTCACATTTTTTCTAGTCTTCCTTTTATCACAAATGTCCCTCCAAAAGCTTTTCCTGTTGCCTTGACATCCTTGGCCAGATTTAATTCTACCAGGGCTTTAGCCTTCCTAACTGGATCCCTAGCTACCCAGACAGTTTCTTTGTACTCCTCTCAGGCTACCTGTTCCTGCTCATACCCTACATGGACTTCCTTTTTATGCTTGAACTTGTCCAGGAGCTCCTTGCTCATCCAGGCAGGCCTCCTGGCATTCTTACCACACTTCCTCTTTGTCAGGATGCATTGCTCCTGAGCTTGGAGGAGGTGATCCTTGAATATTAGCCAGCTTTCTTGGGCCCGTCTTCCCTCTAGGACCTTATCCCATACTAATCTGACAATCAGCTCTCCTGAAGTCCAGGGTAGTGAACTTGCTGTGCACCCTCCTTGCTGCCCTAAGGATCTTGAACTCCACCATTTCATGGTCACTGCAGTCAAGGCTGCCCTTGAGCTTTACACTCTCCACCAGTCTCTCCTTGTTGGTGAGAACAAGATCCAGCATAGCACCTCTCCTTGTTAGGTCCTCTATCATTTGGACAAGGAAGTTATCATCAAGGCATTCCAGGAACCTCCTGGATTGCTTGTGTGCTGCAGTGTTTTCCCTCCAACAGATATTGGAGTGGTTGAAGTCCCTCATGAGGACCAGAGCTTGTCCTATCTGTCTATAGAGGGCCTTGTCCGTTGTGTCTTCCTGGTCGGATGGACTGTAGCAGACCCCTACTATAACATCTCCTGTCCCTGCCTTCCCTTTAATCCTGACTGTAAGCTCATTTTTTACATTCAACCATTGAGTCCTCAGTTATTAAATTCACAGAATTCAAGGAAGAGAATAAAAATTGATCCTAATATCTAAATTATTTTCCCCTGAATGCTGAATTGGGCTGAGGTCAACTCTAATATATACTAGATCAAGAAGCTTCATACTTCTTTAAGAACTCTTTACATGCTATGTGGAACAAATATAACTTTTTCAATTTTTTGTTCCTTAAACTGACATCAGGTAAAGTGGTTTGCATATATTAGTATGGTATTAATGGTGAAATATTGGTTAAACGCATCTCTCTGGTTACTCCAAGAAAAACTGTTTGTCCTCTCCATATCAAGTGATTTTGAGAAAAACAACAATTTTTAATGTTGTCTGCCTAAAAAGCTCACAGGCTGAATAACGGTGAGCAATTAGCCTTGTGGTGAATTTATGAGATTAGAGAAAATTATATACAAGCAATATCATTTGCCACACATCTCGTTTGTAACTAGCATAACTGTTGGTTATTCATGAAAAACTTTTTCAAGCTAATTTAGCTTTCCTCTGTATGTGAATTTTCTCTCACGAATTTTAAGCCATGTCCAACTTCTGGGCTTTTGAGAAGGTTGTACCTAGTTTCATGAGCTAAGTGTGCCTCTGCAGTGAGCCTTCTGTACCAAGATCATCCAAGACTAAGTGATGACTACTTGAGTTTTTGGATGGCATTTTTTCTCCTTGCTTTCTACCACAGATAACTACTTCTATGTTTTCTCATAATGTTCTCTCAGTTTACCTTATTCTATAGGGACAACAGCTGTACTGTTAGTAGTAGGATTAGTAAAGAGTCTTTTTACTGGTTTCCAGGCCCCTAACTCTTTGGTCATGAGATTTAGCAGTACGCTTACACTGGTACAACAGGGCTTGTGTACAAGTCACCTATACAATGTGGCTGAAAAAAAATGCACTGTTCTCTGCTCTTCCTCATTTATCAGAATGAGACAGCTTTTTCATGTTTGGAAAGAGAGTTCATGGTGTAGGATCCCTCTGGCTTTTTTTATAGACTTGTTACACCGGTGTGTCTTACTGCTCAGTGTTGTGGTGGGATATATTAATAAACTCCTTTGTCTCACTTCCCTTGAAATTTTCCTGTATACCTTTTTTTTTTTTTCTTTTTTTTTTTTTTTTCCTTCTTCTTCCCAGCAATTTCAGGGAAAAAGGAATTTACCTGCCTTTGCCAGCACATGTTCTGCACAATGATCTGTAGGTGGACCATTTCTTCCAGGTCATTGTATATTAGTCAGTACACTAAACACCCAAACCTGAATGAAGTCCAAGAGGAAGTGGGAAAAAGTAAAAAAAGTAATAAAATTACAGTGGTTTCACAGCATTGCCAATTCTCATGAGATTTTAAAGTCTTAATATTTTAAGGCTTGCCTTTTACACTGTTCATGAAATATAGCTGTCCCATTGCAAGTTAATCTAGTATTTTTAATGTTTTTTTTCACAAAGCCACAGGTGTAGGAACACTGGGTCACAGAGCAGCAATACTCCCTCTCCATGGTATAAGGTCCTGGCCTCTGAAGTTTCACGGGAAAAGTGAGTGATGTGTTAACAGCAAAAAAATCTGTGATAATTATAAGGTCTTCTGTTGTAGCTTCTGTTTAAGTCCTTGTAGGAGCTTTTGCTCTGCTTATAATTAAAAAATACTTAGTGTGGTGTTTACTTAACATTTTTCATTAAGAATAGCTTGAACATAGATATTGCCTGAAACAATTCCCAGACGTTTCAACATGGTCTACATGATTTTGTATTTACCTGAAGTACCCATCAAATACATCCCTATAAATCTGTCATTCCTGCTAACGTTTACCCACAATTCTGTAACATTTACCTGAGATTGAACTTCTGCCTTGCTATCTTTTTCTCCAGACGATGTAGAATATTTGAGATTTATATTCAGCTGCAGATAGCATTTGAATTTCTGGAGAAAGAGGAAGAGTTATACTGCTTATGATTTCAGGGAGAATGTGAGAAGAGAGCTGGTGGTTTGCCTCTGAAATTCCTAATCAAGATTTGGGAGAGCAATCACAAATTCGCCAACAAATAGAGGAAATTAGGAGGACTTGTAAGTCTGTAAAACTGATGAGACTCATTAGAAATTGAATTAAGTTTTTGGTTACAGACACACCTGTAAATACAAAACATAAAACTAAACACTTCAGCTGAGCCTGAAACTGCTTTGTGCTAGCAACTGTTTACATGCAGAGAAATCAAAGACTGTCCTTGCCTCAGGGAGCTGACAATCCAAAGTAAATCAGGAAGAGAAATATTGATGCAGTGAGTTGAAAGACACCTCTGGGTCAGACAGAGCTGAGAACAGAACTTCTGTTTTCCAACTGCTCATCTGAGCCCATAAAAAAGCCTGAAGCCTAATGTGATCTAAATAAATTCCAATAAATAATATAAACATGTGAATATAAATATAAATGCTGAAAGAAGTTTGGCTATACCTTGTGTTTTTCATCATTCCCGGCGCCAGCATTCATCTACTGCTACCATGAGAGACTGTTTAAGGCTTGGGAAGAAGAAACAAATACACTTGTTAATTGCAGTGGTCATGAACTCCTTCAAATGCTCTCCCCATTATTTGCCAAATGATTGTACTATCATCTCTCAAAAAGTATACAGACTTCGGTGTTATTAGGATTTGTTTGCTCGGATGCTTCTTTATTTGTATCATCTGACCTGTCTTCTGCCACGAATCCTAAGGAAGTCTTGTCTCTCCAAACAGGTCCCCAAGGTCAGATAGAATACTTCAAGATAATATGAGATTAAGAAAGTGATGGTATTCTCACCAGCAGAAATAAATACTGTTTTTTTTTTTTTTTTCCTTTGTGGTACTTTTTAGCATTGTGTTGAAAAGCATACTTGTATTAACAACTGCATTTAAAATTTTTTGTTTTAATGCAAAACTCCCCAAATTTTCACTTTTTATTCTAAGCATAGATAGATATTTGTTTGACATCGAATTAAACTATTTGTGAATTGCAGTATATTGAACCAGTCTGATTTTAATTTGCAGTTTCTAAACTCTATAAACAAATAATGGCTATAATATGAAAACAAATCTTAGTTTCTTCAATTCAGCTGAGAATTTCATTTTGGATTGAATGAATTTGAGCAACCTGCTGAAAGCAAAATAAAGTAGTCATCCTCCTCAAGTCTGTTCTGAATTTTATGCACGGGAAAAAGAACTTTTAATGCTTCTGTGCCATGCCCTTGTTTCACTCTGTAATTTTATTCTCCCTTGGACTTCAACAAAACACATCTGAAATTTAACTGTAAATCAAAGGATGTTGGCTTAAAAGAATAATTAACTAGAAGGATCTCTAACAAGTAAGCATTACCCTGGTAGTTAACACAAGCTAATGAAAGTTATGAAGTGCTTATAAGAAAGAACTAACTTCAAAAGTTAGTGAGAGGAGTTCTAACCAGACTGTAAAGAGTGCAAAACCATTTGGTAAATCATAGAGTTCTTGGCTCTGGTAACCACCTCTAGGGCTAAAATCTCTACATACATCTTGCTCTGAAAACCTTATCCACATTTAATCCCATCATTTAGAAATACTGTGGATTATATTATGAGTCATCCTAACTTCTTAATTAGAACATACTTTGACTCTTATTAGCTGTAGGGCAATGGGTATTTCTGCCTACTGTTTGGTATGCTTTACCTGTAGGGAACGAAAGTCAGCTTTTAAAAATCATGAGACATACACACTAAACAATAAGCAAAAGTGCTTACAAGTTGCAGGATGTGAAACAATTTTAAATTGATGTTCAGATAAAATAGCTTATTTATTCATGGCTATCCTACAAAATGTTGTACTTTGATTCAGAGCCTGAAACAAGTAGAGACATACTTAAAAGACTCTTGTGCCCTGAAAACTCTCCTTTCCCTATTTTATTTTTCTATTCCTTTTCCCTTTAGTTCTTGTGTAGGTGCTTTGCAACTTGTTTTAGAAACAGATGGGTGTAGGGCTAGGATAATGAAATGCTGGATGCTGAAGAATACAGGCTTGTCTTCTTTTGTTATTTAAAGCTACAATTATAACTACCTACAAGTTGAAGTCTGGTATAGAACAGTGTAAGATCATGTTATTTCTCTTTCATTTAATGTGTTTCTGTATTTTGGTCAAACTTTTCATTCCCATAAGAGTAGTGTGCTGTTTGGAAATATTGTTGGTTTTGACACCCAAGAACTCAGCTGTGATACTTATTGGATTATTCTCAAAATATCCCTCTCTGTCTTAAAAAGTACTATTTAGAAAAGCTGGCCTGTATCTAAGAGAAGAAGTGTCTTTTGGTAGGAGTGAAGAAGTACAAAAAGGAAAATATCACATCTACTTTGCATAAGCAAATGTCTGGATCTAGTCATATTTACATGGAAAATTGTTATCTGCAGAAAGGTAATCTGATTAAAGATTTAATTTACAGCTAAAAGTGATGTTCCAATAAAAAAAAAAAAGGTCGGTCTTTAAGACATGTCTTTCCTTTGCCTCCAAATACATCTATAGCTGATATTTTCACTGAAGTTTTCCATGTACCAGTTGCTGAAGGAGGTCTGAGTCATTCAATATTTTATTTTCTCTATTCCTTATGTTTTAAATGTGAATACAAGAGTTGACAAAAGGCTTTTCCTGATGAGAAGATTCTTTAAATTTAAAATTAGTTTGATGACTGCCTTTGTAAAGAATATAGAAATACCAAGGTTTGAGTTTCTGATTTTCTTAACTTAAATCAGTTGCCTTTTTTTTTTTTTTTTTTTTTTTTAATTTCTCTCTACAGTTATCACTTTTACCAATATAACACAAAGATTCAGGCAATTACAGTTTCTTCATTCTCAGCTTTGGAGCAGCAAAATCATTAGGAAAGCCAACTAATCTCTTTCTTTCAGAGGGGTATGCCCCATACAACTGCCTTCAGAAAGCAATGGGAAAGAATGACTCTTCAGTTTGAGCCTTTAAAACTTTTGAGGGATTGTCTGGACAAAAAAAACTCATTTAGAAATATCCAAGATTTTTTTAACAGTATATTTTTCCAGCCTAAAGGCAGAAAAGAAACTCAGAATACCCTTTTGGTCAGTTTGGGTCAGCTGTCCAGCCATGTCCCCTCCCAGCGTTTGACACATCCCAAGCCAACTGGCCTTTGGGGATGCACATGTTTGGAGAGAAATCCTTGATGCTGTGCAAGCATTGCTCAGTCATAGCAAAAACATCGGTGTGTTATTAACACTGTTTCATCCACAGATGCAAAGCACAGCACCATGTGAGCTCCTGTGAAGAAAGCTAATTCCATCCGAACCAGACTCAGTACAATAAATTGCTCAGCCTATTGGAGCATGGACTATTTTATTAAAAAGCTCAGAGAGAGGCTGTAGGTGCACCTGAAGGCTGTAAAGCACAAAGGCACAAGTCGACGTCTTTCTCACACAGAAAGAGAAAGAAATGTTGTGTTCACTGGACACAGTATAAAGTCCAGTGTAAACTGGATTTTAAAGAAATCTGAACTGATTTCACTCATTTGGTCAGAGAGTTAGCCATGTAAGAGTGATTATGTTCTGCTCACCCAAATTAATTTTCAGCTATATGAAGTAATTACTTTTGTTTCCTTCCTTAAGCTCTTTCATTAAATTTCCAAGTGGTATTAAGCATGGCCATGTATCAGTGGAAATGTGTGGTGTTACAGGAAGTAGCTGTGTGGGGAAAATTAAATAATAGTATTCTGCTTAATTAACAGTTGTGTATCTGAAGGGAATTCTGCAGTGCTTTATCTAATTAGACAGTTGCATTAATCCATTTAACCACAAAAGTTGGTGCCAAGTATTAGACTGATTACAGATCACCTGTCAGGATTCCCAGCATGTTATAAACTTTTCCTTTTGCACTGTATGAACATGCTACTGGAGCTCTTTTGAAATGCATTGTATGTCTTGGATTACAACTTTAGACTATACCATGTGAATTGAACTGACTGGCTCTTTCATATGACAGTCCTCCTTCCCTGATGAGAGGCATGTCGGCATAAAGGCCATCCTTTGGCTGTTTCCCTTCTGTACTAGATTTTTCCAGACTTGGATAATAATAACTGAGACCACTCTGACTGACTTCTACGCCTATGACAAAAACATTTTTGATGAGAAGTGAGAAAAACACTTCTGTCCTTAAGAGCAAACACTTTTCAGCTCTTCATCAAGATTTGCAAGAATCATCCAGGTTCAGCTACTTCACTAAAACAAAAATAATCTGGAACAGCTCTTACTGCTGCTCTTCACAGCAACCAAAGTGAGCAAAACCCACAGAGCAGGTCCCAACAGCATCTGGGTGCCCCACAGCTCAGCAAAACCCACAGGCAGTAAAATCAGAGAATCTAGCACACACCTTCATGTTTTTCCATAGCACAGAGCTTCTATGACACAGCCAAGAGCTGTTCTGAATACCTCTTTACCAGTCTGTAGGGTAGTCAGGCTCTGAGAGGTCACAGAAACATTGGACACAAAGGGAGAGCTCCTTTCTTCCCCCTGGATCAATCTACCTGAAACATCTACTTGCTCACACATTTCAGAAGACTCACTAATCAGCAAGTTTTGCTGTTTCCCAGACTGAGTTTTCATCTCTCTTCCTGAACTATTTTCACGTTGTACAAAAAGTGTACAGTCACAGGAACAGAGAAATACTCCCTGATCTTCCAAAATTTTATGGAGCTATCTTAATGCAGAATCAGTTTCCCTTTTCCTGGACAAAGAACTATTTATTTGCTTAATGTAAGGAGAAACAACCTCAAAAAGGAAGACACAGAGAGAAAATTTTCTCCAGTGACCTAATGGGCTATGGAGCCTAGTTCAGGTACAACAACCAGAGTTCAAGTTCTTGCTGTTGATCAGGTGGAACAGAGATTCAATGGTCATCCGAAGTGGCCTTTCCCAAAATACTCTGTCCCCATGATTGTTCTTCTCACCCAAAAAATAGATATTCTGGGAGATATCTGTCTTTAAGAATGACACTGGTGTTTAGTAGGAAGACTTTGGGATTATAGATTTACTTAAATTAGTATATTTTGCTGAAAACTATTTTAAAACACTGCTATATATTCTGGTAGTGAAAAAAAAAGCCTGAGGAATATGAGTGGAATTATGAGCCAGAGATATTCGTAAATCTGAATACAGGTTTTAAATCATTGAAGATCTGTGTGTAACAATACAAGAAGGCAGTGACTCACCTTCAGCTCAGCAGTGAGGCACAAGGCCAGCTTTACTCAGCACCTGAGGCAAGCAGTTATCTTAATAACCTTTCATGTTTTTTCACAGATAGAATAAAGATCATTAAATTAAACTGAAACACAATTAAACAATTGTTGGTTGTCTAATGTCTACCTCTTCTACAGCTTATTTTATGAGTAGATTGTAAAGGGATATAAAAGGAGTTGGAGTATATATTTAATTATATGACTTCATTTTAATCCATTCACAATTTAATTTTGGAAAATTTTATTGAGTCCTGGATCCTAAAATCTCCAAAGTCAACTTCAGTCACAGCCACTGTGTCTGCGTGTTGAAGCCTTTTGAAGTAGCTTTGGATTGGACCAAAGCTGACAGATAAATCAAAACTTGGCTGTGAGCAGAGCACTTTTTTCTCCTTCAAATCACTGGTTCTTCCCTTAATTTGCTGAGGGCAGTGTGAGCCCAACCTGTAGATACTTCAAAGGCTTCAAACAGCAGACACAGTGGCTAGAGCTGAAGCTGAAACAGGCGTTTTGAGGGAACCAAAGGACTGCAGGAAAAAAAAAGTGTATAAGGCTTTCTCATTTTGTCTTTGTGTGTGACCTGGATTTTACAAGGAAGAACATCTGTCCAACTTTGGATCTAAGTGAAACTCTTCCTCAGTAAAAAAAAAAAAAAAAAAAATCTTTAGCCAATTAGCTTTACAAAGCCAAATATCCAGTCCTGCTTCTCACTTGGTTTTGCCAATTTTATTGGTTTACTATTTAAGTTTCTAGTGGTGGTGGAGACCTGTTCACTTGAAGGTTGAAAGATTTAAATATAAGCAAAAATAACTGAAAAATATTCTGCAGATGAAAGAAAAATATTATGTAACAATATAAATATTATATTTATAACTTATATTTTATAACTTCCACCCACAATCAATTAACATATTTAAAAATTTCAATATTTTCAATGTCTATTGCTGTTTCCCACACAGATATGGAATGAGGTTGATGACAGCTTTAAATTAAACCAGGCCTTGAAAATGTTGTGAATTTTAGTTATCAGGCTTTCTCTTCTAATATCTGTAAGCTGTAATACCAATACACTTTAAGCTTTATTCTAAAGTATTAATCCTTGCTTACATCTTATAGAGAAGATACGCTGTTTACTCCTGGCCATGTGGATTTACCTACACTTTACTCATATATAGTAAAAGCTGATTTACATGTTAGTGGAGAAGTTGCATGTTTATCATAATATAAACCTTGACTGAAAAATAACTAGGTGGATATAAAAGAATAATAAGAAAAATATGAAATTGATCTGCTCAGTACAAAAGGTCTTCTGTTTTAGCTGATTTCCTTAGACACCACAGCATCTTTGGAGAAGAATAACTTTTCACTTCCATTAAACTAGTTTATAATCACCCTGTTAAGCTGTAGGTGATATCATGAATTATTTAGTTCTGTGGTAAGTATTAGTGCAGTTCATTTGAAAATGAGGTCTACTTTTTTGATAGATAAGCTTATTAAACCTGTTTTTGGCCTTTATTAAGCTTACCCCTGCAGGAAACTCATTCACACAGTGGATGCAGGAGTATGCTTTATTCAAGGGTTCTGCCAAAATAGCCCCACTAACACAGGACCACACAACATTAACCCAGACCTTTTCCAGTAAGTAGTGCCTTTATTTAAAATAAGTGTCCAGGATCAAGGTAGGGGAGTTTCCCACCTCCATCCCTGGGAATTTTATATCCACATTTTTGAGCAATGAGTTTCAGTCCCAGGGAGTCTGGACGGTGGGTCTCATGGAATCCTTGCAGAGAGTCTGGAAGCATGCTGGACCCTGGACTCAGCAGCGTAAGGACCCAGGTCTGGCCCCTGTGACAGGGTAGATTCCATAGGAAAACCTTCCCTCCAGGGAACAGGCATTAATGCAACAGTGCCCAGCCCAGAAGGAACAACACGCTAGGCTCTGGCCAGTGCTTGACAGGTGCTGTGCTGATAGGAACCGAACATCATGACAGAAGGTAAGGCACTGAAGCTCGCTGAGAAAACCGTAACAACGGCAGCACTGGTAGCCAGATCCCTCCATGTCTTGCATCAGGAAGGCAGCTGAGGGAGCACTCAGTCACCCCCTGGGCAGCTCTGCCTGTCCACTACTTCTCCAGTGGTGGTTCCTGCAAGCAGCACCAGCTTATTTCATTAAGCATGACAAAGTGTCATTGAAAGGGTTGTACCTCTCTACCTGGAAATTGTACTGTTATTACCTTCCAAAGGCTTCATGCCAGGTACTTGGTGTTCCATTGATGTTGGTCACCTCTACATTAAACCTGTGTTTCCTGCCAGGCACTGGGATTTCTTGCTTACTTTGTGTCATCATGAGTGGATTACCTTAGGTCTGAAGATGATAGGGTACGCGTTATAAATACACCAGATTCATCGTACAGGAGGGAGTGTACACAAAGATGACTTCTTTTTTTCACGTGTAGACAGCTGAACAGCTTGTCCCTGTGGTCACAATGCCTGAAACTCACATTTGAATGTCACGCCTGTTCTGAACAAACAGGAGCAGAGAGACCTTGTTCTTTAGGAGCTCACAAAGCTAGAAGAAAAGATTACCTTTTTAGTTTAACATGTAAATCATGGGTCTTACTAAATAAAACATGCCATATATTCTTAAAAGTGTGTTTTCACTCACTCCTCTCTTTTATTTCCAAGGACTAGACACAACATAGTTGAAAATCATTCTCTTGCTGAATAATCCTAGCAATGAAAATAGACATTTGCTAGTCAAATAGACAAAATGTGGGTTTTACTAAGTTTCTTAATTTTAAAATCCTGTTCATAAGAACAAGTGACTGTTCATTATCGAGAGTGCATGAATCAATACAGAACAAACATCTTAATAGATGAAAATTTACTTAAATGATTCTGCACTGATACTCTGGAGTGCTGGAAGCAGCTCAAGTTTGTGGGAAAAAATGTTAACTAAATTTATTAGCTAGATCTTCAGTGCATTGAATTATAGTATTATGATACCCTGATACTAAAGAAATTAAAAAAGTTGTTAATTGCATTTTTCAGATCTTTGGGAAGGCATGACAATAGGACAAGTAGAGTTGGAAGAATGAAAAGAAAGAAGTACATTCAGCATATAAGCTTAGATAAGGAATAGGCAGATTCGGACATCTGCAAATGATAATTTAGGTCTTTCACTGTTTATTTCTTATACCTTTTGTAGCAAAGTGTCTGTTCTGTGTAGTGACCTGAATGTTGAGATTTTGTTATAGTGAAATCTTTTTAATTCTTGATATTGAACAGCCTTTTGAAATATCAAGTAAATGTGGCTTAGATGATAATGTAAAACTTGACCACTGAAAAGGTTTCCAGATGTAACTGGATGTCAGATGTACTGGCAAAGACTTTGCACTAGGGAGAAATGCATTGAAAGTTATGACTAGAGGCAAAAATTCCACACTAAAGAGGCTTCTATCTACATGCTGTATTCTCTTATTTTTCTCAGCTTCTGGGTTGGATCAACATTCAAGAAAGAAACATATTTTTGGGCAAGGAGAGATCTTTTCCTTTTAATCTCAGTTAGAACAGCTACAGGAAGTATTTCTTAATAGGCTGTCATGGCATGGATACAGGATATGCTTCACTGCTTGCTAAGATGGTCATATTGCCAATCAGGAGGCTTAAATCATAGTAACTGGCTGGTGTCACAGAAAAGGCTAGCCAGAGCTGCTTGATACAAAATCTGTGGTGAGATCATCCTGCTTATATGGCTTCTAAGCTCCATGGACAAGCAAAAATAAAGAACAGGGGTGTCATCAGCATCATTTTATAGTTGAAAAAGGCAGATTACCTTCTTTCAGGTGTTTTCCTAGTTGTTTATTCACAAAATCAAACGAAAACACTCTTCAGGTAGCAGAACTGGCCATACACATGTGCATGTTGTTACAGAAGAGGTTTACCCTAAATTTCCCTCTTACTTGTTATGTACCTCTAATTCCACTCGGTTCCCCACTTAGTTTATTTCTTTGGTTTTTTTGGTTTGTGTTTTTTTTTTTTTTTTAATAAATAAATTATTTATTTTCAAAGAACAGTACTGCAAAAGAATGCAGGTCATCTGTGTTGAGAGTCATGTGGAGGAAGTTATAGTAAGCAACTTGCCCAAGGCCACCTGGTCTGTCTCAGGCATGAGGAGGAACTTAATTCCAGGCTTTGTTTTTGTTTGGGACTAAGCTAAAATGCCATATTTCTCACATCCAACCCACTCTTCCATAGTTCACTGATCACATTTATGCCCAGCTGTGAGTTCCTCTGAGCTACAAGTAACTCAGGAAATGCAAACACGGTTGGTGCTAGTCTCTTGGGAAGGACAGCAGGCTGAGGTGGCCTGTAGGTGGAGGTAGCAGACCTGTGTGTCCACCCTCCTGGTGTAGTTGCTCCACCCTTGAGGAGCTGCAAGTGAGAAGAGCCATTGCTATTTTCCCTGGGGTGTCAGTAACCACACCTCTGCTCCAGGTAACTGTGCTAACGCTGAGCAACAGTACCCAGTGACCCATCCATTGCAAAATGGCAATGCAGGAGGAAAGTATTCTGGTTTCAGTGAAGCTCAGGGGTAGTTTGCTCTGCTCTGGTTACAGTCAATTCAGCACCAGTGAATGGTGCTCGCAGTTATTTTTGGGGACAGGCTTGGTTCCAGATTACCAGCTCACCTTGAGACACAATCCTGTGTCTGGAGCTAGTATAGGAAAAAAATGGGTGGTGGAAATTTTGATTGTGCTGACCTTGCCAATTTAACCCTTTTCGTTAGTCCAAGTTGCCACCTTTTTCCTTTTCCTGAAACAAGAAATAGCTGAATTAGCAGGTGTGGTTCCTGTGTACTGTTTCCTGAGGACAAGATAAATATCTTTTTCTCTTCTCACTAGTTCTTACTAAGAATTTCCACAGATAAAGCTATTAAGTGGAAAAGAAACGATTATGAGAATTACATGGCTGCACTGGGTGGTGTGGAGAAAGGGTTTCAATAAGTAGAGATGATGGTGCAGAATTATGCAATGAAAAGGCACAGAAACAACAAGGAGAAGGCAGCAATACTGCCACTTTGTGGATGATGAGAGGTGAACTTTTCCCCACCTACCTGTAGCAAAAAATATAAATCTTTAAAAGAACAAAAGAGCTTGCACTTCTGCTACTTAATAGGGTCTAGAGACAGCTGTTTTTTGATGTCTCCCTGTTGCACTCCATTACAAGTTTATTCCTCAGCAAACCCTGTAGTGATAAGTGAGATTAAATTTTAGAGATAGGGACAGAATAATGAATGTATAACCCAATGTCCTGACTTTTCTCTTCCCAGGTTGATTTTCTAAGAAAGCACGTATGTAGCAGAAAAAGACACAATTACTGTCCTTACTCAACTTTACAGATTGGGCTGAAGTGTTATTAGTCATCAGAGACTAATGTTCATGCTAGCATGAACTATCACTACCATGGGAAGAGGATGGGGCAATATTAACCCCTCATGCAATTCTAAGGGACTCACCAACACACAGAAGGATACTAGAAACCAAACTGCAATCAACTACACAGAGAATTAATAAGGTGCTCCTTGGTCTGGGACTGAGATATCTGAAGAGCAGTATGTCTTCAGATAGTCTATATTCCTTTAGAAAAGTGAAGCAGATGACAGTGTTAAGAGAGTTTGAACATATACAAAGTATATGTGTTGTTTTCTGCACAATATGGACATAGCTGTTTTCACTGGGCTTTATTTCTGGTGTTGATGTGCACCATGCATGTATTCATAAGACTGCAACATTAATAAGCGCTAAACAAATTAAATAGTGTTTAACAGTTCAGCCTGGGTGATGTGTTGGTGCATGAAAGAGAACTGCCTGCCTTTCTGCTAACCCATGCGCAGCTGGAAAAAGGGCAAACCTTTTCTTTTGTTCCAGTGCTGCAGGCTGGATGGGAAGTATCAGTCCTCTGCTGAGCTGAGAGACTGATTTTATCTTCTTCCTCATTCAGCCCTTAACATTGTTGAGACAAAAGCTGTAGATAGCAAAACATAATGTGGGATTTTGTTGAAACAACAATTTCCAGCAGAATTAAGGTGAAAGGACAGTTAAACTCTCCACTGGGGGACCTTAGTATTTACAGCTATCAGATTAGAAGAATATTTTCCTGAGTGTTACAAATATTACAGGAGAGCAGATGACTCCTAGGTTTAGTAAATAATGACTTTATTTGAATGTGAATCTTAAGTAACAGCATTAAAATGTTCGAGTCTGTTTTAGTACCCTTATTTGGTCTTGTGGTTCTTTGCCTTCCTGACCAAACTGTCTGCTAGGTCTAATGCATGAGGTGTCTGGCTTTGCAGCAGACAGTCATGGTATGAGCTGCATTTGTGGCTGATGTTTTATTTCTAGGCAAATATTCAGATGACTGGTACTTTCTGAATACCAGAAAGAGGAATTCTTCCCTTTCAATCACACTGTACTGCTTACACTACTCATCCCTCCTGCCTTTTGAGGTCTGTCATCATTACTGCTAATAGTATTTGCAGAAGGTAATTTTCAAAGCTTGTCCATATTAGTACAGCTGTTGGCAGAGATGATCAGAGCACTCCTTTGAAACAAATACAATACTCCTTAGCCCACTGACTCATAAACAACTGGTGGTGGGAGGAAGGTCAAGATCTATAAGAGAAATCCAGTAAACTAATGATTGCCATCAAGCATCTTAGATATTGTCAGGCAACACAATTATCTTGATAAATCTTGTACTGCATTTTTGCAGTGTGATACTATAGACATTCTGAATACTATTGTCACATCCTAACAACTTGTGCTGAGTTTGTGTAGCAGGGTTTTTGGTAGCAGGGGAGGGAGCTAGAGTGGAGGCCTCCTGTGAGAAGCTTCTTGAAAGCTCCCCTGGGACCAAGTCGGACCTGCCTTTGCACCAAGGCCAAGCCAATTAGCAATGGTGGTCATGCTTCTGTGATAACATATTTAAGAAGGGAAACCCGAGAGAGGGTTGAAACTTTGAGGATGAGTTATGAGAAGGACACCTATGTGAACACCAAGGTCAGCGGAAGGAAGAAGGAGAAAGGTGGGGAGGTGCGCCAGAGCAGAGACTCCCCCCTGTATCCCATGGTGAGACAGAAGGCCCACTCCTCCTGCCACTCATGGAGGTCACCGGCGAAGCAGAGAGTTGCCTGCAGCCTGTGGAGGACCCCCAGGACTTTATGGGAAGAAGAAACCCCCACAGCTGTAGTTCAGTGCTGGGAGGACTGCAACAGTGGAGGTGACCCACACTGGAGCATCTCAAGAAGAATGCATCCCGTGGGGAGTATTCCATCGGAGAGTGTTTGTGGAGGACTGTTTCCTGTAAGAGGGATGCCACATGGAGCAGGGGCAAGAATGCAGAAGAGTGCATTCCCTCTGACCTTGGAGGAAGAAGAAGCAGACTGACTGCACTCCCCATCCCCTTCCTCTGTGCTGCTGGGGAAGGAGGTAGAGATATTGGGAACAAAACAGTCTGGGAAGAAGGGAGGGGTGGGGGGAGGTGTGTTTGAGATATGGTAACACTTCTCACTGTTCCCATTCTGTCTGCTAAGTGTCATTATTGTTAGTGTTTTGAATTAAAGTGATGTCTTTTTTTTCTTCCCCTAACGAGCAAGTCTTTTCCCTGTGATTGTTAATGGGTGAGCAACTCCTCCCTGTCCTTATCCTGATTCCTGAGCCTTTTGACTAATTTTTCTCCTTCCCAGAGCTGGAGGGGAAGGGGTGACTGGAAGGCTTTGTGGTGCTCTGTTGCCCTCTGGACTCAAACCAAGACACTACTAAATTACCTGAAGTATAGTATTAATAGCAGTCATGATATTCTGTAAAAGCCACAGACCGACAGTTCTTTCAGTTATGCCTCAGTAATTTGCTAGAAGTTGGAAATGAACACAGAAAGAGTAGTCAGACAGTGAAACAGGCTGCCCAGGGAGGTGGTGGAGTCACCATCCCTGGATGTGTTTAAGGGTTGTTTAGATGAGATGTTGGGGGGTATGGTGTAGGGGAGAACTTTGTAGAGTAGGGCTGATGGTTGGACTCGATGATCCCAAGGGTCTTTTCCAACCTGAATGATTCTATGATTCTATGACTCTGAGTATGACTGGCTCCAGCCAGTAGCACATTGCTTAACCCCATTTATTTGACCTTGGTTTAGCTTTATTGCCTCCCATTATTGCTGTGGATTCTTGGATGAGGGAGCCAAATGATTTAACCCTTTACTGATTTGAAGCAATCCTGGATTTTCTCTTTTGCCTTTATACTAATTTTATTCACAAGGAATGATGTTGTAAAGTACATATTGTAGTAGCCTTGCCTTCCTGTCTCCCATTCATTGAGTTATTCCTAACAGCATTTGGTTTTGATCAGAAATTACATCTTTTCTGAATTAACTTATTTTCCTCGGGTGACATTTACTCTGTCCTGACTGACAACTGAAGGAATACTACCTACTCACTTGGTCCTTAACTCTCCAATGGAAGCACTGACCTAATTGAAGGTTGTTGAGGTCCCACTGTCTATGCTGCACTGGCAGCTGATGTCCCGCTCTTTCCTTGGCCAGCACAGGGGTCTCCTGAGCTCACAGTAAGCTGATTCAGGCAGCTGTGCTGGACAGACACTTGTCTTGCCTGGAGTGTTACTGCAGGGTCAGAAAAGAGCCAGCACCAGCACAAGGAAAGGGACATGCTTTCATAAAATGCGGTGCATAGGAGTTATACTTCTTCAGTTAAAGACCACTGGCTATTTGTTTGATAAGTTGATAAGACTTGACAAATTGTGTTACTATGAAGGCAACCTAGAATTCCATTTAAAGGAAAATAAAAAGTTTACAGCTACTTCCACCTTAAGGAGTTAAATGAAATTATTCTTTCAGGTATGCTAATTCTTTTCCCAATAAGTAATTTTTTTTGCTGCCTTTCATCAGACAGTGCTAGATAAATTTGCATAAACTGGTGGCAAAGATCAAATCAATAGATATTTATTTTCTTAAATATTTGTGCTGATAGCTATATTACATTTAAGAGTTTTTTAGTCTAATGTCTCAAGTATTAGGTTTGTATAAATATATGATACAAGTTCTGAGGGGAATTTAATGTCTGTGCTATATGTTTCAAAACTGAAAGTACATTTTGCCAGTTATATGCAGGTTTTAAGGAGTTTTGTCAAATGGGAGTATATTCATATCTCAAGGATTACCTGGCCAGTGACTGATACATGCTGATGGCTAAATTAAATCTGTGCTAACTAGGGTTTAAAAAACCTGTAATTACAGAACTGAACAAAAATCACTGACTTAATGTGATTTTTGCAGAAGGTACCTTAACTGTAATTGTGAACACACTTTTTATATTGTTAATTTTATACTCTATACCTACAGTAAGACCAGAAGAAACAGTCTACCTGAATTGCTGTGGAAAAAAAACCCCAGCATGTTACCTGTTCATTGTGAGAATGGTGTGAACTGTATTTCTACCTGTTTGTCTTTACTCCTGAACTCAGCTGACCAGATGACATTTGCAGCTCAGTCAAACCCAACAGTACTTTCATGCTTCAAACAAACAACCAACAAACAAAGCAGGCCAACATGAAATTCCCCATTAAAATGTGCACCTTCTATAGTGAAGGCCACCTTGCTCACAGCATTAATAGCAGCCTCCATGAGGGAAAAGAATGGGGCTGAGATGTGCCTCTGAGTCATAGGGCTGACTTTAACTGTTCTCACTCAATAAAATATAACCTTTAGTGCAGATTGCCAACCTAAAACAAAAATCATATTAAAAAATAATTTAAACAAATAGCAGTTTTTAAATTCCATTCCTACAGGTACTCTTTCAGTAGTACTCATGTCATTGGACTTTTTCCAAAGCCTAGGTTAAATGGATTTCATTGCTCAGCTGTAGAATTTGAGTGTCCTGATTATTGCCTAAGTTAAATTTTAGCACTTCAGAGATGAGGAGAGCAAGTGTATAATTTACCAGAGGGATCCACCCTGCAGGAGAGCAGGTGACGTTATTGCCACCTGGCTTTCCTTGTTATTTCAATGGGGTTGGAAAGTTCCCATTGTCACCAGAGGGTGTTGAATGAACCTCTTCAGATATGTCTGCTGGATGGATGTGATGAATAATAATCATTAGCATACAGCCTTTCATCTGTACACCTCAGAGCACTTCACAGTGGTTGAGTTACATCATGAAGTGATTTACCCTTTGTCACATGGTGAACCGATCACAAATTTGGGAGAAAAAAAGTCAGCATCATTTTCAGCTTGCTAGTCCATACTGCTTCTGTCACTGTTCTGTGTGTCTTAGTTGAATCCTCCCTCAAAACAATTCTGCACATTTTTGTAGTCTGTGCTAGCCTATAAACCACTTTTATTTTTCTCTCCTGGAGTCTAAATCAATAGAAATTGGGATAATGTCAGTTGTTAGTAGCAAGAAAATTTCTTGTGTGCTCTTTGAGCAGTGAAGAACAGAATTTTCACCTACTTACTTACTGCAATTTATCTACCAGATTTTGGCAAGTGTAATTGTCTTACATTTGTAGTGATTTCTTCATGACAAAGAAAAAAGAGCATGAAATGTAAAGGGATTTGACACAAATATGTCTTCAGCTAATGTACATCAGTTTTTGAGCATTAACAACATCAACATATGCTTCTGAGAAGTGAGGCCCTAGAGCTACTGGAAAGAAATCCTTCAGTTTCTGCAGTTGCAGGTTATGGGTTATATAATTAATCCAGGTGTACAGCAGCAACATGTTGGCTTCATCTTGCTTTGACAGTATAACATGCCATTAGGTGTTTCTTTCTCTAAAAGCAAGCGTTTTTTCTCTTCTCCTTCCCATTTCTTTTCTCCCCTCCTTTTCTGTCTTCAGACACTGAGTAAATTTTGAACAACTTCCAAAATATTTTTCTCTCCCTATTCTCCCATTAGATCTTTCCTTTGCATAGCCAGGAGAGAGGTTTTGGTTTTCTAATAGACAGATTTTTCTCATGACTGAGATTGTACACGTGCATGTGAGAAATGCCTCAGTTGCATTCCCAATCTATCAACAGTTCCCTTGATTTGTGGCTGCATCACCATTTTAAGCAGAACTGAAAGCAGTGGAAGTTTAGACATCATGTGTCACAATGATGATATGCTGCAATGAGGAATATAATTCATACAGTTTTGCATCCTACTTTATTATTAGGTTTCACTCCTAATGCTACAGGCATTCATTCGAATATTCCCTCATTGTTAATCAAGACTCTCAGATAGAGGTTGCCATTGAGTTTTGTATTTTTCTGCTAGATTTTTCACTTTCTGCTGAGAGCAGCACGAATTACTGTTACCCCAAGAAGTAAGATTTGCACAGAGCATGATGATTTTATTTCAGTGCTACAACATACACTATGACTGTTGAATGCTAAAGAGAATTTTATTTCCTATCACAAGTGATGGGAACTGAAGTGTACTGAGCATGAGATCTGACACCACTCTTCAATATGTGCAGTTTTGTTAAATCATAGAGACCTGGGGGCATCCACCAATTTTAGTTCTAGTTTTCTCCAGGTAGCCCTATTAACACTTGCTTGCCTTGATTTTTCCACTTCTTTCATACCATTTACACCGTATGCTGCTCTCTCTCTACTTGCAGAAGATGAAAAAGGAGACGAGAAGATTTGTCAGCTACATTGGTTTGCTGTTCTCATTCTATGCGGTGTTTCAATGAGAAATGTGTATTTCTCTTTTGTCTTCTGGTCAGCAGGTCAGTAAGCTTTTGAGCCCCAGCTAGGAGCAGGACTTGTCTCAAAATGCAGCATGGATCTTGTGTAAATCTTCATTATTCATCTTACTAATTTTAGATTTAATTTAGGTCAATGAGGGGGATTTAGAGCAGAATCCTGCTGCTGCTGCTGTTATACAATTGGCAGAATATGGTGTAGTTATAGCATGACTCTCCTCCTGTTTTGGCACCTTCCACACGAGGTTAGCAGAGTGCCTGCACAATCTTTCAGATATTTTCACTAAGCAGTCTCACAAATGAGAAAGAGTTAACACCTTACTGCTTACTTTTCATTCTGCTAGCACACAGCTTTTACCATTCTCCACCTAAACATCTGTTTAGAAATTTGTTTTTCTTTGCTTTGATTGCCCTTTAATGGGTTATTACCACTCCTGTCAGGATGCTCAATAACAGCTGGTCATTTGGAAAACTCTATGGCTTGTGTTAGCAGGAACAGAGATAAGACAAGACCTTTATTTTCTTACCTACCTGATATTTTTAGAAAGTCTTGAACATCAAGGGAAGAATTCAGTACTTGAAAATGCCACAGGAATCTTCACAAAGTCCGTTCTGAGTTCCCTGATAGAGGAAATGGGATGATCTAGATTGATTTTCTGGTAGAGGAGGAGGGCCTTACTATCACATTTGTAGATCATGTTTGCAATTGGTCTAGACAGGATTGGACAGTCCAGGCCTCCCAAGACCTGTGTAGGTCACCCTCCAAGCAGCCGTTAATATGAGATAGACCTCCACGGTCCAAGTGCCTACAACCCTGTTAAAAGAGCGATTAGGTCCCATGGTTTTGCTCAGCTGATGCCTGTCTCTCCTCATGGTACTCACTCACAGTTCTTCTGTGTTACCTGAGTGCCATAGACATCAGGGAGCTATTTCATATTTCTGTGTGTGACCAAGAGCAGAGCTACAGTATTTTCTTCCCAAGTAGCAGTGAAACAGAGTAAGGAAAACTCTTTAAAGGAACTTCTTAAACAGCTGTTCTTTGCTGGCAGGCAAAATATGAAAGAAAGATCTGTGGAAAAGTTACAAAATACTGTAAAAAAACTCTCTCTCCAAGAGTCCTGTTCTGCTCCCCAGATACTTCCTTTTTTACCTTCTTACCTAGTCTTGCCTTCTTCTCTGCTTTATTCTGTCAAAAAGATGGGAATAGAGATTTCTTGACATAAATTCCAGCTTGCCTCTCTCAGTTGACTCCCCTCAATGACTTCATAGAGTAGTTTGCACTCACTGTAATTATGAAACAAAATGAAACTGTGGTTGGATTCAGACATGCATCAGAATTTGTCTGACTCAGTAGGCCATTAGTAACACCATTTTTTTTCCTTGTGAGAAAGAAAGTAGAATAATTGGACAGCTCTACATAGTATAACTGAATTCCTAAAAACTTTTAAATGTAAGGGGTCCTGTTAGTTGTAATGGTGGCAGGAGCTGAACGTGATGTTTTCTAGGACTGTGGGAAAATAACAACACTTCCACAGAGATCGTTTTCCCATTCAGAGTCTGCTGTTTGTCATCTCTCTTGTGTAATACTGGCATTTTAATGATATCCATCCTCCTCCAAGAGAGTAAAATTAATGGGACACATATATTACCCTGGGTATCTTGTAACATTATTAGGCAGGATGACTCAATCATAACAGTTTCAAAAATCAAATATAGTAGCTGAATTAGCAAATAAAATAAGCAAGCTGAACTGTATTCATGTATTCAATTTCAAAATAAAAGCTTAATTACAGTAAGCTAGTGGGAGATTTATTGTGTCTGTTAAGAAGACTTTTAAAGTGTCTCTGAGAAGACTTAAAATGAATGAAAGAGGGAAACAAAAGAAATAAGCTCATTATATTCCCTTGCTATTTCCTCACTATTTCTCAAGTGCTGCACTGAATAAAGGGAAGCATACAGATGTAAATGTACTCTTATTGACACAGGGAAGCATCATCCAACTATTTGATGTTGAGCTAAACAGCCTTTTTTCTGGTTTGTCCCTTCAGTTCTATCTCAGACAAATCCTTCAGTGAGTTTCATGAAAGGTTTGCTTTCAGTAGAGGTGCATTATAGTGGACTCCTTTTTCTCCTTATTTCAGCACCACCCCCCCCCACTTTTTTATTGTCAAAAAGTGGAAGAAAAAGTACTCCTGATGGGACACAGATTTGTTGGAACAGAATATGTTGCCATTAGACCTGGATAGTACAGTTAGAATTAAATAAACAGACATGACACAGAAAATTTCTGCTATGCCCTCTGTGACTGGCAGAGAGTACCATCCTGAAAACAGTGGCTCTCAGGCTGCAGGGTAGAGGGCAGGTAAAGAAATGTTACTGCCTGCCATTGGAAATTATGTCTGACTGATGCTTACAGTCTTTAAGAAGTCTCAGACCGTGTGTTCATAAGAAGATAAAGGAAAGGGTACCTGGTCTTCAAATTTGTGAACAACTGCTGTAGAAACAGGGAGAATACATTGTACTCTGTCCATAAGACAAAAATTAGTGGGTTTTAATTATAGCAAGGAAGATCCAGGCTACATATCAAGGAAAAAACTGATTCCAATCAGGACACAGAAGTAGCTGATACGTTTGGTGAGCCTGTGAAATCTATATCACAGGATGTCTTTATGAATATGTTAGATGAAGGTCTATCAAAAATGTGAAAATTATAATTGTTCCATGTGAGAAAGGTGAAAAGACTGGAAGACATCTTTTAATCTTTTCCAATTTTATGATTCCACCATTTTGACTATAGTCAACAGAGTTCAGTTTTACAGGGCTTAGTCAACTATTGATGGTTTGAAATGTAGAAAGTCAGAGAGAGCCACAAAGCTTCACTTGGGTGGCAGTTTCTAAATGTTGTCTGAAAAATAGCTGAGAAAGCAAAGTGACAGTATACATTTTGGTCACATTATACCCAGAGAATTTTTCTGAAATAGAACCATAATTTTTTATATATAAATACTAAAGAATCAGATTTTTGCTAGTTGTTTATTTATGTTGTAATACAAGTACCATAAGATCTTAGAAATTTTATGCAGGTACTGATGCTTTTCATTGATTTTTAAACTACTTAAATGTTTGAAATATTCCATATGCTTTCTATAGTGGTTTTACATATTATGAATTATTTTTCTAGTACTCTAGTTAGTTGTTTTTTACTTTGCATAATGCTTTTATGAAGAGGACTTAAGAGGAAAAAACACTGGCTTCTCTTTCAGTGATGCTTTAAGGAGCAGATCTTTAAGAAACGGGAGAGTAGATAATACTTGTGCATCATTTGCTATTACAAAAATGTCAGTAGAGTCAGATTCTGGGTCACATATATGTTGCTTGGTAATTCTCTCAATTATGAGCAGTCTTTCTGATTTCTTTATTGTACTTTCAGTAGCTGAATCCTAATTAAGTGAAAAAGACTGAATTTTATGTATTTCTGTTTGCTACTTTTTTGCCCTAGTGACCAGTATATATCTAGGTTTCTCTGTAAAGCTTGGAAAACATAATGAACAGATTAGATAATGTTCTCTGAAAAAGACTAAACAGCTTTCTGAATACTGTTTCGATCTCCTTAAAAACACTGGAGATTTCATAGAGCTATTTTTTTTCTCAAATTAATATTTTTAATCAGCTGAAACTTCCAGAGAAATGGAAATTTTTAAGTTATGGTCTGGCCAGGAAAACTGGATAGGACTCTGCCCTCCATTTGCCCATTATACATTCACTTGCTGTGCCACCAGCAAGCGTGTCCTCACCCTTGGCTGCAGGAGCTACACCTTGATTGGTTCCTTCAAAACCTGTAACAACCTGTCTTATCTCCACCCTGCAGCAGCCCTGCAAATCATGGGATGTATTTCTAACCCTGACTTCCCATATCATCTGCATGTCAGGCTGCATTTGCTCCTCTTGCATTGCAAAAAATGCTAAACACAGCAAAAACCCATCTCCAAAATTCTCTCATTCCTCACTTCCAAAAGAAAAGCTGAATTAGTTAAAAAACCCATGGTTTTGCCCAAAAGCTTTTGTTAAGACTTGAGCACTTCCTGCCTTAAGAGGCTAAACTTCATACAAAAGGCTGAGAATGAGACATGAAGGTTCAAAAAAATGCCTGTAATAGTAAGGGAAATTGATTTGCCTTTTTCAGTTATCCACAGATGAGTAGTCATTCTCATACAGTATAGTCCATAATCTAGGTTGAATTCCCTTACAGATTTGCAGCACCCAAGGCACAAGTCAAGAACAACATCTTAAAATCTGATTACAACCTGTCGTGCTATCCATTCTGGCCTATCTTGACTCAGGTTTATTTTGATTTTTCTTCAGAGTAAAATTTAAATATTATTAGCTGCCTTTTTCTCACCCACTCTCTCTGTCCTACTCACAATATCAAACACAAGACTTTAAAGGGTAAAGGTATTTACCCAGAGTTTTAAAATAAATATTCCAGTTATGTTTGCACATAATGAGGGTATTACATACACTCTGAACATGCGATCAGCACTCTACCCCAGACAAATGTCACCATAGAGCCATCTGGTGCATTTTTCTTGCAACTCCACTGAAAAAGGACTGATGCTGCATCAAATCAAGAATCCATTACAAAAAAAAAGATTAATTCTTCGTAGCAGAGAGTAGCATAGAAAACACCTACTTCACGTCCTTGTGGTTATACAAGGAAAGAGAAAAAGTCAAAATTATTTACTGGCTTTTAGATTTTAAGAAGCAAAGATATCAAGACACCTTGCTCCAAAAAGTCTGACCTATATTCTTCCTACACATTTCTCAGCTTTTGCAGGTATTCTTAGTGGTTTGGGAGCTAATTCAGCTAATACCATGCATTTGTGAGAATTCATGACACAGGAAGTGTATAATTCAGGTGGGGGGTTTTTTTGTTTGTTTGGGGGTTTTTTGGTTTTTTTTTTTTTTTTTTTTTTTAAATAGAGCACCTGGTGACGTGTGGGAGTGCTCTTGTGTTTGAAAGGCAGGTGAAGACAGTATGAGCACAGAGATTAATACAAAGTACTGGCATCAATGTCAGCAATTCTTACGGCCTTTTTGTCTCCTCTGGATTGTAATTTGTTGTAAATTATGTCACTGTCTTGAGGAAAGAGTAGTGCACAGAAACAAGACTACAAGGGTCAGAGATTCAGAAAACTTATAAATCATACAAGCAGTTGTGCAGATGATCCATGCTGTCATTGCAGATCCAGTGTCATTTGTACTATTCCTCTAAATCCACAGAGAGAATTAAATCAGAAAAGACTGGCAAAAAACATACTCCAGAGAAGAGAGGCTGTCAGGGAAAAGCAGAAAGATTCTTGTGTCATTAACAATGTTTTTTGTTTAAGGCTCTGGGTTCAGTGTAAAATTATGGGAGGAGTAAGTTTCTTCTAATACGTCAGATACCAGCTCTGGACAATTTTGTTACTGTAACAAAAGAAGGGATGTTTCCCTTTAGTCTAATAGGAGTTGACTGCTGCTGTGCTCAGTTTTAGGAAGTTAATGCCATTCAGCACAAACCTCTTTTGCCCTCTGCTGAAAATACTGGAGAAGATCAGCTGTCTGCAGTTTATTTTTGAACAAGTCATGTTAGGCAAATGGGCTGATGCTGCTTGTGGAAGGAATGAGTCTTATGCAAAAAAATAGGATGGGGAAATGGGAAGGGTATACCAAAGTAACACAGACCCCATTGTCTGCACACTGTCCAATGAAACAGAGTCATTTTGACAACGCCTTGTGCTAAACTACTTCGCTGACAGGGCTGCAGCAGCTAGCATGGTATATCTGGATTTCAGGGTTTTGTGTATTTATTATGATGTTGGCTGAAGGATGCATGTGACTTATCTGTAACAAACGTGATGTTACTGTACTTGACCAACATGGAATGGCAAGTGATGGCACTGCATACACCTTCTTTTTAATATTTAACGAAGGCTGGAAAGCAAATAGTATGTTCTTTTTCCACTTATACTGTACATTCTTTGTCTTTCAAAGGTGAATATAAACTTAATTCAGCTTAGCCTTACATTTCATAACCATTTCAGACACAGGTGAAGAATGAGCAATTTGGCATCTGAAACAGTGGCCAGCATATTTACCTCTTTAAAATTTCCTGGATTTTCTACTGATGAAAACTATTTTCCTGTCAGATCCTCCAACACTGTCAGTCTTGGAGGTTTCAGAATCTAAAATCATGATTTAAGAAAGTGAGTAGGGATATTTTTGTTCTTATAACAGTTTTCAAATGCCCAGTTTTCAGAGGAAGATCAAATATCTTTATCAGTCAAGTCTTTTTTCATTGTATTTAAGGTTGGACGCTCAAAGTCAATCATCACTTTTGAAAATCTAGCTAGTTGTATAGAAAAGTAACTTGAAGCATAGAAGCTAGAAATAATCAGAAGGCTCTAAGTAATCGGAGAATCTAACTCCCATTTAAAAATTAGTCCAGGCACTTTAGAGAGAACGATTCACTACTGGGGCTAAAGGCCCAAGTGTGACTGGGGGCTGTAGTTCCTAAAGTGCTTTTCAGATGTGGGACTTGTATCCCTAAATCACTTCTGAGAGGTTTATGTAACTAGAAAAGTGGACTTTTTGTTACTTCCAGCTTCAATTATTTGTCTACTTAAGCACCATAAACATTCTTATTCTTATTCTTATTCTTATTCCTATTATTGTGATGATGATGATGATGATGATGATGATGATGATGATGATGATGATGATGATGGTGATGATGATGATGATGATGATGGGAATTTTTTGTTTGGTTTTTGTTTGGTTTTTTTTTTTAAGTACTTTTCCCTTTTGAAAATTTCTATGTAGCTTAAAAGCTCATGAATTAAAATATTAGAGAGCTCTTAATAGACTGCAGATGTGATCATAGCAACATATTGGTAAGGATCAGCATGTGGGCATGTATTTTTCAAATAAGTTTAATATTTGTGCCAGATTAATGAACATGAAATGTGAAGTACTTTTATTGTCCATGAAACCAAAGCAGTATGAACAGCAGCAGTGCAAGCAAGTGTCTTCACACCCACCTGCCAATGCTCTTGAGTGCTGAAGGGGAGGACAGGTGGTCAATTAATTTATGATCATTTATGATATGGCCATACGTATGGGGTATAATATCCCCTGTGGTAGTGCCTTCTTACTGGCTAAGTAATATGTGTGACAGCTGTGGAAAGCTGTTCCTCATATCTAGTTCTCTTTGTTTCTGAAAAGGAGCAACCAGCTCAGTAGAGGAAACTCACAGGTGAAGCATAGTTAGAAGACCAGCCCAACTTCACACAGGCATAAATTGTGCAAAGGCCTTATCTACTCTTCATAAAGGACAGGAAGACCAGAGCAATATCAATAAATCATTTTGATATTAAGCATTGGAAATTCTGATGAAGAAACAATTTTGATCACTGCCATGCTGGACTAGGATTTTAGTTGTCAACCACCAGATGAAAGGCTAGCTAATCTTAAGGGGTATTCAAGTATAGGGAGTATTCATATACAATGCAGGATGAACTTTCTTTTTTTTCCCCTCTATTAAAGGACCTACTTGAAAGTTAACAGAATGGGTAAATTGTTCTTGTTGTCTGTGCAGGCAGAAATGTAAATTAGAGGTGTGCTGTAGCTTTCTGCAGGACTAATCTCTCTGGGAGAAGCAGCACAAGTGCAGAAGGAAAGTTGAAGAAATGAAATCTTGATGCTGAGCAACCAAGAAGTAGAAAAATTATTCTACACCTTTTTCAAATAGAGAACTTAAGTATTGAATTTGACTCTTACTTACCCATACTTTTCCAAATTGATTTCAAGATAGGTCTGGTTCTTTTATTACTTTTCTTTTCTTTTTTTCTTTTAGAGTTTGAATTAGGTGACTTAGTTTGTGACTGAAAATCATCAGAGGAATTCTGCATTATATCTCTTATTTCTCCACTTCACCCTTTCCATGCTCCACTCCTCTTTGAAAATTGATTATAATCAGTTAAACAAGACTCTTCCCTAGATGGATTTGTAATGCAGCAGATGAAGTACCAGCCTACATGCTTTCAGCTGGGAAATGAAAAACTGTACACTGTGCCACAGTATTACTAAAGGATGAAGCACCATCTTCTTTCAGTAAAATAGCTTAAATATGGTTACAGTATTGAGAAGCACTGTCTAAATGGGCATGAAAGTTTATTTATCATGATCTCTGCTTGGCAATCTCAGAGAAATGGCAAATTCTTCACATTTTCGTTCTTCATCTTTCTTGGTGAAGATTTATGTTGCTAGAAGATATTACTTAAATCATTAATTTCAGAAATTTGAACAGGTTTTTGTCAAAAAGCACCTAAAATGGTAAAAACATGATAGAAAAAAAAGGGAAGGAGAAGGAGAACTTGTAGAAGATACATGCTGCTTGATCTTCTTATGTAATTGAGGGGGTTTGTAAGTGTAGAATTAGAAAGAAGCTTCATTTTTATTGCAGATTTATCATCCAAATGTATGTATTCTGCAACCTGGAGAAAGCCCTATATTTTTCTCCAACTATAAACTGGAACAATTTCTGAAGTTAAAGTTTCCAGGAGACATGGGGAAAAAAAACGCTGCAGATACTGGATACTCTCTAGCAACAGTGATTATGTGAGACTGTAAAACCATTGAGGCACAAAAAGGCAATATTTCATTTCTTCCCTATCCATCAGATGCCACTGTCAGCTTTCAACAACTCCAGTATTTTTCAATCTATTGTGATTTCCTTAATGGGACCTATTAACAAAACAATACCTTTTGATAGGATCTGAAAGTCAGTGAAGAATAGATTTTAAGAAAGTGTGAAGTTATTATTTTGTAAAAACAGGAATGTGATCCAAGTCATACATTCTGTTACAATAACTTTCTACGTGTATTGCAAAAAACACTGATGTGTTTTTGCAAGAATTGTGAAAAGAACACATCAGTCATTTAGCATTTCAAGGCATGCTCATGCTAGTCCTCTTAAATCCACCTACACTACTTTTCCAGAATGGTGAGAGATCCAATAAGCTGAGGCACACAATACATAGTATTCATCCCCCAGGCTTAAAAGCAGCTTTACTCCAGATACAAATTTGGCACCATCATCCTATCTCTAAACAGATCTCATTATGGCAAGATCTAGGAAGTGGATTTTGTGTCATTACTTACTAAGTGCTTGCATTCAACTTGAAGTGTTTATTCCTGCTAAAAGTTGTGCAAACTTGCTAACAAGATGAGCGTCAGTGCTTTGCTGTAGGTGCTTAGGCTGCTTCTTCAAGTATTTTCCAGATCTCATTTATCAACATATAAGATTTATAAGACAGCAAAACCATCACACACAGTATTAATTTTACAGTTGTTTTGAAAACCTAATGAAATCTTTTTTCAAAATTGAGCTATTTATGCTCTTTTTCCATGAACTTACGTGCCAAGAAATTCTGCTAGAAGAATCTGTACTCTGGCAAGTTTTTAGCTATACTGCTGCAGATCACAAGGTCCTCCATTAGAGGGTCCCATAACACCAGTTTAAGCAGAATATTGTACCACTGGTAAAACTGCGAAAATGACCATGAAAGTGAAGGTTAAGTATCTGGGATGAATATTGTTATTTTGGTTGTAATATGCAAGAGCAGATGTGAAGAAACACACAGACATTAGAAAGCAATGTAGCAAAGTGACACAACACAGATCTAAATTGAAAGTCATAGGTAATCACAAACTATGAAATTTTCCCTTTTTTTAAATGTAGTTGTTTACTTCCTTCTAGCACAAGTTATTGTTCAGTATATCTTTGAGACTGTAAACTCATATCACAGCTCCATACTACTGTCACATCTTTCTGGTTCTTTCTTGGAGTCTTATAATCTGTATTTCAACATTTATTTCAGGCCCTGGAATGCCCTCTTCCTCATTATGTAATATAATCTTGAGGGTTTGGGAAAAAACACTCTTTACACACCTAGTGATCTCTCATTCTTTGTACCATATTTGTTTCCTTTGGGAATGCTAATATGGTATTATCAAAAGTTTCTGCAGTGACTTAAAAACTGATTTAATTTTTTCAATCAAAGGACAGCAGAGTTTGGATAATGCAAGATAAACTTATACAATATAGATACATCTTGAGTTTGTGCCCTTGTTTCACTAAAAATAGACCATTGTCAAGCAATTCAAAGTATTCAAATTAGTTCTTATCTTCTTTGTGTTTAGAAGAATTATGGTACTTAAGATAGGTTCAATACAAAATAATTGTTCTAATAACCTCTAGAGAGGTGTGCTTATAACTTCTTACAACCTCTAAAGAGGCATCCTGCTTACCAGGGGCTTGTATCAGGGATGTCACCAACAGACTACAGAGCCTTGGACTGTTACCTGCTGCTGCTGTTTCACATGGGCACCAGTGATAGAGCCAGGAGCAGTCTGAGGAGTATCAAGAGTGGTGGTAAGGGACTGTGGAGTGCAGGTAGTTTTTTCATCAGTCCTTCCAGTCAAAAGGAAGGCGTTTGAAAGGACCAGTCAAATCTGGTAACCAAGTGGTTACGGGACTGATGTCACAGCCAAGGTTTTGGCTACTTAGACCATGGGACTCGCTTTGAGAAAACTGTTCTGCTGGGGGTTGATGGAATCCATCTGTCAGAGAAGGAGAAGAGCTTCTTTGGTCATAGGCTTGCCAAGCTGGTGAAGAAGGCTTTAAATTAAATTTGCCAGGGGAGGGGAACCTCAATCCTTCTCACTCCTACCAGTCTGATGCCAGTGCCAGCAATAGATGCTCAGAGCCTGGAGAGGGATCACAGGTCATCAGGAGAGCACCTGAAGAGCAGCACAAAGGAGCTCCAGCCAATGAGTCAGCTTCATCAGAGGCCCAACTTAAATGCCTCTATGCAAATGCACATAGCATGGGAAATAAACAAGAGGAGTTAGTTAGAGACGTGCACATGCCTGCAGGGCTACGATCTTCTTGGCATTATGGAGATGTGGTGGAATGACTTCTATGACTGGAGTGCTAGAATGGAAGGATACAGGCTCTTTAGGAAGGACAGGCAGGGGAGATGAGAGGAGGTGTCGCCTTCTATGTCAATGAACGGCTGGATTGCACGCAGTTCTGCCTGGGGATGGATGAGGAGCCAACTGAGAGCTTGTGGGTCAGGATTAAAGGGAAGGAGGGGACAGGAGATGTTATAGTGGGGATCTAATACAGGCCACCTGACCAGGAATGATCGGATGAGGCCCTCTATAGACAGATAGGAGCAGCCTTACATTCACAAGCCCTATTCCTCATGGGGGACTTCAAGCTCTCCAATATCTGTTGGAGGGAAAACACTGCAGCACATAAGCAATCCAGGAGGTTCCTGGAATGCCTTGATGATAACTTCCTTGTCCAAATGATAGAGGAGCCAACAAGGAGAGGTGCTATACTGGACCTTGTTCCCACCAACAAGGAGGGACTGGTGGAGAGTGTGAAGCTCAAGGGCAGCCTTGGCTGCAGTGACCATGAAATGGTGGACTTCAAGATCCTTAGGGCAGCGAGGAGGGTGCACAGCAAGCTCACTACCCTGGACTTCAGGAGAGCAGACTTTGGCCTCTTTGGGGATCTGCTTGACAGAGTAGCATGGGATAAAGCCCTGGAGGAAAGAGGGACCCAAGAAAGCTGGCTAATATTCAAGGATCACCTCCTCCAAGCTCAGGAGCAATGCATCCTGACAAAGAGGAAGTCCGGTAAGAATGCCAAGAGGCCTGCCTGGATGAACAAGAAGCTCCTGGACAAACTCAAACGCAGAAAGGGAGCCTACAGAGGGTGTAAGCAGGAACAGATAGCCTGAGAGGAGTACAAAGAAACTGTCCGGGTAGCCAGATATCAGGTTAAGAAGGTCAAAGCCCTGGTAGAATTAAATATGGCCAGGGATGTCAAGGGCAACAAGAAAAGCTTCTACAGGCACATTGGTGATAAAGTCTAGGTAAAATGTGGGCCTTCTCTGAAAGGAAAAGAGAGACTTTGTCACCTGTGATATGGAGAAGGCTGAGGTGCTCAATGACTTTTTGCCTTGGCAGGGACTGGGAGAATGAAGAACTGCCCACTGTAGGAGATCAGGTTTGAGATCATGTAAGGAACTTGAAGGTGCACAATTCCATGGGACCTGATGAGATGCATCCATGGGTCTTGAGGGAACTGGTGGATGAAGTGGTTAAGCCACTATCCATCATATTTGAGAAGTTCTGGCAGTCCGGTGAAGTTCCCTCTGACTGGAAAAGGGGAAACAAAACCTGCATTTTTAAAAAGGGAAAAAGAGAAGACTCAGAGAACTATAGGCCAGTCAGTCTCACCTCTGTGCCTGGTAAGATCATGGAGCAGATCCTCCTTGCAAATATGCTAGGGCACATGGAAAATAAGGAGGTGATTGGTGACAGCCAACATGGCTTCACTAAGGGCAAATCGTGCCTGACAAATTTGGTGGCCTTCTACAACAGGCTTGGTGGATAAGGGAAGAGCAAGTGACATCATCTACCTGGACTTGCCCAAAACATTTAACGTTGTCCGGCATAACAGGCTTGTCTCTAGATTGCAGAGACATGGGTTTGATGGATGGACCACTCGGTGGATAAGGAATTGGCTGAATGCCGCACTCAAAGAGTTGTGGTCAACGGCTTGATGTCCAAATGGGGAGCAGTGACAAATGGTGTTCCTCAGGGTCTTGTGTTGGGGCCAGCGCTGTTTAACAGCTTTGTTGGTGACGTGGACAGTGGGATTGAGTGCACCCTCAGCAAGTTTGCTGACAACACCATGCTGTGTGGTGCGGTTGACGTGCTGGAGGGAAGGGATGTGCCATCCAGAGGGACTTTGACAGGCTTGAGAGGTGGGCCTGTGCAAACCTTATGAAGTTCAACATGGCCAAATGCAAGGTCCTGTACATGGGTCAGGGCAATCCCAAGCACAAATACAATCTGAGCAATGAGTGGATTGAGAGCAGCCCTGTGGAGAAGGACTTGGGGGTATTAGTGAATGGAAAACTGGACATGAGCCAGCAGTGTGCACTTGCAGCCCAGAAAGCCAACCGTGTCCTGGGCTGCATCAAACCAAAAGCCTTTTCTAAGAGTTACACTCTAATGACCATAACATCTATGTTTCAGAGGGGAGAATTTTAATCAGGATAAATATTTTCTCTATAAAGCTACTTCAGTGAAAACTTTCACCTGAAAGTCACCTTAGGAATAATCTGAGGATTAGAAAATTCTATTTTCTTTTACCTTGATGCAAAGACTAGTATGAATAGGATTCTGCTACCTAACTGCAATAAGCTTTTGTTCAAGCTAGTTAGAGCATAAGATCACTTTTCCTGTGGAAAGCAAAATTCCACTTTTATTACTTTTTATGGTCTATAATGCAGCTCTAGGACTTACACTTGCTCAGTTGTCCGTATCTTTTAGAAATGCATTGTAACTGAATATTGATTTTATGAAGAAAGGAATTTAGTTCTTATAAAGTAAGCATTTATCATTTAGTTGCCAAAACTTTCAGGGACTGAAGTGGGAGAGAGGATACTGTAAAGCCTGCAAGATTTAGAAACTGAATTTCTGAAAAGAAAGAAAACGGGAAATTATTATCTATAACTTAAAATTTCTATCGGTCAGCATACAATATTCCTACCAGAAGACTTAGTAAGGATTTTTCACTGAAAGTTTTCAGTAGAATTGGCTGAAAAATGAAAAAGCTGTTTCAAGATATGTAAGAACCCTTTTGTTTTACACTAGATCTAAGTTTCACATCACAAAACCTTAGCAGCAGAACCTCAAAGCCTCAAACCATCAAATTCAAAGGTGTGACCTCTCTCTGTTAAGATTAACTCTGTAAATCTTGTCTGCCTGGAAGTATAAGCATACTAATAGACAATCTGCAGTCTACATGTGATAAGGACAAACTTGTATTATCTAATTCAATTTTCAGCATTCTTTCATCACCATTCTTTGTCTTCAGCTGTGCTTCCAATTTCAGGCTATGTTTACAATACTGTTCTCCTATTATTCTCTAAATTTGAGAAATAAATATTTGAAATAAACAGTTTTGCTTCCTTGAAACTTCTATGGCATCTATTGTTCATTATCATAGTACTGACCAGATGTTAATCTCTGGAAATACTGGTAAATGAAGCTTTTAAAATTACTGTAACACTATATTTTACAGATATTATTTAAAAGATGAATTAAATAGGATTATAGAGGTCTCTAAGTGTTCCAGCTTGACAAATTTCCTGCCCTGTATATTTTCAGGTACAAAAAGGATGCTCGAAAGACAGTATACTGCATCTATAAATCTTTATATCTAGCATGTAAGTCATTTAACTATTGAAGTATCAATGAATAAGGTATGTTGAGCTGCCTTGTTTTAACAATGTTACCTGCCTGAATTGTGAGACAGGAAAGTACATTATTATTTATAGTACATAATTACTTATACTACATAATTATTTATAGTTTCAAATTGCAAATGGAAGTATAGCAAATAGCCTGAAAGCTTGGTCCATGAAAGATAAAAAAAAATCCCACAAGAGCAAAATGAAGACAGTGGAGGATAATGGATAGCCAGCACAGGTTTACAGGTATAACTTTATATATCCATCTTTGAAAGCCTTAGTGTACAGGTACAAGTTATGACTGTTTCTTGAGGACCTGTAACCTGGTCTCCTCCCCATTAGTGTTCATGGAAAATGCGGACGTGTGTTTTCAGTGATTTGGTGATCACAGCTTTCATCATATATTCACTAGGTTTTTTATATCAATTAAAAATGAATTAATTTTTAAAGAAATAAATCAATAAAATTGAAAAGGTTTAGTTTGAAGGTTTAAGACATTTCCTGTTTATCTAACAGTGTGCCCAGGTGGCCAAGAAGGCCAATGATATCCTTGCTTGCATCAGAAATAGCGTGGCCAGCAGGGACAGGGAAGTGATCTTGCCCCTGTACTCGGAACTGGTGAGGCCACACCTCGATGACTGTGTTCAGTTTTGGGCCCCTCACTACAAAAAGGACATTGAATGACTCGAGCGTGTCCAGAGAAGGGCAACGAAGCTGGTGAAGGGTCTGGAGCACATGTCGTACGAGGAGCAGCTGAGGGAACTGGGGCTGTTTAGTCTGGAGAAGAGGAGGCTGAGGGGAGACCTCATCGCCCTCTACAACCACCTGAAAGGAGGTTGCAGAGAGCTGGGGATGAGTCTCTTCAACCAAGTAACAAGCGATAGGACAAGACGTAATGGCCTCAAGTTGCACCAGGGAAGGGTTAGACTGGATATTCGGAAGCATTTCTTTACAGAACGGGTTGTTAGGCATTGGAATGGGCTGCCCAGGGCAGTGGTGGAGTCCCCATCCCTGGAGGTGTTCAAGAGGTGCGTTGACATAGCGCTGAGGGATATGGTGTAGTTGGGAACTGTCAGTGTTAGGTTAATGGTTGGACTAGATGATCTTCAAGGTCCTTTCCAACCGAGATGATTCTGTGATTCTGTAATACCAGTGAGGGGGGAAGATCAACATGTCAAAACACTTTTGGCAAAGTCTAGCATTAACAAAGTTTGTGAACTCTGCTGTCAAAAATTCTCTCTTTGATTCTCATTAAATGAATTTTTAAATCTGAGAGAAGGATCTGCTGCTTTGAAATAGGAAAAATAATTCTGCATTTTTTTCAGATTGTAATCTTTTTCTCTGATCTTCAGTATCTAACTGAGGGCTCAGAAACAAAAAGATTTTCTGCAGGAACTACTTTCTTCTCTGTAATAACTGGAGGTACAACACTACCTTTCTATATGGGAGGTGTAACCATATCACTCCAAGTTGTAGATTCTGGGGGACAAAGTATGTTTGCATGTCTGACTGAAATATTAAGATAATACTCTGAATTTGTAATTTACAGTCCATATCATATCAGTGAGATTCAGAGGTGATCATAATATATACCTCTCTGAGGTTGAATAATAGCTCTTATGATATGTTTTTAACCTGTCTAGAGACCAGTTTAATCTAGGGACAAGATTGGCACTGTTCAGGATGAAAAAATATAAGTATGGTATAGTATTGCTTTTAGCTATGTACCTACTGCTTGATTATGTCTTTTGTTTTGCAGTATCTCATTTTAAATTTGAGAGTAAATGATCTGGATTTTTCTAGGCCAGAAAAAAAAATCAATGCCGTTCATGGAGTAAAATGCTCGTTACCTTAATTATAGGCAGTTACCTCCTTCATTTCACATTTTTATTTGTTGAGAATAAATTCTGAAAGAAATAAACAGAAGTTGATCTATATAACAGTACAACATTGTTGATACATTTGTTAGAGCTTACCTTTCAAGACATACAGAATAGATGGGAATGAAGAGTCACACGTACCGCGTAGATTCCAGAAATATGAGAGATTAAACTAGACCCTTTTCTTCTCAAAACTGAAAAGCTTTCATGTAGATTTGTCTGTGTATTTGCTTTTGCATCCTGAATCAGATCAAAATTATTAGGAAAAAAGCCCATTCTTTATCATTGTGTCAAGAAATACTTCAACCTTTGATGAATAAAGACTTACAGAATTTGTGCTAAAGGTTAGTTCAGTAGTTTATCAATCTCAGTAATTATGTTTTGAGGGGTATTGAAAATGAATTCTGTATGGTTTTGGGCCATCTGAAATAAGAGAATAACTATTCTCAGTATCTTGAGATATACACAGGCTTACATATGCTCCAAGTCAGTATTGCATTACCTTCCAAAGGCAGTGCATATTGCAGAACTGCATTGTGCTAGCTGGTGTTAAGAAAACAAACATGTTTTTCAAATGTCACAGATAATGGTGACAAATAGTAGGAGGGAGATACTAAGTATAGTAAGAGAATTTAATTTATCCCTGATCTCAATTTGGTACTTCTGAGAACATTAAATATGGTCTTTTGTATGAAAAAAAAAACCAAACCCAAACCACAAACCCAAAAGAAACTCCAGAAATATCAGCCAACATGGACCATTTCTGAACTTGGCTGTTGTTATCTGGTGTTTTTCTGTATGTATTTTAGCTGAAAGCTATGGCAGAACAAAGGTTAGCTCTTAGAACTGGAAGCTCATTTCCTACCTAACAAGGAGTCCAGCATGCCTCCTTCTCAAAATAATCATATGGATTCTGAGAAAGTATTTAATGGGATGATATATTCTCACCCTGATGTGTTTTTCTAGCCCCTCTGTTGCTTTTCGTAGCTGATGTTTTGTTCAGTGCAAACAGACATTTTCATGTGTATCTGTGGGGCACTGTCACACCTGGGCTGCAATGGCTTGCTGCTCTTCAGGCTAGGACCAATCTGAGTGGTATGACAGAAAAATCAGAACATCTTTTTCAGCCTATACAATACCTACTCATGTCCCTTCATTTCCTGTTAGTTCTGTTTCCATTCCTTACTGCATAAATTTTACCTTCAGTGACCTAAAGAAGATGTTGAGAAGTTTTAAGTGTTGTATTTTTAAGATCTAGATTAACAGTTATTGTTAGCATATGGTTTGTGTATCTTAAGTGCTCTGTTCAAAAGGGGGTGGGTCAGAGGCCCAACGGCCTCAAAAACATTTTGTGGAGGAGCACATGGGATGGAAACATTTGCAAACAGGTAGGCAATAAATTTCTGTGTTGGGTGGTTCTTAGTTTTGGCCATTAGAAAAATCAGATTTACTCCTGAATTTATATGTTCCTTTGGCCTAGTGTTATTGCACTAATTCTGACACACTTCTCTTATTCTCAGGAAAAAGTATTTAACTGGAATTTTCTATGCTTTAGGTTTGCAGCCTACATTTATTAAAAGATCCTGTTTAAAAAAATGACTCTGTTTGTCAGCACAAAATAACCAGAATTCAGGAAAGGTCCTTGCAAATGTTCTTTTTCATGTTTGTAAACTTATTTTTAACACTTTGTTGCCTCTTGTCCTCACTAACTATTAAATTAAATATTTTTTCTGAACATAAATTAGTCTGAAAATATCCAAACCTTCGTCTTCAAAAATATAAGTATCATATGCCAATCTGATATTCTTGCTGAGAGCAAAGGAAGCTGATTTTATTCACCACTTTGAGAATCCAGTTCATAGCATATCAACTAACCTACTAATGGAGCACTGCAGTCAGGAACATACTTAAAACTGATTTTCACAATGCTAAGATTTGGTCTTTCTACCATCCCTCTTTGGGAAGTAGTCCACAAATAGGTGGAGGTTCTCTGAGATAAGTTTTCTTTGAGGTTAGCCCAAATTGTAAGAAAAGAACCTTCACCACAGTCTATCTTCTTTGAGAATCTTTTATATTTTCCTTTGACACTACCACCCTTTATATAGTCCAACTATACTTCTCTTATAGTTTTATAGACAACAGCAGTATTCTTTGTGTGTTATGTAGGTCTACTGGGTATAGTTGAAAAGTTTGTGATTTCCTGCTATTCCTTCTGCTATAGCATTGATTTTAAAGGAAGCTGTTTACAGACGCTTTGATAAATTCAAATCTGCTGATTTTTTTTTTTTTTTTTTTTTTTAATGGTCTTGGAGCAACTGATCCAAATGGCCTCTAAGGGGTGCTGTTTCCTATTTTTTGTGTGTAATCTATCTCGCCTGCACACGTTCTACTGCACTTAAAGCTAATTTAGCGTCTTTGTAAATTTATCTCCAAGTTAAAAAAGACAACATGAACTACAATCAAGTAAACTTTTTTGATCTGATATGTAAAACCTGATTAGCACAGAGAAAAATAATCATTGATCTCAGCTGTGCAATAGAGTCGTGCTAGTGATGAAGATACTCGGCAAACAAAAAAGGCTGAAAAGAGCTCTGGTATAACATGGAAAAGGGGATGTGCTCACAATAGAATCCAAAACTGCCTGTATATAATGATAGGGCAAAAGTATTTGAAATAGAGATTGCCAATCTAAATTCACTTTAAAACCAACCAACTAAACAGGACATGGATGAAAGCTTTGATCATCAATACCTAAAACCTATGTAGAATCAAGTCTGAAAATGTGTGTCAGCTTGTGGTGGAGCACGTGATTGGAGTGGCTGTAGCTACCTTGTAGCTACAAAACTTCAGCTAACTAAAAAAGATTATCTCTCATGTATGTTAAGTAGCTCTGTCAAATCATGGGAGAAAAAAATATTGACAAATTTTGTCAGAAATAATATGACAATATCTTTTACGTGAAAAATAGCATGGCCAAATTGCTTCTGTGTTTTGCACAGCTTCAACAGTCATTAAGGTAAGTGCATAAACATATGACTAACAGGATTAATCAGGTGAGATAAACTACACTACAGGCATTTAGTACGAAAGTTAGGTGTTGGATACATTTTAGTAGAAGTAGCACGTATTTTGTGTTTCCTATATATGTACTAAAGCTCAAAAAGGTACGTGTTTTCCCTATTTTGATGTTCTTTATATTAATCACATTCCCTAGTTTTGGGTTCAGCCAAAGTGAGTCAGGTTTTGTTCTGTAGAACCATTCTCAGTTACGAATTTACCACCTCTCTGAAAAGGGAATGCTGTTGTATAAGTATATAATAATTGATCATCAGAGCGTTCTTACTGCCTCCTCCTTTTCTACGCCTTCAGGAAATACTGGCCTGAATTCTAAAACTGATGGTGAATCACAAATTACATACAGCTTTTCCAGCTTGCATCTGACTTGGAATTCTCTAACTAAAATAAATAAGTCTTGTCACTCCTTTGAACCATTTGTGTGATTAACTCAGAATTTCAAATTGACATCCACTTTCTATGCCAGTTTTAAAAAGAAAGAATTGTGCATTTGTACCAACGAATGATTTAATAAGATACTGAAGCCCAGTCTGATGACCTCACAGCTCCAGTCTGCTTCTGCTCTTGTATTTTTTCTGTCCCACAAAGTCTTGCAGTGAAGAGCATAGGACTTCCAGCCAAAGAAAACAAAGCTTCTGAAGGCATTCTGTACTGCAGGTATGCTTGTCAAATTGTCACACATGACAAACTGGTCAGTAAAGAAAGTAGGTCTTACCAGCCAATAATTGTGGCCAGAGGGAAGAGTAATTTCATTGGTACTTGCAGAGTGCCTTACTCAATATGCAGGTTTGGGTTGCACAGCTTTAAGACAATGGTTTTTGTGTTTGGGGTCATGTTTAGTTTTTTCCTCAAGGAGTCTGGATTTACTGTCTGAAAATCAGGTTTCTTCAAGGCATCTTAAGTCTCAAAAACATTAGTGAAGTTAGAAAAACTGAATCAGAAAAATGTGTATTCTAGCTGCTGTTCATCTTTGAAAGCCAACTAAAGATCCATTTTTGAAGAAAATAATGGAATATTGGGATGACAAAGATGACACTGTGAGGGATGAAGTAGAAAAAACAGTAAGCATATAATTTAGGATGAACGGTTATTCATGAAGATATCACAGGAATAAAAATTCACCCAATAAAGTACAACCTGGAAACATGTATACAAATGGTATTGCCATAGGGCAGAAACAAATAAATAAACTGTACATCTTGTAGTGTTCCTAGACTTTATTTGCCTACCTATGGAATATACTCCTGCAACTTTCTCTTGCAGTCTTGTTCACACTGGTATTTCAGCTTTCTTTTAGAAAAGATTAAGAATGTCTTATTCTGCAATAGTCATCATGGGACATTTTACATTCACCAGAATTACATGTTCATTTAATGAAAGATGAAAACTATATGAACCTGTGCTAACAGCTCTATACCTGAACGCACGTATGTGGTTCATGCCCTGATATTAACTGGTCTTATCCAGAAAAGTTGGATGTAGTAGCAAATAAGCATTGCACAGTTCCTTCATTCAGCATCAGTTAGAAAGAATGACAGCAGTATGTTTATTGATGGGTCTCCACCATGTTCACACAATCACAGAATCACACAGTGGCTGAAACTGTCAGGCAGCTCTGGAGGTCTCCTAGTTCAACCTCTGCTCAAGCAGAGTCAGCTGCAGCAGCTTGTTCAGGGCCACGACCAGGCTGATTTCCATATCTCTAAGGAGAGAAACTTCACAGCTTCTCTGGGCAATCTGTGTCAGTGTTTCTACTCAGAAATGTTTTGTGGTTTTTTTGCTTATGTTTAAATGGAATTTCCAGTATTTCAATTTGTGCCCATTGTGCGCTGTCATGCAGCTGGGCACCACCAAGAAGATTTTGCTTCTGTCTTCTTTCCACATACCGCTATATGATATTAATAAAGACTGGCAAAGTCCCTCTGAGCCTTCTCTTCTTAGGGCCAAGCACTCCCAGCACTTTCACCTTCTCCTTTTATGACAGATACTCCAAGACCTTCATTGTCTTCATGGCCCTTTGCCCTTTGTCCAGTGGTGCTGTCCACTATGTCCATGACTCTCCTGTACTGGGGAGCCCAGTACTGGAACCCGCAGCCAGGTGAGTCTCAACAGTGCTGAGTGAAGGGAAAGGATCACCTCTGACAGCCTGCTGGCAGCACTCCGCCTAATGCAGCCCAGGAGGCTGTTGGTCTTCTTTGCCACAGGGGCACTTTGCTGGTTCATGGTCAGCTTGGATCCCCAGAACATTTTCTGACAAAGTGCTCTCCAGCCAGTCAGCCTCCAGCCTGTGCTGGTGTATGGGCTTATTCTTCCCCAGGGAAATGGCTTGCCATTTCCCTTTCGTTGAACTTCTCTAAATTCCTGTTGGCTGATCACTCCAGCCTGTCTAAGTCCCTCTGGATGGCAGCAAATCTATCTGGTGTATCACCTGCAAACTTGCTGGGAGTGCACTCTGGTCCACTATCTAGGTGATTCAGGAAGCTGTTAAATACTGTTGGCCTCATCCACGCCTGGGGTACTGCCCTGCAGACTCCAGGCTGTAGCTGGACTTTGTGGTGCTGATCCCAACCCTTTGGTCCCAGCAATTTAGTAGTTTCCAGTTTACCTCACTGTCCACTTATCTAGCCCATAGTTCATTATTTTTTTTCTACAGGGATGTTCCAGGAAAAGAATGTGACTGAATTAAAGAGAGTCTTCATGCTGCTAGTAGTGATGTGTTTTGCTTTAGGCTCAATAAGACTGTGCTATACATCATCTATTTTACCACCATCTTCTGAAACATGGAGGCCAGAAAACTTTATTTTGTCATTTAAACTCTGAATCTGCTAATACAACAATCCAATTTCTGTACTGTTTAAGAAATTGACATTTCTTTCATACAGAAAATATATAGAAGATGACCAGTTAAGATTGGATAAATTTTCAGTTTCCAACAAAGCTAAGATATAAAAGTTCTTGGTTCTTCTTAACCACTTGTTACATCAACAGTTTTTCATTTTCTTTTCTTAAATTATTGGACTGAAACAGCAAGCCAACGTAAGAGTAAGAAAACCTACAATGAAATGGGAAAAGGAGTATTTTAGAACAGATGTTTATGGAAGCCACAGTGCCTGTAGGCTCCAGAGATATCTGCAACAAAGAAACTGCCTACAGCGCAGTTTATCACATGGCACAAGGGAAAATTCTTAAAATATGAGTTGTTTGGCAACCAGTGAGATGAAAAGAGGATTCCATGTATGGCAAAATAGCTTCCAGGATACAGACTGAAGAGACATAAAAATCCATACTCTGTCCTGCATTTCACATGCAAAGATGTTTCACACAGATGTCTTAGGTTTCAATGAACACTGAAAAAATATTATTTTCAAGATGTAGAAGTATGTGTAAACCTCCTATCATGTTTGTTTTGTTGGTGCTAGGGGAGAAGGTCATTCATGCTCAATATGCTTCCCTCTGTTATCTGATGGCTACTTTACTTTGTCCCATCTGCTGATGGCTGAGCCCCTCTTTCCTGTGGACAGATGAGCCATTTCAGATGCCTGCCTGCCTTCTCTTCACCAAGGCCAAGCGCTGGCATGGTCTAATTGCCAGTCTGGTTGTTTTCTTGTTGCCTTTGGAAGGCTGTACTGTCGCTGTGGCTTTTGTGGTTGTTTCCATCAGGCAGTGTGGTCCCTCTCAGAGGCACAAGCATGCCAGACCAGCCTTTTTGAATCAGTGCCAGCCCTCTTACTTGGGAGGTGAAGCCAAATATCATATATTTAAAACTGTAATGCTTGCTTGTCCACCTAGCTCCTGTCTCCTAAAGTCATTAGTTGTGGTTTTACTTCACTGTTAAAATACTCTTCAGTTTTTTCCCTCTCAGCTCTAGCTATCAACTAGAGAGCTTTCAACTCTCTGTTTAGCAAGCTGTGTGTAGGTAAAATTGAGAGATTCTGCTGTTATACTTAAGACCTTTAATTTTTAATTCTTTCTGTGTCCTAAGGAAGTGGAATGAGTTTCATATTAAATGTGAAAGCTGTTTAAATAATATTTAGGAACTGTCTTATATCAACTAAAGACAGGCTGCTTAAACTTATTATCTCTAGCAAGTGACTATACCCCATAGTGGACAATGAAAGCTAAACAGTCCTGGTTAAGATATGTCTTCATATGTTAAATTAATGTTCCTTTCCAGATTTTGATGCTAATTTGCATACAGTGTCTCCCTAATAAGCTACATATCTCAACAATGGGTGATGAAGGAAGGCATAGCTTTCCAAACAATAAAACTGGTCATGTGAGACCAGAGTCCTGACTCTCAACATCCATGCTCTAAATCCCCCAAAAGTGCTAGATTTAACTCACATGGCTTGCTCTATCAAGAGATACTCAGACTCATTGTTAAATACCTTAGTCACTTGTTCTTGCTATTCAAGATTCACAGTCATAAAGGCTAAATTATCTTACATGACAGGTATAAAATACTCATGATCAGCTAAGGACAACTCAGAGTCTATCTCTGTTTTCTCTTCAGTCTTTCTGCTCAGTTTACAATAAATTGTCAGTCAAACTGCAGTGAGACATTGCTGTTAATTGACAACAATCCATGAAAGATAGATTTATACTGGTCTCATATAGCACACTAGATATCCAGCACAAATAGTCTACTTTAGTTTAACTCTAAATATGGTTACTAGAGTAATCTTGATTTTCAAGACTGAAGTATTGAAACAGCTATAGCAGAGGAATGCCTTCAATTACAATGAATCAACATTGTTTCTTTATTTTGTGAAATTATTTTATTTCAACACATCTGGTTGTAGAACAGGAAATGAAAACAAATCTTACAGTCTTCTCAAATTTTCCTGTTATCTTGAGGAAATCTGAGATGACCAAATAATTTATCATATTTATGTAATAGGTTAATAATAATTTATTTCTATTTGTCTTTTGAATGCATAGGTAATGGCTTTTTTTTTTCTTTTCTTACATATTCACATGTTGAATAAAAGGGAACAGGCTCTTCTGATGCTATACGAAGTGTGACACGGTTCAGTGTCATGATCCTTTATCTGACTTTGTTGATCATAAAGAACTCTGGCAGAAAAATCTGTGTACCAGCAGCACTCTTATATATTTCATAACATTTGACCCTAGTTTGTTTTTGTTTTTTTTTTTTTAATTACCAATGTCTTTCTTATTCTTATGGAATATTCTTATTATTCCATTATATGGGATTTATGTTTCACCATTGGAGAATACACAAAGATCCGGTATCAGGATAACACGGTCACCAGTCCTGCACTTTTATCAGCAGTCAATAATTTAAGAGAAATGGATGAAGATTAGTCTGTGACTAGGACTGCTGTTAAACTAGTGGTAAACAGAAAAGGAAAAACGGGAGTACTAAATTCACCTCAAATAATTGTTATTGAAAAAATAATGGTGAACAAATCTGGTGCACAGAATTCATCAGTGCGATATAATTCAAATCTTAGATGTAGTTTACTCATTTCATCTTACGTTTAATGATGGATAAGTTTCAGCATAAAAGGAAGCTAGATTCTCAAATCTTTCTAGATTAGGGCCTGGAATTGCTTTTCTTGTTTTAAAATCTGGACAAAGACAAAAATCATGGTCATTTTAAAACATAAATATTTTTCTAATTACTAGAATTACATGACTTTTGAAAACTTTAGAATGGTATTATGTTATAAGGAGTTTATTTTTTCTTGGAGGTTTGATTTATACTGGAAATTTATTATATTTTTCTCTCTCATAGCAAAATAACAATAGTAGACTATTTGTTATAAAACACATTTTGTTATTGTTCAGCAAAAGTTTTGTTAGGAAGTTGAGACATTACAACCCCAAGTCTGTAATTTCTGTCCTTTTTAGCTTCCTCACTAGATTCTTGGTCCTCACCTGTCTCAAATTCAGAAGCTTGAGAGATCTAGCAATTGTATAAAGACTTATAGGCTGGTATTTAAATCATGAAATCTCTGTAATTCAATGAGTTTGTCTAAGACTCACCCTTCCAATGATGTCAGGATTATGTAGATAGCAAGGGAAAAAAAGATAATAATAAACTGTAAAATAAAAATATATGCTTTTTTAATCTAGGAAGAGTAATAAGCTGTCAGGTTTGTGATAAAATTTGCCGCGTTGGAAAATTTTACTACATTTAATGTGATAATGTCATCCACTGAACTGAATACTGGCTAAGTGGTATGCCAAATGTATCAGTGATGGCAACAGTTTTGAAAGATGATGGCAACAAATAGCTGATGGGGACTTTAAGAGAAACACAGGTTAAGAAAAAGTGTCCATTAGTCAATTAAAAAATTAACATTCTGGAAAAAGATGCCTCAGGCCTTTCACATTTTACAGACTTAAAGATTATGTATTACAAGAAAAATAAGAGCAAGACAGTTCCAGCAAGGAGTTGTGAGTCTGAACCAATGAAGAAAATCGAGTGAAAACAGCTGATGTATGAAGTATGACTTTCTTATCAGTTCACATTTCCTCAGTTATGTTCTTTCCACAGCTACACATCCAAATCAATGAAGATATGTTCCTCTAACAAATTACTTTCTACTGCTTTTAGGCAGCAACAGGAGAGAGAGATACAGGGCTGGGATGCAGTTTGCCTACCAATAACTCCTTAAAACATAGCAAAGAAATGTAGTAATGCATAGCCCTACTTCTTAGTAACTTTAGCCCAGCTAATCGCTGAAGAACAACCATTATGAATTGTCTAAGTGAGCTGGAAGTTATCATCAAATTAATTTTACATGTATGTATAAAAAGTCATTATTCATCCTACATTTCCTTTTGAGCAAGGGAGTGGCTGGTTTGTTCTAAGCTAAATGCTTTTTCTGTGCCTATGACCTAAGCTATGAAGCTCGTAAATGATTTGGTTTAGGATACATACTGCTGTTAATGCTAACAGCACTTTGAAATCATTAAGATAATAAGTTAAGAATGTTGAAATCAGAAAAAATTAATGATGCACTTTCAGCATAGTGTTATTTTATAGTGAACAGTTAAAACTATAGGAGAAAGTTTGCTTAGAACATACAGACCTCACTTTGATTAATGGTGTCACATAACATTTGCTTATTCTCAAAGAAGAAAAAAACCTTTGAAGTGACAGAAAATAAGATAAAGGATTTACTATTATATTTACTTTTATTAAGGAAATTCTGTTTCAAAGACCTAAAGGGCTTAGCTGCATTCCTTTTGGAGGAGATATATATATATAAAGGTATAGCACTTCTCTAGTCAGCCTTCTATACTGTCTATTTGAGCAATCAAATCCTTTAGTGATTTACTCTTAATTTCCTCTAGTCTTCATATGGTTGAACTGGTATTTTAAAAGAAAAAATTATTTTCAACTTTACAGCCTGCAAGAAAGCTAACAAGTGTTTTCAACTTTATTAATTTTTCACCTCCTGACATCTGGTTTCACAGAATCACAGAATCATCTAGGTTGGAAGGGACCTTGAAGATCATCTAGTCCAACCGTTAAAGGAACCATTAAAAAAACGTTTGAAGGCCTTATATTCAGTGGATCTTCACACTGTCTTCCCACTTTCTCTTCCTTGTCTCTTAGTATCAGAACTGTTTTTTGCATGAGGAAAAAAGAGAACATAACCACAGAGCTGTATTATACTACTTCAAAAGCATTTTTTTTTTCTAGTAATGGGTACTCCTGACCTCTGATTATCACACATCTACACAGTGTTTACATTAAATTGTTAGTCTGTATTAGTTTCTATTAAACTTTTAATGTGTGTATGGGAAATAAATGAAAGCTAAGGTATGTGGCTGTGCTCAGGTGTTCTTGTGTACCTCTGAAAAGGCAAGGACTTTATTTTGAAACTCAATGTAACCTTGTAACCTGTGGAGTATTTGTGGCCATTCCAACTTTAAGGAGTCCTCTTTGCTGTCTTACACTCTTATGAAACTATATTCTGAGCACAGAGCACTTAGCTTAAGGACACTTGCTTATACATGGAAATTTACATTACTTGATATACTAACTATAAGGGAGTTGTACATCTCTCAAACCCAACTGGATGTTAAGGACTTGAATTGTGATGATCAATGAAAAACGTTACTGAAGATTAAGAAAGTGCTTCAATAATAAAAATAGTATATGGTATATTAAACTCCATGGCAAAATGCCCTAGTGAAGCAGTTAGCATCCTTGTGGTTGACATCCTTGTGGCTAAGATATTTTTTTCCTGGGACTGTTTACCATTCTATTTTAATGTGTTTCTCATCTTGTCTTATTCATATGGTGATGCTCTTTTAGATACATGACTTGCAAGAACATCAATGCCAAATGTGTTCTTTATTACATTCATATCAAAGGACAACCACAGGTCTGAGAGGTCAGACCATCTGCACAACTCATTTGGGGATCTTCTGTACAGCCTTTCATATGCAGTTTGGGTAAGATAGATAAGATTCTAAGAAATAGATGTCTGGCATGGGGGCGTGATGTTTCAGTACTAATCAGGTGTATTTAAGACTTAGATCCTCCAGGGTGTGGAAAGCTGATGGAAAATTACCAGAGGACACTGATGCCTCTCTGAGGCAAATGTGTGGATTATAGTCAAGACTGTGATAAAACCAGAGTAAGTGTTCTAGTCTGTAAAGACAAAAGAGATGCATGAACACATATGTGTTTCATTTGTCTAATAACCTCTCCATGTTTGCAGTCCATCAGCCTTTAGTGCCTGAGAAGAATTTCTTCATGGTCAGTTGTATCAGAGAGAGACTTCTGTGGATGGTCAGCTGCCTTAATCCTCAGAGAGCCTGTATTTGCTCATTTAAGTGGCCAGGGAGAAAAAAAGGCAAACACTAGGGGTAAAGAAGGCAAAACTAGCCTCGTGAAGGCTAGTTTTCCTTGTAAAGAGAAAAACTTTTTGATGTCAGTCATCAATATCTTCCAGACTACTATAATTTTTCATGATGACCATACTGAACCACCTTGACCTACTCTGTATGACGGATGCAGAGCCCTCCATATTTCCCAATTTTTAGAAGCTCTATAATTTTAGCCACCCTACTAACCCTCTCCTCCTTTGAATTTATTTCTGTAGTTTCCAGCTTCCTTTAAGCAACTGGAAGCTCTGTCCTCTGCCTTCCAAGACTCAGCTTATGTGCTTTCCTGGCTTTCAGGTTTTCCATGCTTCTACACAGGGTAATTTCAAAGACACAGGATAATGAGACTTCTAATGAGTCCTTGTCCTTCACATGGGGTTTGTAATTCAGTTGTAGGTGTTTGGCTAATTAACCTGTAATGAACACATTAATCAGTCTCCCTGAGTGCTCTAACTGTATTTTTTTTTTCCTTATGAGAATGCTGAGGATATCAGGTTCCCATTGTCAATTATCGTATTTCAAAACAACCATAAAAATATTTTCCTCCTTTAAATTGCAATGCGAGGTTTATCCTTGCAATTATAGTAATACTTGGATTGAGTTAATTTAAATTACCTTTAGAATTGCAACATTTGCATATTAAAATGGTATTTAAAGGTCTGTTAAGGAAGAGTTAGAATTCATATATTTCAAGTCTTTGAAGTAACATTAAATTTTATATTAGAAACAGAGAAATATGCAATATAATCTCACTCATGCTTCTTTGATAAATTCTAAACTATACCTGAATTGTTTTCCTGTATAACATGTCTTGTAAAGAACAAATGATAGCAGTGCATAAAGGCTTTATTGTTGCTTCTTTGGGATCACCTGCACAGTCAGCTCATGACTTGACTCTTGGGAGTTCTTGTGGGCTTTTCCAACTCATGCTGTGCCATCATGTTCATCTCTGTAGTATTTATTTTTGGTATTTTATACTCTTGCATAATGAACCTGCCAAAGAAAATCTGACCCACTGCTTTATGTGGTTGCTTAACTGCCATGAATTAGTGTCAATAGCTTCTCCAGGGAGAGCTATCTAACTCTGATGAACTTGAAACAGTAGTTCAGAATGTGTTTCTGATCTCATCTGGTGTGAACTTTCTGTTATCTGATGTCCCATCTGCTCCTCAGTCTTTTGCATGGTGACCTGAGCTGAGCTGTAGGTTTTTCAAGTGTAGCTCTCATGCAAGCCTTCCATCAGGTGTTTTTTCAGGACCTTGTAGGTAATTCTAGGTCTAAGACATTCCCACAGGACCTTGCTTTGTCTCAGTTTATGGTGTGCTGTAAACTGGCACATCACTGAACACAGTTTCAAGCATGTCCTCTGGAAGGCAGCTCTTCATTGTCATTGATCCTTAGAGGGCTCAAATGCTCAGAAGACAGGTTTGTAAATTGAGTGAATAAAATTTGTATTGCTGTACTGCCAGCTTCTTATTAGAAATGCACATGCCATCAGTGAAAGCAAGGCAATCATTGGGGAATTTTAAAAGCAAGGTTTTTCCATGCTTAAGTATGTGACTTGCAAAATCTCAGTCTCTTTAAACCCAGGCGTGTTCCTGCTTAGGAGCCAAATTTGCTCTCCAACCCCAAAAGCAAATGTTCAAGGCTGAAAGTACTCTTCTCAGGGCATTGGAGGTGTCTATTCCATCTGAATGGATGTTTTGTATAATTAAAAAAATGATGGTAACTCTAGCAGGGCACTGGGGAAATAGTATTACGTAGACAGCATTGTTTCAGTGTAGATCTAGTAATCTATTTTTTTCCTTTCCCAGAAGGCACAAAAACATTTTAAAACTTTGCTGAATTTTTCAGTCCTTTTGTTGCCTAAAAGCTGAGGAAGACTGGGAGGGAGATGGACAATTTTCTTTGAATAATGACGTCTGTCTCTTAACTTACTATCTTTCTTCCACCATGCCTGAGTAGTGTAACTCATGTTTGCAGCTTTACCTCTATGAACTGCTCATGCTCCTGAGAAGGCCTGTCAGCTTTTTGGTATCTTATGTGTGTTTCACAGAACAGTTTACCTGGATAGGAGGGTGTGGGTAGCACAAAACTGTCTAGCCTGGTGCCTCAGGCATGCCCCGGTCCATGGACAGCAATGGTTTCCTAGCCATTTCATGTGCAATGTGCAATGTAGTCTCTTGCAACTTCTCACTGAAAAACAACCAGTCCACAAGGTGACCTACCTTTCTGTAGCATTTTATCCTCTTCCCTTCATAAAGCCTTTTCTGCCTAGGAAGGTTAATTCTTGCATCTAGGCCAGGGTCCTGTCATCTGTAAGAGTCAGACTGCTTGGAACAGGGTCAAAGGGGCCTGTCAACAGCAGCTACATGCCAGGCAAGATATCATAACTAAAATCCTGTCTTGTATGTGCAGATGACAGGAGCATAATTATGTTTGACATGCTACTAAAAGAGGAGGGAGACCAGCCACAGAACACTACTTTCCCTTCTCTCAGTGCTTTATTCACCCCCTCACTGCTGCTAACGCACTCTGTTAACTGATCATTTTAGGTTGCCAACATAATGGGAGCCCCAGGGAATTAGTCTGCATGAGATGTAAGAAGCCGCTTCTTGGTAAGGTATTAGTCATTTCAAAACACTTTAAGGAGGAAGCAGAAAAAAATTACAAGCTAATTCTCTGATATATTTCAGAGGTATTCAGGCCCCTGTGAGAACAATACCTCTATTCATGCCTCAGCACTGTTGGGAATTCATTTTTCCTTCATTCAAGAGAGTGGCCTGACCAGAAACAAAAAGAGAGAGAGAGGCAGCATGCTCTTCCCTAAGCCATGATTTCTGCAACTATCAGAGTGAATAACTTAAATGTGCATTGACTATATTAGAAGAAAAAGCCCGAGGATGCATTACCTTTACAAAGTATTCTGCATGAAGTTTTTCCTCTGGAAATCTTCCTTGCCTTGATGTAGTGCACACAGAAATTGGGCAAATCTGACAGCTTGCTTTCTTCTGATACCTAAATTTTCATATGTAGGGCAGTAAGTTTATGAGGACTGTATAACATTTGATTTATTGGGAAAGTGTGTGTAAACCAGGATCATCTAGCTGCCCATTCTATGAAGGAAATGGCAGTCAAATGAAACAAGCTAAATAATAGTGTAGCATGCTATGGGGAGAAGGGTTGGCTGTTTTCCCAGGTCTGTGTTAGCTTGTTCAACTCTAATGGGTATATGTAAAGACAATCATCGCATGATGGAATAGGGCATGATAAATAGAACTGTGAGTAGCTTGACATGAATTAATTAGAATGGTAGCCAGTTTCAAAATTAGGAGTTGTGACTTGCTGATAACAAATTCTGGAAGTGTGACAATACCTTGTTTCAGTGTATATGATTATTGAACAATGAGAGTGCAGTTTTCTTCTTCAGCCAGTTGTGCCCAGGTACAAACCTATTTCAGTTTACAACCAATCAGTGTCAAAGAATAGTAAGCTGTATAAAAACCATGTCTATGAATAAGGGTGTAGACAAGGATCTAAAAATTTAGGTTGAGCTTGTTTCAAAATCCAAGCCCTCTAAACCTTTCCCAGAACTTGAAATAAGCTGAATTGTTACCACAAACCAAACTAGGAAACTCCACTGAAAGATAATTTCCTCTTTTTCTTAGTCTTTTATTATGCAATCCAACTATATATTTACCTCATTCTGTTTTCACATTCTCTGTGTTACGTCCCTATCTCATGTCTTGGGAAACTCTTTTGCAAGTTGCAGAGATGCTGTAGAGTATGCTTTATTGCTTAGAGTCTCTTCTAGATGTTACTTCTCAGCTTTACAAACCAAGGAAGTTAATGGAGTTATTAAAAGCTATAGCTATGTCTTCCCCAGAATTTTGTCAAAGTGATTCAGCAAAGTAGTTAAGCAGGTATCACCAAAAATAAATGTTCAAATGCTTTGGTAAGTGTGGATAAAACTTGTGCCCCTTCTTGAACTCAGTCTTCTCCTGGACATAGAAAACTTGCCTGAGAAGATAAGTGCTAATAAGAAAGCCTATTAAGATGCACATATTCTCTAAACAGTTTTAAATCAGCAGCTACAAATAATTAAAATTATATTTATATAAGCCAGCCATATGGCCTTGTGACAAAGAATACCAACAGCATCCTGGGCTGCATTAGGCAGAGTTTTTAACCTAAAGAAGAGGAGGCTCAGAAGGATTTTACCAGTGTTTATTAATGTCATATGGAGGGTGTGGAAAGAAGACAGAGGCAGACTCTTCTTGGTAGTGGCCAGCTGCATGACAGCACACAATGGGCACAAATTGAAGTACTGGAAATTTCATTTAAACATTAAGAAAAAAACCCAAAACATTTCTACTGTGAGTTTGATCAAACACTAGCACAGATTGCCCAGAGAGGCTGTGGAGTCCCTCCTTAGAGGTACTGAAGCCTGGTCATGGCCCTGAGCAACCTGCTCAGCCGACCCTGTTTGAGCAACAGTGGGACAGGTCAATCTCCAGAGATACAGACTAGCCTCAGCCACCCTGTGGTTCTGTGATGCCATGATTTGGTGAGAATACTGATATATTCCACTCAGTACACTGAAAGCCTTTGGGATGTAAAACACCTTTGGTGACCTTTAATTTGGACTGATGTTGTATTGTAACATGAAATATGAAAGCCTTCAATCATTTATTTGTGCAGTAATAGATCTTATGCTTCTGCATATGCAATGTCAGGTATTATTACTGCGTAGCAGAGCAAGCTTTAAAACATTATGTGATTTTTACAAATCAAAATGCCATACTAATAGGGTCTGTACATACTGAATTAGATTTGCAGAACTGTTTACTCACCCATTACAACATGCAGTACAGAGCAGAGCACATGTCTGTAGTGGCTTTGTTTCTGCAATTTCAATGTGTCTACATGGTGCTGTGGTGGTGGAAGTTACAGCAGAATGAGAACTCACAGAACCAACTTCCAGTTCTAACCCCAGAGCTGAAAAATAAGGAAAGGTAAAGGGTTTTTTGTAACAACAAAAGTTCAGAGAAATAGGGCAATTTCTATTGCAAATGGCATTTTTGTGATGAAGAATGAGAATTTACACATAATTCATCTTTCTCACTTTCTGTCATGGTACTCTGGAATTTAAAACAGGCAACTGTGAAGGCCTGTGTATAAGGAAATAGTAAATGTGCATTTAAATTCTTATTCAGAATTATTTTAGAAGTAGAATCCAGTAGCTTTCTATAATGAATGGTGCCCAGGGTGATCCTTTTCATTTGATAGTCTTATCTCATGTGCAACTCCATGTTTGTTTGGGGTTTAACTTGTCTTTTCTGTTTTGTTATTTATTTAGGATCTGAAGCAATATTCACTTTGCTGTTATAACTAAAAGAAATTAATATTTGACAGATTCTTGACACTTTCCATGCATATTATTAATTTCTTGACTTCTTACTGAAAAACGCTGAAGGTGCTGCTGGTTTCCTCAACTGTGCTTGCTTGTGAAGCATCCAAGCATCTTTTCCAGCACTTCACATTGACTCAGTTCTTTCCTAGAGTATGTCTCTAACTATTTGGGTATTGTACAGGACCCTGAATGTTAACATTTAAGTTGTACTATCTGAAGTATTCCCACCTCAGCCTATGTGAGACATCCTGTTCTGCAGATACCCAAAAGGCACAGAGAGCCTGTAAACCAGATTCAACAAAGGACATGGGATTCTCTTGCCTTAAACAGAATCTTAAATTACAGAGCTGCACTGTCTACCTTCTACATGAAAGATCCATCTGGGATCCAAAACTAGGAGTTTAGCAACCAGGGGGATAGGAATCCCCAGAGGCTAAAGGCTTAAAACTAACGTGTTTGAAGTATCTGTTACTAACCACATACAGTGACTAAATGGTATGCCTTCTATCTTGCCTCCATAACAGGCTGCTGTGAGAAACTCCCATCTGTTCAAGACATAGTTTGTATACCCCATTCCTAAAGACAAGGGCCTATGCCTTCTTTTAAGGAGCTGAGGAAAGCCCAGTTTTTTTTCTTTTATAACTGGGAAATTCAGAGTAGTTTGAGCCTCTGTTGCCTGCCACCTGAATGAACATTACAAATATTGAAGTGTGACCCTATTCAGAGTGGAGACACTTTCAACTTCTGTTGTGCTTCAGTGCAGAAAAGGGGGATAGGACTCCTTAGCACTAGTTTAGCACAAAGGGAGCCTGGAATTTTTGCATCAGCAATAGCATGGCCAGCAGGGACAGGGAAGTGATCTTACCCCTGTACTCGGAACTGGTGAGGCTGCACCTCGATTCCTGTGTTCAGTTTTGGGCCCCTCAGTACAAAAAGGACATTGAATGACTCGAGCGTGTCCAGAGAAGGGCAACAAAGCTGGTGAAGGGTCTGGAGCCCAGGTCTTATGAGGAGCGGCTGAGGGAACTGGGGTTGTTTAGTCTGGAGAAGAGGAGGCTGAGGGGAGACCTCATCGCCCTCTACAGCTACCTGAAAGGAGGTTGCAGAGAGCTGGGGATGAGTCTCTTTAACCAAGTAACGAGCGATAAGACAAGAGGTAATGGCCTCAAGTGGCACCAGGGAAGGATTAGACTGGATATTAGGAAGCATTTCTTTACAGAACGGGTTGTTAGGCGTTGGAATGGGCTGTCCAGGGAGGTGGTGGAGTCCCCAACCCTGGAGGTGTTTAAGAGTTGGGTTGACGTAGTGCTGAGGGATATGGTGTAGTTGGGAACTGTCAGTGTGAGGTTAACTGTTGGACTAGATGATCTTCAAGGTCCTTTCCAACCGAGATGATTCTGTGATTCTGTGAATCTTCCTCAAAGGAACACTTCAACTTTTTTCTATAGTGACTTTAGAATCTAAAAGTCTGGATAGTTTAAGATGAGTCACTGAGCTCCTAGATTGCAAGGTTGTCATGCTGTATGCTATGCTCAGTCCCTGTCTTTCCAGCAGCAATTTCTGTCTGCACACACAGTTGGTTTCACACCTGCTCCTTCTTTACAGTCAATAGATGACCAATATGGTCATCACGCAGCAGACATAATCATACTTGACTTCAGATAACCTCTTCTCATGACTCCACTGGCACACAGACAGGTAATTTTCGTCCCTCCCTTTGTACTGAATTCAATGACATTCATATTGAACCCTTGTTTTTGCCAGTTTGTTTTAAATGACGTGCATTGATTCTTCAGTGTAAGATATTTTGCCGTTCTTGATATTTTTCTCCTGTTCTTTAACCAGTGTGATTACGGATGCTGACCTGTAGAGATGTAGGCATTGCAAGAGGGAGAAATGAAAGAGTAAGCAAGGAAAGGGGAGAGAGAAGGGACAGCAGTTCATCTAGGATAACAGAGCAATTTTAATCCAAAGAAAAATGTGGCACCACTCCCATAAAGAATTTCTTATTTAAAAAGCATCAAGGTGTTGAGTGCCTGTGCTTGAAGAGATGAAATTCAGAAATTTTGCCAGTTACCTGATCTGCGTGTCAAGATTTAATTTTCAGTCCTGTTTGATGAACTCATTCCCACAGTGGACAAATCAGTGAAGTACATACCATAAAAACTAAAACCCAAGACATTTTCCCTCCGTCTAAGAGGGCTTTTCTGTTAAATACTGTCATGGAGTACCTAAGAGAATTTAAGTCCTGGAGCTAATAAATAGTAATAATAAAAATGTTTTATTTAAATTATGTTAGTGAGCTCATCCTTATAACAAAAATTATATGCATCTCCTACTCAAAATATGTTCTGAAGTAAGCAGCACTGTACAGACATCAGGCCCAAGTGTCATTTTGCTTTTGTGGGATGAACTGTGAAGTAAAATGTCAAAAAATTGATATAAAATTAGTGCAAGAGAAACCTGGGTTGGGTTTTGTCCAATACTGAGAGAAGTTAAGTGACTCATTTGATATAACAAAGATAGAGATTTTGACTGTTTATCTGCATTTGTATTTCTTTCACATTAATCCTGAGAAACTCCAGAAAAGTTATCATAGAAATTGAGACTAGATGTTTATTAAGTGAAATATTTTTAAAATAATGCAGAAAGATTAAAAGGGATTTCTAGTTCTTTGTAGATAATTTATGTCAACCAGGAAATATTCTGTAAATGATCTGTGTGAACCCTGCAAAATATTGGAGGAAGATTTTCAAACAGAAGCATTCTGTCAACAGGTGTAATTATTGAGACCTAAAAAAATGTGATGTTTTCTACTGTTCTAAATAATTTTTAAATTTCATGTGCAGTCAGTAATTTTGTTGGAACAATGTGACTTCTTGTATGAAGTTCACTAACAAAGACAATAAATGTTACCCATTCTAAGAGCAGCATTTGAAGAACTATACTGATGTGTCTCAAACACTGTTGCTTTCTTTTAGGCCTGGACCATTGTATATGTTATACCAATATAACATCACAGTGAAATTATAACTTTTTTCCATTTAGGCATATTATAACAAGGAGGAATAATAATTTTTGAATATTACACATATATTTTTAGATGCAGGCAAGAAATACTGTGTTTGGACTAGAAAGTTAAATTGCTCTAACTCTAAAGAACAAATAAATGTCTCTCTGTTGTATCTCTCTGTGGTCTTGAAATATGCGATGTTAAACATTTTAGAAATATATTAGTGTAAATCCTGTGTCATGTAGGAGTAAAATGGTTGGCCAAAGTCTTTATTGATAGTAGGAAGTTTTCCTTTACTTGCACTGCATATAAATATGGAACTCTATTTGTTTATTGCAAAGAGTGCAACTTCTCAACACATTTGGTTTTTAACCTTTTATACTCAGTAATGTTGTATTTAAGGAATAATTAACAAATAAAATTTTACTTTACAATGAAATATAATCCCTAATTCTACTGATGGGCGTAGGGACTGGGCTTTCTTATTTCACTGGGACTAAATCAGACATTACTTGTCGCACAGGAAGAAAAACTGAAGTTTTATCATAGTGAAAGTTGTTCTTTGAAGAACTTTAAACAGACTTTTGCAAAACAAAAAAAAATGACAGCTCATGAATACTTCTACCCTGAGACTATTAGTGGCTGAACGTTATTCTAGGGAACTTGTCATTTAAAGACAGATAAAACATCTGTTTTTAAATAGTTGAAGGGTACTGAAAAGCCAAAATTGCCTTAATTAAGCAGATACATTTTGGACTAACTTTAAAAAAATTACTAAACAAAGAGATTAATTCAACAAACCATTTCTTATGTAATGAGATTCGCTGCATGAAAGTGCCACTTACATAATTATATTTAGAGTTTGTGGGAAATTCTGTACTTCAGAAATCCATTAAGCATGTATATTCACACACTGGTGATGGGTTTTCTCCAAGTGAGGTAAAGGAATGTGAGAGAAAACAGCATTCTGAGGATTTCATGGTTTCAGAATTCCCATGGATTCACAATTGTCTCTGTGCTCACTTGTCATTAATGTTTCATAATAGCTATATATGCTCAATAAACCAGTGAAGTTCAAATGGCTTACTGCAACTATCTTATTGGAACAACAGTAGCTGCAAAACATACTGAATCTGGTAAGATCTATAGCATAGATATTGGACAAAGTCCTTATAGTCCTTCAGCAATGCTGTATGCTTTTATGTGTTTGCCCAAGGACTGTTTCAGTGAATTACAAAATACTGGTTACCAAAAACAATCAGAAGGAACATGATTTTGTTACTTTGACAGTTACAAAATTATGCATTAAAAATGAAGATATAAGTTAAAAGGCATCTGAAGATTTTCTTTCCAGTAACTTAGGCTATCTCGATCTGTTACGTGTGCACTCACTCTGTGAGGTACCAAACTCAGTTCCTGCTGAATTGTTTGAAATACAGAACGCAATAGAAACCTTTTTAAATTTTAAACCAGGGGATTTGCTATTTGTTAAGTATGTAAAATTCTACTTAGAATACTTCTGTTGATTAGGGAAAGTGGTGTTATTTCAAGAGCTCCATGCTGTCAATTGTTATGCGAGGTTCTGCATGCTCATATAATTTCATTTAAAAATATTTATTCCCTGATGACTCAGTGGTGAAAGAGGAAGTAAAGAAAGAGCAACTTTTAACAAATAATCTTAGTAAAGTTCTGCCCATAGCACTCTGTGCTACTCTGTATATACACACATGCAACATCTGTTACTTTGTGCTTGTTCATAAACACACACTCAGCAAACAATTAATTGCCTTTTTAAGGTGTTTTGCTGAAAACGGTAGTAACTCAGAAATTAATCAGTAACAGTGGGTAGTGATATGACTCAACATTGCTGCAAACCTATGATCATAAATTAAATTAAATAAATGCATCTCAAAAAACCCCTGTTCTAGTTTGTTTTTACAGTCCTATTCATTTATAATCATGCATGCAGAACCATCTGTCTCTGTCAGCTACTCTCTTTGAGGCCTTCTTCTATCAATAATAACCCCTACATTTGTTAATACCATTCATGTCTGTATTAAATCAGGTTGTACGAGGGATTTGGGTTTTCCATTTGAAGCTCCTGGAAGTTCTTTCAAATGAGAACAGAGTGTTCTCGTTTGAAAAATGCAAACCATAAGTCAAAGTATCTGGGGCTTTTGGGGTTTTTTTGTTTGTTTGTTTTGTCAGGTTTCAGCTGTTAACTCCAGTATGAAGTTTTTTTATATGTTTTGATTCAAATAATTGTAATGTCCAATTAGATACAGTCTTTCTGTTTTTTTAAAACTACCTCTGCATATTCCTGGTATAGCAAGTTTGGCCAAATGCTTCATGAGAGTTTTTTTCACTGATATTTCTGTGGTATTCACTGAGAAAGAATTTGATACTTTGCAGTGCCCTGTTCAGAGAGAGTGCTGCGCTACTGTTAACTTTACATAAAGGTGCATACTGAGACAAAGTGAAATAAGTGATTTACCAAAGGTTGCATGGACAGGAAGAGGGAACAGAACTCCGATGTTAGGATTCTCAGCCCTGTTATTTAAGTGTACACTCATATTGCTCCTACAAATGATCTATACCTAATATAATAACAAGGAATCCTCTGTGCTTCAGTTTAGCTGAAGGAGAAAAGAAGAGAGACTGGTCGAAGACAGAAGCTGGTGTTGTCAAGAATTTGAAAAATGCAATTTTTTTTTATTAGGGTCATGAGTAATGATCAGCTCTTCTCTGAGTACGAATATATCAAAAGTGGAAAGGATATCCATCCTGTGTATGCAATTTTCTTCATAAACAAGTTTTCAAAAAATAATTTTTATGTGTTGTTCTTCAAAGTTTAATGTGAAATTGGTTACTGATAGTCTTCCACACCTTAATTTTCATACACTTTTTACTTTGCTTTATGTCATCTTAACTAAGAGACTAAAAGGCTTAGAATAACTTTTTCAGAAGTTAATAGCATCAGAGATTGTCTTGAAAATTTACCACTGAATAGTATAAAAAAATTGTCCTTTTGAAGACTGGGGAATCAAGTAACAGCTAAGTGAATTATAATAAAATATAATTCTATGGTACATTCCTTCCATGAAGCAGTCAATGTTGAATTTCTTATAAATAGACTCAAAGTAGTATCAATATGGTTTTAAATCTCAAGCAGGGTAAGAATTAAGAAATGTGACATTGTGTACAAAGAATTGTACTAGCTTGTGCATCTTTGTTATTTAGGAATTTGATTTTGGAGTAAGCTATTCTAAAGAGCCCTATAAACTGCAGTTCAGCCCAAATTAGCATATATCTAGATTACTATGCTAATTTGTTTATGAGACATAGAAGCCTAAACTGAGGCTAGAGTGATAGAGCCTTAAGGCTGTAAACAAGCAGTTTATACTCAGCTAGGTGTTTTGTATAATGGAACTGATGCCCATATCAATTTAGAAACAAAGAAGTGGTAAGATTTATTCCAACTGAGACATCTGCAGTAAACTCGGTGTCACTGTGGAGTTAATGATTAAAAGGAACAACTACAAATTAATCTAACTTGTTTTTAACAAAAATTCTCCTCTCTGTTAGCTCTAGGCCTAAAGCAGTAATCTCTGGCTGGAGAGCTATGCAATGTGTGCCATGTGAGGGTATTTACTGCCTAAGAAGTAATTGCTTGCTCATGCTGGGAGGCACTTTTTGGTAATGTACCCCGTACTATCACAGAAAAGGTGAGATGAATAGAGTACATGTTTAGTTTTATGCTTATTCACAATGGTATAGCCTGTGCATTTTATTCATGGGACTTATTTTACCATTAAATTTCATAGGAACTTTAAAATTTTCTAACCCCATATTTTAATAGCCAAGTTCAACCCAAGTGTACTGTATAAGGTGCTAGAAATGTTTCACAACATCAATGGAGGAAGAAATCCAGGATGTCTTTACTCAGTTTTTCCTTTCATATATTTTTCTCTTATAGTGTAGGTTACAGGGTAAGACAAATGGTTTGAATCTGGTACCCTTTGTCTGAGCTCCTGATTTTCCTCCCTTTCTTTCCTTTATTTTGTGTTTTATTGTCCCTTGGGTAACTGAGAAAAGGGCAGGCTGTAATACAGAAAGCAAGAAGGAGAAGAGAGAATGGGAAATTCTTGCTCCTGTAGGGTTGGAGTAAATATAGGAATTGTCAGTTATCATGAAAATTTAGAAGGGAAGTATGATCTGGACTAGCTCTTTGGAAAATATTGCTGTATCTTTGAAGAAAGTCCCCTTTTCCTAAGCCTCCTAAGTTTTGTTTTCTCTTCTCTTCCGATTGTTCTTAATTTCTAACCCATGAACCCTTCCTGAGAAATCCCAAGAGCAGCCCAGTGTGCTCCTCTCACACTTCTGCTGCTCTAAACCACTTATTGCCCATCATAGTGGTATTTGAATGCCTGACAGAGTCACAGGCATCATCAATAATTGCCATCATCAAAATAGTTTCCTTTCCACACTTCATCTGTTCAGTGTTTCCTCATCTTGTAGACCGTACACTCAGGGGAAAGACTTGCTTTCCAACAGCTCCTCAGCTGTTCTGGATGGCCGAGCAGACCCCAAGAACTTTCAATAAAATTTTAAGTAGTGAAGTAGCCATTGAATACACAGTAAATTAAAAAGAAAACTTTGCAAAACAGCTTATTGCTGCCATTTTCTTTAATTGTTTCCATCTTTTCATCTGAAATCTGAATAATTATCAGTAGTTTTTCTCCACTATAAAGAACACTGCAATTTCTATGATAAAAATGTCTTTTTCTCTTCCAATTCTTTCAAGTCCTTCCTTTCTTCACTTTCCAACTCATGAACTTTCACTTAGTACCTACAAAATGGAGCTGCCTGTCACTTTGTAAGCAAAATATGATCTTGTTTTTTCATCTTTTATTAAATATTATGACTTTCTTCTCTACGGAGCAAATGCTACTATGCTGAATGTACGGCATGGCACGGCTAGTCTGAAGTGAGCCCTGAAGGAAGAACTGTTGACTAGAAGGAAATGTGAGATTCCTAGTATTTCCTACCACTGGAGAAAACAGTAGAAGTACCACAGAGAAAGAGAGGTGGAAGAAAATTTACTTCCTCATATGCTTCCTTCTTGCTGCTGCTCCTGTTACCACACAGGAAAGATGTAAAAAAACCAGACCACACACATATCATGCAGGCATCTTTTTAAGATTTTAAATCTTAATAGTGTGGGCTTGAATTATTCACAAAGAGCACAAAAATAGATTAAAGATGAGAGAACAGAACAGAATGACATTGTCCAACAGGCTTGGTTTAAAGAATGGTCTTTGTAAGCCTCCACTTTGGTCCTTCTTAGCACTTTTGTCCCTGGGTTGATTATGGCTATAACAGAGAAATTCAGAATGGAGCGTTCATTCTCAGCTGAGAGCAACAACACAGGCCTGTCAGAGTAGTGGCAATGTTAGGTAAAAAACCTGCTCTGTAAAGGCAATTTTTGGTCATGCTTACATTATAAACCACACTCTACTCCCTGTTGCCAAGTTTATTACACAGTTAAATAATTTGACTTCTGGAACTTAGGAGGACTTCATAATTGTGAAACTGAAAAAGTATCCTTTTCACCCATCAAATTTGCACACATATGCTGCTGGAACGGAAAATACTTGAGAGGCATTTGGGCATTACCCAAAGTTATCTAGTAAAGGGTGAGCTGTAAACATACTTTTACAAACTAAATTGTTTGGAAAAGTTAAAGAATTGAGGGAGAGGGAACAGCAAAAGAGTTGTATCTTAAATTGAGCATAATAAATCCTGGACTGTACATTTCATGCTCTGAATAAAATAGAAGTCATTCAGCTGTGAGTCAGCAATTTCATGTCAATGTCCCAGTGCCTGTATGAACTGTTTGAACATGATCTTTGTGGGTTATGGAGACATCAGAATACTGAAATTATATTACAGCACTGTAATTCATATCTGCCTTTTGTTAATTTTCTGTGTATATAGAGTTACATAATTTATTTCCTTTACTTAAACTGTGCTGCAAAATGTAAAGCAAAAATAGAAATCATTTGACAGTGTAATTTTTTCTAATGCATTGGACATTGAATGATTGCGAATGTTAACTACTTAAAAATCTTCTAATGTAAGTTTGACTATCATCAGCTTTAGCTGTGAAGCAAGAAAAGTTAAAGATATACTTAACTTCAACACAGATGACTTCTAATATAGCTAAAATAATAGATAACACAGTAACTGTAATGCAACTGTGAGCCAGTGTCAGATATTCAGTTCTTGCACAAACCAGTGAGACAACTCAACCATATTAATAGAATTGGAGTACTATTGGAGTCTATTCTCTCTTTATTATGTGCTTACAATTCCCATTGCAAGTAATGAGAGATGCATCTGTTGATGGGAGGGTGCAGTGCCATTACCTATGGCAGAGCAATTATTTCTGCAAGTTCCCCAGAAATTTTAGTAAATATTTCCTTTGCACATTTGTTTATAGATTTCAGGAAGACACAAATGTGTTTATGGCAACACTGCATATCTTTTAATAGAGATTAAATATTTCCTTTTTGTATTTGAATATGAAAGGACAAAGGCCTCTCCTTGCCTCTAGAAATACTGGGATGGAAGGCAGGAGCTGTGGTATCAAAGGGCTGTCATATTCCTACACTCCTTGGAAAGCCCTTGGTAAATTACAATGCCAGCTTAACGAGCTACAAGCAAGTACACATAGAGAGATGCATTCAATTCTGCCATTATTTACAACAAATATGCCCAGTTGTTGCCTTTGTAGAAATCACGTATCTCTGAGTGAGCACTTCACATCCAGAACCATTGACTAAAATTTTAAGAAACACAGAGACACGTGAATATCTGCAAATTTTGAGCAGTGAAACCAAGGAGAGAAATACAGAAATATTCTTGCTCTATACAGTGTTTCAAGACTAGCAGTAATGTAATTGTTTTGACCATCTGCTTCATACCCACAAAGAAAGGCTATAAAAATACTGTAGACTTTTTTGACTATTATAATTTTTTATAGTACCTCGCAGCTAGACGTTATTTTTTCTTTTACCTTAGAACAAGATCAGTATAAATCTTATCTTTCAACTAGCCTTGAAGTAGCCATGGGACCGGCTTTCAGCTGTACTTCACTATAGTTCACAGTTCACGCCCCCTACCTTCAGCTGTTACAATTGGACCTTTATACATGGTTGCACCTGAAATAATTTTACCAATGCTAAGCATAGTTAAATCACAGTACCTGCTGGGTGTTTGCTTGCATTACAGCTATTAACAGGAGTATTTAGTAAGAGTATTGGGCTATATCTATGTGTCCTGTAGTAAAAGACAATAGAATCCAGCTACCAAAATATATCAAATACTAATGCCCCTCTCAATGTGCATAACAAGGGTAATATATAATATAAAGCATGAGGAGCACAATGTATCTCTACTATAAGGAAAGGCTGAGAGAGCTGGGACTGTTCAGCCTGGAGAAAAGCAGGCTCAAGGGGGATCTTATCACTGTATATAAATACCTGAAGGGAGGGTGCAGAGGATGGAACCAGGCTCTTTTCAGTGGTGCCCAGTGACAGGTCCAGAGGCAATGGGCACAAACTGCAACAGAGAAGGTTCCATCTGAACATCAGGAAACACTTTTCCACTGTGAGGGTGACTGAGCACTGGCACAGGTTGCCTAGGGAGGTTGTGGAGTGTCCATCCTTGGAGCAACCAGCTCTGGGTGAGCCTGCTTGAACAGGAGACTTGGACAAGATGACCGCCAGAGGTCCCTTGCAACATTAACAATACTGTGAAATCGTTTATGATCAGTTATGGTTCTCATGGGAAATAGAATTAAAATCTTTTAATAGACACATTTTGAATTGATCACTACACGGCCTTACAACGCAAATAAGTCGAAGAAGAAGGAAATACAAAGGCAAAATTAACTGCAGACCTTCTGTAGCTGTCCTAAGTAACAGATCTGTGACAAAACCAGCTTCCTTTACAGGACATTTTAGTTCATTAGCTGTATAAAATATGCAACTAAATAGTACTAAATCAGATGGTTTTCTGCTAAAGCAGTTGAGTTTCAGTAGCCCCAGCATCACCTGGAGCCTTCAGGAATTCAGCAGTTGAACTGAAATCAAAATAAGATCAAAAATTTCATATCTCATACTACTTTTATTATATTAGTTGCCTAGATGGAAGGAAAGTGTATAGTAGCATCGACTTGCAATAGTCTTGCCTGTAATTATATTTTTTTATAAGACATTGGCAAGCAGCCCAACAAAATATTGATGTGAAATCTGATCTGCCAGCACCGTGGAATTTCTTCTGTGTTGGAATTAAGATTGGGAGGTTTGAAAGTGTTTGGTTGCAAATTCAGGAGCTGGAGGCAAGGAACAATTCCTCTAGAGCAAACCAGAAGGTACGATATTATACGGATTTGCAAAATGTGCTATCTTCTGCATATGCATGCATGCATGTTCAGTATATTTCTCTCACTGATTCAGACACACATTAATTACATTTTGCAACCTCAAGTCAATAAAATTCACCTTTCTTCTGTTAATTTTTAATGAGACTTTGCAGTGATGACATTTAGTATCCCAAAATAAAATTATCCAGTAAGAAACAAAATTGTACTGTTAAATCCAATTATTCACCACTTTTCCCAAAGAAGCACATAAGCACAGATAGATTTACCAGATGTTGTAGTCATTCACACCTTCAGCCTCTAGCAAATCACTGGAATATATAACTTACAGAGCATGGAATGCATCTCTGGAGTACTCTGCCAAGAGCTTCCTTTTCAGCAAGAGGGACAGTTAGCTGATGTGGTTCATCTGATCTCACACTGTTGTGTTGTCATATGGAAGAATGACTTCTGGAGCAAAGAGGTCTCAAAATGTACAACTTCTGAAGCTGTACAGCTTGTATCCTCACTTGCTGGAGGCAGTGTTTAGCCTTCAAAAATGTATAGCATCTTGTCTGCAAGAGCCACTCCATAAGACACAAGCTGCAAGAGCATTGAACACTGCATTTATTTTAAAGGACCCTAAATAAAAGATTGCATACAGAAGACATTCAGTCATCCATCAGCACTTGAAGAGACTTCCTCAAAATTAAAAGTCACCTGATTCCATTAAAGCCGGTCCATACTGCCTGACAGCAGGTAGCAACTATACAGCCAATGGCATTAATCATTGTCTACATAACATACTAGGCACCAGAATCTATTAGACCCGACTGAAGTCCAGCACAGCTGTCCTATAGCCTTTTCTAGTATAAAGCAAGATTTGAGGTGGAGCAACACATGGCAATACTATCCATGCTCAGAATAAAAGCTTAGCAATCACTTCCTTATGGAAAACAGGAACATGGCTTTCCTGTAAAGGGACATGAGATTTTCATCCAGGCGCTGACAAGATATCAACTATCATGTATTTCTTCAGTCACCTAAAAAGCCTTGTTTTGTGATGCTGCCTGAATGGGTATTTACCTCTCTAGAAACTTTTCTAGTGCTAGCTGCTAAAAATTTGATTTAGTCAGAGCAGTTTTCAGGTCTAGTGTTCAGAAAAAATCATCTGTCCCTTGAAGAGTTTATTGGAAGGCCTTTTATGCAGATTGGATTTGCACTAAAATTCTGGTTTGATTTCTGAAGAAGCATCAACTAAAATTTAAATTATAATTATAGGAGGGAAACTACTAAAGTTTAATAACTATCTGCTTAGTAGGATTGTATGCTTACAATCAGTGAAACAATCACTAAACTGTGGAAATCTTTGCAGACAAAAATCAAAAGGATTCCTCTTTTTGTTGTGCTTTTTCCTTTTTTTTTCCCCTCCATATTTTCTGGAGTTCATTTACACTGGAAACACTACAACAGATCTGGTTGGCAATGAGTGATGTTTGTACGTTCAATGAAGTTTTACAACATGCTATGAATTACCAGTAAGAATTGTAATATCTGGATAATGAATTCTTAAAGATATACATTTCATTGCCTGGGGTTCTGGGTAAAAAGTATGTTGATCAATAATTTCAGTGTAGAAAAGCACTACTTTCATTTTTCTGATAATAGCTAATTATATTCAGCTTGTAAGCATAAAAAATAGTTAAATGAATTACATTGTCACACTGATGAATTCATGCTAACAGAAAGAAGTCAATATATTGTCTCTATTGTATCACCAGTTAAATGTGGACTCTGAAAGCGTAGATCTTACAGTACATCTCTGTACTGCTCGTTTGGATTATTAGTAGTATATTCTCTTTCTCATTTGTTTAGTTTTTATCTTTTGTACAAAACTGAGTTTCCCAGTTAGCTCCATCTGCCACAGCTTGGTCCCAAATGGTTATTGTAAAAACTGTGAACTCCCCAGCAAACTGATTACAAATGACTGAAGTCTAGAACGGTATTTTATAGGATGTAGCCAGACTCTCACATACAGAAGATAATTGGAGTTCAGTGGGAAAAGGTGGGATTTAAATAAAAGAGAGAATGAGACAGAAAACAAAAAAGGAGGGATTTTTTTTTTTTTTCTGAGAGGTGGTCCATCTGTGTTTCACTTGATATATTTGCTTGAAGTTTTAGCTGTCTCTATAAAATTTTATTCCTGAAATTGAAAAGATGATGGTCTTTCTAAGAGACTGGAAAATTTTACATTGTCTTCTTGATTATGAAATCCACTTTTTATCCTGTGTAGTTCAGGTAAGAATCAAGCCTTGTGTTACATTAGTCATTCAGCAAATCATTTATTGATTTTCAGAATTTTCTGTGAAAATTCAAATTTAAATATGTTTTATTGTGCTAGCCAGACATTATTAATAGATTGGTTGCATAATTGGTTTTCTTTTTAAATAATAGTACTTACTTGACATAATACAGTAGAACCACTAACTTTTTATCAGAATCTAAGTCAGAAGTTTTAGTGACATCGTGGATATTTGTTTTAGTATCTTGTTCAGTGATTTGCACCTGCAGTTGAATAGAATGCCAGTGCAGCTCTTGATTTGTTTGACTTCCTTTAAATGCTGATACAATCAAAGATTAAAGTATTTTAATATATTTGGAGGCCATAATGAAATGAATTGATCCAAGCATTTGCTCTGGGGTGATGAGCCACTTGCTTAGACCTACGATATATATCACTACAGTTTTACCCTCAAAGAAACTTGCTCTGGGCTAACAAAGTTGGCAAGTACAGAAGGGTGAAGAAGTTGCCACTGCTGCCACAGCATGAGATGTTCACTGTATGCTACTTTCAACCCTGTGGGTGATTTTAATATCCAGTATTGAAGGGCTCTGCCAACCCTGCTAATTCTGTCTGAGATCACACAGCCTCTTACTAATTATGTTGGTCATTCTGTAATAACTGTGGATAAGAAATCTTAATTTGTTGCTAAAAGGAAGGTTATATGGTTCTGAATTTGTCAACAGGTCTGTTTATTTTTGTTGCACTGTTAGGATTGATTGATAGCTTCTTGGGATTGAAGTTTGATTTTTCAGAATATGGTGGTATTTTCATCTTCACCAAGACTTTGTTTTAGAAAAACTAAAGCGATTCAGATAAAAATATCTCCACAGGCCCAATCTGACAGCTAAACACATCACAAAACCTAATAATTTGAAGCTCTTCTGGTTTTGACTGATTTCAAAGCATCAGGGAAGAAAAGCTTTTCCGTGGTATTTTGGTTTTAGCAAGAAGCCATTTAAAGACTTACTTTTATTTTAAGAACTTTACATGTTATGTGTAAAAAGTTTGTGCTTTTTTCTAGATTTTTAGTCAAGCAATGCACTCTTGCAGCAAGAAAGGCCAACAGCCTCCTGGATGTTGTTAGTGGACTACTTGCCAGCAGGTTGATGGAGGTGATCCTTCCTCTGTACTCAGTCCTGGTGAGACACATCAATGTGCTGGATCTGTTTCTAGGCTCCTCAGTGCAGGAGAGACATGGATATAGTGGAGCAAGTCCAGCAAAGGGTGAAATGATAGCACATGGGCACAAATTGAAACACATTAAATTCCATCTTAACATATGAAAATATTTTTTTTCTCATGAGGGTTGTTGAACACTGGCACAGGATGTCCAGAGAGGCTGTGGAGTCTCCACCATGAAAATTCTCAAACCCAAACAGACACAATCATGGTCAACATGGTCTAGCTGATCCTGGTTGCACAGAGGCTACACGTCTGCACTAGATGATCTCAGGATGTCCCTTCCAACCTCAACCTTTCTGTGATTCTATGATTCTGTGATCTTCACATGCTAATCCTATGGACTAAATCCTTATTACAACACATTTGCAAATTAGTGGCTGAAGCTGTGCACATAAATCTTTGTCTAAGTACTATAAGAAAGATTAATGAAAATTATTATTTTAAACACTTCTGACATTTAGGCTATCTATTAAAATTTTCTTGATGTAGCTTGTTCTGCTTTAACATTAATATTCAGTCAGAAGTGTAACCTAGCTCACTATATTTATGTGAATGAAAGTATGCCGGCACACATGTGCTATATTTCCATGTAGGTCACATGGTGTAAGACACATGAAACCTGTAGAACCATGGCCATGGTGGGGATTGGACTGGTATAATTACTTCAAAAATCTCATAACTCTAGGTCTAACAGCATTCCTCATTTAAAAAATTTAAGAATCTGAGTATGCCCATAGTGTTGGGCAGCTAAATGTGGATTTCATTTGCCAAAGCAGAGTGCTTGAAAAGTTGGTTTCATTCACTGAGATTCCCTTTTGATGAACAGACTATGAATGATTTGCCACTGGGTTTAGCTTGGTTAAGCAACCAAATTCTCACATGCCTGTCTCCAAACTGTTACCGAAACAATCAACAGATTTTTGATTAAACAAGTACAGAATGGCAACTACACTTTCACCTTAGACTCTTACCTGGCATGACATGTAGCATCAGGGCATTTTCTGGAGTCCAATAGAGTTTAGACACATTTCTAGTATCAGTCTGTGGGCAGCCTGCACAGCAATACTGCAAGTTCTGTCTCATGCATATGTGAGCATATTTTGCTGTGGCAGCATCCTGCTGCTTATTCTGAAGTTGTTCTGCAATATTAAAATTTTTTGCCTCTCACCCTAAACAAAACTACTGAGAAGTGTGCCAAAGTAATGGAACATGAACAAAGTGTTTAGGATTTTTGAAGAAGTTTGTTTGGCTTAATCTTTGAATAAAAAGGGTGTTATTTCCCCTTACCCAAAATGATTTGTGGGTGGTTAAGCATGATCTTATACGAAAGTACCAAAGCCTTTTATATGTTTAACATAGCTAGTTGTATATGAACATCCATTTGACTTATCTGTAGGTTCTTCAAGTTAAGCATGTTATAGCATGACTTTACAATTTCATGCACTATGGCCCAAAATAATTGAGATGATTTTTTAAATGTTATGTAGCTCTTATCTTGAATCAGGATTGACTTTATTGACTTTAATGATATGAATATTACTTCTACTAATACCTTTATTCAAGTATCTTTGTCTAGGACGTGGTCATAGTAAGAATCTTTTAAACTGGTTTTCGATTTTATATCCTGTTCTGAGTGGTTTGAAGTATTTCACTGAATTGCTTCTACCATCAAATCTCTCACTGTGCCCGACATTTGAAGAAAACCACCTAGAAATGTGAAAGAGAATCTGGTATCTTTAATAAATCTGCTTATTCTTAATTTTCCAGATTTTCAAACAAGAGAGAAGGAGTGAAATAAAAGCCAAGCTGAACATGATCTTTAAAAAAGAAAATGGCCATGACAGAACTGTTGCTATGTTGAATATCTGGAGGAAGTTACACTTACCTTGAAAGCTTTATGAGCTGGTTCATCAACATGGAGGAAGACACCTATCATATCATAGAAATCAAAAAGTGAAAGGCATTTTTGTTGTCCTGAAGTTAATTAGGAAGTGAAAACAAAAGCATATAGGAACACAAATCTTTAGCACACAAATATGAAGTTAGTTCTGTTATAAAAAGTAGTAACTGAAGAAATAGTATTATGAAAAGAATTCAGGTCTTCATGAATCAGTGATAACCTCAGAGTTTAGCTGTCAAGTGTTCTGAATGACAACTGACATGCTACAAAATACTGTTGGATTAAGACTTCTTTAAGGCAGTATTTCAGGAAATCAAATCTGAATGTAGCAAAAAAAAAAGCCCAGAGTAAAACCTTCAAGAAATTGCAGGGGACAGGCGATCAAAAAAGTCTTGTCAAAGAAGTCATGAAGAATTGTGATATGATCTAAAGATCTATTAGCTACAGAAAGATGAATCCAAATATTAAACCAATGACAGAGTGAATACATTAACATTATACTTTGAATTTTGGTGGTTACTAACCTTCATTGTTTCCAGTGGTTCTTATTAACCCTAGAAGGATTAATCTGATGCTGGAATTATAAATTTGTTTTATGGAAAAGTAAGTAATAGTCATGAATAATCTCCTGCTTGCTTTCCCCTTATTATGAAGTGGCCTTGATGTTGATGAAGAAAGGAGAAAAGCATACAAGCAAGACTGTTTCATTTAATTGGGGAATAAATCGTAAATGGTATAAGACAGAAATAAGCACTAAGACAAGAATAATATTTAAGTTAGGGGGTATAAAACCAAGAGTGTAATTTGAAGTTTCTCAGATAAAGTCTTTCAATTTGGCATACTGTGAAAGCAACAGGTTCGAACTAGAAACTGCTTTAGAGAGCTTAGGTTCAACTGAGTATCTGTCATGAATGCATCTTTCAGAGTCTTATTCCACTCCAATCTCCTTTCCCTAAATTATTTTGTTGGATTTAAGAATCATTCTTCTCTCACTATCCTTAATTCACTCTCTCCCCTGCCCCCAATTACATTACTTGAAATTATGTTTCCTTTTCCTAGATCCCTGCCTGAGCAGTGATAAATGAAGTGAGCATTAATTGTAAGTTGTAGCCCAACAGGAGCCAGTTTGGCTTCAACTCAACCTCCCTTGGCAAACCAGGGAAATATATAATCCTGACTGATTACTCCCAGAGAATACCTTTGTCATTTTCAGTGCATGTGTTTGAATTTCAGCTCTTCACTTTCCCCAAAGTTTTCTCCCTTAACATGGCAAAAGGGAGGGAAGAAGAGGTAGAGATGAAAGCTTGGATTTTAGTCATGTAGGAAAACACCACCATCCAGGCTGTGGATGGAGCCGAGCCTAGCTTTTATTTTACATGCAGTAATAAACTGTGATGGCTGTCACATGGCAACTTGGCTCAAAGCATTTATGCTTTGTGTGCAGCAGTTGTTTTGCTCTTTGGAAAGAAGATGCTGTTTACTAAATAACCAGTGAGAAAATGCTTCAGGTACTGGCAAAACTAGCGTTCATCAGGGTTGCTGTTCTCTCAGCAAAGACTGAATTTTCATTTTGAAAAATGTTCTCTTTTATATAAGTATTATTAATTAATATAATCCTATGTAGTAATTATATTAATATTATACTTTATATAATACTGTATATTAATATACTTTAGGTATTAAATAACAACACTAATATAGAATGTAATGTAATATATAATATATGATATGATATGATATGATATGATATGATATGATATGATATGATATGATGTCTGAAACCTAATATAATTAATATACCACAATACAATATAATAGCTATTAATTAATATCATTCTGCCCAAAAGGCCAGACTGGATGCCCTGCAACCTGGGGAGCTTGCCACAGTACAAGTGCATCACAAGCAGAAGTGGTGCCAACAGCAATACCAGACTTCAGGCCTTGAATATGACACACTGCTGCTGGCATCTGGTATTTAGGCAAAGAAGTGTGTTAAAGGAGTCCTTTTACAATCACATTATCACAGAATCATCTAGGTTGGAAAGGACCTTGAAGATCATCTAGTCCAACCATTAACCTCACACTGACAGCTCCCAACTACACCATATCACTCAGCACTATGTCAGCCCGACTCTTAAACACCTCCAGGGATGGGGACTCCACCACCTCCCTGGACAGCCCATTCCAACGCCTAACAACCCGTTCTCTAAACAAATGCTTCCTAATATCTAGTTGAAACCTTCCCTGATGCAACTTGAGGCCATTACCTCTTGTCCTATCGCTTGTTACTTGGTTAAAGAGACTCATCCCCATCTCTCTGCAGCCTCCTTTCAGGTAGCTGTAGAGGGCGATGAGGTCTCCCCTCAGCCTCCTCTTCTCCAGACTAAACAACCCCAGTTCCCTCAGCTGCTCCTCGTACGACATGTGCTCCAGACCCTTCACCAGCTTCGTTGCCCTTCTCTGGACACGCTCGAGTCATTCAATGTCCTTTTTGTAGTGAGGGGCCCAAAACTGAACACAGGAATCGAGGTGCGGCCTCACCAGTGCTGAGTAGAGGGGCAAGATCACTTCCCTGTCCCTGCTGGCCATGCTATTGCTGATACAAGCCAGGATGCTATTGGCCTTCTTGGCCACCTGGGCACACTGCTGGCTCATGTTCAGGCAGCTGTCAATCAACACCCCCAGGTCCCTCTCTGACTGGCAGCTCTCCAGCCACTCCTCCCCAAGCCTGTAGCGCTGCTGGGGGTTGTTGTGGCCCAAGTGCAGCACCCGGCATTTGACCTTATTGAAACTCCTCCAGTTGGCCTTAGCCCATCGCTCCAGTCTGTCCAGGTCTCTCTGCAGAGCCTCCCTACCCTCGAGCAGATCAACACACCCACCCAACTTGGCATCGTCTGCAAACTTACTGAGGGTGCACTCGATCCCCTCCTCTAGATCATCAATAAAGATGTTAAACAGGAGTGGCCCCAAAACCGAGCCCTGGGGAACACCACTCGTGACTGGCCACCAACCAGATTTAACTCCGTTCACTGCAACTCTTTGGGCCTGGCCATCCAGACAGTTTTTTACCCAGCAAAGCGTGTGCCCATCCAAGCCATGAGCAGCCAGTTTCACCAGGAGAATGCTGTGGGAAATGGTGTCAAAGGCCTTACTAAAGTCAAGGCAGACAACATCCACAGCCTTTCCCTCATCCAATAAGCAGGTCGCCCTGTTGTAGAAGGAGATCAGGTTTGTCAAGCAGGACCTGCCTTTCATAAACCCCTGCTGACTGAGCCTGATCATCTGGTTGTCCCGCATGTGCTGTGTGATGGTACTCAGGATGAGCTGCTCCATCAGCTTCCCGGACACCGACGTCTAGCTGACAGGTCTGTAATTTCCCGGATCATCCTTCCAACTCTTCTTATAGATGGGCGTCACATTGGCCACTTTCCAATCTGTCGGGACCTCCCCAGTCAGCCAGGACTGCTGGTAAATGCTGGAAAGCGGCTTGGCGAGCACCCCAGCCAGCTCCTTCAGCACCCTCGGGTGTATCCCATCCGGTCCCATAGACTTGTGTATGTCTATGTGATGCAGTAGGTCACTGACTATCTCCTCCTGGATTGCGGGGGGGTCGTTCTCCCAGTCCCTGTCTTCTGGCTGAGGAGGCTGGATTCCCTCAGTACAACTAGTCTTGTTATTAAAGACTGAGGCAAAGAAGGCATTAAGCACCGCAGCCTTCTCCTCATCACTCGTTGCCATGTTTCTTCCTGTGTCTAGCAGGGGATGGAGGCTCTCCCTGGTCTTTCTTTTGCTGTTGACATACTTATAGAAACATTTCTTGTTATCTTTGACAGCTGAAGCCAGATTAATTTCTAGCTGGGCTTTAGACCTCCTGATTTCCGCCCTGCATAGCCTCACAGCATCTTTGTAATCATTGTGAGTCACTAGCCCCTTCTTCCAAAGGCCGTAAACTCTCCTTTTCTCCCTGAGTTGCAGCCAAAGCTCCCTGTTCAGCCAGGGTGGTCTTCTCTGTCGCCAGCTTCTCTTACAGCACCTGGGGACAGCCTGCTCCTGTGCCATTAAGGCTTCCTTCTTAAAGAGTGCCCAGCCTTCCTGGACCCCTATACCCTTCAGGATCATCTCCCAAGGGATCCTGTCAAGCAGGTGCCTAAACAAGACACAGTCAGCCCTTTGGAAGTCCAGGATGGCAGTTCTGCTGCCCCCTCCCCTGGCCTCCCTAAGAATAGAGAACTCTATTATTTCATGATCACTGTGCCCTAGTTGGCCTCCAACCGCCACATCATCCACCAGTCCTTCTCTGTTCAGAAAGAGGAGATCCAGCAGGGCACCTTCTCTGGTCAGTTCACTCACCAGCTGCGTCACGAAGTTATCTTCCACACATTCCAGGAATCTCCGGGACTGGTCCCGCTCTGCTGTGTTGTATTTCCAGCAGATGTCTGGGAAGTTAAAGTCTCCCATAAGAACAAGGGCAAGCGATTGTGAGATTTCTCCTAAGTGCTTATAGAATATTTCATCCCCCTCTCTGTCCTGGTTGGGTGGCCTATAATAGACTCTCACTACAACATCTGCCCTGTTGGCCTTCCCCCTGATTGTAATGCAAAGACACTCCACCCTGTCTTCACTATACTTGTGCTCGAACAATACTTCAGCTAGAGCAAGCGTTAAACACAAGGACTGAATCTGATTATGATCTTACTCAAAGCTGAGGACTGTGCTACAAAGTTCAGGTGAAGGCAATCCCTATGCAATTTTAATGTGTCATTAATGAGCATTTGTGCCAATCCCTCAATTAAAAATTTGAAAACCAAGAGCATGATGATAAGCAGAATTGGTCTGTGTTTCTTCATGAAATTAAGAAAGCCTGTGTTTACTATTTTCCACATAGGGATGAATATTGATGAAGACGGTGAAGTTATTCAGAGGAAGGTTAATGCATGACCCTAGAAGTGCTGTTGCCTTTGTATTGTGTTCCACAAAATCCTTCCTAGCTGCTTTCCCACTATAGGACTTGAAGAAATCTGCCCAAATCCAGACATTTGCCTAAGGAAATGATCCTTTCTTATTTTCTTCTCTGTTCCTTTACAGAGTTCTAGGATAAAATGCTTCAGAAAAATAAATTAAATTCTACAAAACTGAGAATACAGTTAATAAATCACAAAAAACCCCAGCAAAAATCTAGAAATATTTACAAATACTGTTGATTCATGGAAGGAGAAAGGAGAGAAGAATATAGAAGTACTGCAGCATACCCTTTCTTTAAAATGAAAGTAACTTTTTTACCACGGTCCTGTACAGTATGTATCTTCTGCTGGAGCCAGGTGACCATCATCTGCCTCTTCTGAGGCTAATGACATGCCTCAGAAGCCCTCCACAGTTCTTCTCAACATGGAAGCATTTGACCTCATATAAGAGTTAATCAGTCAGGTACTTTGTAAGTTCTACCAAAAAAACCCCATGGCTGTCTAGTAAATTACCCATTCTTTGCAAATCTCTTATGCTACTACCTGCATTTAGAAGGGGAGGAAAGGTAAAATAAGTATTTATTTTCTTTATTTTTGCCTCTTATTTAGTCATTATGACTGAACATAAGACACTTGACATATCGATGCTTTCTGACATTTTTAATGAAGACATTTTAGCCATTTGATTACCTGTAGCCTGTTAAGTACTTTTATTTGAGGGGGGGAAAGTAAAATATATATTAAAGTCTCAAAAATTGTGCTTTTGACTTCTGACTGTGAATTGCAGTTTAAGTAAGAAAATTATTTTTGTTATGATTAAAAACAGTTCTAGGGGAATGTGTGCTTGAAATAGTACCATACTTTTCTGTTGTCACAGTGTTTTCAGTATTTTATATGGACCTTTCTTTTATGTCTTTGAGGAGTTTCTCATATGTTTTTGGCTTTCCATGTGTTTCTTTGACAAGAGACATTGCAGGAATTCTTTTTGTGTTTTGTTTTATTTGCCAAGACTACTCTATACAGTTTTATTTAGCAGTCATATTGCCCATCCATATAACTGAACATGGGCTCCCCTCTGTGCAGATAGGCATGGAGCTCAACTGTCAATCTATCTTCCTTATAGAAAGGGAAAACAGTTAGCTGTATTAAAAACTTAATTCCTAACTTCTGTTAGTGAAGTAACGGCACTGTTCTGTTTCTGAACACTAGCAGGTGATGAGTACAAGGCAGCGCACCCTTCTCTAAAAACGGGCAAACCAGTACATGGAAAGCAGCTTATGAACTCCACATTCACATTATGGTTTGCTGACTAATGGAATAATCTTGGAGACAAAAGCCAGAGCTGTTGGTGGCAGAATGACTTAATCTGTGAGCAACTCGTATATTATCATTCAGTGTCATGTGACTGTAGCAAGTGCAGGCTTTATCTGTTTTCAGTGGAGTAATTACTTGCATCGGCTTTTACTTTCCTCCTTTCTTTTTTTGTATAGAGAACTTCCATATCTCATAATGATTTGGAAAAAAGTGTCAAAAGACAAGGTGTGCTGACAGACTCCTAAAGGGGTGTATGTTGTTGGAGTTCATTGTCATGTGTAAAAAGAACAGTGTATGTTTCTTAGTGGTATCAGGGTGGCTGTTAATAGAAAATGCTTCTTTTCAGTATGGATGGACTTCCCTGAACACACTTACAAGTTCCACTGGCATTATCTTCTGCCACATGATGTTGCTTGTAGACGTTTTCATCTTGCTTTTAACATGTACTGTAAAAAAGAGGAAGTTCATTTGGGGTTTTTTTGTGTTTTTTTTTTCTTGTGACATATAAAAGACTACAGAAAGTGGGGAGTTGCCTTAAGAAGCCACTGTTCTCATTCAGGTCTTTAGTTACTAGACATGTAAGCAGAATACGTATAGAGGAAATGACAAAACACGGGTTCAGCTGTGAAATCAATTAAGAGACCAGGGACAGTGCAGTTCCTACATCCTCAGTTCCTGAGCACCAAACACCAGGAGTAAAATTCTGGCCTCCTGAAAGTTGCTGGGACAACTCTTACTGACCTCAGCAGGGCCAGAATTTCATCTTTTGGGACTGCCTTGCCAATGTATAGACTTTATTCACTGAAAACTGTGGTAGCTTTGCATGAGCAGGCTTGTTTTTCCCTTGCCAAATTAGCAGAAAGCCTAGGCAACATTATCAAATATTTTCCTTCTGCTGACCACAAGGCATAGACCAGTTAAATGACTGTTCCATGTTCACAAAACAGGTAACTGGAAACAACCAGAAAAAAAGGTCTTCCACTATAGTTGTTCTAAGTGAAAAACCAAACCAAACCAAACCAACCCACCTGAGGAAAACCCAACTACCTGATTGAACTTGTATTTTGTTTCTGCTGAGTCATACCATCAATTCTGATGTTTTGGGGTTGCCAATCTCTCAAGTACTTTTAAGAAATATGATTGGGAGGATGTGGGGGGACAAAAAGAAAAGAAGTAATAATAAAATTGAAATGAAGGACCTAAATCAGCATTAGAATTCTTAATGTAACATACCTGGCATGACTGTAATTCTCTGCATATTGTTATCCAATTCTCAAGGTGCTTCTGGCTACAGAAAGGCTTGCTGTAGAAAAGATCAGTTATTGATATAGCACTATTCCCATTCATCTCATATACCCCTTGGACTCTAAGACAGATACATTATAGTATGAAATAAGGTGCCACAGGAAACTGACTTTTGTGCTTTGTGAAGCAAATGTGGTTTGAATCTGTCCCTGAAGTGACTTAAGAAAAAGGTTTGCCAATCTTTTCTTTAAGGATTACCAAGGGCGGGGGGGGGGGGGGGGGGGGGAGATGAACAGGGGGAGGAAAGGGAACAGCCTTCCCAGCCTGTTTGCTCTCATCAGTGTGATTCTGTATTTTCCTATATAAAAAAATCCTGTATTTTCTTTTCTGTCTTTGCAGTTTTTAATTGAGTGTACTTGTAATTTTTAATTGCCTATGCTGCTGAATCAGCTTGAGGAAGGAAGCCTAGAAGCCTGGAAGTTCATATAAAGGGATATTTTTAATTGTCTTTGTAACAGATACAGGAGAAACTCCCCAGTAAATGCCACAAACGTAATACATATGATTCAGGATTTTAGCAGGTTACACTGGAGTTACATATCTTTCTGGAAGGGCTTTTTTCTCCTTTTCCATATTGTATTCTCCTTTCTGTCTCCTTTTATTCTTTAACTTACAAGACGAACTTAGGAATCTTTAGTCTGTCAAAACCTGGTTTGTTTTTAAACCACAATCTCTCTTCTTTGGGGTTTTTTGTTTGGCTGAGTTTGGTTTTGTTTTTTCCCCCAGCCAGCTATCTTCAGACTATCTTCAGATGACCGGTTCACTGCTGTCAACATCAGTTCTCTCTGTGGCTCAGGGTGTGGGTGAAGGTCAGGATCACACACTTGTGTACTATTCTCTGCAAAGTAAACCTAGTGTTCAGATTTAGTCTTTTCAGCTACCTTTTTGTTTTGTTTAAAAGTAAGAATTAGAATATGGAGACTGGTAATGTTGGAAGTTCTAGTTTTCATTTTTAGAATTTGGGGAAAAGATATGTTAGGAGAAAGCTTAACAGAGTTGCTTCTGATTTAAAATCAGTGCTATTCCTGGCACTGAAGTGGTCAGAGGAAGGTGCATGCTCTAGAGTTTATGAAGTTTAAGGATCCAATTTTAGAGTTTGGTTTAAGCATTATACTGAGAGAATATATGACTGGGGACTTTGTGCCCTTGCAGAGTGAAGGAAGGCCTGGGACTTGTGCAATAAGTGAATAGAGTGCTGACCAGCTGCTCTCTCAGTAACGTTTGAAAAGCACTACTACTTTTCTCCCAGGACTGAGGTACAGGTGCTGAGGGCAGTACTAGATTTTTGCCTGTGTTCCACAGAGCCTCGGGCCAGCTGAGGTCATGTCTTTCAGTTCTGGTGGATCTGAGCTGCTTTTTCCCATGCTTGTGCCCTCCAAAGTGGTGTGGCTTGCATTATTTACTGAGCCGAATGGAGGGGGAAGGAAACAGCTGGTGTCAAGGCAGAGAGAGAACCTTTTTACCTGGCTTTGCCATCAGACCATGACAAGCATTGGTTCTGTCACTGAAACATGAGTCCATGGCAAAGCAGTGTAAAGTCTTTCAGCAGCTATAGTAAATCCCAGAGGGCTGGGGAAATTCTATGTGTTAATCAAGACGTTTTACATGTCTGCACCAGTGGTAACCCTCCTCCTACCTCCTCATCACCAGTCAGTCCTACAGAGTAGAGGATGTGTTAGTGCTTTCTTAACAGATTGATATTTCCATTAAACATCTGACTAACATTTCCTCATCTGCCCTTGAACTCCTTGCTGCCCTTTTCACGGCCTCACTGTTTTTGTGGTACTCAGTCATTCCTATTGCATGTTCTCAGAAAGAGCTGTGCAGCCCAGATTATCTGGTTGTTGCTGTATCTAGTAACTTCAGAGAAACTTACTGAGGCTGTTAGTGCTCCAGAATGAAAATGTGACAGTGGTATCAAAGAATCAAAGGTGGTAGCTAACCTTGCAGACTTGAGCAGTTACCCTACAAAACAAATAAACATACCATAAGGAGGCCAAATTGGTATCGATAGCAACCTAGTTGAATCATCCTGTAGTTCTATTTTCTATGTTGTAGTTTTCAGTATAAATGAAGCAAATATAAAATGAGAATTAAAAATGAAGTTGGTTTTTTTTTTTTCCCCAGGATTCTTTCGTAAACAAATATTTATTAGTTACTTAATAATTGCTACTGTGGCATGTAGATAAAGGGAAAAAGAAACAGATCTGCAATTATTGTTGAATTAAGTAATAGGTTAATTTGTTTTTCTTTCTTCTTCAAAACAATTTTAGAGGCATGTAGCAATTCATGTTAGCCAGACAGGTGATGGTGTGATTTCACAGCATATCACAAAGCCTTGTTCCTCTGAGTGCTCCAAATTACAGGGACAAAGCAATAAACATAAAACTGATTTTGTTCATTGTGTGGAAGTTTCTGATTTGTGATTCAGATATTTTGAGAGTGGGGGAAAAAGAAAAAAGTCTCCAAAGAGTTTTTAGTTTAGTGAGTAAAGTACTGGACAGAAGCCAAAACAAACTTAAATAAGTATGGTGGTCTCAGCTGAGTTCCTAGCAAACTCTAGCCTGCACTGCAAATTCATCATGAACAATTATATGTAATTTGGTACAATTGCCAACTCCTGCTTAGAGGCCCTTTATACTGAGCTACAGAAGAGACTGAATTACTTCTTATACCTAATGGGAGCATTATTCTCTTCTCAAGGGTGTATCATGAATACAGGCATTGCTGTCAAATCCTCACTGAGAAAATACTGAGAAAATACCAATTCTCATGCTGGACCATAGGCAGGAAGTCTGTGCTGATATTGAAGAATCAGAGTAGGTTCCTCACAGCAGGCACATTTTCTTAGCTTTGATGGCTGGCTGTCATGCCCAGCTGTAGTCCTAAGAAGATGTATGCATTGTCCTTCAAATCTTTGACATTTCTAGTTTGGAGTAAAGGGCCATTGGTTGCCTAAATGTCAATGAAAATCCATTAAGCTCTTAGCCTTAATGTTTAAAACTACCCATGTAGCAGCCACAATAAAGTGAGGTTAAAGTTGGCATTCATTGACATTCCCTGGGAAGACCAGGACTTGGAGAAATTTAAGGCTTTGGAAAGATACAATTTTTTCTTCTACATAAATGTGATATTATCTCAGGAAGCTGGGTGTACTCAGCTAAAACAGAATTTCAACTTTACTTCTTTGAACTTTAAGTACTTATTTTATGAATAGAGGGTGTCTTGTGAAGTCTGTCCTTGAGGTCCTTTAATGCTATATAAACGTAATAAGCTTTGAGAGATAAGACAGTAGACTAAGTTCCTGAGTGAAATAAATCCACTTAATTTTGAATAATCCTTTTAGAGAATATAAGGCCAAAAATTTGAGGCTTACATGCAGCCTAGTTCTTGCTAAGTCATTTTCTATGCATTTTTACCTGCATTGCTATTCCATGCAGATTCATTTTATTTCATGCAGTCTTTATATTGTTACGCCTTGAAATCCAGGGTACTCTGATTACCTGCAGGTAGCAACAGGCTTGGAAAACTAGCCTGTTTGCACATTTACAGTTATGTCCACAGAGAAGACAGGGTGGTAAACTTGCCATCAGATCTTCAAGCTACTGTATGTTTCAAGAAGTACCAGTCTGATGTAGATATGCAAAACAAGAATATAAATATTGACAAGATCCTCTTTAGAATTTATGATACGTGTAGATATGAGAAAAATGTTGAAATACATTATTAAACATGAGTGCCTTTATTAACTTATAAAAGCACTAAAAAGATCTACATACTTTGGGAGCTAAACTGCCTCATTCCTTCTGTTTCCACTTTGCTTTTTATTGCAACACTTCTAAGCATGAGAAGGATTTGTGCTCATAAAGACAAAATGCATCTTTAAGGTGCCCTGGGCTGATCATGCTATCAACCCAAACATGTTATCGCATCCTGGCTGACAAAATGCTTCTGCAGGCTCCCTATGGTATCTTTCACTGCACCAATAAAAGCTGTCTTCATGTCATGAAATAATAGGCCAGATTACTGTACTAGGGTTTCCTTTGTATCCTACCTCTCTCTTTTCTGCAGTTTTAAGTTATTGGCTGCCTCTCTGTTACTTAAAGGACTGTATATTGTTGTAGTGCCCTAGTAGATGTGGTCATGAAAAGAACTAGGAATTCCTGTGTCACAAAACATTAAGATGTCTCAGAAGTTTATGGTTTTCTGTCCCTGAATAGGTTTTTTGACATGGTATGCTTGTATAATTTCTTTGGTTTTGCCCTGTGCTCTGTCTCATGTGACCTGTACTTGTCTACCTTCTGTGTATGCAGTCCAGTGCATTCTTCTTTCCTGAATGTGTTAGGTCTGCTTAGTATTTAGAAAGTGCACTTCTCTGCTGAACAGGATTAAGAGGTCTGAAAGCATATAAATATAAGAGCATCAGAAACACATGACGACAAATCACAGAGGAATAGTAAGACATATAATGAGACCGAAGAAATTTGAACTGTTTAATGTTGTAGCAGAAAAATTACAGAGGAAGTGGAAAAAGGCTATAAAGTGACTGCCATAAAAATATGCTAAAGAAAGTAGATTAGGATCATTTACTATTTCTTATTAGACTTTCAAATAAAACTCTATCAGTTGTAAATATGTTTCAAGGCTCTAATAAATATTTCTTTTCCATGGTGTGTAATTAACAACAGAAGTGTGCTGTGATAATGCATAAATATGAATAGAAACTGTCAGAAAGCAGCAAGAGGTGCTCCCATGGGGGAATCTGAGTTGGGAGCTGATGCTGACTCCCACACACGCTGTGCTTATACTGACAGGCACAGTCCTGCTGCGTCTGACCACATTGGGCAGCTGGGTGCTGATAACAGGGTCCATCAACATCCCAGACATAGTAAGAGAATGAATCAAGGCCAGGGTAGAACCAGAGGCTCCTAGATGTAGCACAATGTAAGTCTTAAATAACAGGTGTGATGTTGCTATACTGATAAGTTCAACTCCTGGCAGTGGGAGACTTCGCAATAGCTTGTGATAAACTAACAAGTGTCACAAGATGAGGGATTTATCATGTAAATATTTCTGAGTCCTGTAAAGTTCTACATAGCACCTCTGTGCTGTAGTCACTTCTGCATTGCCATTTTGTAGTTTGAGAAACACAAGTGAACTCATTTCATTGCACCATAAAGCTTGTTGCCATATCAGCTGTAAATATTGGCAGAGGGAATTTGAGAAAATAGTTGTTGGAACAGGACAGTCCATAACATGCCTGTACTAGGAGAAGACAGGGTGCAAAGGTTTCATACATCCAGCCAACAAAAGCCAAGAGGCACTGTGCACCAGTTTGTGGTGCAACAAGATCAAATACACAATGAGAGGTTACCTCAAGTATAGCTGGAAGAATCAATGGAAGCTGTGGCAGAAGGGAGGAGGACTCTGGCAGACAAGGGCCTGGTCTCCTAGCACTCCAGTGGCTTGCAGAGCTGCTACAAAATTTTTGTTGCTGGTTTGGGAACCATGAAGCACTGACATTGCTTTCCAGACTGTGACTGATGTCTGCACATACGTAAAATGTGATGATGATATTCTTTGCACATGATTAATGTTAATTTGCCATTGTCATTACAAATAAAAATTTCTCAATAGGAGAAGAAACGTATTCCAACAGTGAATCTGACCAGTTATGTGCAGTAAAAACCAGTAACTGCAGATGAAATATGCCTCTACGATGTTTCTACTCCAAACCAAAACTGGACATTCAAGCCAGAACTATTTAGCAACACCAGGCATAAGAGAGAGGCAATCTAAGCCCCTGTCATTTGTTTTCATGTAACTAATACTGAAGATCATTGCAAACAATTATCTCTTATTTTGTGGGTACTGTTTGGGTTTTATTTTAAATCACAGTGGTAATTATATAATAAAAGATCGTGAAGTAAGTCAGAAAGCTGAACAATGTACATTTAATATTCTATCAACCAAATGCTTTAGATCTGCCCATTCAATCACTTTAGAGCCTTTTCTTACTATGAGGGTTTAATATTCTTTATTATATGTAATAAAGCTGTGCTTGTAATTCTAAACTTAACAATTGAACTTCGTTAAACATGCACTGCCCATTAAATTGTACCCTTTTTGAAGGAAATCAACACAACTTTGCAAAACCCCAGTTTAGCCTTGCACAGCAGGTCTGTCTGACAAGGCTTCTGGTAAAATCTCTGAGGAATGTTGTCTGCAATGAGATGAAGTATCTATTTTTAAATACAGGAAAAACATTAAAAGGTAGATGAGAACTGACAAGCTATACATAAGCAGGAAACCTGAGCTGTCAAAAAAAACCCCAAAACTTTCATCAGCTCAAGAGGTACAAAGAGGTAGATGAAATTTACCAAATTATCCTTTACTTCAGGTTTATTAAAGCCAAATAACCAGAGGGTAACAGAAAGTTGTGCAATGATCAGCAAGATGAATGTGAGCAAACATTTTATAAGCAGTTTATGTGCTGCTTGTTGTTCCATTGGCTGAGCTATAACGACACAGCTTGGCCAAGTGTCCCGTTTTTGGGATACTGCACAACACACCAGCATTCTGTTAAAAGAAATTAGATTTTCAGGTTTTTTTTTTTCTGGCTTTTCTTTTCTTCTCCTATTTTTGAGTGTGCAGTTTCTACTCTACCATGCATAACTTTTCTGTTCAGTCTTGCCTTCTACTGAATAACAAGGCAAGACTCTCAAAATCCTTGACCAGGTTCCCATGCCCAATTAGTCTTTTAAAATAATGAGTCAGATCCTTAGGTTCTGATTTATTTTTTACCTTGACATTTATGTTGTATTTATCTTCATGGCTCAGGCTTATAGTATTGGATAAGTTAGAAAGTAAGGAAAGATGCAAGATCTGGTGTTGAAGTACTACAGCCACTGTCAATCCCCATATAATTTTGGTATTGGTTGTTTCTGAAGCTACTAGCATCTGAGCTGATGCCCTTCTGTCAAAGGCAGGGGAAGGTCTCTCCTGAACTGCTGAAACATGGGACTCATGGCCCAGTGTCAGGGGAGGTAAGGAACAATTTAATGGTTTTGTGCCTCCTGATTCTGGATCATGTGTGGAGTGATGAAACTCTTTCAGCTATGTGTGTTCTGCATGTGTCTCCCAGGATGATCTCCTCCATCCTAGTGTAAAGGTTAATGAAAAACTTTTAGGCTATTCCTGATGTTTAAACTGGGAGTAATCTTTCCTGGTGAAACCCAGACCTTTTAAATGCCCTTTATCTGGCTTTATCCTATGTGAAACATTGGTAAAAAGGGAGAAGACTTCATGAGTACACATAAAATGTTGAAAAACTCTATTGTAATCATCATGTTGAATGTCATTATTTCCTCTTCAGAAACTGCAGCTAGTATTCTGTGCTGTCTTCTGTAATAGTGTCACACTGGCCCTTCGCTTCTTGCATATTTCACAGAGCTGTGGTTTGGTATTACTTTGCCATGTCATCTCATACTTGCATGGTATATCCAGCACACTAAAAATCTAGGGTTTCTGCTGTAGTATGTTTTTTGTATACTAAAAGCAATATTTATTTTTTTTATTCAGGTAGGTTTTGATTTGACTGATACACTTGGCTCTTACTGTAATAAAAATATATTCATGTAAAAAATAAGCTCCTTGTTTAGGTAGTATCATTTGTTGTTGACTTAAGCATATTTTAAGAGATATTTGCATTTGGGGGGTGAGTAGTGTTGCTTCTTTGATCCAGGACCATGCCAAATCAATTTGAGCCATGATGTTTTCCAACTTGCTTTGAAACTGATGTGCTCTAGGGATGAAGAAAATAATCATCTAGCACTTTATCTTCTCCCCTTTAAATTTTGGAGCCAATCTTGGCACCATAATTTAAATGAAATGTTTTAGATGTTGTTTTCTAAAGCAGAAGCAGCTTTGGTCCAAAGACAAATCAGTGTCAAAGTGAACAGAGAAACACTGCAGATCAAGAAAGGCCAAGGGGAGGATCAAAAGACCAAGTTTAACTGCACTTCTTCTGTATACAATCTATTCTTGAAAGCAGAATGAATTCATTCTGACTACTGTAATTTACTTTATTATTTATTGTTAATTCATTCACTGTGCGTGAGATCAGAAGCAAGAAAATACTCTTCAAAAGCTTACAACTTTCCAATTCCACAGCTATCCTAAGGAACACCCAGTTCGGTATAAACCTGTGGTCCAACTTGGTGTACTGGGAGTTCATAAGAGCTTTCAGCTGACTTGTACCTCATTAGCACTGGAGATTTTCACTTCCCTTTTCCATGTTTTGGCCAGCTGGTGGAAAAATACACATCTTGCTATATGTCAAACCCTAAACCCAACTCTGTTCAGTGCAGTAATCATTGCAATGTGTTTGGGCAGTCAACAAGTTCATGTATTGTAGGACAAGAGTGAAAGGAGATTGCCAGATGCAAGGACAAGGGTTTCTCCAGGAGAATGCCATGCTGTTAAGCCCTTTCCTGTCTACTGAAGGAGCCATGATATGAACATGAAAAGGATGTGGGCTCTTGGGGAAGCGTTTATCACATGTGGCAATATCAGAGAACTTGACTTTTAAACAAATATAATGAAGAACTAGGAAATATTCTCCCAAAAGTTACATGCTAATAATCTGCTCTGCTACTTACATTTGGTTTTGAGTAGATGCAAACTTCATTGCTGCTGCCTAATCTGGATAGCTAATACATGTCTCTTTCTGTCCACAGAAAGATGGTCACATGCTGTTGCTGTAAAAAATGGATTGATTTTCTTCGGTGTCTGATAATCTATGTAGTTTGAAAACTTTTCACAAATAATAGGTGTGGGAAAACCTTGTAGGACATCAGGTTTTGTGGATTGCCTCACACACTCTAATCACTCAACCTGGGCTTCAGCCATTGTTGCTTTAATTTATGTCCCCATATTGTCCAGTCTTTGGACTAAGTCTCTGATATGCAATGGAGACAGAAGAACCCAGACCAAGCGAAACACAGTTGTTTTCCAGAACTGCTTGTTGTCTCTTTGCACTAAAAAGGACACAATCACTTATCTCCTAGCATATGAAGCCACACTATGCATGACATCTGCCAAAACTTAGATTGTGTTAAGACTCCTCTTCGAGTCATCTCTTTTCCATAAGGTAGCTTAGCTTGTCTTTAAACTCATCATAACAACTTAATTTTTTTACCCAACATATATCAACTAAAACCAGTTCAGCTATAATAGTCTGTCATCTCTGTCTCCAAGTTTCAAAGCAGATTATCTATTTGTCTGGTTCACAGCCCATGGAAAAAATTTCTTTACTAATGTTTGCCACTTAGGAGTGTAAGACCATGCACTGTCTTCCTTCTTGCTTCATCACTTTATGAGTTATCTAGATACTTCCTACCATTTTAATAGTTTCTGGCTTGCACAGTATCTCCACCACAGCTGACCAAATCTAAGAAAAGGATGACTTGGTACTACTCAAACTTTTTCCTTTCTGTGTTACATTATTTTGGTTCATGCTGAATTCAGCTTTCTCTGGCTATTTCTGCAATGCTTGTTTATGATCTCAGATACCTGATTCTGTGGTGGTAAACAGGTTGAAAAAGAGCTTGTTAACAAAGTTAGACAAGATTGGATCTGTAGCTGAGCATGTTGTCATTTTCAGAAATTCATGTCTGTTGTGATGAACTATGATTTTTATTTTTAATGCTACTAAAGCTAAAGAAATCATAGAATCACAGAATGGTTTGGGTTGAAGGGACCTTAAAGATCATCTAGTTCCAACCCCCTGCCATGGGCAGGGACACCTTCCACTAGACCAGGTTGCTCAAAGCCCCGTCCAACCTGGCCTTGAACACTTCCAGGGAGGGGCATCCAAGCTTCTCTGGGCAACCTGATCCACTGTCTCACCACCCTCACAGAGAAGAATTTCATCCTTATATCTAATCTAAATCTACTTTCTTACAGTTTAAAACCATTACCCCTTGCCTTATCACTATACTTCCTGATAAAGAGTCCCTCCCCATCTTTCCCGCAGGCCCCCTTTAAGTCCTGGAAGGCTGCAATAACATCTCCCTGGAGTCTTCTCTTCTCCAGACTGAAGAACCCCAACTCTCTCAGCCTGTCCTCATAAGGGATGTGATCCAGCTCCCTGATCATCTTTGTGGCCTCCTCTGGACCTGCTCAAGCAGGTTCATGTCCTTCTTATACCAGGGGCCCCAGAACAGGACACAGTACTCCAGGTGGGGCCTCACAAGAGCAGAGTAGAGAGGGAGAATCACCTCCCTTGACCTGCTATCCAGGATTGGGTAGCTTCATTAAAAAAACTAGGAGGATTGGGTAGTTTTGTTTAAAAAATTCTGAAAAAAATGGAAAATCCACAGTCTGGAAGATTTTGGAGGTTTTGTTTGTTTGGCTTGTTTAATAACACTCCCATTGTTCTGTATTCAGTTGTTTTTAGCTTTCAGATAAAGCTCATTTACAAGCTAATGGCTTGTATAATCTCTCACACATACATACTCTTCCTTCATTGTGAAGAAGACTATCTTGTTTGATGTAAAGCTCCAGTGCTTCTATCATACATACCATCATTAGAAAAATATAGCTCAAAAATGCCTGTTTCCTGAAGCTGGTGTTTTAACAAGGGTGGTGTGCATCTGTAATTTGTATCATGTTGCAAACAACTTATTACACCAAATGTTAAATGCAAACTACAGCTACTAGATGATTTATTTTCTAACACCAATGGGCATTTTAGTTGTTCATGTGATCTTAGGTTTGTTTTGCATTTTTGTTTATTAGTATACACTTGTTAAAATGAAACATTCTTAATGTGTTTCAATAAATCTGCAAATTAAATCTGTGTTTGGATACAAAACAATAAATAAGAACAGAATACATATAAGTTTTTATACATCATGGTTAAGATCCACAGTCTAGACATTATTATTCTTTACTATGTGTCAGATTCAAGATTACAGAAGTCCATGCTAATTTGTGGTGAAAATTTGCTTATCACAGGTGAAGAAAACATCCTTTTGTGTTTGAAATATATTTGTTGAAACAGATTTGCTTAGCATCGAGACTGAAATTGTCAGGACAAAAATAATGTATATGCTCAGCTTCAGGTAAATGTTCGTTGATTGGTTAGTGTTAGAATACATGGATAAAACCTAATGTCTGAGAACAGTAATCAAATCACTCCTACAGTTGAAAAGGCGTTTACCTGAATATTTTTGGTATTTTTTTTCCACGAGGACATGGCAAAACACACTTCAGTATTTAAAGCCAAAATTTCTCCTGACATGTTTAAGTGGAGTTAGTTATTTAGCTACAATCCCTCTTCTGTTTCAAAACAGCTGTGAAGGCACCACTGCTTTTTAAAATAAATTAGACATGGAGATAATTTCTAGGCATTTGGATGACAGCATATTAAGTGTACCTGGGTCTGAAAGTTGAAACTCTCTTCATTTTTGTTGGGCTAGTTAGGAAGACTGAATGTGCATTAGCTTTCAGCCTGATCTGCAGACATAGAAATCACTCCTAAATATGTAGTGATTTCCCTGAAAAGATTTTTAATGCAAAAAAAAAAAAATCTGTTTCTCTAAAACTTCACTGGGGATGAGTCAAAACATCCTTCAGAGATGATGCCTCAATCTCTCTCACCACTTTGACTTTGCTACTTTGCTGTCAAGGCACTTAGAATCTGATTATTTAGTATCGCTGTTCACTGGTCTTTTATGGAATACATTGGGCTCAGAGAGCATTGTATATGTCGACTTAGCATATGTTAGCTGCCGGTGGTTGTGGTCTGAATACCTCTAGCTTGGCAGGTTAACTTTCCTAGGGAAGACTCTGGAAGATGAGTTAATGGGACTTCATCACAGGGATAGAACAGGTTAAGTTTTGTAGCAAAAATAAGGGAACAGAAGATAAATTATTTTTCACTCTACTTCTATAAATGTGGTAGTGACTGAAACAGAGGCTTCACCTCACTCTGAGGGATGGGAGTTCTCAAATGTCATCCATATATTGTCCCATTCTTTGAAGCATTTTTGCCTTTCAAACCAATACAGGAATAAGCTTTCTGGCTGATTTTGACCCATTTATTCTCTTTGGAGCAGACCTCTCGGCTTTCCGAGAACCATATGATGCCTTTGCAAATTGGGATGATGCTGTCATTGTAGGCTCTCTCTCCTCAGCTATTAGTTATATGCTATATATGCTAATGAAGTGCGCCTTATTTGACTATTTTTTGGTAGCATATGCACCTCCTTTCTGCACCCTTTTCTTTAAATCTTAATGTGGGCATTTGCTGATAGTGAGCTCCCGGCTTTCTTCACCGTTTGCAGGTGTCAAAGATTTAGTTCTTCACCATAGGAGAGAGGAGGGATTATTGAAAAGTCTGGCATTCAGCATCTGATCAGTGCTACCTTTAAAAACCACAGGATCTGTTGTGGCTGTGGGAATGTTTTGGGGTTATCATGGATGTAAAGAAGGGACAGTGATTAGAGTCATGTGAATACTTAAAGGTTGAATAAAGAAAACAATTTCCTTGAACTATGAGGTGTTAACATTTCCACTTGCCAAATCCATTGTTACACACTACATCAAACACAGCTCCCTTCATTACCCTGCCCCCCAATTATTTTCAAGATTAGTATCAATTTGGAAATCTAAATTCCAGTTTAGGTGGGGGCAGAATGGGATCTGCACCCAAAATTCACACCAGATCTGAATCATTCTATCTTTACTTACCCACGGGAATTTACAGATCCACTGTCCCTTGACTAAAACAGACTCAACACATTTCTATTTGTGATTTTTTTTTTTTTAAGTCAACACAAACATATTAGGCAGGGGTTTGTTTTGGGGTTTTTTTTTTTTTTTTTCAGGAAGAGAAGGCTCATTTATGAATGCAAGCCTGACTCCTTATTTCCACTCACACAGAAAAAAAAAAGAAATTAATCAGAATATGTATAAAAATAGATTATCTAGAGCACATGTGGAGCCTTTACAATACTGTAATCAATGTCAACTGTTTCACTGATTTGAATGGATGCAAGATGAAGTTCCAGAGCAAATTACTCTTCTTTTATGTCAGAGGACCAGTAATTTTCTTTGGACAATATATCCTGTGGAACAAAAGGGTAATTTATGGCACTTCTGAATCAATGTTTCAGTTAGAACAGTTTTTCTTCATATGTATGAAAAGGTTTTGAGTTCAAACATTCTTGTATCAACTATGGAGTTAAGATCAAGAAGAACAGTTTAAAATGGAAATTAGTACAAATGAGTTGTCCTCATATCAAGTTCAAACTTAAATTTTTAACAGATGAACCATATAATCATTTTCAATGAAACAAAACAGAATTAATAAACCTGAAATTTTTAAATCTCTTTTTCTCCTTGTATGTGTTCCTCTTGCTCTTCTGCTTTTTTTTTTTTAACTTACCTTTTTGTTTTGGCATGAATAACACAGGATCTCTTAAAAAAATCAGTGTCTGACATCATCTTGATAGCAATGATTGGGAAGGAGTATCTGAGCCAGTACCCAGGAAGAAGGACCTTACAGTATAACAGAGCACATCTTGTTCTGTGGTTCTGATTACGCAAGAAGAATATCATGTAAGGCAAAAGCATAATTTAATTGATTGAATGGGATTATTGAAAGCTATTTTTTAATAAGTACCATAGGGAAATTTTAAAATTTGCTTTTATTTGTTTGTTTGGATGACATTTTCAAATGGTGTTTTAAAGTGGTGTTTTGAGTAACTTCCGTGCTGACCTGTATTTGTAAAGCACAATACAATTCTGCATTTATTCTACGTGTTTGTAATTATCATTATTATTATACCCCATGCTTGTCAAGGTCCAGGCTTGTTTGCAACTTAGATACAATACCACCCGGGTTTCTCTTAGTGTATTTCATGCATACTATACCAGGTTTTAAATATTGCAGAAAATAGCAGGTGCAATTTTTAGAGACCTTTAAACTCATTTGGAGACTTTGGTCTTGTGTTATGTAAAGAACATGATGTTTCCCCTGTTTTAAGTTTTAAGAATTAAGTCATTCAGTCCTCTAAACCCAGGATCAGACTTCTAGTTGTCCTAATGAAATTAATAGGTGTTGCATAAGCCATTCACAGAAAATAAGTCTGTTGTGGGTGACAGGAGCAATTTTGCCTGAGTAAAAGCCAGATGATTTGCCCTTATAGACTTTGCTCCATTTTTAGTATAGCAAAAGAGAGAGAGACATAATACCATTCTGTATAACAACTTCTTTACTGAAGCACTTCAGGATATTTCAGAAGCAAAGATGCATTGGTAACAAATGGTTGTAATGAAAATGGATCTAGGGTTTTCAGTCCTTTTAAAGAAACATAACTTCTTTAATTGCTGGCTGCAGTTCTTGCAGTAAGCAGAAAACTGTTAATTACATTTAAAACAAACAAACAAACAAACAAACAAAAAAGGGTTCCTAGCTTCTAAGAATGTCATTTTGGCTCTTGTTTTGACTTTACCACTAAGCAGAATTTGGCTGACATTTTGCTTTTTCTGATGCTTGCCACATTCAGAGCTGCTAACTAGCAACACATTCCATGAGAGAGGAGTCCTAAGAAAACAGTGGCAGAGCTTTTGTATTAATGATTTGGGAATGTCTGTCACTTCACTTACCTTTGACCTTAATATTTTCTGCTACATCTTCCTCTCTCCCACAAATGTGCGTACTCCCATGCTGAAATAAAGGCACTCATATTCTCTGATGAGTTACAAATTGGTGTACTTGCATACAATAGCAGAGCACTAATATAGTGCAATGAGGTAATCTAGCTGATTCCTGGTCCAGGGGAGAAATGATACCTATATGAAGCACCACCTCATATGGATATAGTGGAACTGAGTCAATCTGATTGCAGTGGTAGGACTAATGAGAATGAACCCAGAATGAAGGACTACAATATCAGACTGAAGAAATTATCACTGGTCCTACAGATTCAGATATGTTGGATGTGTCTTTGCTTGAAAAAAGTAGTTTTATTGTCATTTCAGTACTGCTGCCATGTCCTTGCTGGAACTCCTCTTCAAAGTTTTGACAGGAGACACTGGAATTTATTATCTGCATGGTAAATATACCATACAGTAATTCTTAGACATAATTTTTCTCAGTTGTGTTGGAGGAACAATGCACAAATTTGACTAAATGTTAGACAGGTTATGAGTGTGTAATTACTGTGCATTACTTTGGCTAAAGAAGGCATTTAGCAAGTTCCTGTCCTTCAGACTTCTGTTGCAAGATGAAAAAGTAAATATTTTTCTGGAGTATGTCAGCCTTTCAGTGACTACAAAAAAGAATTTTTGCAGTAAACCGTCTAAAGGGTTCTAATGTATTTCCCTCAGAGATGTGTGTTGAACTGCAGTTGTTCCCAGGAACCCTGGGTGATACCTGGAGTGGTATCAGTTAAAGCAGAAGAGGTCTCGCTCCTGGTGGGTCTGGAGTATAAAAATACATTTCCTATTTAAGACACCACATGCTTGCTTAGACATGGACTTAATTACTCTAGGATGTGTTGCTAGTAAATATTAGTTTCTTCTGTTACAAGTTAGAGGCAAAGAAAGTGCAGTCTTGAGGTGATTAAAATATATAACATACCAATTATACCTACTTAATCCAGTTTTTAAAACCGGACACTGAGCCAGGTAGCACCATGAGAATGAAAAGCATCAACTCACTTTTAAACTTATGTTCTCAATGGCATTAAAGATTCTCAAACTTTGGGGTTTTTTTCCTTGTTTTGTTTACACTGTTAGTATTGGTGAAATATAAAACAAAATGTTATATTAAAAATTTTTGAAATATAGCTTCAGTTACACACAAATCCACATTCTCAAGAAGAGAATACATCATGCCCTGTTTTGAAGCTGACATGGTAGAAGTTAAGGGATAAGAGCACCTGTATACTAGTTATGTAATTTTTTGACTTTATAGGCAAACTCATCGTCACTTCTGCCAGTCAAAGGTTAGCCATGCTTCCTATTTTCTTGGGTTCCAAAACCAGTAAACCTCTGCATAAAAGTTGGTTCAGTGAATATACAGATTACATGGAAGTCAGAAAATAATTGAGTGTTGCAGGATTTCTGGAGTTTGTTAAGTCAAGCAGAGAAGGAGTGGTCATTAAATATTACTTTGTGTAAGGTGCTGTAGTACACTGCATTATATTGTGTGTTAGGGCAGGATTCATAGTATGAGGATGAAGGAGAGGCAAGAAAATCTACACATGTGTGTATGTGTGTACATGTATATGCTTTCTGTGTGGCATGTGCAGATGGTAGAGTGGAACAGGGAAATATTTCTAATTTACTTGTGCATTCACCACCCTCTTTTCTGTCAGTAATTTACTACACTATTGTGAATAAATACAGAAAACTGACAAACTCTGCCTCTCCCTAACTAATTCAAGCTAATGACAGGTTCTCTTGTGTTATCCAGGAGGGAGGAAGGAGCTGGACTTAAGTGGGAATATGAGAAGGAAAACTTCCCATGAAAGATGAGAATTAAGACGATTTCCAGCCTGAAAAAACTTGTTGTCAGATAGTCATGCTCCCTTTACTAGTAAAAGGCTCTGAAGTTTGGGCAAACATGAAATCAAGCACCTGCTTCTTCTTATGTTCTCACCTGAGATTCTTTTACCTTGATCCTTCACGAGTCTTTATTTCAGTGGTCAGTAAAGATATGGGAGCGTTTTAAAAAAGCTATGCTGTCCCCAGTGTCAGATGGTGAATGGAAAGCTTTGGTGTCTCCATTTTCTTCACATTGCTACTGCTGAGCATTCCTGGATGGACAAATAACATGCCCTTTTGAGCTCATTGACTTAGAAGTTCTCAATTGCTGAGCTGAAACCAAGGTACAGGCTTTTTGAGTGGTTATGCTGCAAATACAGCTACCTTGCTGTGATAATGATAAGGCATAAGCCCCTTTTAAATTCTTGGCTCAGAAATGCCCTTTTGTTTGTCTGAGGCCAGTGTCCAAGTTTGAATGTTTCTGAGCCCGTGTCTCTGTCTTGTTGGTTTGACACCAAGGCACAGGCTCTTTTTTACAAAGTTTTGGCTAAGTAATTCCTAACTTGACTGATGTCACAACCCCTTTCACTCACTGGATAATCAGAGACTCTTCTTTAGCAATTTGATGTCAAGGGACAGGTTGTATAAGCATGGGAACTGGTTTTGTACTGGTATGCTGATTTGGTTTCAAGGTTCTTGTCTCAAAAATGAGCTTAATGAAATGCTATCAGACCACTTCTGTCTTTTTTTTCCATCTTTTTTTTTTTCTTGGAGGGGGATGGGTGTGGGTGTGTGTGAGTGTGTGTGTATACTGGGGGTAGGTTTACTGCCTTGTCTGCTCAAGCAGCCTGGTTTTGTGTGAGAGCCCAGATTTCTGTTGTGTTACTGGCTCAGCATTTCCAGCATGCCACTTTGATTTCTATCCTCAAGGCTCTCTTTGTAGGATTACTGGCTCAGTAACTTCACTTTATTCAGCTGGTGTCAAGATCTAGTGAACAAGAAAACTCAATTGCCCCTAACATGACAGAGCTGGAGTTGAGGCACAAGTTTCTCAGGAGCTATTTGCTCAACACTTCCAGATAACTTTAGTTGCCTTTTCCAAATTATGTGCAGTGTTTGATGTGCTAGGTTAGCACACTTGGACACAGCCATTTTCAGCTGCACAGAACAAGAATTGTTCTACTATCCTATAGTTCAACTGTTACAGAGAGCTTATTAGCTCCTGAGGGTGAAGTTTATCCTTCTGGTTAGACCATTGCTTCTAACAACATATCCAGCACCACCACGTAACTGGCTAACTCTGCTACAACACTCCGACAGACAACTATGTATTAGGAATAAAGCTAATAGTTTTCAGTTTCAGTACCAATAGATGGACCCTAGAGTACCTAGAGTTATATCCTTCTGTATTTTTATGATTTCAATTTTTTTTTGACTCTGCAACATGAAGTTCAGTGTTCAAATGGATCTACATACTCTGACACTAGCTGTACCCACACGGCTTCATATGAGGATGAAAATATACATGGTATCTGGACGTTGATTCAGGTATCTCAGGCTCTCAGTCACATTGGTCTGTTTCCTTGGCTACCTTCTGTGGAGGCAGACATGGGTTTCAAAAGAAACTGAATTTAAAACGGTGTGATTACTGTGACAAAGGTTTCTGGGAAATAGGGGGTGGTAAAGCTGGAAGAAGACATCAGGTAAGATGTTTGGCTTTCATAATATTAATGACTGAAAAGATTACTTCAGTATAGTGTAATTACATTATTCAATTTGATTCAATACAGGTTGTACATGTATAAAAAAAAGAGTTCACAGAACTCCATTCGGTCAAAAAAGGAACAGGGGCCTTGTTTGAAGAAAGCATTCTTTGCATCATGTTGTTAAATGGCACACTTAATCAGCTTCTTTGCCAAAAGAAAGCTTACCATCCCATTATACTGGTTATAAAAACAAAAATAGAAGGAAAACATAAAGGGAAACTTAAGTGTTGTAATGCTGAATATGCTCCGTGGTTCTTCTGTATGCTAGTCTATGGTACAAAGAGCTGACTGAACATTAATATTAGAAAATCTAGTTTTAGCTAGAGCTACATGTTCCGGGAGGTTTGAGTTTCAGATTCTGTAAACAGCTCAAGCAAATCCCTGAATGGTTTTGTCAGTCAGCTTTCTCCCTTACTCTTTTCCTGAGCTTTTTCCAGATTTAGTATTAATTCATCCAAAATAAATTACATCATGAAAAATAAGAAATACTGTTCTGGAAAGCTGGTTTCAAAAAACAGTTCACATTATGTCTGCATGAATTTACATAGGATTAATATAAATCTGTTCTAGGTCTTACCATATAAGTTTGTTTGGACCTTCCAAAGTCTGCTTTGCTCCAAGGAGGCTGAATGAGTGGAAAAATTGTATATCAGTCTGGTTAGAGCCAACATTTGCCTTCAGAGATTCATACAGAAAATGAAGTACTGCATGTCATCCTTTGTTTTACCCAAAAGTGCTTTGACTGTAGTATTATTTTGATACACTTATGCTGAACAAAATGTGTGCTTGATATTCTATATCTATCAAACGATAATAAGAAAAACCTTCAACAGTATTAGCAGGCATAATTTTGATGTTGGTGGAAATTACCACTGATTTACCCCAGCTGAGGATCTGACCTTTGGCAACTTGCTGCAGACTTTATGCACTAAAGAGAAAACATTCAGGCCACGAGAGATCTGGACCAAGATACCATGAAAAACAAATGGCTAAAGCTGTGAAGACTAACCTTTCCGACTTCTGTGGCATACATTTCACAGTCTCTCTCTGTTTTGTAAGTCATCTTTTAAGAGGAGAACCGTCTCCCTAAAAACATATCTGTGAAGTTTGTTGTAGCCTTGGAGTAAAATGCACAAGAATTTGGAGTGAATTTACTAAAATCATTAATATTTCTACATAGATCAGAGCGTGTATGATCATCCTAGGATGGCATGCTGTAACAGAGGTGAGAGGAACCATAAATACAAACTTAGAAATAGCTAAAGAAATTGTTTTTGCTGCAGCAGTGATACCACTGATATCATTTGAGTATAGTTAAAAGAAGTATACCTGTAGTATTTACATCTAACCTTTCAAATGAATATATGTTTTTCATGTTTATAAATTTTCAGATGGTACCTTTAAGGCGTTCTGTAAACACAACATATTAGCATCTGGCACCAAAGGAAATTGTGCGGCTATAGTCCACACATGTAAAATACAATGTTCCCCTCCCTTTCCCCCAGGAATTAAAGAAACCAATGTTATTCCTCACATATGCAAGCTGTTAGTGTATTTATGAGTACCCTGTGGGCACACCTTTACCAGCATAAAATCAATCACACTGCTGTCACATTTGGGAGGTACAGTTTTTCTGTCATTTCAGAGATGGTGTGGTAAGCTAGTGAACTTGTACAGAGCTCAGTCCTTGTGACATTGAATAAGTGTCTCTGCCTGCTGGGAATTCATGACAGTTTGGTGCTTAGCATATGACAGGATTTGGTTTGATTGTTGAGAAAGGAACAAAGCAAGCAGAGGAAAGTAAGTATCTTGCATTTTAAAAGAGCAGTTACAATTTACACCTAGTAAGACAGATATCTTGATGTAGAAGGAAAAGGACATTTGCCAAAACCCAGAAAATTTAGTTCAGCTTAGTGTGTATAGATTTACATGTAAAGGTGCTGTGAAGTACCTAAATTCTTGTATCCCCCTATGTATATGCGTACGGAATACACACACACAAATCTTTTTGTATTTTTGAAAGGTCTTAAAGGATCCCAGTCATAATGTGGCTTTGTTCACGTGTTTCAAATAAAAGCAATCACACTTAAAACACTCGAGGGCATGAGAAGAATGACTCCTGCATTGCTGTTACAACAGGTTTTTCTTTTCTTTACTGATTATTCATTTTCCTAAAACTAGTAACCATTGTCTGTATATTTTAAGTGAGTAAAAAATAAAAGGAAGTCAGGAATAACTGAAAACTTGGAGGCAAGGCAATATCTATTAAACAATATCTGATTCAACAGAAATTCTTTCCAGTTCTTACAGTATACTTGTTATGGTTGGATACTTTCCTTAAGGCCAGGCAGTGTGGATGACAGCTAATTATTTTTTTTTTCCCTGATCTTGGATTTTCAAAACATAGAGTTAGTGCAAATTTGGAACCAGGGTCTAGAATAATCACTGGAGTTGTCAGTCTCATCCCATGTAATTGTAGGCAACTGAACAGAAGATATCTAACATCTCTAGTTCCTTTACATTTCTACTGTTTCATCTTGCCTCATGTTATTCTTCTAATATATTCTTGTGTTCTGTATGAGAATTCAAGTTCAGCTGTATTTGTTGCTCAGGACGCTTGAACTGATAGACAAATATTTTAACTTTTCACAAAAGAAGATGGGCAACTTTATTACTATTTGTAAAAAGAGAAACTGAAGAGAGATTATTTGATTAGAGATTAGATAATTTGATGTAATACATAATTGGAAAAGCCAGGAATGCTACCTACCACCTTCTTCAGACTAGAGGCTTGGTGCCTTTCACACTGCTTATACTAGTCTGCATGTGATATTTTATGTAATATTAAACTTGATCTATGTTTCTGATGATCCTTGAGGAAAATACCTTTTCATGTGTGGAGAAGTCAAAGAACATAGCAAGGAAAACAAGAGCACTTATATGTTCCATTTCTGAGATTTAAGAGGATAATTCTGCATTCAAGATTATTCAGTCCTTACTCTTGCTGATGGTTGGAGGTATCACTAAAGATTAACTGTTAGTGACATCACACATCATCAAATTTCAGCCAGCATGAGTCTCCTGACCTTCCAGTGGAGGAGTTACCACTTATTTTGATCACATTCTTTAATGTTATCATCCAAAAGCTGGTTGTTAGCACATCTCTTTTACTCATAAGCTCCCTGCATTTTATGTAAGAGATCTTGTTCCCTGTTCCTGAGACTGAAGGATGCATTTGTATTCCATTTGTCTGGCAACTTTTATGTAATACAAGAAGATTTTTGGACAAGCTGGAATCATCTTGACTTCTTTCAGTGGTGGCCTTTTTTGGTCATGTTGACATTTATAAGCTCTGTTACTTTTACCTAAGTTTCTTTAATTTTCCCAAAATTTAGACAATGGCCACAACTGTTCAGTTACTATATAAATTAAACCAGAGCATCTTATTTTACTCCCCCAACATACAGAATTCACTTTGAATGTATTCCAGAATTGGCATATTCTTAACTAATAAAACAAACTCAATGTGATGCATACTAGAGCCTTTAAAAGGCATCTGACATCTTAAACACTGACTGAAAATGACTGAAAAATACTGAAAATTACATTGTGATTTGCATCCATTTGGTCAGTTGGCTATCTGCACCTTACATTTGTTCCCCAAAATCCTGGTGTGTCCTTCATTTTAAATATGGAATTAGTAAGGAATTGTGAGGATTATACCTGTGTTATCAAGTGGAGTACTTTACCTCTCAGACACAGGGTGATAACTGATCATAGAACCTTGGACTCACTAGAGTGTGTATAGTACAATGATCATGTTTAATTAAATGCAATAACTTACAGAAGAAGATTAAAGGTTTACACAACTAATTATTGACTGATAGTGGTTAACAGTCATTATCATCTATAGTAGTTCAATGGCTCATGAGAAACAAGTTGATGATGGCCTTCCACTACAAAATGATAAGAAGAAAATGAAAAACATAAAATGAAAGGCATTACACTAGTGGTTTTCAACAAAATCTGTATTAAGTACCTGAATTATTCAGTAAGGAATGAATTCAGTCTATAATTTGACTGAGCTTTCATTTAGGATTCTTCCTCACATATAGAATGGAACTTTTTTTAAAAGATAGGGGAAAAAACAACATTTTCCCTGACATATGGATTTTTTCCATATATGCAAGTAGTTCTTTGTGAAGTTAAAATGAGATTTGAAATCAGTCGGTATCCTTGAAGGTAATCTACACAGAGGCCAACAACCAACAAGTTTGTCTGCAGTCCCACATGCAATGAAATACTACAGACAATAAAGTCAGTGGCGCTTTTTGTTTGGGATTAAGAATGCATGACTTGATCCATCCTCTCTTCAGTTGAAAGTTATATGGCAGAGAAGAATATCTTTATACTTGCGCCACATTTGTTTTATATTCAGAGAACTTTGGTGCCCTGGGTTGTGAATGTGTTACTGTTCAGTAATACTAAATTCTCTTAAAAATAAGAACAAAAGCTCTGTAATACACAGACTTTGAGAGACTTCAAGAAATAGTAAATCTTTTGATTATTGAGAAGTATGTTTGTAATTGCTAACAAACTTTTAATAGAAAAAACTAACAGAAGCCCTCCTACCTTCTATCTGTCTTTGAAATTGGCTGCTACTCATTTTCTAACTACTGAGTTTCATGCTTGAAATATGCAGCTCGGACTTGAAAATAAGAGCGTTTCTGCCACTGCTGCGTGCCCTCTGAATTTTGAAGGTGACTCTTAGTGTTTGTTCTTGACATGCAAACTGGCATTGGTGTGGGCATCTCAACTGACTAAATCCTCAGGGGTTTCATTAGTAGGTAGGATTCATTGGTCACCAGACTATATTGAAGCACATTGTATATTACTATGTCATACAAAAGCAGAAATGGAGTTCAGAAAAGGGAGCATGAAATTGCTGCCGCTGTAAATTGAACAATGCTGCTGCATACCCTGGGTTACCCAAAAGTCTCAAGTCACTTTGGCGCTTAAGAGCATATCCCACTCAGAGCTGATAGACATTAGTTACCCGTGTTTTGAAAGGAAGATTTATGTGTTGGAGTAATGTGGATTTAATATTAGTATGGTGTAACTTGGCTAAGTGTTAAACTTCTTGCTTGCACTCTACAATGATGTTCTCATGACAGTAAGCTAGGACCAGCTGATCTGTATACTCCTGTGGTTAATAAAAATGCTGTACTCTGTCTCCTAACAAGCTTGCTTCACAGGTAAGTCTTTTGGAGCAGACAGTAATTAAGGATTGAGAGCCGATGTTCAGCTGGTGTGATTCTGCATCTGTCTGCAGAGCAACTACACTGATTTACATCAGCTGAGAATCAGGCCTTGAGGTTTTCTTTTACAATTACCTTGTTTGAGCCCCAAGCCAGTTAAAACACAATCTACTAGTTTACCCCTAAAATTTAGCTATAGCTCAGCCCTTAGATAGACAGGTTTGCAGATGCCTTTTAGGAGTTGTTTCCCCTATGAATAAAGATATATATGGTGATTAGAAGCTTTCAACTCTTTGCTTTATGCTGAGAACCAAAATCTGCATTTCTTTCATAAACCACATCCATACGAAGTATATTAAAATGGGACTACACTGTCAAGCATCTAATTAAATGTCTAATTTTAAATGTTCACGTTCTTTGTTGTGTTTATTTCAGCTTTTGCATTTGTAAATGATTGCTAGCATTCGCATAGGCACTTTGAGAAGTCTTCTGGTTGTAACATCTGAAGGAATAAATTAAAAATATAGAGAAGCAGAGAGCAGAATATCAGATGCAAAATGTCAGGAAATTCTGATTCAAAACCAAACTAAATGAGTTTCTTATGTCTATAGTAGATGCATTCAAACTGGAAAATATTCTAGTTTTTGTTGTCTCTTCAAAAGGTCCCAAATTTGAGTCTTCCACCAAGCTCTGTGTCTGTTCTGTAGATCAGATCTGGTCTGGAAAAGTGACTGCTTAAACACATTTTTAGTGCGTTTTAATTCTGTGTTGCTGAGGACAATATGAAAAATTAAATTATTGACGAAAAATTGAAATACTGATACTCATTATCTCTATTGATTATGAATACTGATTATACTCATATTGTGCTGGGGTAAAGAATCCATAAATTTGTTCCTGTGTTTATCTTCCTTTGTAGACATCAGCTGTTGGTCACTTTTGGAGAAAGGATAGCAAAACCGACCTTGGCTCTGATCCAGAACATCTTTTAATATGTTCCTACAGGAACAAATCTGCTGAGAAAATACTGTATGTCTAAGCAGATTTTTTTTTTTTTAATTTGGCAATCATATTTTGAAGGTAAAAGACAGGCACACAAATGCACACGCACATGTGTGTGTGTGTTATTGTATTGCAAATGGACTGATGACTTGTTATTCTGCATGATTAAATGTACTTTCAGAAAAAATACCCTCAAGAGTTCTGGACTGTTTTAGAAGATAAACTGAATTGCAGCTTATAGTTTGTAACTCTGCTGGGTTCATCTGTAATACTGTGAGTAAGTAAGGTTTTATTATTATAGCCTAACTAAAGCACAACCTCTCAAAGCTCCTATGTGTTCATGCACTTCTTTTTTTTTTATTCAAGGCAAAGATCTGTTTTGACTTCTGATTTATAAACTATCTTAAATTAGTCATAGTTAAAAGTAATCTTCTCACAGTTCCTAGTGAGTAGCTGGAGGAGTATAATAATTTTCTGGTTTTTCATTTAAAAAGGAAAAAAAATGTTATACCAGATACTAATCTGTGTAAACTGAAAGGGAACATCAACTGTGATATATGTAACATGTACCCATGTCTAGTTTTCTGTGTATCACACTTCCCAGAAAGAGAAAATACTACTGGCAGAAAAATAAATATTTTGTAATTTTCTGTTCTTCTCTGCTGAAAGGAAATGTCCTTGTAACATATTTGTTATGATTACCCAGTTATTGATTTTCCTGCTCAAATATAGCATCTAATCTCCTTACCCACTAGTATTCTCACATTTCAGTAACTAGACTATATATAAAATAGTTACAGGAAATACATAATATTACTACTTAGTATTGTTATAGATAAAATGTACATATAAAAACCAGTTTGAAATAAGTACCCTTTGTATTAGAGAAGTATTTTGACCCTTAAATATTTTGAAGTCTTGTCCATACAGAAGGGGAAAGAAGGCCTAGCCGAATCCAGTAGTATTGAATAGTTTCTTATTACAATCTGACTCGGAAAATACAGTGATTTCCAAAAATAAGTGGCTTCATTTTTTTATTGTCAGTAAAGTAATTTTAATTTGAGAAAAGACAGGAAGCATTTTAGGGGAAGAAAGCTGTGCTGAAGAATAGGGAGAAGTTACACTAGTCGTCATCTGGCTACACTACTGCTTGCATGGTATAAGGGTTAATGAACTACTCAGCCTTTGTGCCAGACTCTAGCATGTTGTGCTTGTAAGATCTTTATATAGGAACTCTCTCATTTGATGGTGGCTAACTGTATCAGCTCCTAAGATCTTCCCAGAACCCACTTTTACCAATTTTTCCAGGGTGTTTCACTGCTGTCCTGAAGGCCCACAGGGGTTACATGTTGTGGAACAAATCTGGCCACATGCCCAGTTCTCATGGTGTTTTTATTCCTTCATAGAGAGAAAATACTTTCTGCTCAATTTAAACAGGAATTCACATTTCTGATTTGGTTCTGGAGAAGAAAGATTAATAACAAAGGAAGAAAAACTTTTAAATAACAAACAAGTGGAGTCAGTGCTTCTCTGGTCTTATCTTCCCTTTTAGTCTGATCCTTTTCTTTAGCAGCCCCTAAGCCTGGGGATGCTCTTCCTCACCTTTGGAGAAGGGTGATCAAGATGTCAAGGCAAGATTACAGGCAAGGCAAAAAGATAAAAGTTTTTCAAATTGGCCCATCTTGACCATTTGCAGGTAATTTTTATACACCTTTCTTCACACTCTGATCTGTCATTTGATGAGGCATAGTTGGTGTGATTTCAGAAAACTGCAGGGCTTTTCTTTCTTCTTCCAGCTCCCTCTCCGTCACTCTCTCTCCATGCACGCCTATTAATTGTCCTGTTTGTAGCTGCCTCTCTGAATAGAACAGTGATTTTCCCAGTAAAATGTGGATTGAAATCTCCCTGTATAACCAGTATCATATTAGCTGGTCTGTGTTAGCATCAAGAGCCCTATGTTTCCACTGCCTCCAACTTAATGACAGTCATAATCCACAATGGAAGAGCTTCCTTAAAATAACTTTATTAAAAGCAGAAAGCAGCTCCAAAAGTCACAGACCAAAAAAAAAAAGAAAGAAAGAAAAGGAGAGTACTGTGTGTGCATGCCTGACTTCCAGGAGAAAACCATCCTCTTCACAGGCAGCCTGAATATAACTCTGCAGGAACCCCATACACAGTAAAGGTGACCTAGTACTGAGGATATGCTATGGACCTCCTGTCTGGGGTGAGGAAGTGGGCAGAATCTTCCTGAACTAACCTGAGGAAGTTGGCAGGTCACAGGCTGTGGACAAGCTGAGCCCATCAGAGTGACCTGAATTTGCTGCCCAAGAACACAGCTGAATATATGCAGGGGTGAAATGTGGCTTTGGTTGCAGCAGACATGAAGGAGTGGATTCCACAATGAGTGAGGAAGGTAAGTAGTGGGATACAGATCCTGCACTCAAGGGGAGCAGATTTGGACTTACTCTGGAAGCAAGGTGGGTTCCCATAGAAAGCAACTCTGAAGGGCAGGGGAGCTGAAGAAAGCTGGCAGGCATTTAAGAACAGCCTCCTGCAAGCACAAGAATATTCTGTCACAGTATGTAGAAGTATCAGGAGACCAGCTTGACTAAAGAAGGAACTTGTGACAGAGCTACAGTGCCAAAATGCAGTGTACAGGGTGAGGAGTAGAAAAACATTGCCTAGGTGTGCAAATTACCAGTTGACTTTGCTGAGGAAAGGCCAGCTCCACAGAAAAAGGCTTCACAGCCTGTGAAGGGACATCATTTGGGATTTCTGAAGCAACTCAATGCATCACTGTATTGTTCTATCTTTAACTATTACATACCTGTATAGTCATCATATCATTTGTGACTTTCATCTTTCTACAGTTGCCTGCTACCCTACCTAGAAGTTTAATAAAATTGCTGTAACTCAGGGTTTAGGACACTCCTATAGCATCTTCTTGGGAAAGAGTGGCTGGAAAACTGCCTGGCAGAAAAGGCTGGGCAACAGCAAACTGAATATGAGCCAGCAGTGTGCCCAGATGGCCAAGAAGGCCAATAGCATCCTGGCTTTTATCAGAAAGAGTGTGGCCAGCAGGACTAAGGAAGTGATTGTCCCCCTGCACTCAGCACTGGTGAGGCCACACCTCAAATACTATGTTCAGTTTTGGGTTCCTCACTAAAGGAACACATTGAGGTGCTTGAGTTTGTCCAACAAGAGGAACAAAGCTGGTGAAGGGTCTAGAGAACAAGTCCTGTGAGCAGCAGCTGAGAGAACTGGGGTTGTTTAGTCTGGAGAAAAGGAAGCTCAGGTGAGACCTTATCACTCTCTACAACTACCTGAAAGGATGTTACAGAGAGGTGGGGATGAGTCTCTTCTCCCAAATAAGACGTAACAGGACGAGAGGAAACGACCTCAAGTTGCACCAGGGCAGGTTTAGATTGGACATTAGGAAACAATTCTTCACCATAAAGGTTGTCAAACATTGGAACAGGCTGCCCAGGGAAGTGGTTGAGTCACTATCCCTGGAGGTAAACATGATGCTTAGGGACATGGTTTAATGGTGGACTTGGCAGTGTAAGGTTAACAGTCGGCAGACTTGGTTTTAAAGATCTTTTCCAACCTAAATGATTCTAGGATTCTATGACTCTCTTCTCTTACAGATAAATGTTTATTTTAAAATTTGTAATTTTACTAAAACCTGTGGATCCCCTGGCTCTCAAAGACTAACCCTTGTTGCCCTGTTTTATTAAGTCTCCCTTACACTGCATGTAGCATTTGAGTCTCCTCTGAGAACATCATGGGTTTTTCTAACTTTTTCTTCTAGAATTAATTGGTGAGAAACAGACGGTAATAAGAAATCTACATCAGCCTACCTGTTTCAGAAATTTTGGGCCCAGTTCATAAGTTTTCAGTAGGATCATGTTTAACTGATGACAAGTGAAGTTCAGAATCACACAATACTTCTCTGAGAGTTGCCTTTTAGCATTTGGAGCTGTGGAAACTTTATGCATCTGTAATACATGAGCACAAACCTACTGTGCTCATTTTAAAATTGTTTTGCCTATGCAGCTGATTTATTTTTAAATATACAGTGAATGAACATATCTTTTAAAAAATCCTCAGGTACATACAACTGACATTTTAAAGCAAACATTATAACTGTTACAGCATTGAGTAGGCATTTATGACTTCAAGGAACCACAAAAAACAAAAGGTACACTAACATTTGAATGCAGAGAAAGTAAATTAATTTAATTCCTTCAAAACCAAGTCTTTGTCAGGACAATATTTGCTTCTTTTTCTCCTATAGGTAGATGATTGTATACACAATATCATGCTCATATGTGGTTTCCCACTACCCTGCATCTCAACGTTTTTTGATGTTCGTATCAGTGGAGCTTCAGGTCAGGATAGACAAGAATTACTAAAGTAGATGGGACTAAGATGGAAGAAAGCAAATCAAACTGCATTATAGTATTTGCAAAAGAAAACATGATCTCAAATTAATGGCTGGACTAATATAAATGTGAAAAAATAACCTGAATCAATCAGCATAATATGTGCATAAGACAGTGTTTGTCTTTCACATCTGTGAGCTGAATCGTGGGACCAAACATAAAACACAGCATGCAGAAGCATTTTCTGGATTTGTGACACTCCTTGGAGGACTTTAGACCTATGAATGTGAATGGATTACCAGGAGACAGGAATATAGCATTTTCTTCTGTGACAGATATAACTTGGTCTTATTATGTCAAAGAAAACCATACTCATTTTCCTCAAAAGACAAGCACTTCTATATCTCAAGTGATAAAAGACACTTCAAAGCAGACATAAACTAAGAAATATTCATGACGCTTAATCTGTCATGATCTTTTAAAGCTTTCAGTAAGAGCAGAATGGGTGCTGTTTTCTATTTATGATTTTACAGCATCATATGTGGGCAAAAAATGTAGGAAGGGATTTACTTGTTGAAAGTAGGAGATGAATTTCCCAAATGTTGCAGCATGTCTTGCATGTAACCTCCATATTAGAGATGATATGTCACAATGAAGTTAAGTGGCATCCACAAAACTGTACATCAAGAGAGAATAATTTGCCAGAATTATTAGGCAATAGTCTTTTCCTTCAGTACCACATGTCTGAGTTCACTACTGTTCAGAATTACATGATGAAGTAATTAGAACACCTTCAGGAAAATAACTTTTTTACCTAACTTTTTTGTTATCCTGGTCTGCTGGAGCTTCTGGTGTACTGGCAGAAACTTGCTGGCTGCTCTGGGGCAGGTGAGAAGTCCCCCTCTGCTGAGGGGTGTGTGTAGTAGGGCTGTCCTGGGACTCCAGGTTTTAACAAACCTACAATCCTCAGTGCTCAGGTCTGGATGGCAGGACTCTCTCTAAGACAAAATTCTAGAAGACCAAGTTCCTGACCAGTCCATGAATTAAGCTGGCAGAAACAAAGTTTCAGCTGGCCGTTACTGAAATGACTGTGCACATTTCTGATGAAGCTACATTTAATTGATATATTCCTGTGTTTTCTTACTGATAGATTTCCATATATCAGTATATGCATTTGTTCCCACCCCAGCATCATAGGGTCCATTAAGCATGTTATTTTATATTATATTTATATTTTATATTTATATTATTTTATATCATGTTGAATTATATTTAGAGCTGTTTAGTTGGACTTAGTAGTTGCATATAATATGTGAAATCTCACTATGCCTGATGTTACTCCTCCAAATACAACTGAAAACACAGCTACACTAGTTCAAAGAATTCGTAATTCAGCTACTGCTTTTCTCTGTTAGCTCTGTAATATGCATTTCTTTGAATCTTAAAACTCTGTCACAATAAATCAAAAGCACTGTACTGATTTTAGTGGTTTGCAAATACTTTTACCCTGGTATATGTTGCACATTGAGTTCTAATCTCGTAAAATTGCATAGAAGTTTACTGAAAGAAATTTTCCATCTGCATATAAGTAAATAAATTTTGTGCCCATTCCTGCTAGAGTGCCAGAACTATTTTGGGCAATATTACACAACTGTGCTTGGAATTCACAAGTTTAGACTTTCTAAATTTGAGCTAATGTCTTTTGCAGCTTCCACCACATATTGTATTACTTTTTGCAAAAACTTTGTTTTCCTTGCTTAATAAATGACTGCATTGTGGTATAATGGAAATTTCTCCCATCTTCAAAAGAGCACTTTACAGTCTTCCTTGGGAGGATTTTTTTATGTCGTGGGGGTAGGGAAAATTAATGTTGGATGGGGGGGTGCTGTATTTAAATTAAATGACATTTCTGCTTTCCTAATTCTCTAGCCACTATTTTGATTAAAGTTGAATCACACTTACAGAAGCCTTCAGGGTAGCTCTCTCTGTTCTGTGAAGTAAGCTAAATGCTTCAGGTTTCACAGGGAAAAAAAAAATCTTTACTGGTTTTACATATCCTTTTGGAATTGCTTCTGTGAGCCTTTCATATACTGAACTCCAACTGATGTGGATGGAAATTCCACATATGGAGGGCCTGGAGAGTCAAACCCCTTGCTTTTCACATGTTTTTGCCTCTCTTTCAAATATGCAGGAATGAATGCATTGTACTGGTGTTTTATAAATTTTATTAGTATTTCCAGAGCCAGCTCCAGATTTCTCAGCAGTGAAAGCAAAACCCTATCTTCCCTCCCCCCATTCCTCATGGATAAAGGCAGAGTGTCTTTATTCTCATTCTTAGGTCAGCAAAATTTGATTATCCCATGGCAGCTGAGTGGTTTCTGGAAGAGACAAGAGGTGAAGGACAGCCAGCCTGTGTCAGTCAGGGGGCAAGGGGCTATGAAAGGTCAGTGGGTCTGGTCATGTCTTCCTGTCTCTCCTTTTCCCTCTTCACCTCACACTCTCTCCCAGCTGCAACACTTCTCCCTTCTCAAACCCCTTGATTGTGCTGTATTTGAAAAAAAAATATAGGAAATCTCTATAACCTGAGATACAGTAAAAGGTGTAAGGACAGCAAAGTCATAAGAAAAGCCATTTAATGATAAATAGATAAATTTATTAAATAACAAAATATTTTCCTTTTTAAAATTTTTTTTCAGAAGACCAGTGAAGGAATCTGTGGAACTGTGTCAAAAGGAAATAAGATACAGAGAATCTAGCTTTGGACATTTCTTTTGAATGGTCACAGGAGGGGAAAACCTGCAGGCACTGAGAAAGGACGTTCACTTTAAAATCTATATTCAAACAAAAATATTTGAGTTGTGGTTTCATAGTGCTGGTGTGTAGCAGTCATAAATCAATACTATTGATGACCTGCACATCACTGAAGTCATGGACATTCTTAAACTTTTTAATGTTTTGTCTGGATGGTATTTCCACACTTTTTCTCACACTGTTCAGTGCCAAATTGTTTAGACAGTCAGTATACATATCCTTTGTTTGCTTTTATTAGGATATGTGTTTTGCAATAATGCCTCTGTAACTGCCATTTTGAGACTTTCAGGAAGATTCTCACAACACTTTCTTGCCATCAAGCAGAGTTTTCCTTGAGAAAGGGATAGGCATTAAATTATGAATATTCATTGAAGTGCATATCATGCCAGTTCAACACATCAATTGTCACTTAAAATATATCTGAAACTATAGGATATGAGCAGTCAGGAGATGGCAAAGACCCCATTCATTTAAAGCGGCTATGCATACCCTAATTCCCACTGGATCTCCAGAGCAAGACCATAGCAAACTGGCTTCTGAAAGACACTGCCAACTTTTAACTTCATTGAAGGGGGCAATACATCACTAACAGATGTCTTTGAAACAGCTGGAAAATACTAGGATTGAAAAGAATTGTATTCATGCAGAAGTATGAAAAAAATGGGGAGACTGAAAACAGGTCCCTGCTCAGGGAGGCAGGAAAATCCCCTCCCGACCTCCCTCACCTTCCATGGTGTCCCTTCACAACAGATACGGGGCCCTTGAACTTTTGAATGAAGAAGAGAACGATGAAGAAAATGAGTCAAACAAGGAGGAAGACCAAGATCCACCAAGGATGGGTCACTCTAGACCAGGTATTAAAACCAGTTCTAAAAAGAACCCCAGAAGGGTCATGGTAGTGGGTGACTCCATTCTGAGGGGTGTCAAAGGCCGAATATGCAGACCGGACCCACTTCATAGGGAAGTCTGCTGCCACCCTGGGGCCTGGGTGAAGGACCTCACGACAAAACTCCCCACTCTAGTGAGACCCAAGGACTACTACCCTCTACTGGTTTTTCAGGTAGGTAGCGATGATATTACCACGAGAAGTCCTAAATCAATGAAGAGAAATTTCAGGGCCTTGGGGAAACTGGTTAAGGGGTCGGGGGCACAACTTGTGTTCTCCTCCATCCCTTCAGTTGCGGGGATGGATGAAGAAGAATACAGGAGAACTCAGCAGATGAACTTGTGGCTCCAAGACTGGTGTTACCGTCAGGGCTTCGGATTTTTCAATCATGGGTTAGTATACAGGACACCAGTCCTTTTGTCATCAGATGGGATGCACCTGTCCGAGAGGGGGAAAAGAATCTTGGGGCAGGAGTTAGATGGTCTCATTGAGAGAGCTTTAAACTAGATTTGAAGGGGGAAGGGGACAAAACTGGAACTCCCAGACATATGTCCCAGGGTAGATTACCAGAGTTTGTGGGCTGTTGTGCCAGCGATGACCCTCACCCCCCTATCCCAGTGGAGGCAAGGGATGAAGACATGAAGCACAACAAAGATGGAAGGGATATTGATAGATAAGTAACTGTGGTAACACATGTGAAAGGTCAGGCCAGACTTAGGACCTCTAAATGTGAAAGGTGCTGGGGACATCAGCCCATCTGAAGTGCATGTATACCAATGCACACAGCATGGGTAACAAACAGGAGGAGTTTGAAGCCATGATGCAGCAGGAAAATTATGATGTTGTGGCTGTAACAGAAACATGGTGGGATGTCTCCCATGACTGGAGTGTGCCAGCTGATGGCTACAAGCTCTTTAGGAGGGATAGACAAGGAAGGAGAGGTGGTGGGGTGGCGCTGTATGTTAAGGACAGTTGTGATTGCTTTGAGTACAAGTGTAGTGAAGACAGGGTGGAGTATCTTTGCGTTAGAATCAGGGGGAAGGCCAACAGGGCAGATGTTGTAGTAGGATTCTACTATAGGCCACCCAACCAGGACAGAGAGGTATGAAATATTCTATAGGCATTTAGGTGAAATCTCACGATCGCTTGCCCTTGTTCTTGTGGGAGACTTTAACTTCCCAGACATCTGCTGGAAATACAACACAGCAGAGCGGGACCAGTCCCGGAGATTCCTGGAATGTGTGGAAGATAACTTCGTGACGCAGCTGGTGAGTGAACTGACCAGAGAAGGTGCCCTGCTGGATCTCCTCTTTGTGAACAGAGAAGGACTGGTGGATGATGTGGTGGTTGGAGGCCAACTAGGGCACAGTGATCATGAAGTAATAGAGTTCTCTATTCTTAGGGAGGCCAGGGGAGGGGGCAGCAGAACTGCCATCCTGGACTTCCAAAGGGCTGACTTTGTCTTGTTCAGGCACCTGCTTGAAAGGATCCCTTGGGAGATGATCCTGAAGGGTATAGAGGTCCAGGAAGGCTGGGCACTCTTTAAGAAGGAAGTCTTAATGGCACAGGAGCAGGCTGTCCCCAGGTGCTGTAAGAGAAGCCGGCGACAGAGAAGACCACTGTGGCTGAACAGGGAGCTTTGGCTGCAACTCAGGGAGAAAAGGAGAGTTTACGGCCTTTGGAAGAAGGGGCTAGCGACTCACAATGATTACAAAGATACTGTGAGGCTGTGCAGGGTGGAAATCAGGAGGTCTAAAGCCCAGCTAGAAATTAATCTGACTTCAGCAGTCAAAGATAACAAGAAATATTTCTATAAGTATGTCAACAGCAAAAGAAAGACCAGAGAGAGCCTCCATCCCCTCCTAGACACAGGAGGAAACATGGTAACAAGTGATGAGGAAAAGGCTGAGGTGCTTAATGCCTTCTTTGCCTCAGTCTTTAATAGCAAGACTAGTTGTTCTGAGGGAATCCAGCCTCCTCAGCCAGAAGACAGGGACTGGGAGAACAACCCTCCCATAATTCAGGAGGAGATAGTCAGTGACCTACTGCATCACATAGACATACACAAGTCTATGGGACCGGATGGGTGCTGAAGGAGCTGGCTGGGGTGCTCGCCAAGCCCCTTTCCATCATTTACCAGCAGTCCTGGCTGACCAGGAGGTCCCAACTGATTGGAAATCGGCCAACGTGAGGCCCATCTATAAGAAGGGTTGGAAGGATGATCCGGGAAATTACAGGCCTGTCAGCTTGACGTCGGTGCCTGGGAAGCTGATGGAGCAGCTCATCCTGAGGACCATCATACAACACCTGCGGGACAACCAGATGATCAGGCCCAGTCAGCAGGGGTTTATGAAAGGCAGGTCCTGCTTGACAAACCTGATCTCCTTCTACGACAGGGCGACCTGGATGAGGGAAAGGCTGTGGATGTTGTCTGCCTTGACTTCAGTAAGGCCTTTGACACCATTTCCCACAGCATTCTCCTGGTGAAACTGTCTGCTCGAGGCTTGGATGGGCACACGCTTTGCTGGGTAAAAAACTGGCTGGATGGCCGGGCCCAAAGAGTTGTGGTGAATGGAGTTAAATCTGGTTGGTGGCTGGTCACGAGTGGTGTCCCCCAGGGCTCGGTTTTGGGGCCACTCCTGTTTAACATCTTTATTGATGATCTAGACCAGGGGATCGAGTGCACCCTCAGTAAGTTTGCAGATGACACCAAGTTGGGTGGGAGTGTTGATCTGCTCGAGGGTAGGGAGGCTCTGCAGAGAGATCTGGACAGGCTGGAGCGATGGGCTAAGGCCAACTGGAGGAGTTTCAATAAGGCCAAATGGCGGGTGCTGCACTTGGGCCACAACAACCCCCAGCAGCGCTACAGGCTTGGGGAGGAGTGGCTGGAGAGCTGCCAGTCAGAGAGGGACCTGGGGGTGTTGATTGACAGCTGCCTGAACATGAGCCAGCAGTGTGTCCAGGTTGCCAAGAAGGCCAATGGCATCCTGGCTTGTATCAGCAATAGCATGGCCAGCAGGGACAGGGAAATCATCTTGCCCCTGTACTCAGCACTGGTGAGGCCGCACCTCGATTCATGTGTTCAGTTTGGGCCCCTCACTACAAAAAGGACATTGAATGACTCGAGCGTGTCCAGAGAAGGGCAATGAAGCTGGTGAAGGGTCTGGAGCACATGTCGTACGAGGAGCGGCTGAGGTAACTGGGGTTGTTTAGTCTGGAGAAGAGGAGGCTGAGGGGAGACCTCATCGCCCTCTACAACTACGTGAAAGGAGGTTGCAGAGAGCTGGGGATGAGTCTCTTTAACCAAGTAATAAGCGATAGGAGAAGAGGGAATGGCCTCAAGTTGCGCCAGGAAGGTTTAGACTGGATACTAGGAAGTATTTCTTTACAGAACAGGTGGTTAGGCGTTGGAATGGGCTGTCCAGGGAGGTGATGGAGTCCCCATCCCTGGAGGTGTTTAAGAGTCGGGTTGACATAGTGCTTAGGGATATGGTGTAGTTGGGAACTGTCAATGTTAGGTTAATGGTTGGGCTGGATGATCTACAAGGTCTTTTCCAACCTTGACAATTCTGTGATTCTGTGATTCTGTGAAATGGCTTACCTGTCTTCTTGTTCCTTTTCTTCTTTCTTTCCTTGGGCTCTGCAGGAAGACAAAATGAAAGTCTGGAGAAATTACAATTATTTTGGAGAGACCTGCTGCTTTGGCTAACACCTGTGTAATAATCTGTAAAATATTTTCAGCTAATTTGGGACCAGTGAACAGGAATTATAATATCTAGAGTATTAAATTAATGTTAAACTAATAAAGGCATAAGAATATCCCATTGTTTCTACCTGTTACCAGCCACTCTATTAAGGTTAACATTTATCCATCATGACAGATGATGAATTTAATTTTTGCGCTTTTCTCATAGTTGTAAACAGCAGAAGAACCTCATAGATTATTTTATACAATAGGAAGGTTTGGACCTGTACTGTTGGTGGTATACACTGAAAGCACAATATAGAAGAGGCACATTTCATTAACCGATATTTTGTAGATTGTAAAATAAGGAACACACCAAGGAACTGCAGATCCTGTGAGCAGTAAATATCTCATTTCTATTAAAATTAGTTGCATACTGTGAACAGGATCTCATTTCCTAAGTGCATACTCTCAGGGCTCCATTCTGCCAGCCAGTGAGCAGCACCAGCTCCCTGGGCTCCTGTTGGTTTCTGCAGGAGGATGAATTTATTTCAGTGTCAGCCAAGAGGAGAATCAGGGTCTTTCTTTGAGGGTCTTGTGAGTTAACAAAATATGCAGAAAAGTAGAATATTTTTGCAATAAGTTTACACTACGTATTTCATTTTTTAAAATCTCTGCTTTGGTCGAAACAGCTACTGCAGACAAACCTTCCATATTTAGCTATCAAAAACTAAAGGATCTCCTGTCAGTCTCCCATATTTTTGTGGTGATTTTTTTAGTCATTAATTTTTTATTGTCAAGTGTTGTTTTCTCTGGGACTTCAGCTGAGTTCTTCTGTAGCAGCATGACCATTAGAAACCATTAGAAACTAGGTAGGAGACCCTTGGTCTCTGGTCTCAAAAATCATTGTAACCTTTGCCTTTAGACTGGAGCCTCAGGCCTCCTGCATTGTGCTGTAATTCCCATTTTGCCTGCTGCTCAGTCTCTGGCTTTTAAAGTTTATCAGCCATATATTTTTTTGATTGTGAGAGGCCAACTTTCTTCTCTGCAGGCTGTTTTGTCTTCTATAGAGAGGTCTTGCAGCAGAGCCCTCTTTTTAGTCATCTCCAGCTGGATGATGGTCTCTGGTGTTCACTGTGCCTCCTTGCTCCATCACTTCCACCTTGCATATCTGTCTAGAAGGCATTTATTGCTTGTGTTATTTGGAAGCATGTGAGGTAGGTATTCTGTGAATCTGTCTGGTTTGAAACTGTGGCAGGTCTCCAACTATTATGCAACACTGTATTCTGGTGACTCAGATGATCCAAAGTAATGTTCTTGTTTCTGTCTTGCATCCCTGGCTTTCTTCTGTTCTGTGTCACTATGTTTGGATGAAAAGAAAGAAAAAAGCAGAAAAGAGGAGGAAAATTGTAAGGAAGACTAAATCAGTTGAAGCATGCAAAGAAAGATTCAAAAGCAATGCATAGGAAAATGTATTTAGGGATAGAGAAAAGGGATATGACTCTTCAAAGACTATAAGCCATGTTCTTCTTCCTACCAGTAAAAGAAATAAGCAGTAGCTAATACGCTGGTTTGTGATAACAGGTTCACCTTCTAAAGATATTGGGACCATGACAGTCACAAATGTCCTCCAAAGTATTTGACAGGCACTGTCCTCAGGATTTTATACTTTAGAAAAGCAGTGTGAGCAGTGTGACATAGCCACTTTGCTGAACATAGTATTACAGAGAAGTATGAGAATTTCCTACATGTGTATACTTCAGTACCTTGGTAGCTGAAATTCTTTCAGTCAACTTTTTTAGGCCAGAGACTCCAGCTTAGTTCCCAAAGCTGACACAGATTTGTGTATGCAATAGCTAGAGACCAGGTGTGTCTTCTTTGGTCTCTGCCACTGGTAAGGATCTTGTTTCTGTTTAGGGCCATTGAAAAAGGCCAGCTTGACACATTGTATTGAAATGATTCCACCACAGAGTTGGGTCTGAGATGATGACAGGAGATGCAGTTGTGCTGGGATGCTCAAGAAAACTTTCCTATGCTTATGAAAACAGAAAATGTGAACTCTCCAGAATGGGTGCTACGGGAATATTGTGCAAGGCAATATTCCCATGTAAGACATGGCAAACTGATCCATAAAAGCTATAAACCCTATAAAGCATGCACATGTGTTCTACTGCAAGCTAGCAAACAAAGATAGGGGAAAAAAAATAATAAATGACAATTTGAACTTTATCTTAGTTTTCTTTTGGTTGTAATCGAATATCACTGGCAACTCCACAAAAGATGATCTTTGGAAACATTTTTTCCTCCCCCAAAAGGCATGATGTTCCTCTTCATTTAGAGATAGTGAGAAATGGTGGTATCATTGACTATGTCAACATGGAAAATTTTGTGTGTTTGGATTATTGATGCAAGGATATTTTGATGAAATGGGAACTGGTTTGTTTCTGCAGAACTATTCTCTTGTATGAATGAATTTTTAAATTGCTAATTCATTAAGCAATTAAATAATTTAAATAATTGTCAGTCACTTATCTACACAGCAAAAGTCTGTTTTTAATCAGTCGCCTGTATTGTAAGTTTAAAAGGTACTAAATTAAAATAAAATTATTTTTCCCATCTGACCTTTTGATTTGAACTGAGATAATATTCCGAAAAAACAGGTAAGACTAAAGGTATAGAAAGGATTTCTTCTTTCAGAAAAAGAGTATACACAACATTATTTTTCTGTTTCTTACTATCATTTTGTCTATTTTTTCTAACTTGTCATTAGAGAATTAAAATGTGAGTGACTCTCATCTCCTGCTTTTCCTCCTTCTTTCACACAAAAACGCAAAGGGCATTAGAGAATTTTTGGTTTCTGAGTAGAAAAAATTCTAAGCCTTAAGCACAACAACAGAAATAACTAAGGAAGATGGAATAAGACCCAGAGACAAAAATTTTCATGTTTAAAAATGGACATTTCCAGTAACTTTTAAATTTGTTTTTTGTTACTGTTCAAAAACTTTCTGTACAAATATTATAAAATTAAATGTTCAATGTTTTTATTTTCATAGTTCTGTCTGATGATTTAGTATCTTTGATAGTATAATTTGATTTGTTCAAATTATAAAAATGATATCATAAATAAAAGTGTAGGTATTACAAAATATGAGATGCAAAACATCTTTTCTCTCCACATAATAAAGCAATTGAGCTGGTGCTTACAGTTCAAATTTTATTTTGTCTCAGGAACTATTAGGATAAACACTGAAATGTGTCTATAACTTAGGTATTGAACACAAAAAGAGATTCTAGATGGCATCAGCTGTGGGATTCTGCATACCTAGATAAGGCATCTGAGCCCTGTGGTGAAAAATGGGGCAAAGAAAAATACCATCATGCTGGTGGAAATAGAGGGGCCCAGCCAAAGCCATAGCTTTAGCAGTGTTCTTCTTGCCCCTTGCTGGTGCTGCTCCTGTGAACCCAGTGGTGAGTTTCCTCTCAGTCCTCAACAGTTTCTTCTACCTACCTGCCTGTCACCCATGCATGTGCTGCATGGTCCTGAACGCCATTAGAAACCAGTCAAAGCAAAAATTACTCTCTCTGCAGTATGAACACTAACAACACATGACAAGAGTGGCTTACCTGCATCTGTTTTATGATTTTAAAAAAGTGTTATTTTAATTGATCACCTTTGTTTTCTGCTGTGCAGACAAACATCTCTGTCCTACTATAACACTAATCAAGCAGCAGGAAGCCATTATCTTCTAACAATATTCCTGCAGATTGGCTTTATTTCATCATTAGCCATGAAGCTGATAGGTCTGTACTGAATTTTCTCTGTTTACACTTATTTTAGGTTTGCTTTTTGGTTTTGTTTTTCTGAGCAAGGAAAAGAAAAAGCGTAAGAGAAAGCAAAAGACTTTTTAGTTGAGCTTTCAAACGAAATTACATCCGTATAATTATTGCTTGTAGTTAACGCCTACAATCTGTAAAGTTGCAGTCTGTGTGCTTTGCACTGCAGGCAGAGAACAAAATGTGCTCTGCTCCAGACATCTTTTGATACGCTGTGCCTCAGCTCTCAAGTGAATTGCAGTATGTAAGTCAACAGAGTTGACAAAATGTCTGTGAGAAAAGCTTGTCCTGCTTCTACAAGCATTTTCAAACTCTTAGGTCTTCCACAAAGGAGGGTGTCTAAGCAGGAAAACCACTTCTGTTGACTAGGACAAAATCTGTATGCAGGATCCCTATGCCTATTGACTTCATTTAGGTTCATCTGAAAGCAGTGCCTGGCCCATGGCATATTACAGCATTAAACAGCACTATGTTGCTGAAGAGTGAGTGTTTTAATCTCTCTCCTATACACACTTTGAATAAATTTAAAGGACACCTGAATAAGTTCTTTCACTTGTATTGATATGACTTTGTGTGATCACCTTGCTTATTCAGTTTCTAAAACCAAACTGAATTCAAGTATCATCCAATTGAAGATTTGTCATCAGTAGAGAGAATCTGACCCAGTTATTTTTTCGCTGGATACTGGCAAGTTTTGTGAAGAAAAGTGGATAGCCTATCTTGAAAGGTTAGTAAGGTGGCACATAACACTATTTCTCATTGTTATTCGCAGAAGCAATCTTTTAATTAGAAACACAGTCACCAACCTAACAATGCAATGAGAGGAATGTTAATAAATACCAGAAGACCATGTGACATTTCTGTTGCTTAGTGCTGCTTAGAAAGCACCAGCCATGTGAAACACAGGCTACTCTGAGCACTAAAAATTGCCATTGAAAATTACATGCTCCCAGCGGTTATTTTTCCTACTCTCAGAGAAGGGGACAGATGTAATTTCCAAGGTGCTTCACCACCTCCTCTGCATTCTTGAATTCTTTGAGAAAGGACAAGGATGGGAGAAAAGGGCTCATTAGGAAGCCCAGTATAACAGTTTTATTGTCCACTTTGTAACTTGAGCACTTTTGCTGTTTTCACCTCGGGAAATAAATGTGCTACCTTAAAGAGAAAGCCACCTGGGCTAGCACAGCAGCTTGCTACTCACTTCAAACATCTGGGACTAACCAAGTTGAGTAAAATTAAATTAATACATCTATTTTCACATTCTTGATGGCAGGGATACTTTCATGTACTGCTTCTTGTCTTTCTGCTCTCTAATATGGAGGAGATCTTGTTTTCACCCCATGAGAACCCATGCCCTTCCTGGGGTGCCAAGGGGATGTTTCAGGCTGGTGATGGAGCTTGATTGCCAACATGGCTGGGGGTGCACCCCTTCAGTGGGGTGAGTCTTTCTTTCTGTCCAGTAGGACTTTAGGGGCTCATTTTTGGCCAGTCCTTTAGTTTTTCTCCCTGCCATCCTCTTCAAATTGTTTCCCGTCTTGCTGCTGTTCTCTGCCTGATCTTTTCAGTATACCCTAGAGGGGGCTGCCGCACTGCCGGCCTGTCTGCAGCGGTCGGCTGCTCATCAGGGTACTGACCCAGTCCATAAGCATCCTCTGACTCTTGCTCCTTCCTCTGGCACACACTTCATATGTACACCTGCATGCAGAAGTGCAGTGTTCACCCCTGGCTGGCTTCTAGTGGCTCGTTTTGGGACCATTTCGGGAATGAGGGGGTATAAGACAAAGCACATTGACTTCATCATTCAAAATTTACACAGATAAACTGCTCCTTATAAACCAGTGATTATGCCTAAAAGTGTGTGCAGTCTGTATGAGAGAACACACATTAACATTACATGGGGCTCCAACAGTATTTCCTAGCTAACAAATGGAACAAATACTGTATTAAATATTATAAGTATTAAAGCAATTGCCATGATGACTCCCTGCCTCAACTCTGCCCCATGCTCTGGGCCCCTCACTGTCAATGAGGAATGTTGTTTCTTACAGGCATGCCATTAAATATCCTGGCTGTTTAAACAGTTCTGCCTGCAGAACTTAATATGCAGACTTGATGGCACTAAAAATACTGATGATTTGGTTTGCAGATTACTAGTTGTTGTGGTTGTAAATCTGTTGTCATGCAAATGCCTAGTTTATCCTGTTTATGAAAGCAGCTACTTTTTCATTAATCTCTGGGGCTGTATTCTGAAGATAAGGCATTCTTTCCAAAGAAGTTTATAAGTGGAAATACTTAGCAGGGGTATAGCAAACATGTAAAGCCTGATCCTATGCTGGTGAGTTTTCAGAAGAGTTCAGTATCCCATACACAGACTTCTAGGCAAACATGTCAGGTCAATGTGAAGAATGAACTATGCAAACACAGGCCACTACGTCTTAAAAAATCCACTTTCCGCAGAAGCACTCCAATGCCAACGAATATACCTTTGCAAATTCTCTGGGTCAGGGACCAACACATGTTATTAGTTACATGACTGCCTGATATCTTTGCCTCAGGACCTTTTTGGGAATACAGCTTATTATGTTCCCCAAAACTCTGTTAGTTGCTCCAGTCATGATACACAGGAAGGAAGAAGGATAAATCACAGCAATCGATGACACACACATTAAGGAAGTACATATTCATTTGCTTTCAAAACAAATCATGGAAAGTTTTCAGTCACACAAGGCATTGCAAAAATCTTGCGATGTAGAAGCCGGTAACTGTGTGTCTAATGCTGGAAAATCTGGCACTATTTATTCCAAGGTGCATTGTTTTATGGTTGCCAAGTAGATGCAACTGAATCCTCTCTATACTGCTCTATCTCCTGTGTCATCTTCATGAGACTAACAAGATCAAGAACAGGTCAGTCAACATTACTTGAACTGCTGTTTTCAGTTGATTATCCTTGCCATAGAGTCTTATGTCTTGTTCTTACTAAGAATCAAGAAATTATTCTCTGAAATCAATCAACCATCCATGTTCCTGAACCACAGATTCAGTGAGAACGACTTTTTGGAAACTGCTCATTGTAATGGAAACGGAAAGCAATTTTAGGAGATGTGCAAAATAAATATTATTTGGAATAACATATACACTGTTTAATTAAACTCATAATTATTTCTCCCTAATGAAGCTTCACTTGAATTGCTTTCCCTTCTGGCAGTAGCCTTGAACAATATGTAAGATTTTTTCATGTGCGGTGCAGGAGTATATAAACTGGGGAAATGACAAGCTCTCTGTCTGTGCAGATCCATCCCATATTTCGCAAAACAGTGACAGTACAGTCTACATGATGTCATAGTAAAACATTCAGACTCAGTGCTTCCCAGCAGAATAAAAGAAAACATAAAATGAGCGGAAGAAAAATATAGGTGGAAAAGGATATCTTTTTCCTCAGGTACTGAATCTCAGCTACAGAATTTGATTCTGTCATTACTGACACCCACTCCATTCTTACTGGAATCACTGGGTATTTGTCAGGCCAAAGTGAGCTGCTGTTTTTTATTATGCAGTAAAAAGTACTTCTTCCTTTTTAACTCTTTTTAAAACATTAAAATGCAGAGGGAAACCTTAACTCAGCTCTGTCTCTTCCACAACTTAAGTGGTGGAGCTACCGCTATCTATATTTGCTATCTGTATTCATGCTTCAGGAGAGGAAAATAAAGCCAACGCTGAGAAAAGTTGAACCAATAGTTTACCCAGTGTTTTATCAAATGCTGTCCTTGGATGGGTGCACCAACTTCCTAAAGGGAGCTCTTGTACCCCTTCAACAGCAAAAATTGTATCTTGACATTACACACATTTAAAATTAATTTGTTGTATTTTATCCCACCCCACCCAATCACTGTAGAGGGTGGAAAAGTGGATTTTACCTTCCTGGGTATCAGATAATAGATAATCAAAGGTGCTGTTTAATTAGAGTTGAACAGCATTACTTCAAACACAAAGCACATGACATTTAAGCATATGTTTAAAAGAATTTTCTCTATTTACCACTAAGCCAATTAGGCAGAGAGTGATTTGGTGATCATTGACCAGGATCTTGACACTTCTAGAGAATCTTCATGTGATTTTAAACATACCATGCACCTCACTTCCCTGTGTCTCAGATTCTCACATCTGAACTTGGAAAATAAAAGATACTTCTGAATCACATGATAGTAATTTTGCTAATGAATAGGCATACCTATAGATTGCAAAACCTCAGTTTAATGTGATTCACACTGAAGAAAGTGTCTAATTTTTTATTTTGCCAGACACTTGGCTCAGTGACCCTAAAATATGTTTTATAGTCACCAGGTAAGCCTGATTTGTATGTGGCATCTTTTTCATTGAGGTGGATGTTTCTTTGGAAGGGCTGCCCCTAACCATAAATATTGGTGGGACTGTGGGATTAATGGCATACAGCTCACTTCTCAGCCTGCATTTTAAAGACTCCAAGAAACTGCCTGTCAGTTCATGGAAACAAATTTCTATTGGACAGAATGGCTGTAGAAACATAAAGCCTAAAGATTACAGATGGCACTGTAGGAGATGTAGTAAGGACACGTAAAACTCCTGGTGTCATAGCCTCTGCTGCTAAGTGATACTACAAAATAATTCTTTAACCTTACCCATTGCACACCATTTCTGAGCAGTTTTCCTCTCCCCACCAGACAGAGGTTTTTAGTTACCGTGTATCTTTCTGAATGCCCATATATATATATATATATATATATATATATAGGTTTTAGATAGTTGAGCCTCTGATGTACTTCACAAAGATAAGGAAATATAATATACTCTATTGGGCATATAGTGCTATGTTGCTGTCACTATGAAAGTTGTTATTGCATCTCTAACATCTTCCAGCTTACCTGCATTAACTTTTCAACCAATGATGGCATTGCAGGAAGTTATTGATGAACTGACAGTATTTTATGATGCAGTGACATGTCATTTACTCTCTCTGTGTATTGAAGGTCTGTGCTCATAAATGCTAAAGAATTACCAACAAAAGAAACCAAACCCCTCTCACAGAGAAGATAGAATGAAGACCTGCAATAGGAACGTGTCTGTTCTACTTTATTACTCTGAACTTCAACAGAAGAACAAGTCCATACATGTGTGGTCAAAGCCAGGAAGGGAAAGAGGAGAAGGCAGTGGTAACACATAGTTGGGAAATGTAAATCTTTACATAGAAATAATGCTGTGAAACCACAGTAAGCATTTAGGATTATCTAGGTAATCTGCCTCATAGTCTTACATGATTTAGATACAGTTCTTTCTTACTACATCAAAGATTTCTATGGAAGAACGACTTTTAGCCAGTAGTCCTGTAGTCCGCTTTTGCTGAACAAAGACATACTCCAGCACAAGAATGTTTCTTATCAATTCCAATGCTGTTGTACAGGCAAGTAAAATTACAAACCTACGTGGTCAGAACAATTGTTAAGGTCAAAGATACATAAAAGCAAATTTTATAAATCAGGAGTCAAATAAAAGAAAGAAGATAAAGCCAAAATCTACATCAAGATAGCTCCATAAAAGTCTATAAGTTAAATGTAGAACAGATTATGCTGTGCATCATGAAGAATTAGCTTTTGGAAACAAGTATGTATGAAATGCAATATCCATTTCAGTGGATAAACTGCTTAAATAAAGCAAATGGCACCTGGTGACAGACAAATAATAATGATGGTTCCAAGAGATTTTTTTTTAAAGATATATGAAGGTATTTTTGTTATAGGCATGACTTCAGGCAAGATGCTAGATGTTGCAAAAATAAAGGCCAGTTTGTCATAGACTGTCATATGGAGTAGCTAAAAAGACACTATAAAAAGCTCTCAGGGAATCTGTGACATAAAAAGACAATAGGACTATAAGCTTCTCTTGCACAGATAAAGGAAGTCCTTTCGTTCTCTTACATTTCTCATCATTATTTTGTGCTTCAGGATTAAGACATGCATGATACAACAAGATACCTGACAACAGTAGATTCTCATGAGAAGTCCTTTTATAACTGAGGGGTTTAGTTTTTATTGATGAAAGCTGGTGCGGTTTATTTGTGAATGCTCCTTATCTTCCATTGCTCAGAAATTTGTGTCTACTGCAGTGACTGATTTGATTGGAGAATAGCATCATTCTTATTTGAGGGGAAGATTTAATGCCCTTAGTCAAGATAGTTTTCTTCATTTCCTCAGTGACTATTTGTCACAATTAGTGCCACGATCATCTTTATCTCTGATTGCCACATGCAATGCCTTTATTTTTGAAATTCAGATTATAGGAGAACACATTGAATTACACAATAAAATAAATTATAATGCAGACCAAATATCATACAAATTAAGATTTTGCTCCAATTTTCACCTGGTTTAGTTTGTAAAAGACCCTACTGAGTTTACTTTCATTATTCCTGATTTCTTCCATGAATGAGAGAAAGAATAGGCTCCTTAAGATTGTATAATCTAACCACAGGCCTGTGAGTAGTTCAGTGCAAGCTACTCATATATTTACCAGACACAATCATTCTTTAAATGTTTTTAAAAAGACTTTTCTGTGAAGATTCAGTCCACATATGGATTTGAATTTTAGGTGCCAGTGGTCATGAATTCAAACTAGAATGTCAGTAGATCCCACCAGATGCAAACGCAGGAAATAAAAATTATTTCATTTTTTCACCTGTTTCTCTGATAGTGAGACTATTTTCTGCTTAGCTCAAAAGGAGAATACTATCTGTCTTGTTTCACTGCTTCCTGTACTTCTACCATTTTGAAACTGTTTAATCCATCAAGTAGAAACTGCTGCTCTTTGCATAGTGAGCTGCAGTGCTGAGAAATTTAATATGGAACACGATAGCCTCATAGTTATTAACATTATAATTTTTTCCAGTATTTTACTGGTTGCTTATAAATACATTTTTGTTACAACATAATAGTGCATTCATGGTCACGATTGTATACAGGTAGGAGTTGTTCATTTTTCTCAAATATTTGCAAGAAACATAAACAAAACCCATATGTTTCAAATATTTCACTGAATACCTTTTTTCCACTTCTATGCATGTGTTGCAGCCATTTGAGCCCTGTGCCATTTCAAAATCTTACCACTTACCCTCATGTTTTATGACATATTATCTTTCTATATTTTTAAGTGTGCTTTGTGCCCTAAACCAAATTTTATTCCTCAACGCTGGCCCTCAGTTCTTCTCCATCTCTGTGATTGTCACAAGAATATTAACAATTCCAGCTTTTAAACAGATCATTAGGTGGTTTTGTGCTACAATCCTTGCTGTTTGTCTGCATTGTTAATCTTTCTTAATTTGGCCAATTTGGGGGTAAGTACTTTGTGTCTTTTGCATGGAGAACCCTGTTGTGACTGAGTGGGTGTTCCATCCATGTGGCATCTTCACTAGTGTTTTGATATTCAAAACTCTCTCACTAAGAAAGAAGGGTTTCTCCACTGCTTAAATATCCTGCTGGCTCAACATTTCAAAGTATGCTTTGTGCTGTCCAGGCATTCTCCTTAACTGTTAGTACAAGAGATGGGCCAAAACCCAAAACCTTTGAATCCAAGACCTCTCCTTCCTCCACACCCCTTGTCTTTTGGAAACTGGAAAGCTGAATTCAGACACAGAGCCGAGTATCGCAAATTGGCCAAACTTCAATCCCACCTCCTCCACCTTAGGGGTTTTCCAAATTCTCATCCAAAATGTGCTCCCTAGTCTTCTCCCTCATTTCTTTGTAAGATTCTCAAAACTTGCATATTCTTTCCTTGATGGTACATTGGCAGTTTCATCTGATTAATTTAGGTTTGCACACAATGGTCTAAACCTGCCTGTAGAATCTGAATTTTGATAAGAAGAAAAGGAAAGTGGAATCAAATCTCATTTGCATTACAAAAGCTAAAAGCCATACAAAGAATTACCTATGCTCTGCTGCCACAGAAGAAGAATAAGACAAGACAAAAGCCTTATAAATTAGAGATCCAAAAAGGTTAAAAAGTATGTGAGGTTTTTTGTTTAGTTTGGTTTTGTTTCTTTAGTAAAGTAATTTATAACTCATAAAGCTCCAACTGACTTCCAGCTGGGGTGGTTTACAAAAATATAGGCTCTGTTCCTGCAATATTGAAAAGCAATATCATCAACCCCAAGTGTGGTTGTGTAATACCTCTAAAATCACAAGCTTGATAGCTCCAATGATAGCCTTCCAATAATTGCATGCAAAACTGTTTATATCTGCTGTCAGTATCTGAGTCTATAAAGATCATGCTTTCTGGTTATTTTTTTGCCAACAGTGAGCCTAGAAACTTTTATCAAAAGTGAAACTCAGATACTGATCTGACATCTAAGCTGGGCCTATGAGTTAAAAACCCAGTAATGACTGTGACACTGGTCATGGATTTGCAAGACTTGTCAGCACAGAACAGGTCTCTTACTTGCTTGAAGTTAATAGCAAGATCTGGATGTGTTCTGTATGGTAATGGAAGCGCTCTGCAGTTAATGTCAATTTACTGACATACTGCTCACAGTGTATTTCTTATTGCCATACATAATTAAATGGGATTTAATTTAATGTGATATCTCATGGAACTAACCAACGTATTGGTCCATGTAGCTAAGGCTGCTAGTTTGCATCTTCAGAGATCTTGTACAATTCTGTGCTCTGTCACTGACTTCATGTAAAATAATGGGCAAGTTACTTAATATCCCTGTACCTACAGTACGCTCTTTGTAAAACATAAAAACAGTATGTCGTGTATTTTGTGGGCTGTTCAGAGAGTACGGCATGTAAACAACTGTTAGAGCAAGCTGAAATACAGTGCTAGCTGGGAGGCAAGAGGCATGGAAAGACTAAAGATAAATAAATTGCACAGGCTTCTGAAAGTAGACTTGAAAAGGATCATGCAGTAGTGCAACAATAAGGAAAACAGTCTTGTGTGAGGAAAAAAAATTGGAAGGTAGAGGCTCACTGTCCAGAAGGAAAGTGTGAGTGGCCCAGAGTTCTGTGTGAACCCACTCACAGGCAGGCACTGGGATGACTCCAAAGACAGGAATCTATTTTAGTCTGCCCACAAGGAGTATGTCCAAAAGGGAAGGAGAGATATTAAGGGTGTGTAAGTTGCACCCTGTGAAAGGAATAAGCCTGAGAGAGAAAAAATGTTGAAACAATGATGGATTCATACTTGTCTGTCTTACCTGGGATTCTTTGTCAAAACAGGAGGAGGAAGCAATTTTGCATTTACTGTTACAGAATTTTGCTGTTGCAATTCAGATCTCAAGCATGTCAGTTCATGATGTTTGGCTCATCCACTAAATAACCACACCCTTCCAATGAAAAATTGGAAGTTAATGTTAATCCGATGTTAAATTGTTGTAAAAAACACTGCAAGAATCTATACATTTTTAGATATTTTGGTGAGATTTTGCTTTAGATTTTTCTGCTGCCAAAGGTTAAGGGCTATTACTGAAGCACAACAGGTATCTTAATTCATAAGGGAAGCTGGGGAGGTCTTTATAGCTCATCACTTCAGTAAGTGGAGTTAAATTTCTAGTAAGAAGCAGTCCTCACATATGCATTCACTCCATCCCTTCACACAACTCCCATGGAGGAAGCAACTGTTCAGCTTCAATGTTGAAAGCTCAAAATGTTTCATGTGAAAGCATCTCATCAGTCTGATTTCTGTCCAGTTAAATGAAATGGATTAGGCAGTGTTGCATGTCAATTCTTTCTCGAGACTTCTCCTCACGTTAGATGCAGAGGTTCATGTGGGTGCTGAAGATAGAAAGGTCACAGCACACCAGTTCTGAGGTGACCTTGTTGCACCCAGTGCTTGTGGCAACCAGTCTCTCATACAGGCCAAAGACTTGATGAGTCTGAAGGGTGAACTATCTATCTATTGCTCTGCTAGGTGAGAATGAGGATATTCACACTCCTCTGAGCTATATTGTTCCTGCTATTGTACCTTTGAATTTTATCTCAAGTTGGAGGTCTAGGTAGAGGTTTCGTATGCATCAGCACTTTAAACTTCGAGGAAAGTGCTTTCGTAACCACAGGTCATGTGCATCTGGATGAGCTTCACCTAGGCAGTCCACAATACGGCAGTCCTTGTTATAACTTTCATTCTGGTTTCTTTTACATCTACTGAAGGCACACAGAGGCATACACACGTGTAAATGCAAATCCTGTCTAAAGCTCCTTATAAAGCACTGGTTCTCTCCTGCTTCTCACTTTCCATACTGGCACAAGCTTCCAGATTCCCAGAAATCAACCCAGGCTTATAAGAGAAAAAAAATCTAAGAATAACTGTTAACTGAAAAAGTAAAAAGAAGTAAAAAATTCTGGTTGCTACAGACCTGATGGCAAAAAAGAGGTCCAACCTCCAGGAAGAGACAGGTGGCTTCTGAGTGAAAACAGTAACATATTCTCCCCATGGAGATCAGCTCCACTGTTGAGTTCACTCTTTCCTGCTATAAAGCATATTGATGTTAATAGTTTTCTTCTGCCTGCACGTGTGTTTTTCAAATTAAGTATTGTTAAATCTGTAGAGCTTAAAATACTGCTTCAGACACCCTCCTTTGCTTCTACTTCAATTTCATATAGTCTGCCATAGGTATACAGTGCCGATAATCAGCTCTGCTTCTCACAAACAGATGAAAACTGATTTAATTAAAACACCTGGCAGAGGTAAAGGAGAACTGGAACTAATGACCAGTTCAGAAAGTGGAAGCGGTAATTTTCAGGACATGACACAGCATGTATTTGTGCATTCTCTCCCCTAAAATGGTGAAGGTCTTATGTTTGTAATATCAGGGTTTGGAGGTGACATATTTGCATATGTATACTCAGAAAGTGATACTTAATGCAGTCCTGGACTCACCAATCTCCAGTATCAATTTTGCAAATGATCTTAAAGGACTCAGGACTTCACCTGTAGCATTAAGATTTTGCTGAGAACAATCTCTGTCTTACTGGTGAAACAAAATGCTGAGCACAGTAGGCACCATCCACATTGGTTAACACAGCCCTTGAGGTTTCAGCTATTACTTCTGCTGCAGGTAGAAGTTTTTTATTGCTCTGAATTCTTGCATTCATTTGGGGTGCATGACAGAGAGAGTTTGGAGATGAACAGGGCCTGAGGCTTCACACCTTTCAGGCAACGTTATCTTGTTTAGGGCGTATTTTCCTTCCTACTATAGGCTTTATTTTGAGTATATATGCAACCCAAAAAGAAATACCCCCACCCTCAAACTAGTGTTCCATATCTAGAATGACCTTTCAGAAAGATAAATAAATGAACTCCATACAAAATGCATATATGCAGTATAACAAAACACTGGACCTGAACAGCAGGATATGGAGATGTTCAGCTCCAGAACACTTCCAGGCACTTCATGCCTTAAAGTAATTTTTCAGTAAATCTACACTTCTTTTTCAGTTAATTTTTTTTTCAGTTAGGAATAATTCAAATGAGCCTTTAGGTAGATGCAACACTGCTCTGTAGAAATTGGCAGATATTGGGCATGACTCCTCATTAAAGCTGTATGCAAGAATTTGAGTAGACCTTTCCTTTGGACTTGATTCATATGAGTTTCCATTCCTTGAATTTCACTTTGATTTCTAGGTTCAAATATGTGCAGAAAACTGAAAGCCAAACTGTTGGAAGTATGATATTCATGTGGTTTCATGAAAAAAATACAGGATTTGCATGAGTTTGTTGTGAAAACAAAATTCAAGCTGCATTTTAGAATCTGGTCTGAATTTTAAATATGCAACAAAATATCAGGTCTGATGAATTTCATACAACTTGCAATGCTATTATGAATGATATTACAATGCATCTTGCTGCTCTGCTACTGATTAACACTTATCTTGAATAAACAAAGCTCTTTATAGCTAAATCACCTTTTCAACATGTCTGAACATTGCAGGCCACATAATTTGGTAACATTACTACAAGATCTTCAGCACACTACAAGAAAGACATTGAGGTGCTGGCGTGTGTCCAAAGAAGGGCAACAAAGCTGGGGAAGGGTCTAGAGAACAAGTCCTGTGAGGAACAGTTGAAGGAACCGGGGTTGTTTAGTCTGGAAAAAAAGAGGCTCGGGGGAGACCTTATCACTCTCCACAGCCACCTGGAAGGAGGTTGTAGTGTGGTGGGTGTTGGCCTCTTCTCCCAAGTGAAAATGTTAGGATGCAAGGAAATGGCCTCAAGTTGCACCAGGGGAGGTTAAGGTGGGATATTAGTAACAATTTCTTCACCGAAAGGGTTGTCAAGCATTGGAACAGGCTGCCCAGGGAAATGGTTGAGTGATTTTCTCTGGAGGTATTTAAAAGATGTGTACATGTGGCACTTAGGGACATAGTTTAGTGGTGGACTTAGCAGTGTTAGGTTTACAGTTGGACTCGATGATTGTAAAGGTCTTTTCCAACCTAAATGATTCTATGATTCTATGATTCTATTCTATGATTAACTTCCTTCTCTTGCTATCATTCTCTACACAAAATTCCCATCAGCTGCAATGGGAGGTCCATAAGCATAACAATGGCAGGATACATAGAGTCCAGTTACAATCCAGTTATTCCATCTTAGATGATTTAGTTGCCTCCTGAGACTTCTATACTGATGTGAAGAATCTCCAAAACTTCCTTTTAAAAACCTCACTTTCTCCAAAGATGAACAAGAAATGTCCAAAATCAGGAATTCTGAAATGGGCTTTTGTAGCTTTAGGGCAACATCTCCAGTTTAAAGTTGGGCTAAGAGAAAGGAAAAAAAAAAAAGAAAAAGACAAGCATATGGTTACAAAAATATCTTTCTCAGTTGATTCATCCTCTGTAAGCCATGTAATCATAATTGTAGCAGTTTGGTTCTTACAAATAAAGCAGTCATCATCTCATCTATTCAATATTACAAACCTTGCCATTTACCATAAAAAATTTGCCTTAAGAATTTCACGTACAGGAATTCCAGGAGCTATCTGTAAGTACTTCTCCTATAATGTTAGCCTTCTTAGGGCAAAGGAACAGTATGGGAGAAAACAGACAGCAGTGGCCAGGAGGTGTATGGAAAAAATCCTTTTGCACAACTCTCAAGTATGTGTTGACACTGAAGGCGAAACAAAGGATTTGAGGGCTCTGTGTGGTGGTGGTGGTGGTATTATTTATAAAAGGTGCACTAAACTTTTAGTAGATTCATCTGTTTAGTTTCCTGAGTTTTCTAGGGCAATATGAGAAGTTGTAAATTCTGTCATGGTCTCAGCCTAGGATGGTTTCCTCACTTCTGAGTCAGAGGGTGGTGCAAAGTTGTCCATCCCTCCTCTCTTCTCCAGGAACTGTTCTCTGAAGCTGCTGTGTGTGGAGATTGGACACGTTAAGGACTCACTGGTGGTAGAGGAATCTTAGTACCTAATTTAGGCCTTTCTCGCCCCTGACACATTCAGTCCACCTAGTTGGTTTTCTATTGTAGCCTCTTCCCATTGAGCCTTTTCAGTCTTCCTGGCCCTGTTTCCTTGCCCCACCAAGTCCAGAAGTCCCCAGCCAATCTACTGCTGGCTAGTGCAAGCTGAAATCTGTTTCTCCCACGCTACCTAATTACTTTCTTGTTCCAGATTTCTTTCTTCAGCCTAATTTCCCAACCCCAGCTCTGTCTATTTCATCCCTTTTCTATTTTGGCCTTCAGATGTCTTCAGCATTTTTGTTTCTGTTACTGTTATGCCAAGCCAGACCCTCTTCTTTCCTCCTATCCGACTTCTCAACATCTGTAAGTCTTCTTTTTTCCTCTCAGTTCCTTCCCTCTTTCAAACTCTGTAGCACTCTCCATCTGCTTGTCCAGCTTTTTGTCCAGGCTGTTTTTAATTTCTACTGAAGTGTGGTTCTTTTAAATGGTCTGTGGCCTGCACTTGCTCCTTTTTCCTTTCAGTCCCCAGTCCTGGTGCCCTTGACAGAGTTTCCCTTTCCTCTGCTAGCTTCTGACTTCAGTTACTTTTCAGGCTCATTGCTAGCATACTGTTTTCCACCCCTAACACACATGTGCCTTATTTTTCTCCTTCATTGTCTGAGCTTACTGAGATACCACAGTCAAGAGCTTAGGGGAGACAGGGCTTTCTACATGCCCATCTGGACATAGAATGCCCTGCAACACCATAATGTTGCGACTGCAAGAGACGTCCAGCTCAGCCCCATGTGGGAGAATGCCTACTGCACTGAGAAAGAGTTCTTGGATTCAGTTTGCAATTTCTGCTTCAGAAAATAAAACTAACAGACAGACACACACACACAAAAAAGAAAGATCTAGGGACTTCAGGCAATGCAGCAGCATAGGCATGCAAACTGGACGAATCCTGAACAGAGAGAGCAGTAATTTGAAACTCCCATCTGTCAAATTAAGACTTAAAAGGCAGAGTTCACAGCTTTCCTGAGGTGTGTGGATCTTTGCCCTTCTGTGCAAAATTCTTCCTCCCATAAACTCACTTTCCTTCTAATGGAGAATAAGGTAGTTTTTAAATTTCCCCCCCAAAAGAAAAAAGTAGTGACAGAAAGACTGTCACTCAGTCCTGTTAGAAACATTCCTGATTTGCAATTTGGGAGCAGAGTCAGACTCCTTTATTGCTGAACAAATGGTGTAAAAGGGTTCCAGAGGGCATTTTTCTATAGAGAACACAAGGCTTTAGCAAAATGCACACTCTCCCTGTAGGATTTCAGCATTTTCCGATTGGTGCCTTTTATGGCATACATTATGTATTGACACAGATTAAGTTTCCCTCCTGTCTGGAACAATGCACGCTCAGGAGCACTGACCTAGCAATAAGCGTGAACAGCTCATGGCAAGTGGTGGAGCAGAGCTCCTGGAGGACGGCTAGCTGAAGGCAGAGCACTCCCTTCAGCTGTGCCATTCTGCCTCTCTCCTCCTCCTTCTCCTCCTCCTCTCCCTCTTTTCCTTCCCCTCTGTCTTCCACTGTTCCTTACACTTTCCCTAGACCCCTTCGCTTTGTTGTGCTGCCTGCCTGAGCAGCAGGAGGGGGATTGGCTGCTCGCCGGCTCAGGGAGCGCTTCCCCGCAGCTCACCCCAAGCCAGTCACCCAGCCACCCACCCACGGCTGGGTCAGGAAATGTAAGCAGGGCTGATGAAGGCGGAGAAGCGGGGCTGAAGGTTCGCACCAGCGCTGGATGCGACTGCAGGCAGCCGAGGGCTTCGCAGCTTGCGCGGTGTCGAGCCCCGCGTCCGGCAGGGACCCACCCCGCCATGAAGCGCTGCCGCTGGACAACTGCTGGCACCCTGCTGCTGGCTTCCCTCGTCCTGGTAAATGCCATTTCTTTCCTGGAAATGTGTGTCGCTTGTAGCTGGTCTTGTATCTGTGTGTATATATGCGGGTGGGTATGTTTTTAATTTCTAAAATCACAGTTAGAGCTTGGTTTGGACAAATCATGTAAGTCTTAGCCTCTGTAAAATACCGCAGGAGCCTTGATATTGTGGGTTGCTGCAGGTAGAACACAGAAGTTGATGTTGGCATCACTTTTATAAACTTGGAGAGCAGTGACCTGTGAATGGTGATTTAACTGCTTGGGATTTAGAGAAAAGCTGTTTCTCCCCTCTTTAATTGAAACTATATCACATTGCAATGTTCCTGGAATTTTCTTCCTTCCTAAAAAAGCAGAAAAGAAAAAATATTTTTCAGTTGTGCACATGCAGAGAAACCAGGTACAGCATGTACTGAACTTTTTACTGCAGCCAGCTCAAATGAGCTCTCATTACTGCTGTAACTCATTACATAGACAAGTTTATACCAACTTTTGGAAGATATGTGATATCTGGTATACTTCAGGACTGTAAAGCTGATTGTTACTATATGATGTTCTTGCATACTTCCCCAGATTATCCTGATAGGATGCTCTACAGCTGAGCGCTGTAGCCCTGCTGGTTGAGATTAAATTTGACTCATACTTAATTTTATAAATATGAACGATATATTTGCTATCAGAAAATCTACACTATGAATATTACTATGCACACAATTTTGATACTACAGTCTTGACATACATATATGTTGTCTTTTTCTGAAGATTTGACTGAATGTAATCATTCAAATAGCAAAGAATCTTAAAGAAATATATGAACTTTATAGCAGCATGCATCTTATTTATCTGTATAAAACAATCTATGGTAATCATTGTAAACTAATCTTAACACATTTTTTAGTAGCCACACTGAAACATAAACAGTGGGATAATGCTACTCAAAATGCTTATTAAAAAGTATGAAATTATTTTTTAAAAAAACTTTTTCTATATCTGATCACTAAATACTAATTAATCACTAGAAATAAGAATGCTATCTGGACTGATCTAAGTGTCTTATTTTGTTTAAAGGTTTATTTTCCATTTAAAATACTGAATTCACATGAAGTGGCATAAAGTCAGCATAGATTCTCTTTCATTTCTGAAAATGAAAACTTTGTAATCTGACGACTGTAATATATTATAAACCAATCCCGCAGTACTAATTTAGGGAAGATCAACAGGAGATACGACTCAACAAGACTGTGTAAGGACGCTAGGATCTGGCCCCATGTTAAGCTCATTCTCATAACATTTGTACTACACTCTCTGCTTGTGAATTAAGTTCTCAGTCCCTAATTCAGGAAAATAAATAGCGCATTCTGCTGCCAACTATTATGCATTATATTCCATACTATATTAGTTTGTATTTGTATGATTTACTCTGCCTCATGAGATTTCCCCCCCACCTCCCACCAGATTTCTTTGTGCCTTAAGAATAACGATGTGAAGCAAGCTTAACTTTCTTTTTTGAATCGGGCCATTCTTTTGCTCCTTCCATACTCAGGAAAATCTCTCACTTGCTTTCAGCAGGAGATTAGGTAAACATGCAAGAATTTGACTTATAGTTTGGACAGAGATAGGGATAAATTGTAGGATACCTTGGTATGTGTGTTACTACTGTATTGAAGCATGGTAGGGCATGGTAGGAGGCTCATGGATGTTTCTGAGAAAAAGAAAAAGGCATTATTAGATCAGGTATGTGACCTGGCTATTAGCCTCACAGATCCTAGCCTTTAGTCAAGTAGATGGAATGAGTTTGAAAACTATGACAATCAGCATTTGGGTTTATGTTTTTCACCTTGTATGTCTCTAAAACCCCTGTCTTGCCCACACTGAGCAACACGAGCAGCCTCTAGTCATGTAGCACTCCAGTAACATCAGCAGTTCACAGTGGTAAGTACTAAGGGTAGGTAACAAATGCTTACAGGATTACTCTTACAATAATTTATCACATGTTCTTATATTTGCAGTAAGACATTGTAGAGCGAAGTAGCACCTGAAGTCGTTATTCGGCATCCTTGCCTCAGTAAGGAGGTTGCACAGTCCAGACACATGCACAGCCCATGCACACATAATGCTAAGGAGATGGACAAGCCCAGAGCAGTATCAGCAATAACCTCTCATTCCCCTAGCCAGCAGGTACAGTCTGCTTCAGGGCAGACTACCTGGACTGGTGTAGCAGTGACTGTAGCTCACTACTCCATCAGGGCTCTTAACCTTCCTCAGAAGAAACTGTATTCATTTTCAGTTGAGTGGTGCTTGAGGAGGGTCTGTGGGAGTCAGTAGTTTATTTAACTGCCTTAGAACTTGCTCCATACTCAGACATCCAGTTCCCCTGTCATGAATGGGAGTTAGGTACTTTCATAGATACTTTTGAGAATCTGAGCTGTAACAGTAGACGCCTGTCCTGAAAAAGTAGTATCAGACAGAAGGTAACTTGAAAAGACATCTTCTCTCTTTCTAGCCTAAGACCAGGAGAATCTGGAGAATTTTGCTCATTGCTCTGTGAACTTTTGCATGCTAAGGAAATATTAGCACACCACCTTTAAGAGAAACAAAAGAAAGCAGGCATTCTGTTCCGAAGATTTCCCTTTCTACTGGTTTAAAAATAAAAGTCTTAACACAAGCAAACTGTGTTGTCTAACTCAAAGGAAATGTGGCCAAAACCATAACTAGCCATGTGTTCATCCAAACTTGAAGTCAAGTAACTTCATGTCAGAAGGGCATTTAATCACATTTGCATTTGTTGTTTGCATCTTTTCAGCAGCTTTTTTTTAGCTCTCTTTGTTGCTGTTGTGGTACTTACAGAAGTGACACTAGGAATTGGAATAAAGTACATGTGTTTTTCTGCAGGATTTCTTTTTTTTGCTGTGCTAATTTGTGCATGGAAGATAGTCAAATACAATAGTCCATTCCTTCCAGGCTCTTTGGCACTATATTCCCCCATTATCTAACTGGCTCTGTCTTGGATGACCACAAACACAATTAGCCAGTGGAATGAATATAATGTTTCTTGTTTACATCTGAATGTACAAAGCTTGACAGCTTTTCCTTTCATGTGTAGATAGGTCTACAAACTGTTGTATGTCTGTTCCTCTGTTTCTACAATTGTAGCTATGTAGAGAGGGATTTTTCCAGTATAGGGTCCAAAGTGAGCATGTATATTTTCATGCGTATCATGTGTACAGACTGGCATTTGATCACATCAGTTGCGTAAGGATTGCTGAAATACAGAGCTCAACTATACAAAGGTAAGGTGCAAAATTTCTCACCATTGTGGTTTGTGGCCAGTGCTGCTGTACTCCGAATGTCTCATGTATAAAAAAAAACAATTTGTTTTGTGAAGGTCTAGATGCTCCTGAGTATGTATACTCATCACTTTCTTTCTACACTACTCTAGAATTTTGTGTTTGGGCTTATATTATTGACGTCTTCCTTCAGATTTTGGAAGTGTGTGATCTATTTACTCTTTTTCTACTAAGTGCAAAGGCTTGCGTGAGCTGAACTAAGGTTGTGCAGTGGAATTTTTTTCTTTCGGACTTTAGTGAATGGAAGTCAGTACTTAATGTAGGCTATTGAGCTATTGGTCTGCTTCACCAGTGTCAGTAAAATTAAACACGTGTTGTTTTAATGGCTTTTGCTGGATTCATAGGTCTGGCAAAGAATAATAAAAGAAACTATGAAATTGAACACTGTGGAGATTCTGAAGATTGAACTATGGTCACCTGTAGTCATGGACAAAATCATATGCTCAGAAGATGCGTGAGTTAATGTAAAGCCTGAGTAGTCCACATGCCAGACAAATAATTCTTTAGGAGAAAGCTATCAATCTCTGGATGATTGAATTTTCACTGAAGCAAACAAAAACTGAATCCCTTATAACTGTGTTAGCCATCCAAATATAACCTCATGGTTTCTGTTTCAGTGTTGTCTTGTCAAAACTGCAGAGTACTGTTGTTTCTATTGCTTTTTGTAGCTATTTTCTTAAGCTTGTAAGAAAAGGTAGCTGTATGGGCAATCATTACATGGAAAAAAAATGGGAAATTGCAGTCTGTTGTCACAGAGGCATGTGCTCTCTGCTATGAGGAAGAAAAGCAGAATAATAAGATCATCCTTATAGCAATGCTCATATAGCTGAAGGTAGTGAAAAAACAGTGAAAACACATCAACCACCAGATGCTATGGTATCAGGATGGGGAACAGGGAAAGAAAAAAGAAATTACTTGTTCCAGCCCAAGACAAGGACAGTTATGGATTAAGTCTTCTCATGTGGTAGACAGCAACTAATCAACAGCTGGCATAAAACATTTAATTCCATCAGAATATCATACCCTGGTATAAACTACAACTTCTTCCTAACTCATATGCAGGAATGGCAAACTTTTGCTTTTGGCATCTCCATCTTTTCATATAAGCCTATGGACAGTAGGCTTGTCTTAACAGATGACTGATCAGCTTTGGATATTCAAGGCCTCATGACATCCCCTAGCCCTTAAATGTATGTTCAGGCAAAATGGAGGAAGTAAGCAAGAGATACACATTTCCTCGAGTGATGGAGAATCTTCTGTAGGTCCTTAACCCTGTGTAGTATTGAACACAGACCATTAATAGCCAATGCTTAGTGTAATCTGATAATTTAGATGTACTTCTGTCTCAGGGAATGTAAAACATTTCATCACAGGTCTGAGACATGCTATTTGCATGCTAAGACTCACTGTATGTGTTTAGACCTATTTTTTTAATTAGTAAAAATTTTCCTTATAAAAAAGGGACAAAGAGAGGGTTGTCTGTCGGGAATTACAGATACTAGAAAGATTTAAAGGTTGGTATCATGGTTTAAAAGATGTCATTCTCAAAGGTTTTATTTGTTTTTCAAGGTAATTGTATGAAGTATCTTACTTGTCTCTTGAAGGCTCTCCCACAATCATATAGGGTCTTTAAAGTTTTTGACCTTGTTTTTGCAAGTGGCAAATAGCATTCTCAGAATACTAACTCTTAATACAAATATAATGGTTCCTAAGCATAGTATTAGCTGAGATTTGAGGGCAAGCTTCTCAACTATATAAACTGATTTGCCTCTGTTAACTGCAATAGACCTATATTGAATCCTCCTGCTTAGACTTTGTACTAAAGACTTTTTATTTAATTGGTTTTATTTTGAGCTTTTACATGTGGTATGTAGATGCCATGCACAGGAGCAATTAAAATACCTCCAAAAAGCTTTGGTCATGAAATATTCTTGTGAAACCTCTGAGTGGCCAATTTATCTTATTTTCAACAGAACACCTTTGCTCGGTGCTGTGGGTTTGTTATGGCCTGAATCTGAGTGTGCACTTTGAAGACTACTGTAGGCCAAGACCTTCTCTCTGCTTCACTGACAGTGAGATGTTACCATATTAGAGATTACTAACTCCAGATGCATTTCCAACTTGTTTCTTTTTCTCTCCCTTTAAGTACCCTGATCAGAATTTCATTTCACATAAGAGCTTTTTTTTTCCTTTTTACTGCCAGAATCCAACTTTTCCAAATTTCTTATAAAAGTAGCTAAAGTTGTGGTGAAATTGGAAAGCAGTATAGACAGGTGACTGGGGGAGGGAAAGCGGTGTGCGTACTTGTGAGATTTCATCTGCTTCCAAGGCAAGGATATGTAGAAATTGTAACAGTTTTGCCACCTGTGTAATATTTGGACACTGTTTATAGGAAGAAGCAGTCCTTCTTCTAGCTGTCTAAAGAAAAAAAGTATCTTCACTGATTCTACAGTACATTAATTTTCACATTGTTTCCATTTTTGTCTTCACTGCCGTTATGGAATTTGGTAGAGTACCATGGAATAAAGTCCTGGAGGGAAGAGGGGCCCAAGAAATCTAGTTAATATTCAAGGATTACCTCCTCCAGGCTCAGGAGTGATGCATCCCAACAAACAGAAAGTCAGGCAAAAATGCTAGGAAGACTGCATGGATGAGCGAGGAGCTCCTGGACAAGCTCTAACACAAAAAGGAAGCCTACAGAGGGTGGAACCAAGGACAGATAGCCTGGGAGGAGTACAGAGAAACTGTCTGAGCAGTCAGGGATCAGGTTAGGAAGGACAAAGCCCTGATAGCCAGGGACATCAAGGGCAACAAGAAAAGCTTCTAGAGGTACATTGGTCATAAAAGAAAGACTAGGGAAAATGTGGGCCCTCGCTGTAAGGAAATGGGAGACCTGGTTACCCAGGGTGTGGAGCAGGCTGAGTTACTCAGTGACTTTTTTGCCTCAGTCTTCACCAGCAAGTTCTCCAGCCACACCACCCAAGATGCAGAAGGCAAAGGTAGTGACTGGAGAATGAAGAACCACCCACTGTAGGAGACGATCAGGTTCAGGACCATGTATGGAACCTGAAGGTGCACAAGTCCATGGGACCTGATGAGATGCATCTGCAGGTCCTGAGGGAACTAGTGGACGAAGTGGTTAAGCCACTATCCATCTTATTTGAGAAGTTGTGGCAGTCCAGTGAAGAACCCACTGCCTGGAAAAGGGGAAACATAACCCCCATTTTTAAAAAGGCCAGTAAAGAGGACTTGGAGAACTACAGGCCAGTCAGTCTCACCTCTGTGCACAGTAAGATCATGGAGTGGATCCTCCTGGAAACTATGCTGGGGCACATGGAAAATAAGGAGGTGATTGGTGACAGCCATCGTGGCTTCACCAAGGGCAAATCATACCTGACAAATTTGGTGGCCTTCTACAACAGGCCTTCTACAACCCTGTTCTACTGTTGCATAAGGGAAGAGCAACTGACATCACCTATCTGGACTTGTGCAAAGCATTTGACACTGTCCTGCATGACAGCCTTGTGTCTAGATTGGAGAGGCACAGATTTGATGGATGGACCACTCGGTGGATAAGGAATTGCCTGGATGGTTGCACTCAGAGAGTTGCAGTCAATGGCTCTATGTCCAAGTGGGGAGCAGTGACAAGTGATGTTCCTCAAGGGTTGGTGTTGGGACCAGTGCTGTTTAACAGCTTTGTTGGTGGTGTGGACAGTGGGATTGAGTGCACCCTCAGCAAGTTTGCTGACAACACCATGCTGTGTGGTGCGGTTGACGTGCTGGAGGGAAGGGATGTGCCATCCAGAGGGACTTTGACAGGCTTGAGAGGTGGGCCTGTGCAAACCTTATGAAGTTCAACATGGCCAAATGCAAGGTCCTGTACATGGGTCAGGGCAATCCCAAGCACAAATACAGGCTGGACAGCAAATGGATTGATAGCAGCCCTGAGGAGAAGGGCTTGGGGGTGTTGGTTGACAATAAGCTCAACAATACCTGGCAATGTGTGCTTGCAGCCCAGAAACCCAACTGTATCCTAGGCTGCATCAAGAGAAGTGTAACCAGCAGGTATGACGGGGTTATTCTCCCTCTCTACTGTGCTTTTGTGAGACCCCACCTGGAGTACTGCTGGAGGCACACAGCATAAGAAGGACATGGACCTGTTGGAGTGAGACCAGAGGAGGGCCACAAAGATGATCAGGGGACTGGAGCACCTCTCCTATGAAGACAGACTGAGAGAGTTGGGGTTGTTCAGTCTGGAGAAGAGAAGGCTCTGGGGAGACCTTATTGTGGCCTTCCAGTACCCAAAGGGGGTCAGCAAGAAAGCTGGAGAGAGACTTTTTACAAGGGCATGTAGTAATAGGATAAGGGATAATGGCTTTAAACTGAAAGAGGGTAGATTTAGATTAGATATAAGGAAGAAATTCTTCTCTGTGAGGGTGGTGAGGTACTGGAACAGGTTGCCCAAGAAAGTTGTGGATGTCCCCTCCCTGAAAGTGTTCAAGGCCAGGCTGGATGGGGCTTTGAGCAACCTGATCTAGTGGAAGGTGTCCCTGCCCATGGCAGGGAGTTGGAACTAGATGATCTTTAAGGTCCCTTTCAACACAACCATTCTACGATTCTATGATAATTTCTTCCAAAGCTTCAACTCTTTAGAGGTTTCCCTGGGATTTCTGTCTTTCAGGAATTTATAGAGCAAGTTTAGCAGAGAGGGTGTCAGGGCGGAGGGAAGGGGGTGTGTGATAACGTAAGACATCCTGAAATAAATTCCAAGAGTGCTCAAGAAATGAGACAGGAAATTATATGCAACTTATAATAAATTCAAACTGTCCCATAAAATAAATATAACTCATTTTGTTTCCATATGAATGTACTGTAAGGGTGTCGAATTTCCCCTTCTAGCTTTGTTGGATATAATCTCAGTCTCTGAAGTTTGCTAGTATATTGTTCAGATCCTGTGCTATATCAACAGACCCAGAAATGAAAGGGAATAAAGGAAGCAATAATGTTTCCTACTGTTCTAATGCTGGCATCAGATAGGTGGATTATTTATTTATTTATTTATTTACTTACTGGCTCATTTAAATCCCTGTATTTCTTTCAGTCTGGACTGTTAAAAGCATCTGTTGAGGGCAAATATAACTGTCCTTAACAAGCCCAGGGCTTGCTTTTGGGTTTTTTGTCATTTTAGTATGTGGATGGATTATGACTGTAAATGTGTTCTAGATGTGACATTTTCATAGTTCCTGTAACTTTTAAAAAAGAGAGTGGGGGATTTTCAAGTTACTGTGGTATGACCAATATGTTCCTTAAAGGTCTAGCCAGGGCCATGTTTTAAAGGTGAAAGATCTAAATTAGCTGAAGGGGAGAGGGAAGTAATTAAATAGAAATCTCTGAAACTAAAAATTTGATCTGCCACAGCTTTAATTGTAAGACTCTGCTTTGCTAATCCAAACTTCAGCAGTCGCATCATTCTCTGATGGGCTCAGCCACCCGTCAATGCTTGTGAGCACCAAGGGAGTGCGTTGTCACATGTTACCAGAGTTGAAGACTGTCACAGGGAGGAATGCATACTGTGTAGTGTACTGGCTCTAAAGTGTGTATGTGTCTTTTATTTGGTGAGAGCAATGGAAACATAAATGTTTTCATCACATGTGATATTAGAGGGCAGCATGAGAATAGCAGCAGTTTATGTCCTGGCAGTGTTTAGGTCCTTTCATCTTTGTAATTCAATGTAAAACTGTGGAAAAAAAAAATCTGGTACTCTTAGAAAACTCCTCCACCTTGGTACTGCAAACTGTCAACAACTGAGTGCATTTTCCTTTAAAGAAACATATTCATTAATTTTAGATCAATTACTTGGTGATTAAGGGAGGAATAAATATGTTAGATAAACTCTGAGGACTACAGTTAATTCCTAAGAGTCCCATAAGCATTTTTTTTCCTGTCTTCCCTTTATTTTTTATGACAAGGGATCTTGAGCTTTCTCCATGATTTCTTTCTTTACTTCTCCCTCTTCCCTTCCTCTGCCCTTCTTCCTTTCTTCCTTACTTCCTCCCTCCCATTCTCTCTTCCTCTCTTCCCCCTTATTTTTTTACATAAATATTTCCCTTTCAGTTTTCCATCTCCACCAAGGCTTAATGTTTCAACTCTTTATATGGTCCCTTGTTGTTAAAATAAACGCATACACAGCTCCGTGAGGTAACTGAGGGAGATGGCAGACCATGAGAAGAATAGGAGGCTTCATTTAATTTGAATAAACCTCATAATTGTGGATGTTTATGTGAAATGACATAAATCTTTGGAGGGCTCTCCTCTCTTCTCTGAAATGTCTCCTGACCAGAGAGTGTCATCTTCCTGTTGCAACCTATGGCACCTTGTCTTAATGCTCTGACCTGCTCCAGAGAGGCAGAGCCATCCTAGGACTGAAGAGCCTCTAAAATCTGTGCTGATGTGGCAAGGTCATCTCCAGTCTGCATGGGGTTTGGTGAATAGGACTCACTGTTGGACATCGTGACCTGTAAGGAAAGTTAGGCTGGGTGAATAGCTGAAACTTAAAGTCAGTTTACTAAAGCAAGGGAAAATGGCTAATATACACTTCTTCAGTGTACTACCCTGCCTCTTTGGGGGAGACCTGTTGTGGAGGTTTGAACTCAGCCGGCAGCCAGACTCCATGTGGCTGGCCGTTCACCTCCCCCTCCCCCCTCTGGTAAGATAGGGGAGGGACAAAAGAAGAGAATTCGTGGGTTGAATAAAAAGAAAGAATTTATTAAATATAACAAGAGAACAACAGTAACAATAGTGAGTTCAAAAAGAAAACGGGTAAAATGCAGCAGTGGCTTACTGAGCATGGCGACTGCCCCGCCCCCAGCAACAATACCACCCGATGAGCAGTGTGCAAACCCCCAGCGAAAAGCTGAGAGAGAGAGCGAGAGCCTGCCCACCTGGGCATGACATCATATGGTATGAAATACTCCAATGAAAATTAACTCCATCCTGGGACAGTCTCCAGCCCTTATTCCATACCATTGACGTTATGCTCAGGTTTCCAAATACATCTTAAGGGATCACTACCCCTTTTTTTTTCCCAGGTCTCACAGATATCATTCCCTTAGTCTATGGGGCATCCTTACACAATGTTTGCTGAGTTCATTTAGTCCATAACTTCGGGTTCCATCTGTTATGATAGTCTATAAGGCTGAGGAATGAGGCAGAGTTGGCTCAGTCAGTGGAGCAGGAGGCTTTGGATGTGGCACGGGAATGTTGCAAGGCACCAATTGCAATAACAGAGTTCTTTGGCAGTCCAGTTCATTGGCTATTCTCACCTAAAATCAAATCTCCCTGAGACACACATCGGACCTCTCCATCCTTCTGCATCACCCACTAAGTGCACCCAGGTCCTTGGGCAAAAGTAATCCGATGCATGGGTTTACCTTTACCCAATGCAGGAGTAACCCAGACAGCCTTCCCCAACATATCCCTAATGCGCACTATGGGGGCTTTATCCCTATTCACGGTATTTGGGGGGTTGATTGACCAGGGCCAGCTTGCTTGGCAGATCCTATGGTATTGGCTAACCAGTTGGCTTTTGCTAAATGCACGTCCCAGTGTTTAAAAGTTCCACCACCCATTGCTCTCAGTGTAGTTTTTAGCAATCCATTGTATTGCTCAATTTTCCCAGAGGCTGGTGCATGGTAGGGAATGTGATATATCCACTCAATACCATGCTCTTTGGCCCAGGTGTCTATGAGGTTGTTTCGGAAAAGTGTCCCATTATCTGACTCAATTCTTTCTGGCGTGCCATGCCGCCATAAGACTTTCTTCTCAAGGCCTAAAATGGTGTTCCGGGCAGTGGCACGGGACATGGCATGAGTTTCCAACCAACCAGTGGCTGCTTCTACCATTGTAAGCACATAGTGTTTGCCTTGCTGAGTTTGTGGGAGCGTGATATAATCAATCTGCCAGGCCTCGTAAGCACATAGTGTTTGCCTTGCTGAGTTTGTGGGAGCGTGATATAATCAATCTGCCAGGCCTCCCCATATTTATACTTTGACCATCATCCTCCATACCAAATGGGCTTTAACCGTTTGGCTTGCTTGATTGTAGCACATGTCTCACATTCATGGATTACCTGTGCAATAACATCCATGGTTAAGTCCACCCCTCGGTCACGAGCCCATCTATATGTTGTATCTCTTCCCTGATGGCCTGAGGGGTCATGGGCCCAGCAAGCCATAAGTTGTTCACCCTTACATTGCTAGTCCAGATCTACTTGAGACACCTTAATCTTGGCAGCCTGATCCGCCTGTTGGTTGTTCTGATGTTCTTCAGTGGCCCGGCTCTCGGGTACCTGAGCGTCTACATGGCGTACTTTCACAACCAGATTCTCTACTCGAGCAGCAATATTTTGCCATAATTCAGCAGCCCAGACGGGTTTGCCTCTGCGCTGCCAGTTGCTCCGTTTCCACTGCTGTAACCACCCCACAGCATGTTTGCCACCATCCATGAGTCAGTACAGAGGTAGACCACCGGCCACTTTTCTTGCTCAGCGATATCCAAGGCCAGCTGGACAGCTTTCACCTCTGCAAACAGACTCGATTCACCTTCTCCTTTAGCAGCTTCAGTAACCCATCATGTGGGGCTCCACACAGCTGCTTTCCACCTTCGATGTTTTCCCACAATGCGACAGGACCCGTCGGTAAACAGGGCATATTGCTTCTCATTATCCAGTAGTTTATTATATGGTGGGGCCTCTTCAGCACGTGCTACCTCTTCCTCTGGCACCATTCCAGAATCTTTGCCTTCTGGCCAATTTGTGATCACTTCCAATATTCCCAGATGGCTGGGGGTCCCTATTTGAGACCGTTGTGTGATTAATGCCACCCATTTACTCCACGTGGCATCAGTTGGATGGTGTGTAGAGGGGACACTCCCTTTGAACATCCAGCCCAACACTGGCAATCAGGGAGCCAGGAGGAGGTGTGCTTCAGTCCCGATCACCTCTGAAGCAGCTTGAACCCCTTCATATGCTGCCAGTATCTCCTTTTCGGTTGGAGTATAGTGGTCTTCTGATCCTCTGTATCCCCGACTCCAAAACCCCAGGGGTTGACCCCGAGTCTCCCCTGGTGCTCTCTGCCAGAGACTTCAGGTAGGGCCATTCTTCCCGGCTGCAGTGTAGAGCACATTTTTAACATCTTGCCCTGTCCGAACTGACCCGAGGGCTACTGCATGAACTCTTTCCTGCTTAATTTGCTCAAAAGCCTGTCGCTGCTCCAGGCCCCATACAAAATCATTCTTTTTCCAAGTCACTTGATAGAGAGGGCTTTCAATCTGACTGTAATTTGGAATGTGCAGTCTCCAGAAACCCACAACACCCAAGAAAACTTGCGTTTCCTTTCTGTTAGTTGGTAGGAACATAGCTGTTGTTTTATTAATTGCCTCCATTGGAATCTGCCAATGTCCATCTTGCCATTTTACTCCTAAAAACTGGATGTCTTGTGCAGGTCCCTTGACTTTACTACGTTTTATAGCAAAACTGGCTCTCAGGATTTGGATTATTTTCTCCCCTTTCTCAAAAACTTCTTCAGCTGTATTACCCCATATAATAATGTCATCAATGTACTGTAAATGTTCTGGGGCTTCACCTTGTTCCAGTGCAGTGCGGATCAGTCCATGGCAAATGGTGGGGCTGTGTTTCCACCCCTGGGGCAGCCGATTCCAGGTGTATTGGACACCCCTCCAGGTAAAAGCAAACTGTGGCCCGCATTCTGCTGCCAGAGGGATGGAGAAAAAGCATTGGCAATATCAATCGTGGCATACCACTTGGCCACCTTCGACTCTAGTTCATATTACAGTTCCAACATGTCTGGCACGGCAGCACTCAGCGGTGGCGTGACTTCATTCAGGCCACAATAGTCCACTCTCAATCTTCACTCTCCATTAGACTTTCGCACTGACTATATGGGGCTGTTAAAAGGGGAGCACGTCTTGCTGATGACTCCTTGGCTCTCTAGCTGATGAATCAGTTTATGGATAGGGATTACAGAGTCTCAGTTGGTGTGGTATTGCTGTTGGTGCACGTTTGTAGTGGCAGTTGGCACCCATTGTTCTTCAGCCCTCAGCAATCCCACAACAGAAGGATCCTCTGATAGACCAGGCAACACAGACAGCTGTTTAATTTCTTCTGTTTCCAAGGCAGCTATACCAAAAGCCCACCGATACCCTTTTGGGTCCTTAAAATACCCTCTTCTGAGATAATCTATACCAAGAATACATGTAGTGTCTGGGCCAGTCACAATGGGGTGTTTTTCCCACTCTTTTCCACTTAGGCTCACCTTGGCCTCCAATACAGTCAGCTGTTGAGACCCCCCTGTCACTCCTGAAATACAAACGGGTTCTGCTCCTTTAAAATTTGATGGCATTAGGGTGCATTGTGCACCAGTGTCCACTAGAGCCTTATACTGCTGGGGGTCAGATGTGCCAGGCCATCGAATCCACACAGTCCAGTAAACTCGGTTGTCCCTGTCCTCCGCCTGGCTGGAGGCAGGGCCCCTCTAATGTTGATCATAATACTCTCTAACGACAAATGGGTTAGTGTGATGTGCACGGGTTTCAGCCTCACCTTGATCACTCACTTCTTGTGAATACAAGTCAGGAGTTCTTCTCATAGGATCGTGAGCAAAGTCAACCTTTCTGCTCCGTTTGGGCACTTGATTACTGGAAACTGGAGCAGCATTTCTTCTGAAAGGACGACATTCTGTATTGTTCTTCCTTCCAGCTCACATACTTGCCTTTCTAGGAGGTAGGTAGGTTTTCCATCCCATTTCTACATGTCTTCTCCATAGTCACGCAGGTAATGCCACAGCTTCCCCCGTGGTGTATACCTGTTCTCTCGAGTTTAGAAACGATTGCTCCTGATAGCTGAGATTCTGGTCCATGAAGGTGGGGAGTAGCACATGTTCTCCTTAAGTTGCTGGACATCTTGAGATAATTTGTTCACAGCCGCGATGACAGGGGAAGAGACACTTTCTTCATATTGTCGTAGTCGGCGAGCCAGTTCATTCACTGTTGGTCCCTCTTCGTCTGCCCAGTCCATTAGTGCTAATGCACTGGCATATGATGAGGGTGTGCTCCGTACAAAAGCCCTCCACATGGGCCGGGTGCATCGGACTTAATCTGGATCTGTGGGTAGCTGTGTATTATCTGGGTCATAGTAAACTACCTCCCGCACAGCTAACTCCCTCAAGTAGTGAATGCCTCTTTCCATAGTGGTCCACTTACTTGGTCGACATGTCAAGTCATCCGGGAAGGGATACCTCTCCCTCACACTTGACAGAAGTCGCTTCCAGAGACTAAGATTGTGTGTCTCCTTTCCGATGGCTTTGTCAATGCCCCCTTCCTTAGACAGGGATCCCAGCTGCCTCGCCTCCCTGCCCTCTAGTTCCATGCTACTGGCCCCGCTACCCCAGCATCACAGCAGCCAGGTAATGAGTTGCTCATCTGGATGGTGGCTGTAATCTTTTCTTATGTCTCTCAACTCACTCAAGGACAAGGATTGAGTGACTATCACTGGCTCTGCCTCTTCCTGTTCTTGTGATGGGCCTGGTTCATCATCACCCTGTACACCACGAGGGGATTTTTTTGTGTATTTCTTCTTCTGTATGGGAGCAACTGACACTGTCGTGAGTTGGTTCTCTGGTTCAGCTGCAGCGCCCATCCTGGGGCTTGTAGTGGCTGCAGTCTCTGTTACTTGGTTACTCTTAAATAGTAGCTTAACCATAAACAAAATCTGAACCACATGCAGGAAAACACTAACTCCGAACATCACGGCAAACATGTTTTTGTCAACATTCCAAAGATATTTGAACTCCCCAAATTTCTCGAACACAGCTGTAAATAGCCCCAGGACTGATGACTGCACGCTATCATAGATGAGCATTACATAGTACAACAGAAACAAAACCTTAACCTACCTCTCACAGAAGGTGAGCAACAGCATGGGAAACACGTATTGCAAATGAGGTGATAAGATCTTAAGGAGCCAAACAATCCACATTTTACCCATTTTGTTGTTATCACAAACAAAAAAGAAAAGCCCCCGTGCCCCGCATTGGGCGCCAAAAACTGTGGAGATTTGAACTCAGCCAGCAGCCAGACGCCACGTGGCTGGCCGTTCACCTCCCCCTCCCCCCTCTGGGGGGGGAGGAACAAAAGAAGAGAATTCGTGAGTTGAATAAAAAGAAATAATTTACTAAATATAACAAGAGAACAACAGTAACAATAGTGAGTTTAAAAATAAAATGGGTAAAATGCAGCAGTGGCTTACCAAGCACGACGACCGCCCCCCCACAGCAACAATTCCACCCGACAGCAGACGGCATGCACGAGAGAGCAAGCCGGAGAGAGTGACCGCCCACCTGGGCATGACATCACATGGTATGAAATACTCCAATGAAAATTAACTCCATCCTGGTTGAAACCAGGACACCTGTGGTCACCTGTGGTCACCTGTGTTCACCTGTGGAGCTGAAAGTGTCAGCTGTATGTCGGCCATTTTTTCTTGAAGCTGACTAACACAGCCCAGCCAACACACAGCTTTCACTTCTCACCACTTAGAAAATGCTTGGCATGCAATAGGCCTTGTCACAGATAACAATTTTACTTTTCTCTCTTTTCATTTCTGTGCACCTCTGTGGGCTCTTTCCCTGCCTGCAGTTTTTGCTACATGGAAGGCAAACCCAAAGTCCTCAAATGCCAGATGCACTTTTGAACCCATGCTGTTGGGTGGGTTCCGAATTCTGGAAAGTGATTTCGCCCATCCTGCAACTGACCCAGTCCTAGCCTTGAAAAGCCTTCTGAATCAATTAGGCGACAAGTCTGAGGCTGAGCCAGGTTGGACCTGCTCTGTATTGGATCACCCATGCCTGGTGTTTACACCAGCACGGCAGGATTTAAATACAACAGTGTGTTGTAACTTGGGTCTGTGAGAGCAAGAAAGCAAGCTCGTGTTCACATCACTCTCCTGGTCTATATTTTCATATGGGAAAGTAGAGCGCGAGATAGGACTGATCTGAGTTTTATAAGGCACTGTTACAAAACGTTACAGGAAGTGCAGCATGCAGCATGTTGAAATGATACGGTGTCAGCTCCATCCTCTGCAGCAACCACCCCCCCCCACACCCCCAGCTGGCTGCTGCCCTTTTAGAAGAAATGAGCTCACATTTGGCGCATTTCTCCTGGGATACAACTTCCAGTCCAGGTTTTGGGATGGCTGCTTAGCTCCTGAAGTCCTAAGATGGCTGTTTATTGTTTCTTCCCTGTTTTGTTGCAGACAAAGCTGTGTACTCCCTATTATAAAGAGACTGCATATATACAGCCATATGACTTGCTTCAGGGCAGGAATCCCATGGGACTATGGGGACCGCACTGGAAATATTTTTGCCCTTCAGAAAGCACTTGATGTGTGTCACTAATGACTGTCAGAGGGTGCAAAGGTGTACAACACTGAGACTACAGACGTTCTTTTTCAGGACAACAGAGCTCAGTGCGACACTTTGTCCTTATTAATTGTGCAATAACTGTATCAGGTCATATATGGCTAGGAAGGGAGGAGGGGTTATTTCCCCGTCGATGAACCTTTGCTTTCCTGTGCAAAAAGAAAAGATGCCATAATTTCCCATTTTCTGTTCCCTTAGCATGACTGTGCTGTTAAAAGAAGACAAAAAGGAACACAGTGCTGAAAAGAACTAACACAACAAATTTTTACTTATGTACCTGGGAACTGAGCTAGCTGTATGTATATCAGGTGTCTTCCTTCAGCGTACAGAAAAATTGTCCACCTATTGCTCTTCCCCTTGTCTGTGTTTACAGGAGCAGAATAAGCATTGAAAAACAGCAGGAGGTTCTCAGTGAGATTTCCTCTTCTCTCCTTCTCATCAAGGTGTCTTCCCCTGTTTCTTCTAAGTGATGGATGACTTCCATCCTGAAGAAAGTAAATTAAAAACTACCCAGAAGGAGACTTAGACTTTTTTTGTTTATTCCTTTTTAAGAGGCTGAAATGAAAAACTAAATCCTGGGCCCTTTATCTGCATTAGCAAGGTCTGAGCATGAAGTAATTACCCAAAGTACAGTATATACCCTCACACGTGTGTGCTTCTGTGCCAGTGCCTTCCTTGGGGCGTGGAGTCACTCAGATCAAGGGTTTCATGTGCCAGGGGTTTTCCATAGGAAATACGCTCTTGATCCCCTCGCAGGCCTTTTGCCTGGTCTTGCAAGTGGAAAGGAGTCAAAAATTCCTCAGTTAATTTCCAAGACTGTGGAAGCCTGGGGCAAGTGGGCTGGTACTGTTCAGCTCACAGCCCCACACCCAGTAGGAGGGAGCTGCTGCCCTCCAGGAAGGAGGGGAGCCAGTGTACAAGATATAGCCACTTCCACCTCAAGATGTTTGATGCTCATTGCAGCTACTTTTCTTTCCAGGTTGTTTGCCAGAGACAACAGTGTTTTAGCACTGGCTTGAACAGTTCCATAGGCATCCTCTTGATTTGGCCATATGGAACAGCATGCAGTTAATCATGGGAGCAATTGTGCCTATGGTCACTCAGCATCTCAGGTGCAGCAAACAGCTCTGGCAGCTTGGGCACAAGGGCATTTTCTTTCTTCATCTTGTAACTTCTGTGAGAGCAGAATTCCCATTACTTTGGTAAGAATGCCAGGTAGGCAGGTTTTCCTGGCTTTTGTGGTCCTTCATGGCTGGGTGGCAGGTCTGGTGGCTGAAGTTTCCTCTTCATCTTTACATGGAATACGGTCAGGATAATGGGAACACAAGCTATCTAACACACCAGCTAAACGGTGTTCGTCCATCCTGACCCCCTGGGAAAAGAAAATAGGTGGTGTTAACTCCCATTAAGTCCTTGGATATATTACTGAGGCTGCCTCGGGGACCTCTGCAGATACCTGCTTGGAGCTGGAGCTGGAAGACAGCTATTCAACTGTTGTCATGGGGAATCCTAGTGCTTCCAAGGAATTATGCTCCTCACAAGGATAAGGCTAACTTTAATAAGCCCTTTCTTCAGTATGGTACAGTTATTCTGGAAGAGTGGATGTGCTTTGGTCATCAGTACTGTTTAAAATTATGTGCAACTCTTTGCCTAGATACATTAAACATAGTTTTGGGGCATTGCAGACTGGACATGTCAGAATATTTTACTTATTATGTTTCCAAGGTAATTGCTCTGAAAAGTTTCAACAGCTAGTCAGGAATGTCTTGCATGTTAACATTTTGTTTGACAGTAATTACCAATATTAATTCAACTGGCTGTGATTTTGTTCTGCCTTGCCTTCCTTCAAAAGCCAGAGAATTCCAAGCAGTTTCCCATCTGAGCTGTAATCCAGCTGTTACCTTGGATGGAATGCAACAGATACGCAACATTGTGCAAATGAAAACTTATAAACCATGTATTTACATTGGTTGAAGTTTTGAAATACATGTTTCTTAAAAAGAAATGCGATCACTGGCCTTGTCTGCTGCTGTTACACACCTAGGTAAGTGCTGAGAGCAGTTTCTTCCTGGTTCACTACAGACAGCATTTCAGTACTGTGTCAAGTATGTATTTGACCTCAGTGACAAACATCAGAGGGTGATCAAGGATTGCTCAAAGAGGGAGAATGTATGGCTTGGCAAGAATTCATATAGGGATGGACTTGGACATATCTGAAAAGGAAGGGCAGAAAGACCATATAATAGGGAAAAATACTGGTTTTCTGTCCCTAATATAATTTTCATTGTAGCAAAGACAAGTTTAGGCAGTGGCTGCAGAGGTGCCTTGCATATTGTCACTGACAGTTCATCATACCCCTAAACAGTGGGAATATGATAAGAACCAGATGATTTAAATTTTTTACCCAAACCCAGCAGTGCATATCGTCTGGGAAATAATTGTGACTTAAAGTCTGTATCAGTGCCTTAGTCAAACAAGAGGTTAACTACATTTTTCACTGTCTTTTTTGCTTTTTAATCTAGGGTACACACTGGGTGCTTGAAAAATACTTTAGCAGCAGTTTACTAAATGAGGAAGAAGACTGGAACCCTCAGAAACTGAGAAACAATTAAACGACTTGATCTGCATTTATACGCACTTTTTTCTGTGTGACGCTGACAAATAGTTGGATTCTGCAGGGATAGCACACTTCCAAACAAAATTTTAAATTCAATTCCAGTATGCAACTAGGATTTATTTTCTTAAGGCTGAACTCCTTTTATAGGTCTCAGGATACGAACAGAGGTCTTTCTACTTTTCATGTTTCTCTGTCTGTGTACGCACGCATATACACACATGCTCTTAGAAGAAACATGGTTCTCTCATGCTGCAGCTCCTGGATGGCCAGGCAACTGTTGTGATTTAAGGATGTATGACACTTGTGATTTTTACATACTATTCTAGATAGTTTAAGTGATTTCTGTATACTGTGTGTTAGTGGAGAGGGTAGGAAAGACCTGTTATTCATCTCATAGTCTGAATAGAACATGAATACCTGACAATTCTTTAATAAACTCAGAAATTACTGTGAAACGCTGAAGCTGGGTACCTAGCTCATCCAGTCTTACATGATTATGTCACATTATTTTTGTTTATATTATAAGAAGTCCATTGTTCAGCTCATAGTTTAAAACCTATTATTTTCTTTTGTAAGCAACTTCACTGGAGGGCCCTATCCACTGGGAGTGATTTTGCAAGGCAATCCTTCTCATTACAGAACTCTTTGGGAGTCCTCATGCCCGTTTCCTCCAGAGCTGCTGTGTTGGGTGGTAGCTAAAGGATCACCCTCAGGTTGACTGTGTATTAGGATAATGAGGGATAAAGAAAGAGCTGATTTTTTTTAGTGCTAGCAGACTTACTTGGTTTATGTAGGTTATTGATAAGCAAATTGCTTGCAGGTGACATTTCTGCCTCTGATGTTGTAGATGTCAGGACATCATGATTTTTGTACGGACAAAGTAGTGGGTGTTTCCTGGCCAGCTTAGGCTGATATCCACCTAGAATGGGCAGAAGGGGGAAGGAAGCTCTTCGGATACCAGCAGCAGGGTAAAATAAGCCTTGATGACTGACTGCATTTTGTTTTGGTGGCATACACTCATTTCAAGAAGCACCAACCTGGGTTACTTCTGTCAGAGGTAAAAGACTTTTTCTAAGAAGGAAGTATTTCTTAACGGAAGCTTTTAAGAGGTGGTATCTTTATTCCTTGTAGCTTTAAAGGCATGTACCCCCCCTCTGCTTTTTTTCTCCTGTTTTGTTTTGGTTTGTTTTTTCTGTTTTCTCTTTATGGCAGGAACTTTAGGGCTTTAAAGGAGTACTGTAGGAGTTCTCGTGTTGCAGAACACTGCAATGTTCTTGACTGTTACCATTTTAATGTAAGTTCTTCAGTTTAGTTCACTTTGTTGAAAGTGGATAGAAATTATTAATTAGTGTTATAAGCTACTTTTGAAGAATCTGTGCTAAACAGTGAATTCTTAGCTAGTAATTGTAGATATCCTTTGAAGCTGCAATAGACCGTCAGTAGACAATCTTCAGATTTAAAATGGCTTTTTAGGCATTGGTGGAATTTCAAGCTCAGTCTTAACTGTGTAGTTCACAGGACGGAAAACCACTCTACTTTCTTTAGCATTAAACATGGATGGAGTTGAAATGAATTATGTTTATTCCACTTGTTAAAAGAAAACTTGGATCCTGCTCCATCTTGAGATCACATGCTTTCTGGGAAGATATAGGTCTTATAACAAAACTTGGAATGCAAATAACAGGCACATGGCTCTCCTCTGGGTGGGAGTACAATTTATTTCAGAAAAATTTGGACCCTTAGAATGTCTAGCTGTGCTGATGCTTATAATTTTGATGAGGTAAGATTACTTGGTTCATGTAACTTTACCTTGCAACCCTTTTTAATTATGTCTTTGGGCTTTGGCTTTGGGCTTAATTATGTCCAGATCAGGATAAGCACCCAATTGCAGTTTGAAGATATTTCTTTCCTTGTAAACTAGAAGCACAGACACACATTTACTTTTTAGCAGACTAAAAGTGCAGGTACATATTTTCATTTTACCCTTCAGAAAGCAGTCAGCTGAAATAACCTCAGTAAATTGTTGTGTTGCTTCTTTTATCTCAAGTGTAAAAGTTAATGAGGTTGTATCTAGAGGATAGATCACATCTGACCATAGTCAAAATTTGATCGCATATGTTACTTTATTTTTTACATTTACCCTTGCAATTATTGTGTTGAAATTAAATCCTTTTTGCATTTTAATAAAGGTAAGATAGACTGAGTGAGTCAAATAATTGTTATACACTCATTAGGCAAGTGCAGTATCACCTCTCACAGACTAAATTAATTTACCTTTTTTTTTCCCATCAGTGGATCCAAAACAAAATTACATCATACTAAATGTTACAGCAACAAAAAACTGATTCAATTACCCATCTAAACTATCTTCTAAAAGCTGTTCTGCAGAAGGAAGCGCTGCATGTGTTTAAAATGCCATTAGAAACTGTGCACCATGAAGCAAATTAAAATTGGAGGTTGGCCACACCATGGAATAATCATTTTATTTGGCATAGCTGTCAACCTTCACTTGGCAAAAGTGCTAAGATAGGGCAGCAGGATCAGACTGGAGGTGCTTCAGCAGAGCTGTTTGAAGAAATCTTGCCTTCTGTCTGCTTGCTTTAGCTTCCTTTTCACTCACAAGATATATTTGATTAATTAAAACCCAAAAAAATCTTTACAAATTGTGTGGGGTCCCCTTTTCAGCCGATCTTTTAATGTTCTGCTCCTGAACCCCTTTAATTTGATGGAGTTTTCATTTGACCTCATCATGCTTTGGACCAGATCCTAAAGGTCATTCAAATGAGTTGGCCTTTTTTGTGCCAGAAAGGCAAATAGACTCAACTCTATTTAAGTTGCATTTGTGCATTTGCCTTTTAAAATACTCTGGTTTAAAAAAGGGAACACTCATGCCCTTGAGGGCTCCATGAGCAGCAGCATGAGGAGTGCAGCAGATGACCACTGTGAAATGCCAGGGAGCCGTGGCTGGGGGGACAGTCTGGTGTGTTGCTGTGTGTTGGTCCTGCACCTGACCCTTAACACTCACTGAGCCCTTCCTTTCAAAAGAAATAACCAGATTTGGTGTGTTTGCAGAGAGGAAAATCCTTTCTTTTTTAACCCATTCTGCCCAAACAGACTGACTCATTCTTCAAGATCGGATTTGGACTCTATCTTGATAAAAGCAATAATGGGAAGAAAGGGAAAGAGAGAGAAAACGGCTGGACAGGTGTCCTGCAAATCTTATATTTTTTCCTTTAAACAATAACTCCGTAGAAATTTGCCAATTTGGCATACAGTCTGAGTTCACTTAAGCAGGTTTAACACCATCAACTTTCATTTAGTTACTGCTAATTTGTTCTGCCAGTGTATATCAGAGTAGTATCAGGCTTTTCAAAGGAATATAACAATACAATTACTCTGTCAACCTACTGATCCATGAGCTAATGACTTGCTTCAGGGCAGGAAGAGTCCCATGGGACCATGGGAACAGCACTGGCAATGTTTTCATCCTTCAGATGCATGGAGCTAATGACTGTCAGAGGGTGCAAATGCGTATAACACTGAGATTACAGGCTTTCTGTTTTCAGAACACCGTTCAGTGCGAGACTTCAACCTTATTACTGAGCTGAGTATAGAGACAGCTAATAAAAGACATGGGCTTTCAATTCAGCTAATCTGCCTGTTTGGTTTATTCAGCGTCATAGACAACACTAATCAGTGAACTGCAATCCCCTCACAGAATTTTATAGGACTAAATGGCTTCCATGTTGGAAAATTCTCTCACTATTAATGGTTAGCATATATAATGTGTCCCCAGCTCCTTAAAGTATACTGACTAGTTAACCTCTTACCTTGATATATCCCAATTAACACAGTTTTCATATCCTAATGTGCCAGACTTGGTCCTTCGCTCTGCAGACACAGACTGTTCAGTTTAGGATCTTGGTTATGTGTGACAAATTCAGTATCTTCCTTAAACAGATGTATATTGAAACAGTTCACAACCCTAAACCTTCACCAATGTTTATTTTTTCTGCCTGTGAATAATAATATTCAAGACTGGTATATTTCACCAGGTTTCAGATTTCATGACAAAACTTTTACACAGCTTCACTGAAGATAAAATTATTTCAGTGTTGATTTATCTGTGTCTCAAATAATCTCTCAGTGCTGAAAGCTGAAGTTGATTCCTCTAACATGGGCCAGCAATGGTGCTTGATGATGTTTCTCTGTTGAAGTTGTACCGTCAAAGCCTCCTTCATATAGTTGTCTTGCCTTCTCATTTATTCCAAATACAGTTAGAAATGTTATTCACCAGGTGTTGGCCCACAGCACAAGCCAAGCTTTCAAGGAGAGCACTGCCTGATCTCCGTCAGACACGGACATTTTCCATGCACTTTTGCATGCTTCTGTAGGTTATTCAGTTTCTTCCAGGAAAACCACATCGTCCATGAGGGACAGTATCTAAATGGTTAAATCATTTTTGTCCTGACAGATCTGTGTTTCTGAGGTGTACTTGTATGAATGAAAATGAAATGCTGGATACATGTACAACTGCATTATTTGAGTCAGATACTGCTGTACGTTTATGAGTTAATCCTAGAAGAGCTGAGCATTTCTGAGTCCATCAGTTCTGCTTCTCTATAAAGTTGTTTGCATGCAACCGCTGGCATTAACAATAGTACTGCCTAGGTCTGTGCCTGGCATTGGAGAACTCCAGCTCTTCAAGTAGTGTGCACTTCCTTTTTTAAGTTAGCAAATAGTAGGGATAAAACAGTTAAGGAATCTTTGTCCAGAAAGTTTTATAGGAGATCTTTGGACAGAGAGTAAGTAATGATAGTTCCAGTTCCTTATGGTGAGTGCATGAATGTCGTTATGTTGAATGCCTTTGTATCACATTGATTCACTATGTTGTGATTCTTTTTTTCCTCAAGAGCATCGTGGAAGGCACTTTTTATATGCCCTTTCATAGTTTCTAACACAGCAACAAAATGTCAAAGCACAATTTCTAATGTCTACAATACTCCACCTCTAATCAGGAAAAATCCTTTGTCTCACTGTTGTCCAAAGTGCTCTTTTATAATAGTCATCACCAGTCTCAAATTAAGACAGAGTATGATACTCAAAGGATGAAAGCAAGTTCATACAGCAAGCCCCACTGCAGGAACCGGCTGCCAATCAGTAGGAATGACAGAGAATAACATATTTATTCAGTGCTTTGAATGACCAAGAAGATATGCAGTAAAAAAAAAGGTTAAACTAGCAACAATGTTTTTTGTCCTTTAAATTATTTTTCCTGATTTCTTTTCCTTCTCCCTCTCCTCAGAGCTCCAGAACAGCTCGCTCAGAGGAAGACCAGGACTCACTGTGGGATGCCTGGGGCTCATGGAGTGAATGTTCACGCACTTGTGGAGGAGGGGCTTCGTATTCACTGAGACGCTGCCTGAGCAGCAAGTAAGTGGGTGAACACTTTTTACTTTACTGATAGGAGAAACCAACTTACTTGTATGTGTCAGACCATAAAAAGTAATCAGTGTCTTGAACTATGCTGAGATTTCCAACTCAGTGTTAAAAATTATGGTGTTTTTTTAATTCAGGCAAGCAGCCAACATGTTTGATAAGGCAACACCTTTTTAAAACATAGTGAGAACCTATGGAGATAGAAAAGTTGCCTGAACAGCTTGCAAGGCTGCCAGCTACTAAAAAATTAAACCTCCCTACTCTTTCACCATTAAGCGGTAAGACTCTTCATGCATTTGTACTGGACTACAGCTAATTCACTAGGTTTAGTGCCCCACAGTATCTTAAACTATAAAAGTATCACAACACAACATACTGAGCTATATAAGAAAGAATTATAATTCTGCTGAGGATATCTTGGGAATTAATTTTCAGATAAGAAGTCTTCCATACCAGGAAACTCTCCCCAACAGGCAGAAGTAGAATGGCCCAGTGCAAAGGTAAAGTCTGGGTACCGAGTCAGGCATCTGAGATTTTATTCCTTCCCAGTTACTAGCTTGCAGTGGAACACAGAAGAGTCATTTGACGTCACTTCCACTCTGTAGTAAATGTAAGTTTTACCTGCAAAATATTTCTAGCAAATACTATTTCTATCTACTTTAGGAAAAAATTTACCTGCAGTAAACATGGTATATGTGATAAATATTAACAGATTTCTGATAAAGGATATGAAGGAAAACTCCAGACCCTCCAGACCCAAACTTTGTGGCTTACTGCCATCTCTGATACCTTATATATTGTAGTATAAAAAATGTAATACAATTTTCCATCCTGCACATTTCTTTTGTATGTTCTTTCATGTGTTTATAAAAATGTTAATAAATGTTTAACATTTGTTAACAATGTTAATAAAACAATGACAATACACTCCAAATTGTTTCCTACAATCTGACATTTTAGTACATCATGTTGTTTAGTGGGACAAGTAACAGTACAAGGCACTGAACCATAAGATCAGAATACAATATTGTGTATTTTAGCTTTATCTGTAGACAGTTTGGTCTCTTAGTTCCAGCAGTTATTGAGTTGACAGTGTGCAAAAGTCTGCTTAAAAGAGACAAGCTAGGCAAAGGCATCTACTGAAACCAGTGGGAAAACAGTACTTTTCCATCTCCATGGAAAAAAAAATAATAATTTGGTTTTTTTAACTCGGGGACAAATTCTCATTTCTTGTTAGTTCCATAGGAAACAGTGGTTCTGCAAACGCCTCAAAATCAAGAATTGCAGAGTCAGGAATTTGTTTTCAATCACAGCGTATCCTTTTCAGACGTAGGAAAACAGGTGATCTTCTATATGTTCCTTTAATGTAAACATGAATCCAGACATATTAGGAGATCTGGGGGATCTGAGTAATACAAGAGCTTGCTGACTACACCTCTGCTCCCTCACTGAGAACTGCTTCATAATTTCTAGAGGAGAAAAGTCTTGGAGGTCCATGACAGTAGTAGTAGTAGTCATAGGACTCTGTAGTATGTAAGTATAAACCACCCTTTCTGGGCAGGCTCTCCCTGTCTGCTCCTCTTGTACTATACAGGATGTCCCTGAAGCTACCCCAGTGGAACAGGAAATAAAATTATAAATTGCACAGTACTTGTTTTTCATACAATACCTTACTACTGTCCCATCAGTAGATAAGCAATGGTTCCTGCCTTAAGAAACTAACTACAGACTTTGGCCGTTCAGACATGGAAGTCCCCTGTTTCCAGGATAGGATGCAGGGGTTAAATTAAGTGCACAACATTTGCTAGCCAGTGACTATAAATCATAAATAGTAAAATTTGACATGGAATTAGCACAGTATCAAAAGTGTGATAGTTTTTCCTTTTTCCTGGTCTCTGTGTGATTGCTAATTAAATAAACAGTTTAAATTATTAATTTCTGTGCTAGGCAAACATTTTAAGTCACTAAGAAAAAGGCAGAGAGAGAGCAGGGGAAAAAAACTCATCCAGACTTTGATTTGGAAATAAGCCTGTGCACATGAGTATTTCAAACCTGGCAAGGCTAGAACAAAATGTCCACCCTTCTGGGACAATTTCTTGGTTGGTACAGTTTATCTCATGTATTTGCTGTGTATATTTCATGGCAGCATGAAGGAGGATACTAGATACTTCTGGCAAATGAAAACTGGCAGCACATTCAGATGTTTTGGAACGATTTAATCCTAAATATTTCTCATCCTGGGAGAAATTTTCATAATGCCTTACATCTTTTAGTTCTGTATGAGGTGACTTTCAGAGCATTATATGAAAAGAAAGAACCCAGTGCATCTGCTTTGAAGAAATGCAAAGTCTAATTGCCCATTGCTAAACACCATTAGTATATGCAGCTAAATAAAGGAAAACAGTTTTCTATCCAGCTTTCATTTGCCAAAGTTATGTTAGTGCTTGTGTTGTTTGTTTTGGGAACATGTTTTGTGTTAGGCCTTTGCAGCTGTGATGAAAGAATGGAAAGTGTTAGTGAGAAATTCTATTTTCTAGTGTTTTAGATGGCAAACATTTCAGGGTAGGGGCTGTTTAACAGTACATTTCATTAGAACAACTGGTCCTGATTATGCTAAGGACATTTAGCATGACAGTGATATAAATAAATATGCCAGTCACACAAGCAGACAAGAGTTGTCAGCCCAAGTCAACCATGTGCCTTGGTATTTCACACTGACAGCAAGCAGCACTTGGGTCACTCTGGTGGCAGAATAAGCCCCAGGAAAATAACATTTTGCTAATTAGTTAAAGACTGGGCTAAACTGCAAAGCATGACACTTTTTGTGCTCTTTGTTGGCATTAACTCTTTATAACTTCAGGTATTCTTGTTATTTACACAAAAGGGGAGACCCCCTTTAAATGTTACAGTTGTTTGCCTCAACCAACTTGAAAGTCAACCTCCCAGCCTAACTATATATTGGGGGAAGAAGTATTTATTTTTATCATGTCAGTGTTTTGCCCTTCAGTTTCAGTATTTTTGGGGGGGGGGAGGGGGGTGTGTGTACAAAGATCAGGAAACAGAAACTCATCTGTCTCCTCTCCATCATGAAGTGCCATGCAGCACTGCTGGTCAAAACCTGTAGAGAGGAGAACCACAGACCACTCCTGTTTTTCTTGAGGGCCAAACTAGAAAAAGTTGTGCTTCTACAGAGAACCAAGTTTTATTAGCTACAGGGACGCTGGAAATGCATAGGCAGAGCAGGTGGAGAGACACTGCATTATGGTCTTTGCTCTCTTCCTTGGAATCTGGCTATTATTTGTTGCAGTCTGCCTGCTGTACAGTAGAGCTGGAGTTTTTCATCCCGCATGCTGATTGATAGTACTTACAGACCTTCAATCAGGTATTAGTAAGTGTGCATGTTGATTCAAGCAAACAGAGTAATGAATAGCTGAATGTTCATTAGATATCTGACGTTCATGTGCATTTATTTAATTTCCTTGTATTGGAATACATTTTCAAATCATAGAAGAAATTATAAATTCTCTCATGCTAAGTTCACCTGTTCTCGACCTAAAAATATTATGTGTGTTCTGGAATTGTACTTTACATATTGACAAGTACTCCAGTAATATCAATAGTGTTTTACTGTTTCTAGGCTTGGCAAGAAGATAGTTGTGATTTTTTTCCTATCGCCTTCTAAATTCGTCATCACTTTCTAGTAAAGTAAGGTTGTAGGCAGCAGAAGAGCAGGATGTCTTAGAGTTTGGGGAATGATTTTAGCAGATAATTGAGAAGTCGTCTTTCTTCAAACTGCTTAGAAACCCTACCTGTTACTACTGCTGCTGTTCCTGGTTAAAGCATGAAGCAGGGAACAGTTTGTGTGAGTGTACAGCAGAGTGCTAAGCTGGCTATGGAGGCCCATGGATACTGAATCTGGGTTAAGGGGTCAAAATTTGAGATCATCACTCTTACCTCTGGGAAATCGTGTGTAAGCTGCTGAATAGAGTGGAGGCTTTCCACCATTAGATGAGGGATGTGTGTTTAGTAGCAGAAGAAAGTCAACATTACATTTTCCTGACAAATTTCCCTCAGTGATGAAAGTGACAGCGATTCTAAAAAAAAAAAAAAAAAAAAAAAAAAGGAAAGAAAAAAAAGAGGGAACATACATGAGAGAGTCACGATCCCACCTTTGTTCAGATGCTTCATACTGGCTTTGTTACTTGCAGGAATATATTTTTTTCACCTTTTCAAATACCTCCCTTCCTTCCTTCAGCTGATGGCTGCCTTTTGGTAATGCTAGCAAACCACCAGTATGAAACACCCTTTCCATCAGCTCTGCTTGCTAAAGTAGCTGAAGTACATGATTCACTAGTTTGGTTGTTCAGCCTGTTATAAATGCAGAGGCAGAACCAGAAAAATAGTTTTATAAATTTATTGGACTCGGTACGCTCGGGAGGGGGCTTTCCGCTCCACACCGACACACGCTAGGTGGAGCTGTGCCACCCCCCTTATAGTTTACCCTCATGCATATTCACAAAATGGGCGTAATTCTCCCCAAAAAGTTTCCACCTCCTGGCTGCGCAGGCGCAATAGAGCTTTCTCGAACCTTCTCCCAGTCTGCACATGTGCAGTAGAGCTTCTGGAACTTTCCCGGGTCTTCTAAGGGCTTCTGACAGGGGTCCCTCCAGTACTTTTCCACTTGCGCAGTAACAGTCCATAGGAGTCTGTGTTTACAGAAAAAAAACTCCAAACCATTTTAACAACAAAACCATGGTAAATCCCCTTTAACTTATATACATTGCGAAATACCTGTAGGACACCTGCTCCTCACATTAAAGTTGCTATATTCCACAACACAAATCACCATCACATTCTTCACAAGCCCACTGCCACTGCATTCTGCAAGATGAAGACAGTAGTTCTGCATAAATGACTCTCAGTTTTATTGTGGTTTGACTCTGCTGATCAGTAAAATAGCCACTGAGACCTTTGGAGGTTAGGTTTAATAAATTAGCTAAATTAGCTAAAATTAGGTCAATTTTATACTGTGTGACATTTTTCATAAGTCAGAAGCCCAAAGTAAATTGGATTTATTTCATTAAGGCGTAATATTTTCTCATTTTGATCACACAGATTATCAATTCACAACTCAAGCATCAAATGCTTTGTGGCCTGTCATGATGATGGAATAGATGCATGTTATTCATGTTAGTTTAAGGTTAAATAATAGAATTAGAACTCATTACAACAACACTGACCATCACTGAAAAGTGGATACATCAAATACTACATATTTTAAAAATACTGTTTAAACTTTCAGCTGTATACCTTTAATACCAGAACATTGTCTACTGTTGTGTTGCTGCTTCACAACTGAATTTAGAATTTAATCCAAGCATGTGGCTGTGACCCCTAGTTTCAGGCCACATTCACAGACTTATCTGTCTGGGCTTAGATCGCAAGAGAATCTGAATTTTTTTACATCTAACATTGATAAAAGGTCCTTTAAACTTTCTAAGTGAAAATTACGATGAAATAGTTATTCTAGTTTTTGGGTTACTTCATTAGATAGAAGCTAACATGAACTACTGCAGCTGTTGTGCAAAGATATAAACGCAGTCTGCTCTAATCCTGGCACTACTAAATAAGAGAATTATGTCACTTTATGAAATGTTCCTGTGCCAGTCAGAATGATAATTTTAAATCCTGTGGGTTTTTATGACTTCTAGAATAAGCTCTTTGCTATCTTAAGGTCTGTAGAATAAAGAGCAAAATATTTTTGTGCAAATGCTATCATAACTGCTGAATACATCCACAAAAGTAAATAGCGTTCTGATGAAGCATGTCATGCCGCTCAGTGGGAGAACAATCAATATTATAAAATTCTTAGGTCACCTGTGCTACCAGATGATTTTGGAGGATGGTTCTCATTACCCTGATCAAAACTGTATCTGTATGCTAGCTTTATGTATTACTTCCTGCAAATGACCTTCAGGTTACCTCAATAACTTGGTTATTGGCTTCAGTTGATAGCTGTAGCTGGTTTACTTTGTAAAGGACATCCTCCATGCTATATTGGATGGTTTTAAACATTTGGAAGATATTTTGAGTATATGTAGTTTGTAGATGCTTCTGGTTAAAGCTGTGCCATCTAGCAGCATTTTAAAAGGGAAATTTTTATTCTATTTACTCTGGGATTAGTCAAATCTGTAATTATGAGAACATTTTCTGATTTCATCTGACGGAGAAGCATTTCCATTTTTTGAGAGAGATTACAGTTCTAACTCTTCCTGATGGCAGAAGCAGTAAACGACAAGTTTAAATTTGAGTCAACACTATAAAAATCTGCAAGTTTCATGCAGTCTAGGTCAGTGTTGTAATCTGTGGAGTGATTGCTGATGGTCTTTGGAGAACCAGTTAGTCACCTTGTGCAGGCTGTCCTAATTTCTGTCTTCTGTGCCTCAGTGAAGTAGCTAAAAATATATAAAATGCTTTCCTAGTGTTGTTTTCCCATGTAATACTTCGTTAGAGTTGCCACAGGGATGTTTTATGTTGGTGTTTTGAGTGGGAAACTGATCTGTGTTAGAATGAATGCTAGTCAGTATTGCCTACAGATGAGTGATGGATATGGTCTCCATAGATCTGTCTCTCTGTTGAGGAGTAGCCTACCTAACAAAATGTCCGTGAAGCCTTCACTTGGATGATATACTGTTTGTAAATCCAGGTTCACTGACAGAACTCTTGTATATTCATAATTCTTTCAATAAATCTCTTCTGGGATTTCAATGAAAAATAATTAAATAGGCCAGGCCTTTGCTTGATGGGGAGTTTTTGTAAGCTTAGTTAAGTGATTCTCTGAAGCCCCAAGCAATACATTGTACAGGAGAAAGCATGATCATTTCAATGGATCTGGGCTAACACATGTGATTCAGACCCACATTCAAACTTCCTCAAATCATGGGGAACTTGGGTTCCTGCTCAGCAGATTTGTTTTGTAAAGACCAGCTGCAAACCTTGGATCCAGATCTGAGCTCAGGCATGTTCAGATTTGGGGTGTTAGTACTTTTGGGCCTGCAATGTGTTCTAGATGCTATCTTTGTGATACGGAAGGCCAGGTGAGATTTAGTATTGCATTTTCTTTCCATTTGAACTGTGAAGAGACCTCTTGCCATTGTTTTGCTGAAAGGCACTTGTTTAATTCTTGTGGTTTTTCTGCCTTTCTTGGCCAGTGAGCAACTGAAAAACATTTGCAACTGTAACTGCATTCTGTGTATCTTCAATATGTGTTGTATGTGCAAATCTAAAGACACTTTTTAAAAGAATCTTAAGAAAATAAAAAATACTACAGTGACAAACATGAGAGACTAAATGCATGAAAATGAACAGTAGCCTGAAAGCACTCTGAAAAATTTTTCTCTTTCTTTTCCTTTATTTTTCTCAAATTTGATTTTTGTTATTTTAATTGGACTAGCTAGTCATATTTTATTGAGAGTTCAGGAAGTGTTGGTTAATGCCAGCTATTACTTAGAAAATAATATTCAGAGGCTCTGAATAACACAAAAAAAGTTTGAAAGTAAAAATTGGAGTAAACTCTATTCTGTCCAGCAATTTGTACAGCAAAAGACCACGGTCTGCTTTACTTTTGAGTAAATGTAATGCCCACCTTAAACTCCAAGGGTAGCAGAAGCTACTCAGAGTAAGACCTTTATGTGGGTTGGAGCACTGCTGGAACTGCAGCTGATCATTTTATAACATTCCCAACAATATTCTCAGTTCTGAACTGTTTCCCTCATCAAACTTCCAGAATTTAAAATGAAATTGTGACATGAGCCTAATCATACCTGTAGAAGGAAAGGCTTATCTCTGTCAGACCAATAGATATAATAGCTTTCTTGGGGCTCTATGCTATTTTGACTAGGCTGCTAGAAATAGCCAACTTGGTATATCAGTAGCTGGATGGCTAGCTACCTTTAGGTTACTTGGGTTATTTCTTGCACTATAGCTTACAGTATAAACAAACCTTTAGAAGAGATTGGATGGCATTCTGTACGGATGTGGTGGTTTGACCTTGGCTAAATGCCAGGTGCCCACCAAGTCGCTCTATCACTTCCCCCCCTTCCCCCTTTTTTTCTCAACAGGGCAAAGAGGGGAAAGAAAATAAGATACGAAAACAAAACAACCCTTGTGGGTAAAACAAAAGCAGTTTAATATAAGCAAAGCGAAGCAAAGGTCCGCGCATGGAAGCAAAATAAAGAAAACAGATGTATTCTCTACTTCCCATGAACAGGCGATGTCGGGCCTTCTCAGGAAGCAGGGCTCCAATATGCGTAGTGGTTGCCTCGGAGGACCAAGGGTGACCCCACCCCCTTCCTCCTTTCTCCCAGCTTTATACTGAGCAGACGTCATATGGTATGGAATATCCCTTTGGTCAGTTCGGGTCAGCTGTCCTGGTTGTGTCCCCTCCCAAGATCTTGCCCACCCTGTCCCACTGTGGGGGAGGAAATGTCGGAAAGAGCCTTGGTGCTGTGTAAGCACTACTCAGCAGTAGCCACACCACCAGTGTGCTATCAACACCCTGCCAGCTCCCAACATCAAACACAGCACCATGAGGGCTGCTACAGGGGAAAACCAATTCTGGCTCAGCCAGACCCGGTACAACAGAGCATTCAACACAACTTCAACAGTCATCAGGTAGCCAAAAACAAGTAGTTGTTTTGTACTAATATCACCATGAAAGGGACTTTGTCTTTGAGAAGCACTATTTACTTGTCCTTCAAATTCCTAAACGGTCAGTCAGAGTACAGGTTAAGTATCAAAAAAAGGCACTTTTTCCTTTTTTCTAACAGCATTTCTTTGATATAACGTATTGTAGGAGTCTGGGCCGCGCTGGGAGAAAGTTAGGGCAGACAGAAGAATGCAAGGACGAAGACAAGGCCAGCAAAATAAGGCTGGCAAAAACACACAAGACAGCAAATAAGTGAGAAACACCTGTGGTCAGCAAAAGCACACAAGTCTGAGCAAAACAGGGTATGAGATAAGGGAGTTTTGGCAAGTTTTGGGCTTTACGTGCTAATTGCAATTAACCAATGCAAATGCTTGTAGAGGCGCGTGAACAGCGCGTGCAGATGACCCGTAGCCTATTAGAAGATAGATGAGTGCGTGTACAGAACTTAGTAGAATATAAATGTAACCAGAAAAGGAATAGAGAAAAAACAATAATATATAATAAAAAGATGGATGACCTGATCATCACATTGGTGTTGTGTCGTTTCTGTTCCCGCACGGAGAAATAAGGACCCCGGCTAATGGTGACTCCGACAATGTATAGTCATATTCCATATGTGTATAGCCATATTATATTATTTTGATTCTAGTGAATTTACTCTAGATACACAGCAGAGTTTCACAGAGTAAAGCCCAGTATGGCTTTTTTGTTAGTTGCTGTCATGGTTTAACCCCAGCTGGCAACTGAGCACCATGGAACTGCTTGACTACTCCTCCCTGCTTCCAGTGGGATGGGGAGGAGAATTGAAAAAAAAAGTAAAACTTGTGTGTTGATATAAGAACATTTTAATAATTGAAATAAAATAAAATATAACTATAATAACAATAATAATAATGATGATGAAAAGGAAGATAACAAAAAAAAAGAGAAAGAAAAAAGACAAGTGATGCACAATGCAATTTCTCACCACCTGCTGACCAATGCCCATCCAGTTCCCCAGCAACGACTGGCCCCTCCTGGCCAACTTCCCCCAGTTTAGATACTGAGCATGATGTCCTATGGTATGGAATACTCCTTCAGCTAATTCAGGTCAGCTGTCCTGGCGGTGCTCTGTCCCAGCTTCTTGTGCACCTGCTCGCTGGCAGAACATGGGAAACTGAAAAGTCCTTGACTTAGGAAAAGTACTACTTAGCAACAACTAAAACATCAGTGTATTATCAACATTATTCTCATACTAAATCCAAAACACAGCACTGTACTAACTACTAGGAAGAAAATTAGCTCTATCCCAGCTGAAACCAGGACAGTTCCGTAGTCATCCCCTTCACATACGTGAGAGTCAATGTTATTTATTCATAGAATCATAAAATGGTTTGGGTTGGAAAGGACCTTCAAAGATCATCTAGTATAAACCCACTGCCATGAACAGGGACATTTTTCATTAGATCAGGTTGCTTAAAGCCCAGTCCAACCTGAACTTGAACACTTCCAGTGATGGGGCATCCACAACTTCTCTGGGCAACCTGTTCCAGTGTCTCACGACCTGCATCATCAAAAAATTCGTTTATTATGCCCAATTTAAATCTATCCTCTTTCAGGATCATTGCTCCTTGTCCTGTCAGTACTGGCCTTGGTAAAATGGCTTTATCCATCTTTCATATAAGCTCTCTTTATATATTAAAATGCTGTACTAAGGTCGCCTAGAGCCTTCTTTTCTCCAGGCCAAACACAGAATCATAGAATCACAGAATACCTCGAGTTGGAAAGGACCCATAAGGATCATCAAGTCCAACTCCCTGTTCCTCACAGGACTACCTAAAACTAAAACCATATGACTAAGAGCATCATCCAGATGCTCTTTGAACTTTGACAGGCTTGGTGCCGTGACCGCTTCTCTGGGGAGCCTGATCCAGTGACTGACCACCCTCTCAGTGAAGAACCTTTTCCTAATGTCCAATCTGAACTTCCCATGATGCAGCTTCATTCCATTTCCTCGTGTCCTATCGCTGGTCACCAGAAAGAGGAGATCAGCACCTCCCACGCTGCTGTCCCCCTTGAGGAAGCTGTAGACTGCGATGAGGTCAGCTCTCAGCCTTCTCCAAGCTGAACAAAGCAAGTGACCTCAGCCACTCCTCGTAAGTCTTGCCCTTGAGACCTTTCACTGTCTTGGTCACCCTCTGCTGAACACACTCTAATAGTCTAATGTCCTTCTTACATTGAGGCGCCCAAAACTGCACACAGTATTTGAGGTGGGGCCACAGCAGTGCAGTGTAGAGTGGAATAATCACCTCCCTCGACCGGCTAGCAATGCTGTGCTTGATGCACACTAGAACACAGTTGGCCCTTTTGGCTGCCAGGGCACACTGTTGACTCATATTGAACTTGCCATCTGCTCAGCATCCCAGATCTCTTCCCACAGGACTGCTTTCCAGCCTTTAGTCCCCCAGTTTGTCTGTATAACCAGGATTACTCCTTCCCAGGTGGAGAATCCTGAACTCGTTCCTGTTAAATTTCACATGGTTGATAACTGCCCATCTCGAGTCTATCCAGATCTCTCTGTAAGACCTCTCTACCCTCTAGGGAGTTCACAGCTCCTCCTAATTTAGTATCATCACAAACTTACTTTAAGTACATTTAATTCCTGCATCCAGATGATTTATAAAAACATTAGAGAGCACTGGCCCTAAAATCAAGCACTGGGGAACCCCACTGGTGACTGGCCATGAGCCTGACGTGACCCCATTTACTGTAACTCTTTGAACTTGACCCATCAGTCAGTTGTTCACCTAATGTATTATGGACTTGTCTAGCTGTGTGCTGGACATGTTGTCCAGAAGGATAGTGTGAGAGACAGTATCAAAAGCTTTGCTAAAATCCAAAAACCCCATATCTACTGGCTTCCCCTGGTCAACTAGATGGGTGACCTTGTCACAAAAGGACATTAAGTTGGTTAAATGGGACTTTCCCCTCATGATCACATCTTCAACCCCAACTCTCTCAGTCTTTCTTCGTAGGAGAGGTGTTTCCGCCCTCTGATCATTTTTGTGGCCCTCCTCTGGATCTGCTCTACCAAGCTCAATGTCTGCCTTGTACTGGGGACCCCAGAGCTGGATGCTGTACTCCAGGTGGGGTCTCAGCAGAGTTGAGTAGAGGGGGACAATCACCTCCCTTGACCTGCTGGCCATGCTTCTTTTTATGTAGCCCAGGATAATATTGGCTTTCTAAGCTGCAAGCCCATGTTGCCAGCTCGTATCTAATTTTTCATCCACCAGTATCCCAAATCCTTCTCTGCAGGGCTGCTCATTATTTATGCAAAAAGTAGGTCTTTGGTGGCCACAGATCAGTACCCATGTTTTTATTTGCCTACCCAGCTTCCTGTGTGTGGTGACTCAAATTGGTATTTTGCCTCCTGGTTGTTTATTTTTTTACTCCTGCAGAAAGAGTATTCATATGATCTGTAACTAAATTTGCCAAGGAAAGTTGGCTTGTCTATCCATGTCCACTTTTCTTGTCTCAAAGTTAACTATTCCTGTAATACTTCTGTTGTTTCACTATTTGAACAAGGTGCAGAAGTCTGTAGGAGACAGTCTCCTAAGGAATGAAAGATTTTTACAGTTGCAACATCAAGCTGCATGGCAAAACATACCAGTGCATCTGCACAACCTGTTGTGGCAGGCAAGGTGCTTATTAACAAAAGTCTGTGGAAAAATGTTTATGCATAATTTCAATTTATTGTCAATTGAATAATCTGGACATGAAGTTGGGCAGACCTGACAAGACAGTTTGAAAAAGTGAACTCATAAAGTCAATGCAGTCCTGATGTGTCCTCCTTTTTCATAACAATTTGGTGTCCATGGCCTTCCCTCCTGTTTCCTTTATGGAAAAAGGGATGTGCTTAAAAAATAAGAGACTCTCTTTTCCCCAGAGGACAAACACAGATACTGTACTGAGGATGAGAGGGGGTCATAATACTGTGCAACATTTGAGAAAGAGGTAAGAGGAACACGGTGAGGAAAGAGAGATGCAAGATGGTGTTTAAGAGTCGGGTTGACATAGCGCTGAGGGATATGGTGTAGTTGGAAACTGTCAGTGTTAGGTTAACGGTTGGGCTAGATGATCTTCAAGGTCCTTTCCAACCTAGATGATTCTGTGATTCTGTGATTCTGTGTTACTGTGTGTGTAGCATGGCCTCATGCCTTCTGGCACCAGGGGAAGGGGAGGGCTGATGCAGCCTGCCTAAGATCTCATGGGAGGAGGAAGGCCCACAGCATACTTTTCTCACAGGTACAGTGCAGAAACTAGAACCTGTCCCAGAAAAGTGGTTATCAAAGGGTGTGAAAATAAAGAGGAACGAAAATTGTCCAATATTACATAAACTTTCAAACCCCTGTAGTGAACAGTTGCATCACAATTCACATCCAGAAAAATAACCCACTTTTGGCTCATAGTTGCTTGCTTATTTGGAGACTTGTTTCTTAAGAAAAGCATTTCAAACTTTGATGACTGCTGAGAGTGGCAGGAGTGGATGAGATCCTCCTCTGCAAATCTCTTTCATCATCTTTGGTAATTACAGATAAAGGCAATTTTGGCATGAGATTGCTATTCTTTCTGACATGGATTATTGCAAGGCTTCTAACTCTAGCTGAGCACAAATACACATCTACTTTAGACCTTTGAGGGGGGGACTTGAACTAAGTCCCTCTACAAACTGGAGCCTGGAGAAATAAATACCAGGGTTTTGGGTTGTTTACATTAAGAGAAGTGAATATTTTAATATATTAAAAATTGTTAATGTCTTTCAGAAACTTTACTGAAAACAAGTGACTAGGTTTGAAGAATGAAACATTATTCCCAATAGCTTGCTTTTCTTTCATATTCACATGATAATAATTGCCTGTCAAGCGAAACCCTCAGCTACCTTTTTCCTCTGCAAAATCCCCTGCAGTGTATAGATAACAGAGAAGACTTAGAAGTACCTCTTACTGCTCCCACTCTTTGTGTGCTCTCTAAGACAAAGTTGCCATTTTGGGTGACTTCTACTTTTTCCAACAGACTGTATGTACTCCTTGTTGATATGAGTTCTCATTTATACGCTGCAGAAGTCACAGGATGTGCGGTGACTGTATCATCTCATAACATGGTTTTACTAATCCACTGTGGTCCTTCCTTGCATGTTAAATGCTCTGTGCTGTGGCATTCTGCAAAGAATCCACACTGAGATATGGGACCTGTACCATTAATTTGAACCCTGCCTAGAGGAGAAAACTTAGTCTGGCCTGATATCATGCAGAATGCTGTGTGTTTCACTTTAACAGGATTACGTTCACTAGATGATTACAGCTCCCCTATTTTAAGCATAGACAAGCACAGAAACAGAATTTACTTTTAAAAATCAAAATTTATGCCCCCCAAAAGCTGCTCTTTAAATTTTATTTTCAGATTCTTTTTAGCCATCTTTTTTTTTTCTACAAATCATATGGCTTTGAATCCAAAAGTAGATACTTGTGATGATTCATGAACACTAGGACCCACTCTTGCAAAACTCCCCTTGTCCCCTCTCCCAGCCCATATTTGGAATTTTGCTGTTTAAGCTCATTAGTCTCCCAGTTACCACCCATCAAACAAAAGCAGGCAAACCACTTTTAGCCTGAGTTGGTGCATTTTCACAATAGATTTGCAGAATAGTTTGTGTCTCACATCTATGCTGCTTCAGGACAATATTCCAGATTCTCTTAAATTCAAGTATCTACTTTTGCAACAGAACTATTCAGATTTTTCTTCCAGTTTCACTCCTTTGGCTAATGGCCAGGGTTGTTCAGAAATGGAGTTCTGTTGCACATGTCTAATCAACGTACCTATTCTTTTTTCCCTAATGCAAAGAATAAGCAAAAAGTAAGTGTTTTTTCATTTTAAAACAGACAATATGAAGAAACTGTGAAAAGAAGAAGAAACTGTGAGGCAGATGATAGAAGTTTAAATTTCCCTGGCAGTGCAGTGATTCTGAGGTTAATAAATTGCGATAATTGAAATTGTGGTAACAGCAGGTCTGTGTGAAGCAAAGGGATGTCTGATGGGTTGTATAGCATTTCTCAGAGACAGATGGGGCAGTATCAAGCTTGCTGAACAAGCTGTCATAGTGGTGTACAAGGCCTGCACTAGAACAGCCTACATGCTGTATAATACAATTTTTTCTTTGCTACTGATTGGTGTAAGTCAAGAGTCTCTCTATTGAGTGTAACGGTGTGTAAACAACATTGACGTGCACCACAGTCTCTCTACCAGCTTGTCTATATTGTTCAGGAATGACTGGGATAGTGGGGGAGTTGCTTGGGTTTTCTTTTTTGTTTTTTAGTTCATAACATATTGTGAATATAATTTTTATTATTGTACTGCTAAAACTGTTTTTTTCTAGTGTTACATACTCTGTGTATACTTTTCACTTCTGTGCATGTTTGCAATGATCAAAATTTACTTGAGTTAATTATATAACGTTACAAAACCATTGAATTAATCATACTCCTATTATGCTTTTAGCAGCATTCTTTATATGTCAAATGCTATACAACTGAATATGTTGTCTTTATGCTTACATTTCTTCTGAAAAAGTAATAGGGTTTATTTACTTGTCTATGTCTTTTGTGATCATTTATACCCCTGTGATATGTTTGCAAAACTGTGTTTTACTCTGATTTTGTACTCACATAGGTGTAGATGACTGCTGGAGGAATTTCACAATTAAGTCTTGTGAATAAAGATGGGAAAAAGGATGACTTTAATAATTTAAAGGAAATCTGTTCAGTTTGTTTTAGAGTTAACTCAGTATGGAAAAAGATTTTTCTGTTTTTAAAAAATGAAGGAAAAAAGAATGACACAAATACATGCAGATGCTGTCCTTTCTCTTGGATAGTTCAAAATGGTTTGGATTTAAAAATTCAGTCTTGGCAGGCATTTAGTTCTCAAGGAATGTGTGCTTCTGGCCAAAAAAGAAGGGAAAAAAAGTTGTGAAATTAAAAAAATTAAAAATGTAAGGAATCCTATTATTTTGAAGGATAATCTTTAAAAGCCAAACCCTGCATTCTGACTTGAACTGAGGACCTCCATCAAATATGCAGTCTGAACTTATAAAACACGTGAAACTTCACCTAAGATCAAATACTCGGAATGCACACTGCTGAGTGTTAAAAAGATATCTGGGTGTTGACCTTTCATCTGGGAGCCCTGCCAGAATCAGAGCTGGTATGGGTCTGCTGTGGGGGAAAAGGAGGAGAGCCATGGAGAGCACACGTCAGGGCACGTGCTCTTCTTGACCTCTGCTGGGCCCAGCTGCTCTTTGGATGCTGTTCTGCATCAGGGATCAGGGAGCAGTGAAGGGCTGGTGGATCAAGGGGAAGTTTTAGCCTCTCCTTCTGCCCTCATATCAAATTGGGAAAATTTCAACTTGTCATTTCACGCTGCTGTAGTCAAGCTTCCTTCCTCCCAATGCGTTGGTTGCTCCCCAGCCAGAAAAGCCCAGCTGCTCTGACTGTATCAATGCTGAGGTGTGTGCCTGGGTAGACGCAGAGCTGTGCCCTTGTGAAATCACTGTGGGTAGCTGGGAGACATGGGGCATTATTAATGTGATTCAGATGTTGATTTCCAGCTAAGTTCTATACTCTGACTTCCAACCTCATTTATAAACTGATGCCACCCTCTAGAAACTCATTTTTAAAGCAAAGGTAGGAAACTGAGGAGTTGTAGAATTCAAACCTCAGTGCACATATAGGGACAGAGAGCCCTTTACTCTGGGGAAGAGGGTTGGTGGGAGATTTGGTGATTAGAGGTCTTTGTAGAAAAGATGCTGACACAGTAAACATTATGTGTTTGCTTTTTATATTCAGCTATTAATGGTTTGGGGTTTGTTTTTAATTTTTGGACACAGGATCTGTGAAGGGCGAAACATCCGGTACAGGACGTGCAGCAATGTGGTAAGTGAAGTACAGCTTTGACAGTCACATCCATATTATATAAAATAATTTAGTAATGTGATAGTGAGGGTACTGTAGCTATCTAAACTGCCTTCATACCAGAATGACTGTGAGCAAACCTTTGTCAGTTTCTTGAAAAACTGGAGAGATTATGGCATAGCATGATGCTAAAACTGTTTGGAAGGGATTGCAGTCACAGCCTTTCCAAAGAGAGTGTTGGTGAAACTTCAGAGTTGCTTTTTACAACCCCCCGGGCAGAATCAAGACCACTCATGCTCCCAGTATTACTTTGGTAACCAGCTGGTTCACACTGGGCAGTCTGTCAGGCTAGATGATTAAGCTGTTAAGGATTGAAGACAAGTTAGTAAGAGATGTTTTTGTTCACTTGTGCCCTCCCAGCATTGGAATTCTGTTGCATGTCTTAGAAAAGCAGTTTTAGGTAGCCTGCACCAGTGTTTTGGCCTTTCCAAAGGCTCTTGCTTGTTTTTTATATATGATGAATACAGTTTTCAATACAATAAAATAAATACATATTTCAATACAGTAAACTTTTAACTTCTCTGCTCACCAAAGTGGAAGTGTGTGTTTTCACTGGTGAAAATGGAAATAAAGACTTTCATACGGAAAGTTTTATTGGATGCCAAGAATAGTAAAAGTTCTCAAATTACATGGAGAAATGTCAATTTTACCAGTAAAGATGGAAAATGAAATCAAATGTGCACTGGGCCAAGCTTTCTCATGCCTGATAGGGACATACTCAGAAGCCTTTCAATAGGTGCTTTGTCTAAAAAGGTTTAAAAGTTTAAGCTAAAAAAATGAATATGTTCCCTCATATTTAGCTTATATTTTCTTCAATAGACCACAGTTCATAATGAAAGAAACTGCTTCTATCTGAGTTGTAGACTCCCATTGCAGTAAGATTTCTCACAGTTCTTTCTCTGAAATTTGTTCTGGGTGTATTCTTTGGGTTCCTGAAATTTCTCATCACTCTAGACATCTGCTTTGCTAACTGAAAACAACTAGAGTAGTCAATAAATATGTCTACTGCTGAATAACAGTCTGGTTTCTACCTCTGAGGCATTTAGGCTACACTGCTACCATGGAGGGAATGGGAAGGTTGATTTGTGCCAGTCAAGTTGCATGCTGTAGCTCTGTGGAATAGGACACAAAAAGGAAAAAAAAGGGCAAACAACTATTAAAGGCTAATTGGTCTACAATTAGACCCATCAGTTTTGTTTTGGTTAGTGAATGTCTGCATGTTAAGACAGTCACCTTCCTTCTTCCTGTGGAAGGTGCCCCTGCCCACAGCAGAGGGGTTGGAACTAGATGATCTTTAAGGTGTCTTCCAACCCAAACTATTCTATGATTCTGACCTGCCTTTGTGTATGCTAAGAGCAGTGAGACAAACTAGCATCCTGCTCTGCTGCCATTAGCTGTTCCTGGATCACCCTAATGATTTTAACGATTGGACTAGATGATCTTCAAGGTCCTTTCCAACCTAGATGATTCTGTGATTCTGTAATGAGAGGTTGGGGTATTACCTGTGTTGCAAGCCTTATTTTGGAATCATTGATCTTAACTTTTCAAGATAAGGAATAATTTTTTTAATGTTATTTTTAGCTTATGTTCTGTTTTAGAAATGTGCATCTGAACAGTTTTCTTTCAAAATAAAATCTTGCATAGTTTTTTCAGGCAATTCATTTACATACCTTGTATTTGGCCATACTAGCTCCAGACTTTCCAACATGCCAGTGAGGCATGCAGCTGCAGAACTCACTTAATTAGTTCATACCAAATAATCCAAACTGAAACTTTCAAAGGGCTTTACTATGCTGAAATCAGTGACAGTTTTACCACTGAATTATGAAGACCCAGGACTACATTTATGAATTTAACCTCTTTTTTTTTTCAGAGAGGGTAAAGAATGGATTTGCTACATTGCTCTTTTCCTTAGGAAAAGGATGAAATGAGTTTTCATTTGTTTGGTTTTGGTACACTTGCAAAACTAGTAATAAATCAAACTATTCTCAAGCTTCTGACTGCATCTACTTTGACCGGCCATTCAAATATGGCTTTATGTCATAAGGACAGTACTTGGTTGTATTCATTTTGCAGGCACTTGATTTTGGGGGAAAGTATTTTCTATTTTTAAAGTATGTTGAGTCTTTGATTCAGATGTTACGCACTTCCACTTATCATATTTACTAATCTGAGATACCATGCACCAGTATCACAACATCAGCCATTGCAAGGGCACTGCCACCATGATCAGCATCAGAACTTGTGGTAGGATCCTGCCACAGCCTTGGTGGTCCTCAGCCTAGTGTTTCTGGGGCTAGGTACCACTTTGAAGTACCTTGTGCTGCATCAGTGGAAATGTAAAGCAGTCTGGGAACCCCAGACGTGCATCTCTGCACTGAAATCCATTCTGTTACTGAATTGTGCAGCTGTACCACTGAAATACTGTTTGTCTCTTTCAGAATAGTAAAAAAAAAAATCGTATACTTTCTCTGCTGTCTTTGTCTCCAAAATCCAAGGGGACATACACACAAATTTGGCCTTGGAAACCATTCATTAACCCCATGGCTTGTCATGGAATTCTGCACTGGAAAAGGCACACAATATTGTGTGTATTTTTGTTAACTCAGATTTCGTCTTTTAAGGTTTCATGCACAAAGACACTGAAAATTAGGAGAATGGAGCCCCAGGCTCAGTGAGACCTACATTTTCATCTGTTAGATGACAGTCTGTTGCTTTAAGGGAAGATGAGAACAAATCCCCTCATTCCACCCCTGTAAATGAAGCTAGCTGTCATGCATTGTGAAAAATTCCTTTTTGATTCTTGTGGCAATCAGTGAGTCCTGAAATACAAACTTTCGTTACCATTATCTTGCATATAACTTGAGGACTGATGTTACTGTTCATAAAATAACCAATCTTTTTATTTTCTGCAAGCTGTCTGTCTGTAAACTGACGTGTTTTTGTTCGTATGACTGTCCTCTTACAGGAAAGGATGGGTAGTCACATATACTAAAAGCAAATTCTTTATTTTAAGGGTGGAATTGGAGAATGGGAAGAATACTTCTTGGAGTCTGGCAGTGAACACGTTTTCTTAGGCACTATCATTTGCAAGATTTTGCTACAGCTGGTTTTAATTCATCCTGAAATTAAATTATGGGGGTCGGGGCGGGGGGGGGGTGGGGGGGTGGGAAGGATGAGATAAAGAAAAAGAGAGACAAAGGGGAGAGAGTGGTGCGTCTGTTTTTTCAGTGACCTGTTATTATTCTAGAGATGCTGAACCATTTTGCATAGTATAGACTGTAAGAGAGACTGATACTGCTGTCTGAGCTTCTGAGCAGTACTTAACAGAACAAGTCCAGTCCAGTATGTTCACCACTTGCATTGCCTGGTGTTGATCAGAAACTGGAAAGATTATGGTTATGAAGCCATATGTATAAATACTAAAAGAAGGAATGAGGGAATCTGAAGATGATTTAGGGTTGAATTGCATCTGCTTTTTTTTCTTTTTTGCTATTCATATTGACTCCAAGTATGTTTCCAGACATTTAGAATATAATCATGGAGGGGAGAGAGGGAGTAATTTGAATGCAATGAAAACATGTTTTTGTATCTAGCTGGGTTGTTATACTAAACACTATGCAAAATAAACAAAAATATTTCCAAACTGTGAGTAGGATTTTTTTTACTAGTTCCTTTTTTTTCCCCAAGCTAGCATGCTCCCTGTTCCTTCTTCTAGGCACATTCTTAGTTGCCAGGTTCTCTCCAGCTTTTTACCAGGGTATCATGTCACCTCATTTGCCCTTTCTCTTTTTCAATCCTTCTGTCACTGTGTTGTTTCTTGCTTTCTCTTCCCCTATTCACATGAAAAACTATCTGAAGGATGTTTGTTGGAATGTGTTCTTCATGTGTCTTCATGCCTTCTCTCTTCATTCTCCTCCATTATCAACCCTCTTTTTGTGACTGAAAATATTTTTATTTTCCCTGATATTTTTCCTTTTATTCCACTGTTTTCTGAATCAGACCAGAAAAAAAAATGAGATGCATAAGACTGGCACTTCATTCCCAAAGGACTTTACTTTTCATATTTACTTGCTTATACCTGCCAGCATGATGAGGAACACTACATATGAAGCTGATCTTGAGATTTTGCTGTTTGACATGAAAACAGATGATGCTGGAAGCTGCACAATGTTACTAGCTCATTTGACAAGGTTTAGAACAGTTCCCTTAAGCCTAGGATAAAATTTGTAGATAATGGCTATACCACATTAATCAAAGCACCAAAACCTGTAAACACGACCTGCAGCTCTTTTTTATATATACCTCACTTTCTTCACTTGACTGAAATACCAGCTGTAACGACATCCTCCATTTTTTGACAAGCTACTTCCATCCCTGTTTCTTACCAGCTCATACTACATTTTTGTACACACTAGCACTGATATTGCCCATCTCACTTTCAACAAAATGACACTATCTTCTTTCAAGGCACCAAAGCCCAACCAGTTGGAAACTGTCAAACCTAAACTTCCATAAAAGTGCATAATTCTCAGAAGCATTGGCTTCTGTGAATGAGAAGCGTCAGCTTCTGTGTATGAGAAGCATCATCACCAGGTAGGATATTTTCAGAGCTACAAAAATGATTAGGATTTAGTTTTTCTACCTTCTGGTGGCCAGAAATGCCATGCGAAGTCTTTTGCAATCAAACATCCCAGTTTGCATTTTGCAGTAATTTACTTTTTTTTAATAAAGTATAAGCACTACACCTATCTCCTTACTAACACCAGATTTACTTAATGTCAGTTTACTTTTTAAGTGGAAATTCTTCCAAACTCAGATCATTTATTGTCACCACAGTCTGTTCCTCAAAATGGTGGATTTTATTAACTACCATCTTATTTCCGAATGGGTGCATTTTAAAACCCCAGTCTGTCATCTAGGAGTTATTTCTTCGAACTTAGAAACAACTGCTTTTAGTATATTGCTAATGGTAGCAGCACTGACTTCTGGATTTTCTATCTTCTCAGCAAGCGAACCTGTGAATCTTTGAATATTAAAAAATAGAACAAAAAAAACCCCACTGCTGCCATTCTGTGTAAATGCATCAAGAATCTTTGTAGACCAAACAATGTGAATCACTTCCATGACAGTGGCATCTCAGGACTCTTCAGGACTCTGGATGATTCATAGAATAAATTCAATATTGCTGATAATGATAATTTTGTTTTATTTGAATATCTCTTTTTGATCTGCCAAGGTGGCACCCGTGGTGCTTTTAGGAAAGTGTACTCTAATACCATGTACTTGTATTAGTTTTTGACTGAAATATTTGGAAGTTTTTCAAGATGAAGTGCAAGTTACTGTATCTAGTTTAAGCACTTCACTTTAAAAGGTATGAACAAACAAAAATTTTAAAACAGCAGGAGAATGGAATTATTTGCCAAAAATGAGGACATTCTTTGAAAAAAAACCCAAACATTTTTTGTCAAAAATAGTTTTTATAAATATTTCTAATGACAAATATTCATGGAGATATACATTTGTACTTCATTGACTGTTTTAGCTCTCATCTTCACTCCATGTTTATTCCATACAGAGTAGAAGCATTTGCTGATATTCCCCAGTTTACTTTGTTCATATTATTTCTCTCATGCTTCTCTGTCAGACATTGCAGTGTCTTGGGGTCGTCAGAGAAAGCTATAGTATGAGCCCCTCTCGACCTAAGCAGCTAAGCCTGATCATAACCTATTTAGAAGTTCACAGGAGCAGACTAGTGAAAAGCCTGGCTGCAAGAAACTTAATTCAAATAGGGCATTCAACAAGACTTCAAGGCTGAGTGGAGTTTCTGTTAAATCCCTAGATCTCCTAATCTCTTTACTTTTATCTGAAGTTCTTATTTAGTGTTGGGCAAGCCCCTGCTTGAGAACCTCAGGCTTTCTTTCTCAGTAGGGAAATGGTGCAGCTGAAATGCCATGTGTACTTCATGGAACTGGTTCAATAAGCTGTTCTGTCAGATGCTGCACAGAGTAGTCCAGTTAGTAATTTTTTGCACAGAGGAAAATCTCCAGGTATAGTAAATAATTTTTGGCCTCTGCAAATATACAAGCACATATATTGTAAACTGTTTTAAGGTTCCTCAACTGTTTCTACCTGTCACAGCTTAGATATGATCTTCCACATTTCACCCACTAAGTAAACTTTAAAAAGCCTGACCCTCTTTTGTGCCATGAAATCTGATCTCCCTGTCACCATCAAGGGACATCTGGGATTCATCTTATCTTTTCCACTGGTTTGTTGATTAATAGAAATTGTTTTGAATGAGATTCAAACATGGCAAAATTCCATGGCCTTTAGGAAGGGTCAAATAGGAGGTCAAGTTTAAAAAAAAATTTTGGATGTGAGGAAGCAAATGAAGCCATACTAATGTAGCCAGCATTAGGTGCCTAAGAGGTGAAGATGAAAGTCCTGTGTTTATTTCAAAATAGGTTTCATACATCAGAGGGGCTTCTGATCATCTTTAAAATGATATATATTTTCATTGCAGTGAAGGAAATCTTGACCTGATAGGATGAATGGAGATCATAGGTATCCAGGACAGGCTCAATGTCTCAGGAATATCTCAAGACCCTTCACAAGCTAAAGGTCATGAAACAGCCATCTAGGACTCACAGAGTTAGAGGAGGAACAGTTGTTTCCTATTCACTGGAAATTTTCTTCCCGAAAATGTCTTAATGTGTAGGAAGCTTGAAGATAAATGGACTTAGATGAGACTTTCAAGTTTATTAGTTCTTTCTGATTCTTCAAGGAGTGCAATGGCAGCAGTTCCTCATGTCTGCAGGGGCCCACAGATAATTTCCAAAAGAAAACAAAACTGGTAAGGTTTGAATATAGCACCAAAGCTGTAGTAACCTGAAGCAAGACTCTAGTGGTTTTGCAGCCAGATGCCAGTGCTGCCACATGTTCCAAGCCAAACAAAGGCCACGCGGATGTGGTTAGAAAAATAGCTTACAGAACTACATAACCCATGCAGAGATATGCTACCTTGGGTTCACTGCTACACTGACCTGTGACTTCTGGCTGCCTCAGAGTCTGGGCACACCATTGTCTGTCAGTCTGTTGTGCAAGTAAACAAACTGCATACTGTTAGATCGTTTCCAGGATCAGACCCTTAGGTGGAGTGAAATGTAACTTCACTCAGGCCAGTGAAGCAGTGCTAGCTGGCAGCTGTAGAGGATCCCCTTCTACCAAGACACCATGCACATACTGAAAGCAGGCTGATTTTTTAAAAGGGGAAAAGACTTTGTGGAGCAAGAGTCTACAGTTTCTCCTGTCCTGGAGCCAACACTGCAGATATGAGTCACAGGGAGACTGCCTCAAGACAGCAAATTCTCTTACCTAAAGATGTGCAAAGTGTTTAGAAGAAAATAGCAATTTACTGCTTGAACAAATGTGCAACAAAACACTGGCTTTGCCTTATCTGTTAGTTCAGCAACTAGAATGCTCATTTATAGGCTCTGAGCTTATATCTGTCTTTCATTATATGATTGCACGAAGCCCAGCATGAAGAGGCTCTGATCCCCACTGACATATAATACAAACAATAAATACTAAGTTTAAAAATCAAGAAAAAAACCATGAACACGAGATTAATAAGCAGTTACAAGTTCTGTACAGTTCCTACTTTTTCAGTCTCAGTGACCTGTGTCTAATGATGGGTAAAATGTCTTTGTTAACTGGGGGGAAGGTTCCCCTCTGAGGGAAGGGGATCTTCAAGGCCTTCGGGTAGATTTAGGATTCAGGATTTCAGTAGTAGAGAAGTGTTGGTCCAGACCATGACCGTCTTTCGTATCTGCATGCCAAAATAAGTATGCATGTCTGCGTTTCTGACTGTTTGAATGTATTCTTTGAATGGCTTCAAGTTTCACATGAAAACTTACTTAAACACAAGCTCTACTATTTAAATCCATTGTTTTATTTTGATCATGATATCAAAGACTTGAAGTATTTAACGTTGGTCCTGGTCACCTGCCGTGTCCTGAAAGCCTGTTATGTTGACTGTACCTTTTTTCTTTCTTTGATTTAAAAATAAAATTCAACACAACAAACATAGCATTGAATACTCTACAAAGCAGGATTATGAACTTTTATGTCATGTGCTTTATTGGGCCTTTCTGTCTTTGTAAAAATAAAGCTATTGCAAGCCAGGAAGTTTTGAAGGTAGAGCCAAGCTTGAACCAAACAAGAGAGTTGGCTTGGATCTCTGCAACAAGCCTAAGCCAAGCCAATAGACCTGACTGTATTCATTTATGGTTATGGAGAGAAAATATCAGAGAAGGGTATGCAGCAGAAGATTTTGTGGCAGGAAGTAAGGCCACAGTGTTCCTCTTTGCATGTCTTTATTTGAAAATAGAGCTAAACCAGATCTTGGGTCAAACTGTAACTGTTTTGTTCATCCTTTGTTTAAAAGCAGAACTTAAAGACCAGTTTTTCTCTAATTACACAGCTACAGAGGAATAATGATTTTTCCACATATTTTTCTGCTCTCTTCACTCCAGTCTTTGTCCTCTATCAGTAGTTTGTCCAGATCACAAAAAGGGCCTGATTGCCTCTAAGATTTTCTGAAGATTTTAAAATCAAACTGAAATACTTCCAACACTTACTGGGTTTTTTATCTTCCATAACATATTAAGAGAAAAAATGTCTGCTGTTTAAGTCCTCCAGCAGTAAAATTCCAATTACGAGACTGGACTTTCAACCTCCACTTTCAAAAACGATGAATGAGCTCTGGATTATTGCTCTTTGATACATACTTTTCTAGAGCAAGGTTTAGCCAAAATCCTTTTTTTCTCTTACGCCTTAATCCATTTAACCTTTTATAGCAGGGGCACTATTCCCTTGTACCTAGACAGCAGAAGTTTGACTTCAGTTTGACCCATTATTTTGCGCTGCATCACACTCAAATACAAAGCAAATTAACTGAAAATTTGCTCTTATGCTACAAAACAAATTAGCTGAAGACGTGTGGCTTAAGCTGATGGCTTGTATGTGTGTGTAGTTCACTATAAGAAATGTTTGGAGGGGTGTGATCCAACATTATTCAACTTTCAAACAAAACGGGCATAACCACATTCTGCCAATTTGCTTCAAAAGGAGATTTGAAAGCTTGATTTTTAAGACATGTTTTATTTTAGATCTTAATAATAAACAATGATCTTTTCATGTTATAAACTGACATGCAGCCCCCATGTCATTCGTATTGAAAGCTGTAATAATCTGCCCTATTTAAAAGAAGCAGAAATAGGTTACTGAATAAAGGTGCAGAAGAAGACCTGAGAAACAGAGGTGATTATTTAAACCTGCTATTTTGCCTCAATAGCAGCGAGACATTCCTAGCTGGGAGGATAGGACATCTGTGTATAAGGTTGTCATTAATGATAACTGAATTTCTATAAGATGAAGTAGTTTGAAGACAGAGAATACAGGTATCTTATAAGGATATTGAATAATTACATGGTTGTATATACATCAAAGTCCTTCCCTATCAAGTCTGTGGCAGTTGGAGGCCAATTAGGGCACAGCGATCATGAAATAATAGAGTTCTCTGTTCTTAGACAGGCCAGGAGAGGAGGAAGCAGAACTGACATCCTGGACTTCCAAAGGGCTGACTTTGTCTCGTTTGGGCACCTGCTTGACAGGATCCCTTGGGAGATGATCCTGAAGGGTATAGGGGTCCAGGAAGGCTGGGCACTCTTTAAGAAGGAAGTGTTAATGGCTCAGGAGCAGGCAGTCCCCAGGTGCTGTAAGAGAAGCCAGCAACAGAGAAGACCACCCTGACTGAACAGGGAGCTTTGGCTGCAACTCAGGGAGAAAAGGAGAGTTTACGGCCTTTAGAAGAACGAGCAAGTCACTCACAACGATTACAAAGATGCTGTGAGGCTATGCAGGGTGGAAATCGGAGGTCTAAAGCCCAGCTGGAAATTAATCTGACGTCAGCAATCAAGGACAACAAGAAATGTTTCTATAAGTACGTGAGCATCAAAAGAAAGAGCAGGGAGAGCCTCCATCCCCTGCTAGATGCAGGAGGAAACAGGCTAACAAGTGATGGGGAAAAGGCTGAGGTGCTTAATGCCTTCTTTGCCCCAGTCTTTAATAACAAGACTAGTTGTATTGAGGGAGTCAAGCCTCCTCAGCCAGAGGACAGAGACTGGGAGAACGACTCCCCCGCAATCCAGGAGGAGATAGTCAGTGACCTACTGCATCACATAGACATACACAAGTCTATGGGACCGGATGGGATACAGCCGAGGGTGCTGAAGGAGCTGGCTGGGGTACTCGCCAAGCTGCTTTCCATCATTTACCAGCAGTCCTGGCTGACCGGGGAGGTCCCGACAGATTGGAAAGTGGCCAATGTGAGGCCCATCTATAAGAAGGGTCAGAAGGATGATCCGGGAAATTACAGGCCTGTCAGCTTGACGTCGGTGCCCAGGAAGCTGATGGAGCAGCTCATCCTGAGTACCATCACACAACACATGCGGGACAACCAGATGATCAGGCCCAGTCAGCAGGGGTTTATGAAAGGCAGGTCCTGCTTGACAAACCTGATCTCCTTCTACGAAGGGCAACCTGCTTATTGGATGAGGGAAAGGCTGTGGATGTTGTCTACCTTGACTTCAGTGAGGCCTTTGACCCTTTTCCCACAGCATTCTCCTGGCAAAACTGTCTGCTCGAGGCTTGGATGGGCACACGCTTTGCTGGGTAAAAAACTGGCTGGATGGCCGGGCCCAAAGAGTTGTGGTGAATGGAGTTAAATCCAGTTGGCGGCCAACCACGAGTGGTGTCCCCCAGGGCTCGGTTTTGGGGCCACTTCTGTTTAACATCTTTATTGATGATCTAGAGGAGGGGATTGAGTGCACCCTCAGTCAGTTTGCAGATGACACTAAGTTGTGTGGGAGTGTTGATCTGCTCGAGGGTAGGGAGGCTCTGCAGAGAGACCTGGACAGGCTGGAGCGATGGGCTAAGGCCAACTGGAGGAGTTTCAATAAGGCCAAATGGCGGGTGCTGCACTCCGGCCACAACAACCCCCAACAGTGCTACAGGCTTGGGGAGGAGTGGCTGGAGAGCTGCCAGTCAGAGAGGGACCTGGGGGTGTTGATTGACAGCTGCCTGAACATGAGCCAGCAGTGTGCCCAGGTGGCCAAGAAGGCCAGTGGCATCCTGGCTTGTGTCAAAAATAGCATGGCCAGCAGGGACAGGGAAGTGATCTTGCCCCTGTACTCGGAACTGGTGAGGCCGCACCTCGATTCCTGTGTTCAGTTTTGGGCCCCTCACTACAAAAAGGACATTGAATGACTCGAGCGTGTCCAGAGAAGGGCAACAAAGCTGGTGAAGGGTCTGGAGCACATGTTGTATGAGGAGCGGCTGAGGGAACTGGCGTGTTTAGTCTGGAGAAGAGGAGGCTGAGGGGAGACCTCATCGCCCTCTACAGCTACCTGAAAGGAGGTTGCAGAGAGCTGGGGATGAGTCTCTTTAACCAAGTAACAAGCGATAGGACAAGAGGTAATGGCCTCAAGTTGCCCCAGGGAAGGTTTAGACTAGATATTAGGAAGTATTTCTTTACAGAACGTGTTGTTAGGTGTTGGAATGAGCTGCCCAGGGAAGTGGTGGAGTCCCCATCCCTGGAGCTGTTTAAGAGTAGAGTCAACATAGCACTCGTGAATATGGTGTAGTTGAGAACTGTCAATGTTAGGTTAATGGTTGGACTAGATGATCTTCAAGGTCTTTTCCAACCTAGACGATTCTGTGATTCTGTGATTCTATAATCGACATTTATGATTCTCTACTAAAAAATGTTACAGTCCTCAAGCAAAGGGTGTAACAGGTATTCATTTCACCTGGTATTTGACCAGGTATCATTGAGGAGCAGATTTTTTTACAGCAGCAAGATGGAGGACTATGGGACCTTAATAGTCTGAGGCAGCTGTATTGCCAACATTTGCGTTTTTTCATAGAATCATAGAGTTGTTTAGGTTAGAAAAGACCTTTATGATCATCGAGTCCAACCGTTAACCTAACTCTGCCAAGTCCATGGCTAAACCATGTCCCTAAGTGCCACATTCACATGTCTTTTAAATAACTCCAGGGATGGTGAGTCAACCACTTCCCTGGGTAGCCTGTTCCAATGCTTGACAACCCTTTCAGTGAAGAAATGTTTCCTCATGTCCAATCTAAACCTCCCCTAGCACAACTTTAGGCCATTTTCTCTTGTCCTATCGCTTGTTACTTGGGAGAAGAGACCAACAGCCACCTCACTACAACATCCTTTCAGGTAGTTATAGAGAGCAATAGGGTCTCCCCTGAGCCTCCTTTTCTCTAGGCTAAGTAACCCCAGTTCTCTCAGCTGCTTCTCATAGGACTTGTTCTTTAGACCCTTCACCAGCCTTGTTGCCCTTCTTTGCATCTAAGTACCTCAGCCTTTTCCTCACCCTTTGTCACTATGTTTTCCCCTGCATCCAATAACAGATGGAGATTCTCCTTAGTATTCCTTTTGTTGCTAACGTGTTTATAGAAACATTTTTTCTTGTCTTTTATGGCAGTAGCCAAATTAAGCTCTAGTTTGGCTTCGGCCGTTCAAATTTTCTCCCTGCATAACCTCACAACATCCTTGTAGTCCTTCTGATGGGCCTGCCTCTTCTTCCAAAGGTCATAAACTCTTTTTTTTTCCCTAAGTTCCAACCAAAGCTCTCTGTTCAGCCAGGTCAGGTTGCTTTCCCTGCCAACTTGTCTTTTGGCACATTGGGACAGCCTGCTCCTGTGCCTTTAAGATTTCCTTTTTGAAGAATGTCCAGCCTTCCTGGACCAATTTGCCCTTCAGGACTACCTCCCAAGGGACTCTGTCAGCTAGTCTCCTAAACAGGCCCAAAGCCCTCCAGAAGTCCAAGGTAGCAGTTCAGCTGACCCCGCTCCTTATTTCTCCGAGAATCGAAAACTCTTGATTGCTATGCCCAAGATGGCCTTCAACCATCACATTACCCCTAAGTCCTTCTCTGTTCACAAAGAGCAGGTCCAGTGGGGTAGCTTCCCTAGTTGGCTCACTTACCAACTGTGTCAGGAAATTATCTTCCACACACTCCAGGAACCTTCTGGACTGGTTCCTCTCTGCTGCACTGTATTTCCAACAGACATTTGGTAAGTTGAAGTCACCAAGGAGAACAAGGGCTAGTGATTCTGAGAGTTCTCCCAGCTGCTTGTAGAATATTTCATCTGTCTCTTCATCCTGGTTGGGTTGTCTGTAACACTCTTACCATGATATCTGCCTTGTTGGTCTTTCCCCTGATTCTTACCCATAAATACTCAACCCTTTCATCACCATCATCAACCTCTAGAGAGTCAAAACACTTCCTAACATACAGGGCTATCCTACTGCCTCTCCTTCCTCACCTATGCCTTCTCAAGTGTTTATAGCCATCCATTGCAGCATTCCAGTTGTGTGAGTCATCCCACCATGTTTCTGTGATGGCAACTATGTCATAGTTTTCCTGCTGCGCAATGGCTTCTAGCGCCTCCTGTTTGATGTCTTTTTGTCACAGTCCTCATGATGCTTAATGTTTTTCCTAAAGCTTAGTTCCTGTATTCCTGTAATTATGTGAGAAATTCAGGTTACCTCTAAAAAACACAATCTCTAGCCTTTGTGGTTTCTTGCACAGAAAAACTTGAAATACCATTCTTCAAGGATCAAAAACTGGAAAGGAAATAAAAAGAACTCATGTTTATTTTGTCTGAAGTCGTGATTTTGAAGATCTTGCTCTCTTGAGAACCTGACTCATGGTTTTCAGTGCTACATGATGGCAAGAATGTATATGTGGGTAAGAAAAGCCTCACATTCTCATCAAGAGACTTTAAGTAGTATGAGTGGTCCTTGTTTTTTATATCAGGTGTACTAGGTTCAGAGTAGGGTTTATATGTTTCACAAACCTCCCGAATAATTAACAAAGGGGCATTTTAAAGGTCCTCCCAGTAAAATAATAGTAAGTTGCTAATTATGCGAGTTAAGAAATCTTAAATTAAAGTAAATGTGTATCACATTTTTCTGATTCTTGTTGCCCTACCAACTGATTTAGGTCATCGAGGAGAAAAAAAGCTGGTGAAGAGAGCTTAAATAAATAAACAATTAAATCATGTAATACTTTTCTCTTTCTCTTCAAACAAAGGAAAATTTGGCTGCAAGAGAGTGGCTGTGTACACACATTTCCCCACATACATGCACAAGTGAAAAGAGATTCAGCAAGAGCATTTCAGGGCCGTGATTAAGACACATACAGTGAATTTCTTATGTCCCAAACATATTTACACATGATCTTGATGTTCTTTCAATACTTTTATGGAAAGAAGAAAGAAGAGTATGACTATAGAGTTCAATTATGTGTACCTGTAGCTATTTAAATCAGTCTTCTTTGTCTAAACAGAAAAACTCTCTACATCTGGCAGCTGTGGAGTGCAGACAGATGCATGGCACTGCAACTGGCTGTCTTGAATAGACCTGCTGACCTTTTCCTCTTTTCCACAGGACTGTCCGCCAGAAGCAGGTGATTTTCGTGCCCAGCAGTGCTCAGCTCACAATGATGTCAAGTACCAGGGACAGTTTTATGAGTGGCTTCCTGTCTCTAATGACCCTGACAACCCATGTTCTCTGAAGTGCCAGGCCAGAGGAGCAGCTTTGGTTGTGGAGCTGGCACCAAAGGTTCTGGATGGGACCCGGTGCTACACTGAATCCCTGGACATGTGCATCAGTGGCTTGTGCCAGGTAAGGAGAGAAGCCCTACCCAATGCCTTTCCTCATGACTTCTCCCGTCAGATCTCTTTCATGCGCTCTCTCTCCGCCTCCATACTTGTATCATTTTAGAGTCTTCATTTTAATAGTCTGTTTTCATTCTTTTAAGTTGACTACTTCTACCTTGTTTGTAAGAGGTATACAAATGCAAAGGTTATTTTCTCACTTTATGGTGTTTCCTTGGGGTTTTTATGAGGAATGTATTCTCAGCACTAGAGCTATTGTGTTAGTTAGCTGCAGTAGCAGATCTCATTTGAAAACACCATAAAAAAATAATGTTTTAGTTTTTAATTTTGATACACCCAAGTTTTCCAAGTCTATGGAATTACACTATCTTTGAGGATTATTGCTCTCTGTAAGTCACAAACCACATAGCAGTAGATAAGGTACTAAACTGGAAAATCTGCTATTATTTGCTACAAGACTAAGCAAGCTACAATATCTCCTTGGGCCTCAGCTTCTCTGTTTGTTAAAAGTGAGATACGGGGAATTTTGTAACCATTCATTTCACTGTGCATGAAGATCTATTGATCATTCAACCAATTTATTGGCATCCTCATTTATTTTTATATTACCTTTGTGCTTTTCTTATATATTGCTACTCTTTTGAACCGATCTATGTCAGACTTTAGGCTCCTGAACTACATGTAGACTACAGGTCGATGGAGGAGAGGACATTTGCTCTATCTCTGTTAACTACTGAACACACCTGAATCTCAGAAAAGATTGAGTCCAGATTCATATTTCAGTGCCCAGTCTCCTTCAAATCTATGTAGACTTGATGTGGTTTTGGCTTTCTAGTGTATTTTCAGCCACATTATGTGCCTTTGGAAGCTTTCCTCCCTGTTTCCTTTCTCTTTGATTTTCTGTTCCGAGCCAGAAGCAGTCCAGCAGTAAATGAAACAGAGTAGGCAGTTACTGGGCTAATCTCATTTGTGATCTGAAGAAGACAATCATCTAGACCTCTTGACCTCAGCCAAATGCACAAGTTTCTCAAGACTACAGATTGCATAGTGAGACAGACTAATTCAGTCTTCTTTTGTGTTATTTAATCTTTTAGAAACTTAACTGGAGACACATGAATCTGTATGGGAAAATTATTCGAAGTATTCTGCCTATAGTGACCTGGAAATTAGGATCAGTGCATTCAGGCTCTGTGTCAGGTTGATTGCTGTTTTGGTCCAAATATGGAGCATACCTCTCCTAGAAAACCTTCCCGTGGGAACAGAGCTCATAAGCATCCACTACTAAAACAAACTCATTTGCATTCTTATGACACTTCTTACTCCTGGAAAGCTGAAGTTGGCTGAACTATTACAACTATGAAGACTGATGTTATTTCTTAACTATCTCTGTGACTAAGGTAAGTATTTTGAAAACAGACACGTACACTAGCACTAGCGTCCCTGAGGAATTTCACTTAAACTAACCCTTTCCTTATATACCGTAGAATGGTAGAATAATTTTTAATGCATAAACACAATGTATATTTTTTACGATCTTCAGCATTCAGTTTCTTCAACATTTTCTATATACCTTACAATATGGCATCATTTTTGAGGATGACCAAAAAAAAATGTAAATACAAATGCTCACGTTACGTTCCTCACAGGGAATAATTTTATATTTTTTGGCGTGTTAAATTTAAAGCAACTCAAAGTATTCTTGTCAAAATGCATCCGTGCTAGACAGCCATATCTTTATGACAGTAGAGGTACTGCATTAGAAAGTTTATAACTAGATTTGCCCTAATTGTATGCTTTAGGACAGTAGCTACTTTACTGTCTATCACAGCAGTAGCTAATACTACCTAAGTAGTCCAGAAAGGTAAACAGTGTGAAATCTGCTAGAATTAATGGTGAACGTTCTTTGAAAACAACATTCTTTTAAGGCCTCTATAAAGGGTCTTTTAAAACAATGGGAACCCGTAGTATAATGGAAGAACAAAGTGGAGCATTCTTGCTCTGTAACATTTGTGTGACTAAGCTTTCTTCTGTAAGCATAGTGAATGCATGTAAATTTCAGAGGAGACAAAATATGATCTTAGAAGTTATTTCTATGCATTTGTTGTAGTAGCTGCAGGCTACCACTTACCTAAAATCGTCAACATGTTCTAAACATAACAGTCACAGGTCCGCATACATTGTGAGAGTTCATGTGATCCTGGGGGGTTCAACAATATTTTCATGAGATGTCTCTGGAACTGCATGATTTGGGGCAGTGCAGTAGACAGCTGTAATAATACAAAGGTATGGTTTGTCACAACTGCAAAAAAAAGCAGTTTCCTGAGATTTATATTCAGTCTAAGGTCCTGAATATTAAAAATAAGTGAAATTATGTTTGTTAGCACGTTCTTTGCAAGAAGTAATTACACCATCTCAGGGATGAAGAGGTATATTTTCTGGATTGCTCAGAGCAAAACTACTGGAAGCAATTTTAAGTTTGCCATTCTAGTGGGCTTGCATTGATCCAAGTATTATATGACTGGGTCTTTATTACAGAGAAGTATATGGACTTCCATAGTATGTTATATAGTATGTACCATATATAGTATACACCCCTAGGTGTGATATTTTTACACTGCAGTTGGCAACCAAGAAAGAATTTAATGTCGTTCATCTAGAACATTTTATAAAACATATAAACATGTCTACTCAATTACAGTCTGTGCAAGAATCCTGAATTAGTAAAAGTGACATTAAGATCAGTGTATGCTTACATAGACAGTGCATTTTTCCCAGTGGCTCAAGCAATTGTGTCAACTTTCTGAACTAACCACAGGGATATTTCTTAGTATGTGAGATTTGGGCCAGCCTGTGGCCTGTTGTGTGCTCACAAGCTGTTCTGAGGTTATTAATGGCAGAAATGAAGAGCTGGTTTTATTGTCATCTATGTGCCTCAGTACTCTCTCTTGATTAAAGGGTGCTGGTTTTCACTCTCATTGGCAAATATGTATTTATTCACAAGATGCAACATTTGGAAATTACAGGATCCCTGTCTCATATTTATCCCTTCATTTTTCATGTTGTTTGGAGGTTTAGAATTAACAGTAGCTTAGTGGCATAATGTGAGTCTTTGTTTAATTACTAGTTATTGAGCTGAAGTCTTTGTTTTACGTGCTGGCCACCTACCAGTTAAAGTCAGAAGAGACTTCTGATTGTTTTCAGGACAAGCAAAGCCACCTTTGTGTGTAGAACAAGCTGTATCCCTGAATCTTTGATTCAATGAGGAGTATTGTTAGATACTCTTAAAAAGATGTTTATTTTTATTTACAGAGGTAGGGTATGAGAGAGGTTATGCAGTTACTGATTCAGACACACTTCATGGCATAAGACAGTACACATGACTGTGCCAGTTCAGGAATCATGCAAACTGTGTGTGTATTGCCTGTCCCCATATTACATAAATGTTTTATCTTCCATGAAGAGATGGGCTATATCTTGCCATTGCTGTCTGTGTAAAACACCTAAGAAATTAATGGGAATTAATTTCTGAGCATTGTTTTTAAATCCATAAGTGACAGAGATTGAGCAACGCCATTTCTCAAATTAAAAACTCTTTTTACAGTTCTTTTTATTACTTCTTAATTGTCTTGTTCCTCTTAACCATTTTAAATTCCTTTCTATATGGATATCTGTGTTATTTGGGCCCCTTTTTCCTTCTCCTTTTTTAAAGAAATAGAAATTAGTTCTCAGATGTAATCTTTAGGTCTCATTTTGAGTTACCTCATGGTACTGTATGCCCCATTGATATAATGCAACTAGCTTGAACCACCATGGTGAAGTCAATAGAATGTTCTTTAATAGAAACAGGGTTTTAATTAGGAAATGTCTGTAGGGATCCATAGAACAACACATTTTAAAACTTCCAATTTATTTTCCCTGTTTTTAAATTAAATTCCTGTACTTTAAATCCATTATTGGGCTTTTGAGGGTATAAGCAATTTCTGCATATGACAATAATGTGATAGTTAAATTGAAAGCCCTTGCTTCTAACAAGGATTTGATCTGATTTCTGGAACATCCATTTCTCAGTCATCTGAGGGGTCAGATAGACAGCTGCCACCACCCTATGTTTTCCAAGGGGCTTCTGCTCCAGAGGGATTATTCCAGACCACAGTACTATCAGAGGATTGTTGAAAATTCACCTGAAGAAAATTTCTGTCAAATTTCATTTATTTCATTATACAACATCCTGGTGAAGAACCAGCCTTATATGGTGCTCACCAAAATCATACTGCAATTTGGTAAATGCGTGGACGACTTCTCCACTTCTGTGATTGCCAATACATCTGTTTTGTTCTCTGTCACCACACATTTTTTATCCTCTCTCACCTGAGTCACTTGGTTGTGCACTGTGAGTTTCCTGATGTGTCCTCATCACTGCCTGACATATCTCTGATGGGGTGTCTCCCTTGCTTGTTCACTCAAGCTCCCCCCACACCTATTAGTGCAGCTCTCTCTTCTCTCACACTTTCACACTTCTGGTTCTAGACAAATGCCAGCCAGGTTGCAACACTAGGTAGAGGAGCATGACCCCTTATACTCTGAAAGGCCTATGCCCCAAACACCAATAATCCATGAAACCTACCGAGACTTTTACTAATGAAAACAAAACCTCCTTCCTGTTATCCAGTTTCCCTGCCACAGTCAAAAAAATGTTGGATTTCTCTCTCTGTTTCTGCTGAAGGGGAAATATTCCATTTTCATTTTTGGCTTTTTCTGTTTTCCTTATCCCTTTCACTTGTTCTTCCTGTTATCATAGTCTTCATACTTGGTTCTCTCTCAATTTAATTTTTGCCTCCTGTTTGTGTGAATTCCACAAATGTTCCTTTTGTTAACTCTGGCAAGGAAGAGCAAAAAAATCAATCTTTGCTTTCTCAGATGGGAGATCAGGGATATCCAGGCTTCTTCTATTCCAGTACTAATGGCAGAATCTTTGAGTTGTTGTATAGTGCCAGTTCAGGATTTTTTTTAAAATAACTATTATGGGGTTTATTAAATATGCAACCAGACAGTAAGATACTGTACAGTGTTTCCAAAAAGCGGGTGCCATCAATATCATAGCCAAATCCTCACCTGATGTAAATGAGTATTGCTTCCCTGAAGTCACATTCATGGACGAGGTGCTTGCAGTCTGGGTAGTCTCTTTGACTTACACATGTAGAATGGCCCTCCTCTTCTGCTATACTTTCCTCCTCCCCAGCCCAGGGATCTCAGCTTCACAAGAACCAGGAAAGTGAAAATACAGCAGTTTCCCTATCCACACAGAATCACTGCCTCCCCTCCATTCTCATGGACATTTACTCTTTACTTTTTTTTTTTTTTTTGGCCTGCAATACAAGCCACAGTGAAGTGCATAACAGCTAACTGCTGAAAGGGTGCAACTGTGTAAGTTCTCAATCAAAGGCAAAAGGTGTAATCACTGTCTCTGAAAGACAGTGTAAATTTTATTGCAAAAAACTAAAAAAAATAATATTGCTAGAATCAATAACAACATTTAGTTGAATGTTGCCTATTAAAGAGTCAAAAACAGTCTTACTATCACAAGAAATGGATATGTGTCTGCGATGTGTTAAACACCAACTAGTCTCTTATACATGCAGGTACATAAGATCTATTGACTCCTTTAAATTTCTCTGAACAAATCAAGATAAAAGAGGTCTGCTTTTGCTTTCTGCTATTTCATCATAAATCTGGAATAATTTTAGAGAAGTCTCAGACTATCCTGCTGTTGAAAAACCAACTCTGATCCTAATTGTATGAACATCTTCATTATTACTACTACTATTATTGTTGTTGTTTTTGGACCATGAAATTATTTCATATATATGATAGAATAACAGAATGAATCATATTATAGCTCTAATAACAGGATTAGATTCAATTATAAAAAAGCTGGTGATTCCTAAGAAAGTCTTTAAGTAAGTTTGTTACTACAAAAGTTTGTTCAGGGTTGGAAAAAGCACTTTTGTTTCTTCTCCCAAAACTGCCCATCTTTCTCCATTATATTGTTTCAAATTTACAGGTTGTTAATTAGAGAGCTACATCCTAGAAATGCTTGTCTTAATGTCTACTCTTTATGATAGTATTTAATTGTTCTACTATAGATATACTACCAAATACTACTAGGGGTAGTTTATAACTATTCTGATTTATTGATTCCTGAGACTTTTTCCTGCTGAGCTACATAGTGAATTCAAGTCAGCTGGCAACAAGATTAGTTTCCTTAGTTACCTTTCACAGACAGTGAATAGTACCCGTAACTAAAGTGGTCAGTCTGTGGACCCCAGTATACTATGGACACAGGCTGAAAACCACTGTTTTTTAAAAAAAATAGAAATGATTTGATAAAGTGGAATGGCTTGCTCCAGCTTCTTTATTTTTGAAGTCAGTATTGCAATAGAATTGTAGCCAATAAAACTCAGTCGAATTTCCAAAGCTATTGTTCATTTCAGACTGAGGCACTGGGTTAAGAATATCTTGCAAGAAGTGTATTGAGGATAGTTTCATACAGCTTTTTCACAAATAAAACATATTTGTTTTAAATATTAGCATTAAGTACTGTTGCTTACTATTTTTACATTACTTATCTGCTGTTATAAATCTGATAGGCAAAGAAATTGATTGTAAATTGAGATTCACCAATTCTAAAAATATTTTTAATGTAAGGGAAAAATTACCTTCTGGATGGTCTGGTTTTGTTTGGTAGGGTTTGGTGATTTAATAGGTGAAATAATAGCATATAAATAAAAAATGTGATAAATGGGAACATCTGTCATTATACAGGGATTTGAAACTTACACACCTGATCTTTTCCCATATCCTACTTCACAGACTTTTTTACAAGTGAAAGATATATCTTATAACTGTATAGTTACCAAATTTTTATGTGCTATATATACATGTATTTATAAGGCCATATATACATGTGTGTGCTTCTAATTTTTTTCATAAGAGACAGAGGTTATATTGGCTGGTGCACAATGTCAGAAGAGTGGAAAAATCTGTTCTCTTTTAAATAGATGACTGTGTTATATTGCTGGTCTATTATGATTTCAGGACAGACAGTTACTCTTTCTTCCTTCCATCTACAGAGTGTTGTTGCACGGATCCTTTCCTGTTTCCAGCTCAGCCCAAAGTACAGAGCTAATCAGGATTACAGTGTCACTTAACACTGTGTTCAGTGTGTTTCGTGCATGGATATTGTACTCACTGGAACATTAAGCCTGCTTGATGCAGATTTTAAAGAACGTAGATTAGGTGGTCACCTCAGCACGCTCTTGAAGGCTCATGAAGCTGCCTTGGGCCCCAGCTGTCCCTGTGGGATGTGCCTGGTGCACTGCTGCAGAAATTGGCACCTGAACCCATGGCTGTTCCTTAGCTTGGGACCTGATTTCTTTGCATGCCCTCCTCAGACCCTTCAAGTCAGCTCCAGCTTTGAGGAAGAAGGTCAGGACTCTTTCCCATCCTGTCTGAGGCCCTGGAAGAAAATGGCCTGCAATTTTCCACTCTGTAACATTGATTACTCTAATATTAGAGACTATTCTCATCCATGTTTGCTACTGGTAACACTGGGGACCATGTGCTTATTTTGACAAGATCCCATTTTTCTGTGTTTTAATTTGACGTATTATCTAACTGTGAAAACTCTGAAAGACAATGATTTCCAGAAAGATACTTTTACCTGTGTTGCTCTTTTGCATTCACACAAGAGGACTGAAGTGCTTGTCATTTGCCTGTTTGATGGCAAAGTAGAGAAATGAATGGCCTTTGTTCCGTTAATTCTCTACAAACAGGCATCATCTGTGTTTCTACCAGTGTGTATTCATTTTTAGAGGCTTTCAGTCCTCCATACAGCTTCCAGCAGTGATGTTTTTCTTCTGCCAAGGCTATGACAGAAGTCAGGTTAAAACAACGGAAAGCATTGGGGAAAAAAAAGTCTAGATATTTACATGTTGCTGGGATTTCATTCTCTTGTAGTTCAGCTATTTCTGGCTCCTTTTTTTTAGCTGTCTTTTTTTTTTCTTTCCCTTTTCTGAGCTATAAAACACCAGAAGAAAAATGCGAAAGGTGTAATAATAACTGTATTATTTAGGCAAGAGCTTGACTGTTTTTCCTCAGTCATGTAGAAGGCATTGTAACAGAATCAGTTCTAAGTTGTCTTTCAATTTAGCCCAGCCTTTTAGCATGATGATTGTAATAGCTTTTCTGATGTCTGCACCAAGCTCCTGGGCCTAATGCTCAAAATGAATCCGTCTTTTTTTAGAGTGTATTGAAACCTAGATGCCTTCTGGGGAGATAACATTTCAGAAATGTACTATTTCAGAATAGTATGGTGCTTTCAGAATGGTATTGAAATGTGCTATTTCAGAAAGTACTGAATTACTGGTTTCTGATGGTCAGGTACTTTTGAACTGTGTCAGGCTGAACAGCTGAAGTGCTGTTTGAACTCTTCATCCTCATCTACCTCATGTTCTGTGGATAACAAATCTTAATTTTGTTTTCTTGTTGATGAGTATCATTGTTCTGAGATGAAAGAAGTAGCTTTTCCCCCAGCATGACCTCTTCTTAGTGCACAGAAAGGAGTGGGGTGGAGAACCTAATGACTCATAAGTGTAATAGCCAAATGCTTAAACTGCTCTCATCATGCCAGGTAACATTTTTGTGGCAGAGAGTGGCAAGGAAATGGGGATATCTTTATTGTGTGAAAGAACCTGTATTTGTGTTATTAGAACTCCACTCCTATGCCCTGAGCTATCAGTTTTCCACTTTATGATCCAACAGAGATTGGCACCACTGTAGAGATACTTTGTTCTAGTCTTTCAGCAGAAACAATACCTGCTGTTACTCCCAACTAGACAAACTGTCTACTGCAGGTATGTCTTTGACCAGTAGCACACAGAGCACCTCCATTTGCTGGGGGGGAAGCACATTGTAACTAGGGGACTTAGCAAAAATAAGACATTCAGAAGAGCAGTTTAGAGACTCCTAAGAGTTCTCTTAGAGTTACTAGGATGTCATCTGTGTCCACATAGTTCCTTAGCAGACCTAAAAGCCTGAGGTGTGTAAGGTGGCACAGAGGGTTTAGTGCTGTGTGAAGATGGCAAGATGTCTGCACTAGCTGGGCAGTTTTGAGAGTCCACACCAAAACAGGTGTGTGGTTCTCACTGAAGACCATGGTAAAGTTTCCACTTACTGTGAAGATCCAGGACAGGGGATGCAGGCATTTTAGCTATTTTGCTCTGTCATCCCAAGTGTCTTCTTATAGAGCCTGCACACACTCCTCTTACACACTGAGCAGCAGGTTGGAATACCATATTGACAAAGCAGTTTCAGCAGTGGCTTGGGGACATGCAGTCTTTCTCAAGTATTTGAACTGTGGATGAAGTCAGTTGCTTGATAGCGCAGATTATGTGACTGCCTGAAGCACCAGAGTATCTGTGCTGGCACTGTTAATAGCAAAGCACTGCAGCTGGATCCCCATTGATTCAGACAACAGAGGACTGCCTTCTGTCAACAAAAGAAGCCTGTCTGAGAGAAGGAAGCTTATACACCCAACAGAGGGTAGGTCTGAGTGCCAATATCAAGCATGTCATGAAGTCACCAGAGCTGACAAAGGATCACAGTCAAATGTAATGTGTCACAAGTGCCAATGAATTGCTCTTACAGTTTAGTGCTTCATAGTCTAGAAGAAGAGAATGGGTCTAGCAGGCAGGCTTTGTTGAATTTACTTTTAGTTTCTCAAGCATGTTGTTCTGAGGAAGCTGAAGGAGAGCTGCCTTGATGAATTTTGGCTTATAATGGCCTTTGCAATCATCTCCTGTTGTACTATTTCCATCTTCTACAAAACCTGGCAAATCTTTCCCCTGGAAATGCTCAATAAGCTATCTATCAGGACAATATTTGCAATTCTACTGGAGAAAATCAGGCATTTCAATAATGACCTGCTGTAGAGCACTGACTAAAAAAAAGTTAAGGTTTTTGTTCTCCTCCATCAATAAGAGTACAAGCATGCAAGAATAAAGTAGAAACTCGTTCTTACTCTGGCAGAATATGAACATGTGAACCCAAATCCAGCCAAAAATGAAGAAAAGTGTGAATAAAATGGATAAGTGAATATGAATAATCACAAAGGCCTCTTTTCTTTCTCTTGTCATCTGTTTATAAACCCTTGGAACTTAATTCTGTTTAAATGTTGCTTCTTATAGAATGACAGCCTCTGGATTTCTGTATTATCAAAGAATGAATTAGATATGGCTTTGTTTCCACATCTGTGGGCTCTGCTGTGTTGGCCCACGCAATAAATTGGGTGGTTATGTATGACTGAACCTGAAAAATTCAATCTTTTTTATGTGGGAAGATTACTTCTAATGCAATTTGCATATAAGGATAGGAGTTGCCTTTTTCCCACACCCAAGATTTTAATGCTTCTCTAAATTCTCATGCAGAAGTTGTAGCTTTTAAATTGGTTTAGTTGCTTCTTTTTAAATCAAGGGTGGTTTCAGAATGAGGTTACATTTATTCTTTCCCTGAGGGAAACCTGAGAAATAGGAATTTCTCTTGAGTTCCTTCTGCTCCTGGGTGTTTGCTGTTTGCTTCTAGAGCTTTGGCTGAACCACTGATTCTCAATGTATTATGTCTGCTGTGCTGGTCAGAGTTTACAAGTAGTAACTGCAGAGAACCCTGGCTGGCTGGGAATGCTGGACTGATGGGGCAGATACTAAGGAGGATCTGCAAATCAGTTCCAGTGGATCAGTGGTAGAGAAGGCAACAAGCAACAGCAAACCACTGAGCTAGCCAGCCATATGCTTAATATGTTAGAAGGTGGATCTCAGTCACTTCAGTAGTTATATTTAATAAACAGTTGCAAGTTGTGTTTGAATCAAGTGCCAAACAAGTACATTGATTGCTCATGTCACTGGACCTGCTGTTGTTACCAGCACAGTTACAAATTGCCTTGCCATTGTAAAAATCATCTTATGATTTTCAATTATAGTTGCTGACTGTGATGTGCTTGCACCTAAATTCCTTGGGACATAGGAGGATCCTGCCTGGCGCTTGGTGCTACGCAAGACTGCCTGTCACAGTATAATGTTGGCAGGCTGTGCCAGAAAAATGCTGAGGCTGCAAACTGTCATCATAAGGTTTTAGTGAACTTGAAGGGCAGATATCACTTCGGCAGGGGTTGTGAGTCCCTGTATCAGAGACACCAGTCCAGCTCCAGTTTGTTGTACAGCCTAAAGCTTGTTCTCTCCACAGTAGTTTTAAGAGTACAACAGCTCTTCATCCTGATTGTAAAACAGGATTTTGTGCCCAGTTGAAACAGTGGCTCTGATCCAAAACTTTCTTCCCCTGAGCAGTGACAATCAACACAAGTCCCAGATTGAGCGCCACATTAATATCCATCTGAAGGGCAACTTTGTATTTCTCAGATTCTCAGAACTTCTTGTTTGAACTGCAGACATGCCCTTTGAAAAACAGATTTATTTATAATTGGCTAGATTTGCAAGCTTGATTTATTACATTATTTCCTGCCCAGAATTTCTTAATACTGAATAGAAATTATTATGAAAACTTCTTAGTTCAGGGCATTTCTAGGCTAGCAGGGCTGAAGCAGAACCTGTCATTGCTGGTCCAGTTTTATTTCTGGAAAAATTTGCTAAACTGAGCCAGAGTTCAAGTCCACAAGGGGAACACATACACACATAACATTTGTGCACGCACTCAGTGAGTTAGTTCCAACTCCTGTTGTGGGACTTCCAGCGTGATGCCTTTAAACTATACATGAGCAGTTGCTCTGCTAACTTGATGACTATCTTTTTTCTTGCAATGTCCTGTAAAATTATTTTGCAAATATGTCTTCAAGTCAGGAATATCCCTATTTTTCTCTTTTTCCAACTCACTGGCTGTCAGTGGAATAAAAGTGGGAGTGAGGGGGAGAATCAAACTCAGCGTGAAGTATGGGACTTCAGCCTAAAATGTAATATGGAATCTTTACCTCTGAGCAGAACTGTGGTATCTTATGCCAGAAAACAATGCAGGCTCGGCCAACTAGGGATTAGCTGTTATTATTCTGGCTTTTTTTTGCTAACTTTTTTATGCTAAACCCATAAGGAGAATAAAAAATCAGCTCACTTTAGAGGTGGTAAAAAACTGGGCAGGGAGTTGGTACTCATCTGTGATTTCCCCACTCTGGTAGTGCATGGCTGATGTCTTTCATATACTGAGAGACCTCCAGAGCTCTGAATGAACTGTCTTTACTGCTATAAGGGCATTTAACTACAATAGCAACAAGATTCATAGGAACACCTTCATAAATATGCAAGAGCTTCATCCAAAGCCTATTGAACAATCTGCAGTTCAAGCCTCTGACCACACTTCAGCAATCTGAAACTCAAAAGGTTTCAGTGCGGAAAGTCTGTGCTTCATTACCCTGCTTTAAGGGGAAGAAGCTTAACATGTAATAGAAATGAGTATTAAAACTGCTTACTTCAGAACATTTCCAGGCATAACTTGTTGCAGTAATCCATTTTCATTCCTGGTGGGGTTTTCCTTCCCAGCCCTTTATGGATTGAAAAAGACTTCATCTCCCTAAACCCCCCAGGATATATTAAGATCAGGATTAGAATGCACTGAAAGAGGAAGTTTCCATCCCACAGAAACTTCAGAATTTTAACATTGGTTCTAGTTTCAAACCAAGACGAGGAGTTGACATTTCAGAGCTTTTCAGAGAGTGAAATATTCCCCAAGCTTCTGATTCAAAAATGTCAGTATTTTCTTTCAAACTGTGTCCATTACACCATTTCTCTGAGCTGTAGATTAGAGATACAATATCCCTATTCACTCCTTTGCCTACAAAGCTTGTGAAGCAGTATCTTCTGTGGTGCTTATTTTCATGATGAGCCGTCAACCATTCCTAGTCAGATGAGTATGCCCGTAGGTCATTGTCTCAGCAGGCTTTTCTAGCTCTGCAGCCTAAGTGAATCTACTTTTCCTGGTAGCTGGGTCTCTCCTGTTGTGTTGCATCTTTGGCATCCCTGATAACAGCCATTCCAAAACCTGCCCTCTGTGTTTTGTCCATGTTAGGGGTGGATGCTGAAAGAAACTTCTCCCTTCCTATTCTTGCTAACTCTGCTTATTTCTGGGGGGATGGTGACATATTTTCACCCATACTTTCATCTTTTGCAGTGAGTTCTCTGCACCCTTGATGCAGAATGAAAATAATGTTATGGAAATCACATATTTTCATTTCAACTCAGACAAAACTATGTTTCTTCTGCATAAGAGGCAAAAGTTATTATTCTCATGAACTGTGTATTTTTTCAGGAGCACTTTAATATTTCCTTGCCTGATCTTTTGCTTTCATAAGAGTCCAGCTTATATAAATCTTGCACGTAAAAGCTACCAAAAAATGAGAGATCTGGAGTAGTGTTTTTCATTTTAAAGCATCAGTGACTCCATTGCAAGCACTACCATCCTTTTCACTGAATGTATTTACCTGCAAAACGTGGAAGAAGGATTTCCCTAAATAGTGAAGGGGGGGGGGGGGGGGGGGGGAGAAAAAAGCAATGAACTTGGGAACATTTTTTATTTCAGGCATTAATCACTTAATGAAAATTTCATACCTATTTGCAGTGCTCTGGATATCTATTAAGACAGATAATCTAACGGTGTAAAGCAAAAAGCTGCAGAAACCTTGGGAAGAAATAGGAAAGTTATTTAATTTCATCAACATTTCTAATAGCATAAAATTATCTGAGACACTACCAAGTACAGGAAGATTAATAACATATTTTGTACATACTGCAAAAGTTTTGGTGTTCACAAGAGGTCTCCATTTTGTTCATACTTCCATTTAAAATCCAGCATTTCAGCAAAAGAGTTATTTTTATGCTATACACTGAAAATGGCTGTCCGTCTCAAGAAGAGCAATAAATCCCAATATAACTTCCTTTCACACCTGAGATTTTCCTGGCAATTTCCTGTACAAGTTGTGACCTAGCTCCAAATTGCTCAATTTATAAATTAACTTTAATCGGAATACAGCCCATGGCAACATGTAAGCTGATGATTCATGAAGTTGAAAAGGCTTTAAAGTAGTAAAGGCTGATTTTGAAATTGGTTGCCTCATACCTGGATTTAACATTCAGCCCTTTTAAAATCCAGGCAGTTCACATGTTCTTTTCAAAATAGGCAAAGACATGCAGATTTGGATACCACTCTGAACTGAACTGTTGAGAGAACATGAAATACGTTATGAGCAGATATGAAGGGGAATTCTGACCTTTCCTCTGATATCTGGGTTCCTCAGCAAGACCCTTCTCACTGTGGGTACTAGTGAGCTGTAACGCACTTGAAGGAAATGAATCTGATTTGTAGCATTATGTCATACAGTTTTCAGATCATGCAAGTGCTTTTTTTCAGATCTTTTCTATACAGAGACATTCATGAAAGTTAAAGCAAGCTAGTCTGTGTATATCAAAGGTGGTTTATATCCTGTAGGGATATTCTTATTCAGAAAAAAATAAAACTAAATGTTACATGGTATCACTGATATAATTTATATATCTGTACTTAGAAGCTCTGTACAGAGCAGTCACAGTCAAGGTAATCATAACTTGCTTCAGCTATCTAACCATTATTTGTCAGGGTGTTTCTAATGTGATAAAATGTCTCGTGCAGTCTCGGTATGGCTAGATTTTCAGGGAAATTTATAATTTATGCATGACTCTTACTCCATTAGCCCTCATTAATTCCCCTGGAGACATCATAATATAATGCAGAAGCATAGGAGACTGGCCTGGTTCTGACCCAGTAGAAGTGGTTAAAGTCAAACAAATTTGATGATAGCTTTCATCAAGCCTGAATCTAAACCTATAATGATTTAAATTTAATTATATTATCAATATGTCAGATAACCAAGGAAACCGCTATTGTACCACTAGTAAAATAATGATGTTAGAAATGGGAATTGAATTGCTAAAAGTAAATACTGGATATCAATCAAAGCCTGCATTTTCACAGACAAGTGAATAAAAAGTGTCAAGTCCAGACGTACATCTCACCCTAGCTGAGATCTGCAAATCTGCACATGTAGATTTGCACAAATAGGGAATATTAGTCCGAATGTTTAAATAGGCAAGTTACACATGCAGCTTTTATGAGCCTTGATGATGTGTCCTATTTGCTCTTACCAGTTTCTAGGACTCAGCTCTGATTTAACTGAAACTCACAGATGCAGGAAAATTTAAAGCTGAAATAAACACTTTATTTAAAATTCCCTGTGTTTATATATACAGTTTCTGTTTGGCTAAGAGTCTTAGCGCAACCTCTTTAGAAGTAGAATTTATACACAAATATATTTTCATTGCTTGCTTTGCACGCCAGAATGCTAGAAGGCCTTTCATTTTCTCATATGTATAAAGGTAATTATAACACTGTATGGACTTGCTTAATTTCTTGGATTTCAATTATTTATGTGCAAAAATTCATAACTTGGATGCAGAATTCAAACTTCAAACAAAAGGCCTACACTAGCACTGTGCTAAATAAATTTATATTCTATTTATTTAATTTTAAATGTATTTAATTATAAATTTATATTTGATTCTCCTGAGAACTATAGTTTTTTACAACCTGAGAAGCCTAGTTTATCTATTCAAGTTTTAAAATTTTGAACAAATTCCATATAAACATAAAACCAGTTTCAGAGCAGTTAATTGCATTTCTTACTCTCAGTTCTTTTTGTTTTAACCATTCCCTCCTTCTTTGTCAGATCTTTAACAATGTCTGAGCACAGGCATTCATAGTGTGGAATGGGATTATTGTCAAACATAATTAAAACCACATGGTTTTCCCAACTTGCATAGCAGGTAAAATTTCACTGAGATCTCAGCCACGTTACTATTTATCTGTGCTGCTCTTTACTTTTATCTATCTGTCTGCTTCTTATCTGTCCTCTTATCTATTTCAGGCATTTTTCTTTGTGAAATGCTAAGAAGTGTAATTTCTGATAGGACTTAACCAAGAAATGTTCACAATGCCCTAAAAAAAAACCCTCCAACAATACTCTTTTCTTTCTCTGGACTGCAAAAGCCATTGAGTACTAACCTGCTCGCTATCTCATGTCTGATTTCAGTTCAAACTCCCAGCCAGATTTGCTCAGCCTCTTTCATTGCTAAGGTACTTTATGGCCCTCTAGAGATGCTGAGAGAGAAATTTGGCAGTAATTAGTTGCAGAGATGGATTGAGCAGTCAGTCAGTAGGTGCTCACATTGAACTGCACATCTTTCTTTCTTGCCAGATCGTTGGCTGTGACCGCCAGCTGGGAAGCACTGTCAAGGAAGATAACTGTGGGGTCTGCAATGGCGATGGGTCCACCTGCCGGATGGTTCGAGGCCAGTATAAGTCCCAGCTCTCAGCAAATAAATGTAAGCTGTCCCTTCTGGTAAAGTGCCATCTTCCCCTCAGTTAATTATGTGTTTCTTGCAAGCTAGGTTTCACCCCACTCTTTCTTAGGCAGTTGAATGATCATGGTCAGTCTGGTTGTAGCCACAGTTTCTTCCCTCTTGGGTTAAATGAAACTTTCTCAGACTACAGGTCTGGCTGTGGGGGTGGACAGAGGATTGTAGAAAAGTGTCAGCAGTATATTCCCCATCTTAGCTAGCTAGTTGCTTGGGAGGAGTTGGAGAATAAGAACTGGCTCTACTCACATTGCTCTGGCTGTATTAGCTGGCTAGACATGGGACGCAGTCCATGGTGCTCTGAACAGAGTTGTTTATGCTGCTCTACAGCAGAGAGGAACCTGGGGGGATAGTGGTGCCAACCTGGCACAGTGCTTCCTCCCAGACCTATGCCCATGGTATGTCTGCTTGCATGCTGAGCATGGTGACTCAGTCCTAGGGTGGGCTGAGGTGCCTAAGACATCAGGAGGTGCCTGTGTAGATGGATATGGACTGACGTGGGCTTTCCCGCACACTGAGCCAGCTTCAACTCAGAGTGGTAAAGTAGCATTAGTGTGCCACAGTGACAGGATTAGCTTATGCTAGACCCCAGGCAGGCTTTTCAGCCTGGTTACAGCACCATAGATGGAGCCATAAAAGTTTTGGGATGAGAAATAGGGCATGTCTAGTGAGTTTGAAGAAAGGGTAAAAAGGTAGATGTACTTTCACGCCTATGTAGACACACCTAAGGAGTCATATGTGCCAGACTTCAAACATGCCCCCAGCCCTACTGAGTGGCACTAGAGTTTAATCAGACCAGGTCTACCATTCTGAAGCACTTTTTCTAGTGCTGAATACCACATGACCTAAAAGATTCAAATGACAGTGTAATAACTGCTGAAGACTCTGTGTGTACACTTGTGGATTGCTATGTAGATAACATTCAGTTTCTGTGATGAGCAGTGAGAGGTACTTTTTGCAAAAGCTTCTCTCTGTCAGAGAATAACTGCTTGGCGAGAGGGAGAGCGCAGCAGAAAAAAGAGAAGGAAGGGAAGGAAGGGAGGAAGGAAGGGAGGAAGGAAGAGGAGGAAGGAAGGAAGGAAGGAAGGAAGGAAGGAAGGAAGGAAGGAAGGAAGGAAGGAAGGAAGGAAGGAAGGAAGGAAGGAAGGAAGGAAGGAAGGAAGGAAGGAAGGAAGGAAGGAAGGAAGGAAGGAAGGAAGGAAGGAAGGAAAGGAATAATCCTCAGAAGAGTTCCATTTCTGAGGCAGAACTGGAAGGAAATAATTCACAAATATTTAGGAGTGGAATTTCACCTCATTATTACACACATTGCATAAACATTGCATAAACAGATTCGGAAATCTCCAGGCTGCTTGAGACATGATAGTATTTGTGAACTGTTTTGGCAAACATCTTTTCCTCTAGGGATAATTCATTGTTTTTCAGTTGCTTTCTGGTAAAAAGGTGCTCCTCTCTTTTCTACTGAGGATAAAGGCGCTGATATATTATGCACAGTACTAAAATGTTAATAAAACAAGAGTCCCTACTCCCAGTGGTTTGCTATTAAATATAAAGAATACTATATAGGTAGAAGAGCAGATGTCAGAGAGCACAGTCTTAGAGTGAGACGAATGTGAAAAAAATATTAGAGAATGGGTTGTTCAGACACATTTGCATGCAAATAATTGTTATACAGAACTGAAGTAGATAATCAGATTTTGTATGCACACCCCTGCTGTAGACATACATGTTGTTATGTAACACAGTATGAGTTTCAAGTATATCAAAAGTAAGTGCTCCTTTAAATTATCTTTTTACAATTGTAAAGGCACACTAACAGATCTCCTTCCCATGTGTGAATTAATATGAATTCTTTTTGAGGTTTGCTTCCAAATGGTTTATGTACATGCTGTGAAAATTTGAGATTAAAAATGTTGAAAAACTTTTTAAAATCTACTCTGTGTTTATTTCCTGCATCTATCCTCCTCAGCGCTGTTTAAATGCCTGTCACTTTGGCACTTTGTCTGTTTCAGCATCTTACTTATTTGTCACTGTAAACATATCTACATAAGCATATCTGGGATCAGGGCCTGATTTATTTGCTGGAATGATTGGATTACTTTCGGCTAGTTAATAGCTTAATTCAAAGTTATCTCTATAAAATAATCCTTGTTTCTCAAGAATAATGTCTATTTTGTCCATGGCATGAACAAAGCATTAAAAGCCTATGTGAGCCATACTGCCATGCAACGTAAGAAGAATCAGAAAGGGCATGTGCAGCAGTGACCAGATATCAGCAGAGGTGTTCTGTGGGCTCCCTTAGGATTTTTATTTGTCTAACAGAGCACAGCATTCAATTTCAAGGACTGTGCTAGGGAAATTGGAGAGTGACCTTTATTCCAGCACTGTCCTAGTAGTTTCTGAAGTTGTTTATATCTCAGACCCACCCCAGACACAGTCTTGAGCTTATCATACTGAATTCATGGTGTCTTGGTGCTCATATCCAGTTCCCTTTTCCATGCTGTTTGTATCATGCAAAGGCACAGGAGAAGGATAGTGCTAGAAAGAAATTCATAGAGCTTTTAAACGCTTAGCACTTGCTACAGGAACAGCTTCCTCGGTATTTATATGGGTAGTATACATCTCCTAGTGGCCTCAGAAACAGAAGCATATAAGGGCAGGAGGCAACATGACATTGAATTTTCTCACATTTTTATGAAAAAGGAACCACCTGTGTCTATGCTGTTGTTTATATTAAAAAAAAAAAAAAACAAACAAACAAACCAAACAAAAACAACAAACAAACAGCTACAAAAGACTTTGTTCATTCCGAAATATTCTTTTCTCTTAGCCCTAAACTTCAGTGGTTCAAACTTTCAAAGTCTGCAGAAAATGAACGTTGGGTTTTTTTAAAACATCTCCTTTTGGAAGGAGTGTATGTATCTTCCTATGGAGATGAGCTGTATTTAAGCAGGCTTCTTTGAATTCGCCAAGGAGCTAGACAGTTGATCCCATAAGTGGTGGGTGAATTCTGCTGATCACTTTGTGCAGCATTATGTTTTCTCTAAGAAAGGATTGACATCTACTAGTGAAGTAGATTACTCTTAAAAGAGGATTGTAGAAATCGCTATGCTGAGGCAGAATAGATACTTACCTGATTACCCTTATCATGGTTGTCAAAAATAGATGCAGTTCCAGATTTCCATTGAATATCAATAGTAATGGACAAAAAGTGACAACTCAATCTTTCATCATGGGAACTGACAGACCAGTTGGAGAAAATCCAAATTCAGAATCCAAAACCAGAAGAAACTGGTTTCTCACAGGAATTTGATGAATGTGTCTGACATACAACCTTTGCCTAAATCCTTGCACTTTCTTCACAGCCCTGGGCCAATGTCCTCAGTTATCTGGGACTCTGCCTTGCCTCCCTATGCATCTTCTCTGGAGGAAACCAACCGTCCGTTAACGCTCTTCGTGCCTTTTCTTCAGAGTGTTTCACACAACTGCTCCACAATCTGCCTCTCTCCTTAGTGTTGGAGGGAGCTATGACTAAATATTACCATGCTTACTTTCACATGTCTTTTCACAGGAAATGTCTCGTTCTTATCACTGTTAACCTCAGGAAATTATCCTACTGCTTCTACTTTGTGAAAGCAGGAAGCACTGTGATAAGCATAAATCCCACAGAGCTTTGCATTTCACATAACGTATGCTAGAATTTCAGATGGAGAGCAACAACAAGATCAGGTGAAATATTGTCCTAGCAATACCCTGGAGCGGAAGAGACATGCTAGGAATACATGATATAGAAGCTTGTAGGATCTTTAAACTGTCTGATTTTTCTGTGACATGTCAGTGAACCCTCCAGCACAGAGTTCATAACTGAGAGACAGTCAATTATAATAATGACATCAGACTGTCTTTAAATAATACTTGCAAAAAAAAATATTTTTTGAAAAATTGAAGTTACTGTTTTCCCAGCCTCATTCCAATAAACATGATGTATATATATACAACAAAATGGTATGTCATACTCATGGATTTTGTTCCCCAAAATGGATAAAATGTATTAATCCTACCAGGTATCTTGAATATGAGTGCCAGAATGGTACCAATAAAATCAGCATTAGAATATCAATATTTAGTGAATTTTGTAACACTTCAATAGTTGTCTTTTCAGATAGAAAATTTGAATTCTGCATAGAAATTAAAGATGTCTGTCTTTGCTAATTAATGTGATATCAGAGATGTGTATGAGGAAAATGTTTGTTGAATAGAGTTTAACCCCAGTGTTACAGAAGTCTTAGGAGACTGACATTTCTGGATAGTTTGGGGAAACATGTCAAAACGGATTTTGAAAATTGAGACAAGGTTCAGAAGAGTCTGGGCACATGAAGAGGCTTTATCACCATGCAACTCTAGTGACACTCAGAGCTTTATCAGACTGCCAGCATTTGCCCCCTCACTTCTGGAATATAAAGAGACCACAAAAGTATGGATATTTCATCCCATAAAATGTAAGAGTGTCAGAAATTCCTATGATGCATGACTGAATTTAAAATTTAAAAGGGTTCTGGTTGACATTTTTGAGATGTTACAGGTTTGGATGAGTGAATGTGTTGTTTAAAAGAACTCCCTGTTCCTTGTAGTTTTCCCTCTTTCTGTCTCCTCTCTTCAGCTTTTGACATAAAATGACAACATTACTAACTATTGCTGATAACTGAGAATCCTGTTTTAGCTAGGCTGGAACAGTTTTCCCAGTTTGGTCTGGTCAGAAATTTAAGGCTCCAGCTCATTGGTTTGGATGAAAGATAATATGCTTTTATTGTGTGAGTTAGCCTTACCTGACAAAGCAACATGTTGCTTCGAGAGCAGAGCTCTAGTTCTTGCTAGCAGACATTACATGACACAGATGTGAGCAGTTCTAATGAACAGACAGTGAAAGGGGTTTCATTTCTCTAATGTCTACCAACCTCCCCCCAAAAAATCCTGTTAGGCATGCATACATTTTCTTTCCCGACTTCTAGTTGTAGAAGAGGCAGAGGAATAGGGAAATCTGAATGAAGAACTTAGGCATGCTGGTTAGTCCACAGCAGTGTTCTCTGGGCACCCACCCCATGTCCCAGGCATAGAGTTGGGAGCATTTTCTAGCATCTTTCCACACCTTTCCTTCCTGTCTCCCTTCAGGATATTACTGACAGTGCTGCATCTTTAGAAATGTTAACCTAACTAACTTTCGCAGTAGCATGTGACCCACACGCTAATTCACACCTCAGTTTAAATCCAGTTGGCAAAGCTCCCAAGAGCTTCATAGGTGCAATATCCTGCTCTAAAACCCGTTTACATGACAGTCTAATGGGCTTTTGTTTTTCCAGGGGCTTTCTGTTAGTGGTGTGGAAAGGGAAACAGAATTATAGCACTTCTAACCATTAAAATAAAAGGTATGAAAGGGAAGGCATGCCTGAGGGCAGTGGGAGATCATCACATATCATGAGCAAGGTCATGGACAAGCTGTAGGTCTCAGCTGGGAAAGAGTCAAGTGAAAGAATGGGCTGTTCTGGTTAAACATCAGTATAAGTCTTACACTTCTCTACTTCACAAACACCAATTCAAAAGACTTGGAAGAGGTTTAAGTGGACTCGTGGTGAAATAGAAAGCTATTAATTACTCTTGGAATACAGAAATGGTTGTGAAGGAGTTGAGAATAAAAAAATCAACAGGTTTGGGTTCTTCTAAATAGAAGATTCTTACAGCATTCAGTTGTTTTTTCAGATTTTTAATGTTCTCTCATATTCATAGGGTTGTTTAATTGATCCAAAAGCTTTTCTCTTGACTGCCTTGTAAGCACCTACTTCAGTGCTTACTTGAAAACAGATGGGAATTTCTTTGCCTACTTCATGCATTTTTGCCTTCCCACAGTGGATGATACAGTCGTTGCTATTCCCTATGGAAGCAGGCAGATTCGCCTTGTGCTGAAAGGACCTGATCATTTGTGTAAGTAGAAAAAGTTAATGTACATTTGTTTAAGAAAGCCTTGCTAACCTGAAGTGCTCTGTTTACACTGGTGGTGTCTGGTTTCCCTCTCTCAGATCACTGACTTCAACACAGGACTGAGTCCTGCCCTCAGAAATTCTCCTTAGACCCAGTTACCTCAGTGGTCCATGCTCTTTTCAGAGCAGAGGTGGCCAACATTGCAGAATCCTTTGCCCCTCCATAATGTTTCAGGCATTTCTGTTTGCTTATCCTTTGGCTGGCTCACTGGCTGCCAAGTGCTTTTGTTTAAAATTAATAAAATATATCCCACTGAGTGAAGAAATATTGAGGACAGTAAAGTATAAGCTTCCCTACAGCTGAGCTTAGCTATCAAGCTGCTGATGACTTTAACATGTTTCTGTTATGATAATCTCTTCACTCCTATAGATGCACACACGCACACACATGCACACAGACAACGTCACAGTCTAAAGATCAGGAACAGCATGCACAGGTCAAACCATGCTCCTTAGCAGTGATACTGCTTCAAGGAGTTAAGACCACTGAGTGCTGCTAGCTGGTCACTTGGTGGCTATAACTCTTCCCTGCTTTGTCTGACATGGAGCTGTATATCCCAGCAGCTGTGTATCCCTTTTTTCTGGGAGAAGAGTCTCAGGATTTGAGAATGCTCTGGGAGAGCTGAAGTCAAATCCATTTATGTCATGAACAGAAACTCCTTGCATTCCTCAGTCCTACCTTCCAATGCAGTAGCTACTCACAGGCTGCTCCTTTTTTCATCAGCAGCAAATGAACACTAGTGTTGGCAAATGGGATTTACTGTTAGAAAAAACACAAATTCTATTGCATAACCTCTCAGAAGCACAAATTATTGTAAGATAAGTAGGGCCCCCCTTCTCCTTTTCCCACAGGTAATAGAACTTTCCTGCAGCACAGACAAGTTGGAGTTGTCTATGCTTATCAGTGTACATACAAACATTAGTGTTGGCAAGGAGGTGAAACATCAAATCATTCCCACTCTCTCCAGATTTTTTTTCACCCAAAGAACTTATACTGAGTGGCAAAATAAGGGGTGGTTTATCAGTCCTGTTCTGTAGCTCACAGCTTGTGTTGAGAAAGCAGTGGGCATGCCATAACCTTTTAATGGTTCTTTAGATTTAGAGCTGTGAATAAAGACCAGCAAATTACAGGTTATAAATGAAAAAAAAAATATGTTTTTCTTAAAAGTTCAAATGCTGCCTCTACTTCAGTTTTAAGTGGCCCTTCGGGTATTCCTGTTGCTGCTCCAGTATGCTTGTTATTACTTTCCCAGTAAATGATTTGCACTCTTCCTTTCTCTCTTGTCTTCTTTCCCAGTATAGATATTCTCTTCCAAGGTAGAAAACTTTGTACTTTTATTGCTTTTTCAGGAAAATTTAGCTACAAGACAGCTTAGAGAGAAATTAGATTTTAGCTGGAGGGATTGATCTAAAGCTGTCTTCAGTCAGGCCATATCACATTTCAGGACAAAAAGATTTGAATCAGCAAGGTCTGCCTGAGTCACTGGTTGAGATTTAGATTAACTGCTCTGTGTAAACACGAATAAGTCCAAATACATCTCTTTCTTGTTTCAGATGTCTCCATGAATCTTTCTGTTCACCCATCAAAGGATTTTATATATGTATGAGCTACAATCAGTTGGGGGGAGGGAGTATTTTGCCCTGTGAACTTTGGTTGTGGGAGAAGTCAACAGGAGGCCGATTATATATACACAAGTCTTAAAACCATCTTTATCCCTGATGCATGCAGCCTTGTCCAGAAATAAATATATGGCCAAGTGCATCACAAAGGAAGAGACTCGTCTCACTGAAAACCAAGGAATTCATTAATACAGAGGAAATTCTTAGTGTACTGCCTCAGCAACTTCCTTCATGAATTAATTCCCATCACCCATCCTGAAAAGCAGTCTGATTACTGCAATTATTTTTTTCCTCCTAATTAACAACTTAATACATGCTAATAAAAATGTTTCTCCCATTTACTGTCTGTGAAAATATGATTCCATCACAGATTAATAGTGTGTCCCCATCTAATTCAGATTTTGCCTTAGCTGCCTCTCTGTGTGGGAGTAGATTTTGTGCATAATTTCACAGATACATGGTGAAAGGATTGTAGCTTTACAGTTCTTCATGATGAAATGGATTGTCACTTTGAAATAACTATAAGAAAGTTTATTGGTGAACATGCTGCAATGCATAATCTGGAGTTGGTGGGGAGGCTAGCTAGATGATGGAACAGATCTACTTTCTGTTGATTTCCATTTAATAAATTATTTAATATGTTTATTATGATTTAACAATCAGAAATAAGTCCTACCAAACAGTATCTGAATTAATGCCCACCTTTCGGGAGCTGTGAATGCAAAAAGCCAGAGGGGAAAGCTCAGAAGGGTTCAGCCCTCTCCTTCCCTTCCTACCCTGCTGGAATGGATCAGACAGCTTCTGGAGAGGAGGCAGTATTACTGTCATACTGATCTTTCTTTCCTGGATGTCTTGCTTTCAGTTAATTATCTACCACAACAACATGTGGTTAGTGATCCACCTTTGAACTGAAAGAGGGAACAGCAGTTTAACAAAGCCAGCACTCATGAGCGAAGGTCTGAGTCATGCTCCACATAGGAGCATGACTTACTGAGAGTGAGTTAAAAGACAGAAAATATGCCTAACTGGGCATGGATTAATATGTCTGGAAGTAAAAATATGACCTATGGATGAGGAGGTGAATTCAGAGCTAGAAATCCAAGAGCTGAACAAATTCAAAAAGCAGATGGAGGAGAAAAAAGTATGGGAATGTGAATAAACTGTGGAAAAGAACAGAAAAGTTGCATTATCACTAATTTAGGACACAAATCTGCACCACTGCTGTCTTGTGTTGGCTTTCCTTTTCTACTCTTACTTACTCTTACAATAAATTATGGTGCTGTAGTTTCCTGTTAATTTGTTTGTATTTGTCAGATTTGGAAACCAAGACTCTCCAAGGTGTGAAGAGTGAAAACAGTCTCAGCTCCACAGGCTCCTTCCTCATGGACAACTCTAGCATCGACTTCCAGAAGTTTCCTGAAAAGGAGATACTAAGAATATCTGGGCCCCTCACTGCAGACTTCACTGTCAAGGTGAGGGTCATTAGTCATTGACCTCTTGGAACAACATAAAGTAAGACAAGATGCACTGGAAAGATGAGAGAGATTTTTCTAGATCTTAATTTTCCAGTAGACATTTACCACAAAGTCTAGTCCAGGCTAGCTCTTGAACTCTATATGAAATTCTTTATAGATAAATATCTGATGAAAGCCTCATTCGACAGTCCTTGGGAAACAGACTGTGTTTATACCAAGAAAGAAATACCCAATGTGTGCCCTAAAGAGAAAAGATGAACTCATTACAAGAAAAGGCAGATTATTTTCTCTTTGTGCTGCTGAGGTACATATAAGTCAAGGTCATGAAGCTTGCTTCATCCGTGACAAGCAAAAAGAAAGAAGTCTGTATCTTTGGCCCATCATTTTGGAGGTTTATACTAGTGTAATTACACAGAAGACTGTAAGGGAGTGGAGAATAAGGTCCCCAAGCTCCAAAATAAATGCGATGACTTTGCTTGGGAAGTCATGGTGTCATTTTGAAGTTCTGCTTTGTGTTGCACTGGCAATAAGAATAAAATTATTTCCTCCCATTAAAGCATTTCTATTCTTTCAGGTAATATAAAACACATTGCTGGAAGTAATGCACGCATTCTGTGGGAAAACACACATACAAAAATGCACATTTGGGAATTACAATAAAATAAATCCTTTTCCAGTAGGCCCAAAGAACTTGAAGGATTTCAGCTGTAGAACTGTAAAACCTGTATCATGTCCATGACTAGATAAATTTTTCACCATGGGCCCCAGAGGTAAATGACATTTGCTTTAACCTAGAGCTGATGGCAGCTAGAAGTTTGAACAGTGAACTGGAAAATGAGATAAGTGATTGGGTTGAATTAAGTTGGGCTGGGCTAGAGTGGGTTAGATCAGGAAGCAGCAGAGCCCTGTAGACTGTCCCCTACCCTTCTTGGTATGTTAGCAGCACAAAAAGCAGGCTGAGATTGTCAGGACTGGTTCACAAGAAGAAGCCTGACCTGAAGAATGCACTCCTTTGTCTTTGAAGGTCGGAATGAAAATGCCTAAATAAAACAATGCTGGTCAATTCAAAACGTCTAAAACACTTTTACCTCTATTACAGATGATATCCAGGTGATGAACTTCAGTGCAATGTAAATAGTACTGCTCACTTTGCACTATTTGTGCTGTCTATGGATTTAAGGCAGCCTGGTTAATTAAAACATACCTGTTGGGGACAGCTGGTCATGTAGACCAGTGACCCTAAAATGGTAGCAGGAGAGTTGGACTGTGTTCCTGGTATTCCACTGTTATCTTTTATGTCAGGGAAATATCTTTATCCCTTGGTGCTTGCATTTCCTTCTCTATCAAAGAAAGATAAGAAGCGCTGGTTAAATCAAAGGCTGTACACTACTTGTATGATGACTGTCTGGCCCATATGAGTGTACAAGCTGGCTAGACATGGGCAGAACAAATACTGCTAGTTGAGATTAAACTATTTTAATAGTTCTGCTATGTGTTGTCACCTTTTGAAAGTCAGAGTTGCATGGCTCAACAGGTGTAAAATTATTGATATATCCATTGTCTTAACTGGATATAGAAAAATGTTTTCCTAGTTTCTACTGAGATAATTATTCTTCTTAGTAGCCAGAATAGTGCTGTGTTTTGGATTCAATATGGGGTTTGGAATAAGAAGAATGCTGATAATACACTGATGTTTTCAGTTGTTGCTAAGAGATCAAGGACTCTCCAACTTCCCATGTCCTGCCTGTGTGCAAGTGTACAAGAAGCTGGGAGGGAGCACAGCCAGAGCACCGGACCCAGATTAACCAATAAAATATTCCATATAATGTAACATCATGCTCAGTATATGAAGGAGGGGTGGTCAGGAAGGGAAGGTGTTCTCTCTTGCTTCCAGGATTGCAATTGCGGGACCTTGGTATTTTGGAATTGCTAGCTGGAAACAGGCTGGGTATCAGTCGGCAGGTGGTGAGCAGTCACATTATGCATTACCCACTTGTGCTTTCTATTATTGATATTGTTTTATTTCATTACAATTATTAAACTGTTTTTATCTCAGCTTATGAGTCTCCCTTTACCCCTCCAATTCCCTCCCTATCCCCTGTGCAGGGAGAGGGTGAGCAAGCGACTGTACGGTGTTTGGCTGCCAGCCAGGCTCAAACCAGGACAAAAATCTGCACACAAAACCCCTGTTCGCAGTTGTAGGATCTTTTCTAGGTTAGCATTAGATTTTGCCTTGGATCAGGCACTTAAAAATTCCTTTCATTTGATTCACAGCTATAGAAGATACTTTAATATTACTTAGTGCAACAAGGATATTATTCTATACTATTTAATTATTTTTCTAACAAAATTTTTTAGCTTCTGGATATTTGATTTGTTGGATTTTGTTGGATATGGGAGTGTACATACAAATAAGGCTAATACAGGAGTACCAAAATGCATGTATACCTCTTATTTATGCCAGACTTGGCAACTGCTTTCCATGTTTACTATAGCCACGAGTGTTTTGCCTTCAGCTTGTGAAGGTAAAGCACTTTCCTTTAAAAATTCAGATGAAAGGCTTCTTTGTGGTATTAGCAAGTTCTCCTCACAAAGTGGGATCTCTTTGGGTGTCAAGATTTCCTGGGACAAGACAGTTTTTATGCAACAGATCTAAATGAATTTGTAGAGGTAGCAGAAGTCTCGTTTTAAGGTCATTGTCTCCAGAATGACTGTTATAATCCTTTTCGATTCACCCTGAGTGCTTTTATTCAGAGAGGTCAAGTTAGACACCTGGATATAATTCAGAAGTAGAAACTCAGTGTGGGAGCTGACATTTAAGTTTCTTTACTGGTGACACTGAATGCTTTAAAATTGCGAGAAGAAACCTCATGCTGTTCCTGTAGGAGCTGAGTTGTATAATTGCTAAATTTCTTGGCTTTATAATAGTCAGTGGCACATTCCTTGTGTGCTAAACTCTTGGCAGTCTTTTCACAAGACATGTAAATGGGAAAAATAATTCAGTAAAACATGTCTCTAAAAAATAAAGGTGTTATCACAAAATAGGGGAAGAACTGGAGCTTTTAATGTTCTTTTTATAGTCATAGTTTGAGAATTATAAATCTCTATTATAAACTTTTAATGTTTGAAAGGCAGAAGACCTGGAAAAGATGCAGTTCTGAGGATTTCCTTGTTTTGATGTTTTTAATACAAAATTCTGGTTTGTATGAATAGAAATTACTTTTTCCTAAAAGAAAAAAGTGTCACATTTTATAAAATCCTTGTGAAATGAAGGTCAATTTCACTTGGAAATATTTCTGGCTGACACTGTGATCTAGAGAACAGAGCAGTAATATCACACAGGGGGTCTTGTCCTTTATTGCCAGAGCTGCCACTGATTTGCTGTGTTACCAAGGTCACATATTCACTTGTCTGTGCTAAAAAGTCTCCTCTGTCTATGTTGTCCATTTCAGACACAAAATAGAGAAAGTTGGAGTGACCATTTCATGTCACACATCTGCACTCCGTTGAGCAGGATGAATCAATACTCTCAGATGGAGTCTACAGATGATAATGTGATGCTAACAGTCATCACTGGTTAACTATTTAAAGCAGTCAGCACTGCAAATATGAACCACCTGAGTTATAGGCTTACTGAAACAGCCGGTAAGGATTGACAGGGAAGGGTTAGTGCTGGCAAAGCACAGCCTGTTAGGGCGTGTTTTACAGGCTGTGGTTTTTGCATAGCCAGGACCCTAGTCCTATGGCTGAGGTGTGAGGCAGCAAAGACCAGTGGGTTTAAAACAAGGTCTGGTGAGGGGTGTTGTCCAGGTTTGGGGCTGGTTTGGAGAAGAAACCACTGTTGGCCTAGATCTGGATTATACTAGGTTTATGTTGTTTTTCAATCACTGGTATCAAGATGAAGGTTTTTTCATAAGGCCTGCATAGACCAACAGTTTTGCATCAGGGATGTATAAGGTTGGATTGGGTAAATGTTTGTCTGGAGGCTGTCAGAGGTATTTGGGTTAGGATTGGATTTCTATTGATGTTTTCTTTTGTAAATGCTAGGGCTGATAAGCTTTGGGTAAGGTCTGCTGCCAGAAGAGACTGCCTGGCTATTTTTTTGTGCTGGTGACTGGGGGTACTGCTGGTTGATTTAGAAATGGTGGAGACTGAATGCCCTTGAGCAGAGTTACTACTGAGATTAGGATTTTGGCCACCAATTGTCCAAAAAGGCATAAAGTAGAGCTCAAACTGGATGCTGAGTTACACAGAGCACTATAGCTAGCCAGGCAATTCTAATCTCTGTTGTGATCTAGCACTGACAGAAACTGTTGTTGAGAGAAATGCATTTGACTAGAGTCCAGGTTAACAAAAGAAGATAAAGGTGGGGCTTAGTCTAGACTTCCTGGGACTTGCAAGGGCATGCAGGAGATAATGCATGTACAGGCAGCCAGCTGGCAGAAAGGTTGATAGGCCTTGTCAGGCTAGGGCCAGGTTTGGATTAAATAATCACTTTTGGACCAGGAGCATACAGTGATTTACCTTGTGGAATGAAATAAGAAATTACTTCAATACTCACTTTAGGGCAGAGGTCAAAAGATGGAAATCTGCTCTAGCGGCAAGAACCTACTGTTTATGGCTGGCCTGTTGTTGGATTTTAGTGGTATTACCATATGAGGGTTGAGGGTGATGACAGTAAGGGTCTTCTGGTAACTTAGTTCTGATGCTGGCAAAGGTTTCTGGTGGAGATTATCCTCATATCTGGGAGAAGGCTGCAGGTCAGGCAGGAAGTGGTCATGGAATGATCTAGCCTTGGAAGCAATGGCAGATCAGGGTTAGGGTGGTGCCTCTGGGAGTAGGTGAGCTAGAGTTAAGGCTGGACATGCAGAAGTAATATGAATTAAAGTTTTGCCGTGACTGAGTCAAGTTGTGTGTTAACAAGGTCAAATAACCAAACCACTTTGCTTAATCTAGAAAAGACCATTGGAATATAGTCCCTTCAGCATAAAACAATACTACCTCTTGAGATATGTGTCTTCCTGATGTCACTTCTGTCAAGTTGCAGACTGATCCTGTCTGGAAGCACTTCTGTAACATGGTCTGTATCACTGGCTTTTATCACAGAATCTTCAAGGTTGGAAAAGACCTTGAGGATCATCTAGTCCAACCATTCACTTAACACTGAACATTCTCAACTACACCATATGCCTAAGCACTATGTCAACCCAACTCTTAAACACCTCCAGGGATGGGGACTCCACCACTGCCCTGGGCAGCCCATTCCAACACCTAACAACCCATTCTGTAAAGAAATACTTCTTAATATCCAGTCTAAACCTTCCCTGGCGCAACTTGAGGCCATTCCCTCTTGTCCTATCACTTGTTACTTGGTTAAAGAGACTCATCCCCACCTCTCTGTAACCTCCTTTCAGGTAATTGTAGAGGGCGATGAGGTCTCCCCTCAGCCTCCTCTTCTCTAGACTAAACAACCTGAGTTCCCTCAGCTGCTCCCCAACCTATGTTTGCATTAAATACTTTTTTTTTTTTAAGCAAGAGTCATAAAAATCACATATTCTGATTCCCAAATAATATACAATTTTTGTAATAATTTCTAGATCAAGCTCACAAGTAATGACCAGCCTGAAAAGAGACCTAATCATTATTTATCTTGACTAGATCTTGTGACATATTCAGAAAAATTCTATCCTTTTTTTCCTATTTTGGCAAATCTGGTAAAATTTATGGAAAGCTATGTAGTAGTCTTTTTGAAAACAATGTACAGATTCTATTTCCTACCTACCTTCTTTTTCTGTTCAATATAAAAAATTTCAGTTAATAGTTCTTAGAACATGGTCATTCTCCTAATCAACAGTTTCCATCTATAAGTATATTGGAACTGCCATACTAGGTCAAGTAAAGAGTCTCCTTCACTCAGATTTCTGTTTCAGAGAGGAACTGGTTTCAGATACTGAAAGAAATAGTGCAAGAAACAGATCAAGGTTACCTCTTGGTTGTAGACTCTCCTTGACCCTCATGTTGCATTTGGACTGTTGTGTCTATTGGCTCACGTGAGCCAGTCTTAAGGAATTTCTATAGGCCCTTTTGTGCTATATTTGCCCTTTTGACAGTATTTAGCTCATGGGATGAGTTCTACAATGAGCTATGCACTGTGTAAAATAAGGAATACGTCTCATTTGTAAATTCTTGGTGCAGTATTTTCAGTGATTCTTTATAGTTTTCCCACTCTGAGAAACAGGAAATTATTACTAGTGTTTGCCCTGTTTCTCCATTACTTCTATAGTTGAGATCTCTGTCATCATTTGCCTCTTTCCTAGTGTCCTACTCTATTTAATTTTTATTTTTATCAAAGGTGGTCCATACAAGGGTTATCACTCTTTTTCTTCTCTGTTCTTTTTCTAGTTCCACTGTGGTTATATATTCATAATTTTTATAATATACCTAAATATGTAATTTGTGACTAGTATTTAAATATATGCATGTATATTTTGGAAATATCAATTTCCTATAAATAATTGTAATAATGTTTAATAACATGTAATAAAATTATTTAAGATTAATATAATTTTATATTTAATATAAATTGATTATGTGCTATATAAATATATCTATTGAGAAAAAGTGAACTACACATAATGATCAGAACACAAATGTGTTCTGCTTGGCTGTGTAATGTTCTTTCCTTTTTCCTTCCTCTCTGTAATTTTTTGTTTATCTTTTTAACTGTTGGCGCATAGTGAGCTGATATTTTCAGAGGAATGACTGTAACAACCCTGTTACCATTCTGAATAACAGTAGCTAATGCAAAGGACATTTTCATGTATAATTAGCATACATAATTAATTGTTTTCTCCCATAGGCATTAGTTCTTTTTTACTGAACTTGAATTCAGTCTGCCAAAGTTTCAAGTGCTTTCACAGACAGTTTCATTTTTAGCTACCATTTGTAATTTTTGTCCTTCACAAACTTGGTCAGATCATGGTTGATCCTTTATCCTGTTCATCTGGGTGTCTGGCTAACAACTCACGCCCTAGTACACATCTCTGAGGGATTCCACAGGTCCTTCACCCACTGCAAGAACAGGTTATAAGACCATTCCCTGCTATCAAGTCATCAGTCCATGGGACGATCTCCTTAACTCACATGAACTTTGCCTAGGACTTTTGGTGAGGAACCTAGATGAAAACTGGTACCTAAACTACCTTTATCAGTGTCCCTCATGAATCTTTGGCAAAGCAAACCACAATGCTCAGAAAGCATCTCTCTCCCCAGGAGAGAACCCATCTTTGAGTTCTGTTCTTTATTTTCATTCTATCTACTGACCCCATAACAGAGGTAGAGATTATTTGTCTGCAGTTTCATGCACTTCATGCATGAAAAGCATGAATCCCCTTCTAAAAAATGTTGTTACAATTTTCTATATCTGTTTTCCTGTGGTTTTAACAATAGCTTGTCGTGAAAATAAGCTAAATGTGATCATACAGGATTTGCATTCCTGTGATCTTCAGAGAGTACATGATACGAAACTACTGGGTGGATGCTGTTTGGATCTGGACATGTGTTACCATTAATCTTACATACTTCTTTAAAATACTGCTGATCTGAAATCTATTGTCAGGTTTTAATTTGAGGCAATAGAGACAGTTTCTTAGACATGCTATTTTCTATTACTCTGACAAATTGCTCTTTGCAGTTTTTCCTTTTCTTTTTCTGTAACATTTTTCTGGTATCATGTAAATTCCCCAAGTCTATCTATTTCAAAAATCAGTCAGTTTTAAGTACTATGAAGCTTTGGTGCCAACCTTGTTCAGTTTTCATCATTTTAACTTTTTTTTTTTTTTTTTTTTTTTTTTTGTGGTGGACATTGCCTTTCATTTTGTTAATTTTCTTTTTATACAGTATCTATCAAAATAGGATCCTTTTTTTTTTACATTAATTTCTTAGGTATTTCCATGATTGAGGTTAATAAATATTCTGCAGTGAGGATTAAGGTGATTTGCTCAAAAGTGAAATCATGCCCTGAGAGCATGTTGATGGTGGTGAAATGGTCTTTCCATAGATGTGTGGGGTGTTATGGATGATATCCACAGAAGAGGTGCAGCAGGGCTGGTTTTGGTGTATTTGTGGTTGTTCTTGGTTCTGTGGAATAACTTTGGTTTTACTTGAGAAGCTTCTGCTTTTGTTACACTTAGTGGATTCTGTACAGATTATCACAGATGTTATAGCTGATACAGCAGGCTTCATCGCTGTCAGCTATCCTAGCCAGTCCATTCACTGATTTTCTGTTTTGTTCATCCTTTGGGGAGAATAATAGAATCCAAGAAAATATTTGAACCTTTTAGCTTTCTTTTTTTGCTTTGTGAGAGATTTAGTCTAAAGGCTTTTTAACAGTCATCCTAATCACCTAAAGGAACACAGCTTAATCCAAGATTGGGGCACGGTGAGCAAGTTCAATTCAGAGATGCTTTATAAAGCATGTAAACTGGTGATAATGTAATTTCACAGTGATTTCTCTGGCTAATTTAGAGGCTGAATTGAGAAGCAACAGATGGAGCTGTCTTCCATATAAAGACAGCTCCAAAACCAAGCTGATCCAACACAGGACTATCTCAATCAAGGAACATTAATGCAGAAGTGAACAGGAGACATGTTCCCTGGAGCTCAAAGGCAGAGGTCCCTTCAGCATTCCAAGGGAATTAAAAGGCAAGCTCAGAGGAGTCATGGTGTAGTCCTGTGTTAGACAGTATGCTTGAAAGCCTTCAGAATGTCTCATGATTTACATTTTTTTACTTTTTATATTATTTTAAACAAGCTTGTAAAATTCTTTTCCCATGACAATGTCTGGCTCCTATTTCTGCTTCATGAACAAATTATGAACAGCAACAAATCTCTTGCACATCCTCCTTCTTTTTCAGTGTAAGGTATCACTACATACAAACAGGAATATTAAAGCACTCCAAGCAGAGAAAGGAAAGCATCATACAAAACTTTGTTTTTACTGACTATCTCTCTCTCTCTGTCTTTCTCTCTCTCTCTCTCTTTCATAAAATGAGAACACACTTTTCATAGTTTAACCCTACAATTATCATTGATAATTGCTTGGTTATCACTGCTGGTTATAAACTGCTTATTAAATTTCACAACCGCCCAAGTAAACTCAGTGCAGTTTTGTAGTACAGGCCATGTGTTCTTCAGTGAACATAAACAAACAGTTCAGGCATATGCTGCTAAAATCAAGCATGTGAGGGTTGGGCTTTAGGGGGACTTTGCTTGTTTGTTTGTTTTTATGTGAACTAATCAAATTTGGAGGCTGTAGGAAAACCAACACAACACAAAGGTGAAGTCAGATATTGCAGTCTCTTGGTCAGAGGACAGATCAGAATAATTCAAAAGGATTATGCTGCTTTCATATTCAAATTATGAGGTCTGTTGTTTTCATTCAACTTCCTGTGGATATCCCCAAAATCAATACTGCATTTTATCAATCCCAGACTTCACCTGAGCAACAGCTTGTGTGCCTCTGTTACACCATCCCAGACAGTCATTTACAAAATCCATTTAAAAAAGCAGGGTAAAAGCAATGATTGTTTTTTCAAAAAAAAAAAAAAAATAAAAGATATTTCTGTTGCTAGTGGCTTCAGGCTAGACAGTTAATTTCTGGTGGATAGTCTGAGGACTCTAATTTTAACCAACTCTTTATAAGGCCGGTGAAATCCTCTTGGGTCTTACAAAGTGATAAGGGCTTCTCTGCTATTCGGAATACTCTAACCTCCCTTGAATCCTGAAGGAAATCAAGGATGATCTCTAGGGGATTACAGTGCACAAATGCAAGGCTGAGAGCTGTAAGATCTGATTACTTCTGCTGTCTGCTATTAATAAATTTAGATAGGATTTTATTTGCAAACATAATGAACAATTGCCATTTTTTCTGGTTCAGTGACCTAAGAATGCAAAACTCAGTTAGTTAGAGGACTAACTAAAGATTCTCAAGTATTGACCATCTCTCTTTGAAGCTCTGTCATTTCTCATAGCTAGCGGGGTGTCACAAATACGGCAAGGGTAAAAAATTTCACCACACTCCAGAGCTGAGTATTTCAATGTGTGGAAGTTGGCCATGTGCAGCAAAATCAGAACATTTCTTAAGGCATTTAGCTATCAAGTCTCACTTTGAGTTTTGCAAGGCTTAAGCAGCCACTGATGTTTTCTCCTGGATCAAGATCTTGGCTTTAACAAACTGTCAAACAAAATCAAAAAGAAATTTTTGCTATGTGGAATCACCATATTTTGTTCCTCATCTGCTTACAGCACTCCTTAAAAAAATAAACGATACCATGCCTGCTTCTTTCATTTGCTTGTTTTGTATCATTTTAGCTCACAGCTGTAGCTCATTGTAATCCTTTTCCACCTATGTTGTTATCATGGCTGTATGAGTGACTTCCACATTAGGCTGGAAAGATGTACATCTGTCTTTTCTCCGTGTCAAAACAGACAGATAATTCTGCAGAAATGCAGGAAGAGTCTGCAGGGAGAGGAACTTTTCTGTCTTCCTGATTTCTTTTTTTTAGTGGGAACTCTTTTTTCCTCCACTTCCTTACATAGTAGGCTCTGTGTGAGCTCTTGGTCTGTTCTTCATGATTCACTGAAGACTGTACCGCTGGGTAGATCTTCTGAGTTTAAGAATCACTGGTGATCCTTAGAAAACAAAGAGTAAGAGCAGAATTCTCACCAGTGAATGCTTTTTCTGCACACTCAAATGAGAGACCTCCCCAAATGGCTTCCAACACAATAGAACATTTTTCCCAGGAGTGTGTGAGGCTTTCATAAGCCCAGAAAGACCTTTCTGAAGTGTGTGATTAATGCACCAGTCATGCACAAGGAATTAGATATCCTGTTTCTGACATGGAGACTCAAACGATATTAATCCATGTAAAAGGCCTCCCATTTGCTGAAGAAGTTGTATTGCTACAGCTGTATTTTTTTTTCTGTTGGGAATTTACATCACTGTTTACTCTTAATTAGAAAAGGTCAGCCTTAGTGTCAGTGGGCCAGATCTCTTACAGCCATCAATATATCCTGCAGTATTTTTGCCTTCCTCCTTCTCTTCAAGATATACTTTGATTTGTAATCATGATTCTATCCATCTACAGGGGAAAGAAAACAAACAACCCAGATTATGCTGTTCAGCTCAATTTGTCATATTTTTGCTTCTGTTTCACAACTACACTTTGACGGTGTCTCTTGGTGTTTGGAAAGAGAAAAGGAAAGGCAGATTGAAAAATGGTGTTTCCAAAACAGGGCAACTTGTTCAAAATATGGGAAAAGAGAAAAGGGGCAGTGCTGAAACATTTTAAGCTGTCTGAAAAAAAAGAACAGAGAGAATTGCTCCTGAGGTCAGGAGTACTAACTTGGAGAAAGGTCTGTCATTTCTGGTTGTGATTTGACAATCTTCTCTCCTGTGATATCATCATGCCACTGATGCAGAGATGCTCAAGAAACACTGATATATTATGTCCTAAGACAAATAATCAACTATGAGAGGCTTTAGTAGCAGCATTGTTGTTCTTCCCTTGCCAGCTGTTCATGCAAAGGCTTAGAGGTAATGACAAAGGATGCCCTGCAGAGATTTTGAAGTCCCCATAACAGTATTAATCACACAGCTGTCAAACAGGAAGGATTTTCTCCTGGGCCAGGTGCAAGTGGTGCTGCTTTAGCAGTGTGAAGGTCCCTTTTCTTATTGCACTCCTTGCACTACAAACTCTTGTTTGTATGGGAAATCCATTCAGCACACAAAGTATTGGAAGAATAGTGAAGCTCAGGTGGCTTAAAAGTTAGCAATAGTAGTCTCTAAAGAGTGTTTTCCAAACATGTGCTTAGCTCCAGCCGAGTCCACACCTATGACCAAAAGGAGCATTTTTGCAGCCAAAATAAAGTAAGCAGAAGGACAGCCTTATAATAATGACAATACCACAACGACGAATGAAGAAGAGACCTCAGCTCAGAAACAAAAAAATCTTGAATTAGAATTTTTATACTTACGTATTTCTCACAGCACAGCCTCCCATTTTTCACTCTGAACTATCTAATATAGTATACATGGTCTCAGAAGGTGTTTGGGAGATATTAAAGATCTAAAATACATGTCGATGTGGTAGGGGCAGCAGGTAGTGGTAGCTGATCTTCTGATGAAGTAAAGATCAGTCCATATACTCTGTCCCCATAAAATTATTCGGTAGCACTAACCATGCATTACCTTGCATTCATTATGCATTATGCTCAGAATGGTCAGAAATGCCACTGATTATGCCCAGAAATGTATTTGACTGTGTTTTGCAGCCAAGATTTTGCCACCAGTATGTGCTCTGGTTTGTGCATTTTGTTTTTCTATTGCAAAGTATCTCTGGTATTTCATGTAGCTGCAAAAAGTCTCAAAGCTGCCAGATGCATGTGGCAGAATGCTTCTTCCTGTTATTTATTGCAGTTTCACTCTTTGGCGTTACATGTTTTTCAGATCCGCTATGCTGGTGCTGCCGACAGTTCAGTTCAGTTTATCTTCTATCAGCCTATCATTCACCGATGGAGGGAAACTGATTTTTTTCCTTGTTCAGCATCCTGTGGAGGAGGTAATGAATTACCACTGTATTCCAGAAATAGTCATCTGCATACAGGATCTGTCCCAACTGCTGTACTGAGATTTGGACCTTTATGGTCCAAAATGGGCAAAATCTGAAAATTAAAGTAGTTGCATCAAAATGAAGAGAGTGATGTAGCAATACTAGTAGTAGCCTGTAGATTTTTTAGCATCATACCAGGCTTTGTACATAAAGTACATTTTGATATCCACATGACTGCATTTAATGCTACCACTGTCAAACATAAGGGCTGATGGGATTTGGGCCCACGTTGGAATCACAAGATGTCTCCATTTGCCCCCATCTCCACCAGCATCTTTGCCCTATGAAATGAACTGAAACTGAGTGTTGGTGACCAAGAAACCTCAGCCTTTATTTTTTCTTTTGGCTCTAGGCTTCTGAATTTTTATTTGATCATACTGGTTATCTCTTTGTTTCCTGCTACATCAATCTGGTTTGTAAAACACCAGCTGTTATGTCCAAAAGCACTGATATTTTCAGTTTGCTTTTTACCAAACCAGAACTTATATGCACTTCAGAGAGAGACAGGAAGAACATCATATCACATAATATCTCTTCCACTGTGCATTGCAGGTTATCAACTGACATCTGCTGAATGTTTTGATCTGAGGAGCAACCGGGTAGTAGCAGATCAATACTGTCACTATTATCCTGAAAATATCAAGCCCAAGCCAAAACTTCAAGAGTGTAATCTGGATCCTTGTCCTGCAAGGTCAGTCAGCTCTAAATTTGTAAGAGACTGGGCTCTAAAGAAGTAAAATAAAGTAGGAAAACATTCTGTTGATATTGCTTACAGTGTCATTTAGCCTACATAATTCAACCTCTTTCTCATCCTGAGATTGTACCGTGTAGAAAAATACCAATGTTTAGCACTTCCACATTGCAAGGACTGTTTTGAAATGGTTGTTTCTTCCCTTCAGATTGTGTTTTGCTTCATTAAATGTTATAAAGTGTAAAAAACCAAATGTCCATGATACCATCCCATGATCAACACATGTCTCTTAAGTTTTAGTGAGATGGGAAAAATTCTCTTGGGAAAAAAGTGTTGTTGAAAAATGGTTGTCATCACAATTAAAGGCATTATTTTTATGTTTCTTTACATTTTCTCCTTAATAAAAAGCTTACTTGCAGTCATGGCATCTCATAAGAATGTAACAAGGGAATTTGTTCTAATTATCAATACCCTTTGGCCCCACACAAAAGACTCCTCTCTGCTCCCCTGCCAAGCATTCTTCGTCAGAAGATTAATAGTAAAAATAGTAAGATCACAGAGTCAGATTTCCCATGTATGAGAAAAGGAACAAAACAACAAAAAGGACCAGTCCTTTGTTGCACTGATTCCCCTGAACTTCAGTGGAAGTCAGCCTGCAGATGCTCATAAGCCGCAAGCACTTATTTGTGTAATCTAAACCTTTTGGTCCTCTTGTGTGGCTTTGCTAAAAAATGGTTAAGCACAGCCCAGGAGGCATGCATGCATGGTTGCCCTAAAGCCGTTTATTTACCCACTGCTTTCCCTCTAGACTAGTTTTGTGCTGTTTGATAAAGCGAGTTACAGAAAGTTCACTTAAAAAGTTGCTATGACTCTTCAGATTGCTAGAGGTTGCCATAGAAGAAAGATGTCCTAGTCAGGAGAAGGATGCTTTAGGGACCTATGGGACTATGTATCCACTCAACTGAGGATGACTGCTTCCCAAACTAAGTATACCAGCTTTAGACTAGCTAGACATTATCAGGGCAGAACAAATCACTCCAAGCCCAAGATAGTTTTTACCTCTTCTAGAAAGTTTTCATTAAAGTTCGTTGACTTTTCATAACTGGAGTTAACACTTAGGTTTCTTCATCACTAAAGACACATTTACCCAGAGCGTATGGCAGTTTATATTCCTTTGTTCTAGTAAACACATTTTTGATGGTAATTCTGTTTGTAAATAATTAGAAGACAGAAATGTTCTCATACAGTTTTAAATTTGAAGTGAAAATCTCCCAGAATTAAGAAGTGGAAATATCAAATCTCGAAATCCAACGTTATCTCAGCCATATTGTACGCTTTTTAAGTTACATACTTTATCATGTGTTTCATTAGGATATATTAAGGACATGATACTAAGAATGCAGCTTCACTAGGGTTCTGTGAAAACTATTTCCTGTTGAGCATGTACTCAGAAGTGATTTTTCAACATAGAGATTGCTTTTCCACAATGCAACAAGACCGTTTTTTCCTTCAACAGTATTCTGTCAAGTTCAGTATCTGGCTTCTCTTGTCCTAGTATTTTCCACAAAAAAATATATATATTTAATTTCTCAGGTTACTTAAATATATTAACAGTTGCAACTAAAACCCACACTATAATAAAGTTCTTGTATTTTTTCCTCAGTGATTTTCTCAGATCAAAAACTGTTTCTTTGAATTCTCCTTTGAATTGTTTGAGGCAAATGTCAGTAAACTAGAGGCAAGGTATGGTCATGTAAGAGACCCAAATATGAACATTTCAGAAAAAATATTGCTGCAAGTTGTGGATCAATATGCAACCTGTCTTTTAGATTCATCTCTCACGGTACCAATGAGAGAATAATTTTACATAGCTGTTTTTGTGGGGGTTTTTTAAAGCCTAAGCTGCTATTTCTTTAAAATACAGTTCTGAGTCAAATATGTAATTTGCCTCTGGAATCTCTACTACGGATACTTTCCATACTTTTCCCAATACTTCTGAATGACATATTCTCAAATGGTAAGACAGATGACTGCATAATACATGTGAGGAAAGAGAGAAAAAAAACAACAGCTGGGCAGATGTCAGGAAGCAATTTTTGTTTTATGTAAGACATAACAAGACAAAGTTGTTGATATAAAGACCCTGAGGGAAGGGAGAGTCATTTAGAAGTACAGCTATGCTGTCCCAGGGTACAGGCAGTAACAGAGAGGAACTGGCTTTTTGGAAACATCCTCACAGAATGCCAATTGCAAATTACTGTTTTCAAAAGTGCGTTTGTAAAGAATTCAAGGATCAACAACCCAGACAGAAAACCAGAGGAAATCTGTGGTAACTTTTGGAATTCCAATGCTTTCTTACGGTCAGGAAGAGGTTAGGTGAAGCAGTACAACGAGGTCAGGAGCGTGAGCTAGGAGGGCGTGTTGGCTCTGCAGTGTCTTTGCTGTGTGGAAGCCACTCTGCTCCGCCAGTATAAAATGGAGATGTTAATTTTTCCTGGCAAACCCAGTTCCAGTGAGGCATAGCTGATTAGTGGTTGCTGACTGTTCATATGGTGTGACAATGAATGCCACAGGAAATAATAGTGAAAGACCACAGTGACGCTGAATAAAGCAACTGACAGGGGTTACTATAGGAGAGCTTACATTAAAATTTGCAGCAAAGGGAAGACTGAAAGTTTAAATGAATACCAGGAATATCGTGTAGGCCTGCAATTAGTTGCCTATTTAAGCTTAGTCCACAGAAACATTTTACTTTATTGTGCTTATTATGGCAATAATAAACAGTATTGCTGACATCACAGAATCACAGGATCATCTAGGTTGGAAAAGACCTTGAAGATCACCTAGTCCAACCATTAACCTGACACTGACAGTTCCCAGCTACACCATATCCCTAAGCGCTATGTTGCCTCTACTCTTAAACACCTCCAGGGATGGGGACTCCACCACTTCCCTGGGCAGCCCATTCCAACACCTAACAACCCGTTCTGTAAAGAAATGCTTCCTAATATCTAGTCTAAACCTTCCCTGGCACAACTGGAGGCCATTCCCTCTTCTCCTATCGCTTATTACTTGGTTAAAGAGACTCATCCCCAGCTCTCTGCAACCTCCTTTCAGGTAGCTGTAGAGGGCAATGAGGTCTCCCCTCAGCCTCCTCTTCTCCAGACTAAACAACCCCAGTTCCCTCAGCCGCTCCTCATAAGACCTGGGCTCCAGACCCTTCACCAGCTTTGTTGCCCTTCTCTGGACACGCTCGAGTCATTCAATGTCCTTTTTGTAGTGAGGGGCCCAAAACTGAACACAGGAATCGAGGTGCGGCCTCACCAGTGCCGAGTACAGGGGTAAGATCACTTCCCTGTCCCTGCTGGCCATGCTATTTCTGACACAAGCCAGGATGCCATTGGCCTTCTTGGCCACCTGGACACACTGCTGGCTCCTGTTCAGCCGGCTGTCAATCAACACCCCCAGGTCCCTCTCTGACTGGCAGCTCTCCAGCCACTCCTCCCCAAGCCTGTAGCGCTGCTGGGGGTTGTTGTGGCCCAAGTGCAGCACCCGCCATTTGGCCTTACTGAAACTCCTCCAGTTGGCCTTAGCCCATCGCTCCAGCCTGTCCAGATCTCTCTGCAGAGCCTCCCTACCCTCAAGCAGATCAACACTCCCACCCAACTTGGTGTCATCTGCAAACTTACTGAGGGTGCACTCGATCCCCTCGTCTAGATCATCAATAAAGATGTTAAACAGGAGTGGCCCCAAAACCAAGCCCTGGGGGACACCACTCGTGACTGGCCGCCAACTGGATTTAACTCCGTTCACCACAACTCTTTGGGCCCGGCCATCCAGCCAGTTTTTTACCCAGCAAAGCGTGTGCCCATCCAAGCCTCGAGCAGCCAGTTTCACCAGGAGAACGCTGTGGGAAAAGGTCCACATCCACAGCCTTTCCCTTATCCAATAAGCAGGTCGCCCTGTTGTAGAAGGAGATCAGGTTTGTCAAGCAGGACCTGCCTTTCATAAACCCCTGCTGACTGGGCCTGATCATCTGGTTGTCCCGCAGGTGTTGTATGATGGTACTCAGGATGAGCTGCTCCATCAGCTTCCTGGGCACCGACGTCAAGCTGACAGGCCTGTAATTTCCCGGATCATCCTTCTGACCCTTCTTATAGATGGGCCTCACATTGGCCACTTTCCAATCTGTTGGGACCTCCCCGGTCAGCCAGGACTGCTGGTAAATCATGGAAAGCGGCTTGGCGGGCACCCCAGCCAGCTCCTTCAGCACCCTTGGGTGTATCCCATCCGGTCCCATAGACTTGTGTATGTCTATGTGATGCAGTAGGTCACTGACTATCTCCTCCGGGATTGCGGGGGAGTCGTTCTCCCAGTCTCTGTCCTCTGGCTGAGGAGGCTGGATTCCCTCAGTACAACTAGTCTTGTTATTAAAGACTGAGGCAAAGAAGGCATTAAGCACCTCAGCCTTTTCCTCATGACTTGTTACCCTGTTTCCTCCTGCGTCTAGCAGGGGATGGAGGCTCTCCCTGGTCTTTCTTTTGCTGTTGACATACTTATAGAAACATTTCTTGTTGTCCTTGATTGCTGAAGCCAGATTAATTTCTAGCTGGGCTTTAGACCTCCTGATTTCCTCCCTGCATAGCCTCACAGCATCATGAGTAGCAAAAAAACCTAAGACTGAACAAACATGGAAAATGAGTCAACTTTTCTTTCTGCAAACCCAGTTTCTCACATATGCAGAGAAGAATCAGTGTGTGGAAGGTTATTGATCAAACATATATAATTTATACATGTTCCTTTTCCAGGTTAAGTAAAGGTGGCCTGACCACCTATGACAGGTAATTAGTGTCTTATGGGATAGATGATGCATCATGACACCAAGTCCCTTTTTGTCCCTACGTACTATCAATGCCCTATCCAGCCTCTCTTATCAACCCTCTTTGGGATCCGGCTCCTGCCTTAGAAAGACAGAAAGAAAAGATCTGTTTATTTACAGTCCATTAAAATTTTACAACAGTCGGTACTTGACCAGCAAATATATGTATACTGATGTATAATATATGTCTACTGATATAAATAGTACCCAGTTCTATCTAGTCCACTCCCCTTCTATGTGGCAAAATCCAGCATTAGGATTTCACATATTTAATTAATTGTAAATATTTTAATTATCCAAAACTTCAGAGACTGCAGAGTTTAGGGGAGGTTTTTTTAGCTATCACCAGTATCTTCCTGTCTGGTATCCTCTAGTGAAAGTTGAATTGAATCTTTTTTCTGCTTTGAGAAAAAGTCTGTTTAGATTTGACTTAACTGGATGTGCTAAACACTTACTTAGGACAACTCTGAGGTGCTGTAAGCTGAAGATATCATTTCTTTTGTAATTCAAAGGCATTCCTTCAAAAAGCAATTTTTAAAAATATGAAAAAGGCTTTTACCGCACTCATCATTCACCTGCTCCCCAGGATGCTCTCTTGAGCAAAATCAGTGCTGCTTCTGGATTTCATCTTGAGCTTTTAAGTAGCATTCCCAGCTGCACTGTTCTGCATTTTTATCAGTCTCCTCCATTTTTTGCCTATCTATTGCTGCTACATGTTAATGTGGGTCTTTCTGAGTCACAAAAGCTCTACTGGTGCTTTCACCAGGGGATTTCAATGGTATATAAATATTTCTAAAGGCATCTTCAGCAAAGATTCTAACTTCATGCAGCAACTGTTAAAAAATTTTCATATTAGCAAGCTTCTAATGTGGGCTTCTTTTTATGATTTTGCCAATAGTGCCAGTCTGACCTGCTCAGGCAAAAATCCTGGAATTTGCCTAGAGCAATATCTGTAAGCCTGACGCCAGAAATAATGTTAGTACCTGTGTAAAGTTTGGGGAAAAAGCAAGACTTTCAGCACTCAAGACACCTGAAAGAATTTTTAGATATCCACAATTTATGGAGTCCTCCAGTAAAATTACAAACCCTTCTTCCTACTCATCACAGGTTTTTTGGCATTCTCACTTAACTATCCATACAGGATGGTGGCAGAGGCAGGTGTCAGCAGAAAGAAATTTAAATAAAATTGTATTTTGTAGTTGTTAATTTTTAGCTAATCTAACAAGAGCAATGAAGTACAAGTAAAAGCACACAAAAGACTCCTAGGATATTATGGCCATCCGGAGTAACCCTGAGTAGTGAGAAGTCCCCTATATACTTGGTGATATGAAAATGTGTACAATTTCCTGGGCAACAGTACAAGTCATGTGCATGATAACTTTTATATCTTTCCTTCAAAAGAAAAGGAGGCAGTAATGAGTAAATGTGCATGATTAAAAGGGCAACACAGAGTATCCTCTTAATCAGTAACAGAGGTCTCCTCACTTCATTACAATTTGGCAGCTGAAGCAAACACATGCTTTTTTGCTTGTTATCAGTTTCCCTAAAGATATTAAATTAGATGGCAATTACAAGCCATGTATCACAGCAGTGCAGTGTTCCCATTTTCAATACATTCTTTCTGGAAGATGAGCAAAACTGGAGTGATTGTATGTCCCTGAAAAGACAGGCTGCACTTTCTGATTCACACAGTAGCAGCCATAGATCTGCAGTGATGAGAGAGGTCTGAGACACTCATTTATTGTTATTGCCCTTGACTGAGACATATGATAGATTTAAACTTTGTTTTGAATACTCTTTCAGATAAAATATCCCATAGTTACCACAGATACTGGGTGTTTTGACAACACCCCAGCTTTTTGCATGGATGTGGGACACTGGTCATGACAATGCCCTTTTTTGATCTCTGCCTCAGGCAAATGGTCATTTCTGTGGATTTGCATTTTTACTTAAGTTCTTAATTTGTTACAGGGGGGTTGAGAAAGCCTTTCTGCCTTGCAGTGTTCTCTGAACCTTGGTTGCCTCTGATTGCTGGGTCTGGTCTCAATTTCCACAGTCAGTCATACACATATGAATGATCCTAAAGACAGAAAGAGATAGCCATTTCAGGGGAAGATGAGACAAGAAGGTTTTAGCCATCAAAGCAGAAGGGAGAACAAACCTTTTCCACCAGCATGGTTGAAGTTGCATGTGCTGGAAAAGTGAGACTGAAATTAGCAAAAAAGTATGCTGCCTGCAAATGAGAGAGCTCAGTGAACAAACATCAGTCATTCCAACTGTATATTTATGGAGGGTGATTTTTGAGCAGTTCAGAACTTACTGCAAAAGTACAAAGGTTGCTGAAGAAATGAGCTAAAGTGATGCATTATGTGTGGAAAAAAAGCAGGGGGTGAAATTTAGGAGGCCAAAACCAATTCAGAGCAGCAGGAAAAGAACCACCAGATAAGTTTTCAGGAAGGCTGAATTGGAAATAGTGATACATTCAAGTAGAAATGGCAGTACATATGCCTCCAGGAGTTGTAGATGGAGGAGGAGCTGATAGCAGTGGCAGTGTTCTTGCAGTTATATTTAGGGTCACCTGAGTTTAAGAGCAGGATAAAGATAAGCTGTAGATACCCTGATGTCTAAAGGGGCAATTTTCTTCTCAAGACAAATAGTCAAAACCTTGAATTTTTGGGCAGGGTAAAAGGCATTTAAATTAAGCTAGAAAACAATTTTGTCAGAACAAGCAGGGGGGTGGGACTGGAAGCATTCATCAAAGTGTTAAAAGATGTGAACAGCAGACCAAATTGAGCAGTAAGGAGGTGGTTCATATTAAA